>NC_046167.1:36727410-37327410 GCF_011064425.1 Rattus rattus
TTTTTTTCCCCCAAAGTCCAACAAACTTTAATTCCTTTGACCTATTTTTGTATGGTCAATGAATTAAAAGTGTTGTTTTTGAAGGATTGTAAATAATCCAAATCAAGAGTTTGCAACAGGGAATGTAGCCTGGAAATCTAAATTAGTACTGGCACGTTACAGAAAACGCCTTATCTGAAACCAAGGATACTCTGTGTCTTTTCAGGTTCACTGGACTCAAAAGAGCAGCTTTAGATGGGCCCAGGAGCAGGTCTGGATTCAGTGAAAACCTGCCTCCATTTCAGACCCCCAGTGGGCTCTCTACCTCCAAACCTGCCTGCCACAGCTGCTCCAGATGTAAGAGGCCCTGCCCCCATAGCTGGCCTCTGGCCTTGGCTGGGTTCCCTTGAGACACCCCAAAGCCACCCAGCCAGCCACCTCGCCTTGTGATTCCAGTTTGGTAGGCTAAAACTCACACTAAAAGACAGCCAACACCAAATCCAGATGTTCAGTTCCCACTGTAAAAACATAATCAATAAACCAAGACAACATGCCCTACTTCAATCAACACTTTCAAAGTAATGTTCACTGCCTTAGATGAAAAATGAAATTTAAGACACAAATTCAAAAGAACGATTGTTAACATGTTTCATCTTGCTTAAAAAGCATTTAAAGAGGCAGAAATATTTAAACTTAAAACAAGACAATAAAAGAGAACACAAGTAAATGGTGGAGTGAAATAATGAAGATAAAAGTGCAGTTCAAACAAAAAGAAACATTAAAAGAAATCAAACTGAACTGGAAGCAAAAATGAAAATTAATTCCAATAAAATTCAGTGGAATGCCTTGGCAACAGAATGGATCACATAGAAGACAGAATATTAATTTAGGGCTTTAGGAGATATAGAAACTAAACCATTCAATTAAAGAAAATGATAAATTAAAAAACCACTAATAGAATAAAGATGGATTCTGACATACTCTGAAAACCAAATATATGAATTATGGGCATAAAAAGGGCTGAATTCATCTTTCCGCCTGGTCCCTTTCTGCTGGGACAGACTGCTAGCTAGTCTGCTTCCCAGGAACATTATATCTGAGGCTTACCTGGGGACCTGCTGCACTCAGGAACATGTGACATCTATCCTGAAGAATACCCAGGGGGACCTGCTGCACTCAGAACATTGTAGGGACATCCTGAAATCCCAGGAGATCTGTTGCACCCAGGGCATCTGACACCACAACTGGAGACATCCAGGAGCCACTACACCCCAGGACACCACAGCTTGAAGGCATCTCAGGGTTCCTCCTGTACACAGGGCAATTGGACAACTGACTGCCACAGTCTGAAGACCTCCCCAGGAGCTCTGAGGCATGCAGGGCAACTGACCGAAAAACTAAGCCTCCTGGGTGTGGCTGCACACAGAAACAGAAACCACAGTCTAGACAACCCCCTGCGCCCCACTCCTTACTCCCCCATGCCCCCCATCCCTAAGTCCGGTTGACACAGAACAACAACAGTGACTGCTACTCCTCTCTGAATACTCAACAGTCTGAAGGCCTCCAGGATGTCTGCAATAGGCAACAAATCAGCAGCTTTTCCACACTGTGAATTCCCTCAGTTGGAAGGCCCACAGGAAGTCTGCTACAACCAGGGCCCACAGGACAAAAGGCAGACTCAGACAGACACCAGGACCAGCAAACACAGGGATAATAATCAGATGTGGAGAAGCAAGACCAATAAGCAATAGAAGCCAATATGTGCGTGGGTATCATTAGAACCCAGTTCTCCCACCACAACAAGCACTGAATACACCCAACACACATGAAAATCAGGAGCTGACCTAAAATCCTATCTCATAGAAATAATACAGTTCTTTAAGGGGATATAAATAATTCATTCACGAAAAAGAAATGCAGGAAAACACAAGTAAACAGAAATCTTAAAGAGGAAACAAATAAATCACTTAAAGAAATACAGGAAAACACAATCAAACAGGTGAAGGAATTGAATATAACCATCCAAGACCTAAAAGTGGATGTAAAAACAATAAAGAAAACCAAACGGAGGCAACCCTGGAAATGAAAATCCTAGGAAAGCGGTCAGGAACTACAGATGTAAGTATCATCAACAGAATACAAGAGACAGAAGAGAGAAGCTCAGGTGTAGAAGATACTGTCGAAGAGATTGACACAACAGCCAAATAAAATTCAAAACATAAAAAACTTCTAACCCAAAACATCCAGGAAATTCAGGGCATGATGAAAAAAAACCAATGTAGGAATAACTGGAATAGAGGAGAATGAAGATTCCCAGCCCAAAGGATCTGGAAACATCTTCAACAAAATCATAGAAGAAAACTTCCCCAACCTAAAGAAAGAGATGGCCAAAAAGGTACAAGAAGCCTAGAGAACACCAAACAAATGGCACCAGAAATGAAAATCCTCTTTTCGCATAATAGTCAAAACACTAAACACAGAACAAGAAAAGAATATTAAAAAAGCTGTAAGGGTTGGGGTTCAAGCTCAGTGGTAGGCGACACCCTTGCTAAGCTCAAGGCCCTGAGTTAGGTCCCCAGCTCCAGAAAAAAAAAAAAAAAGAAAAAAAGAAAAGAAAAGCTGTAAAGGAAAAGGTAAAATAACATTACAAAACAGACCTATCAGATTATACCAGACTTCTCAACGAAGACTCAGACCAGAAAAGAGCCTGGTCAGAGGTCATGAACTCTAAGAGAGAACACAAATGCCATCCCAGGCTACTATGCAACAAAACTCCCAATCAACATGGATGGAAAAACCAAAATAGTCAGGACAAACCAAATTCAAACAGTATCTATCTACCAATCCAGCACTACAGAGGATCCTAGAAGGAAAATTCCAATACAAGGAAGATGCCTATACTAAAGAATAGACAAGATATTAAGCATCTCACAACAAAGCCAAAAGGAGAAAATCACAAGGACATAAAGCTACCTACTTAAAAAACAAAAAACAAAAACAGGAACCAACAGTCATCTGTCTTCAATATCTCTCAATATTAATAGATTCACCTATAAAAAGACACAAGCTAACAGACTGGATATGCAAACAGGATCCAGCATTTTGCTGCATACAGGAAACATACTTCAATAACAAAGACAGACAATATCTCAGACTAAAAGTATGGGAAAAGGTCTTTCAAGCAAATGGTCCCAAGAAACAATCTGAAGTCACCATCCTAATAGCCAATAAAATAGATTTTCAACCAAAAGTTATCAGGCATGATGAGGGCACTTTATATTCATCAAAGGGAAAATCTACCAAGAGGAAGTCTCAATTCTGAACATCTACGCCCCAAATGCAAGGGCACCTACATTCATAATAGAAACTTTACTACAGCTCAAAACACACACTGAACCCCACACAATAATAGTGGGAGACTTCAACACCCAACTCTCACCAATGGACAGGTCATTGAGACAGAAACTAAACAGAGACACAGTGACATAACAGAGGTTATGAACCAAATGAATTTAACAGTTATCTACAGAACATTTCACGTAAAACTAAAGAATATACCGTCTTTTCAGCACTTCATGGTACCTTCTCCAAAATAAGACCATATAATAGGTCACAAAACAACCTGCAACTGATACAAAAATATTGAAATAATCCCATGCATCCTATCAGACCACCATAGCCTAAAGCTGGTCTTCAATAACAGCAAAATCAACAGAAAATCCATATACATGTGGAAACTGAACAACTCTCTACTCAATGATAATTTGGTCAGGGATGAAATAAAGAAAGAAATTAAAGAATTCCTGGAATTTAATGAAAATGTTGACACATCATACCCAAATTTATGGGACACAATGAAAGCAGTGCTAAGAGGAAAATTCATAGCACTAAGTGCACTGGTAGAGAAACTGGAGGGATCTTACACTAGCAATTTAGCAGCACACCTGAGAGCTATAGAACAGAAAGAAGCAAACTCACCCGAGAGGAGTAAAAGGCAGGAAATAATCAAACTCAGGGCTAAAATCAACCAAATAGAAACAAACAGAACAATACAAAGAATCAGCAAAACCAAAAGCTGGCTCTTTCTGAGAATCAACAAGATACATAACCCTTAGCCAAACTAACTAAAGGGCCCAGAGGCAATATCCAAATTAACAAAATCAGAAATGAAGAGGGAGATATAACAAGAGAAATGGAGGAAGTTAAAAAAAAATCATTAGATCCTACTACGAAAGCCTATACTCAACAAAACTGGAAAATCTAGATGAAATCCATGGTTTTCTAGACAGATACCACAAGCCAAAGTTAAATCAAGAGCAGGTAAACTTTCTAAACAGGCCCATGTCCCATAAGGAAATAGAAGAAATCATTAAAAACTTCTCAACTGAAAAAAGCCCAGGGAAAATGGATTTAGTTCAGAATTCTACCAGACCTTCAAAGAAGATCTGATACCAATATTCCTCAAACTATTTCATAAAATAGAAACAGAAGAAACACTACCTAATTCATTCTATGGAGCCACAATTACTCCGATACCTAAACCACACAAGGACCCTACCAAAAAAGAGAATTTCAGACCAATCTCACTTTCGAATATTGATGCAAAAATACTCAATAAAATCATGCAAACCAAATCCAAGAACACATCAAAACCATCATTCACCACATGATCAAGTAGGCTTCACCCTAGGGATGAAAGGTTGGTTCAGATATGCTAAAATCAATTAACATAATCTTGTATAAACAAACTCAAAGGAAAAAAAAAAAACAAACCACACAACCATCTATCTCCTTAGGTTCAGAAAAAGCATTTGACAAAATACAACATACCTTCATGTTAAAAGTATTGGAGAGATCAGGAATTCAAGGCCCATACCTAAACATAATAAAAGCAATTTACTGAAAACCAACAGCCAATATCAAATTAAATGGAGAGATACTTGAAGAAATCCTATCTTTTGGCAGTCTCTCAGAAACATACCCCAAGTGAAAAGATAGAAGATACTTCAAGATAATAGATCTAGGAATCATGTAGACATAATTATTCTATTATCAGACAAAATGGGCTTTAACACTTGTTAGAAGAGATAAAAGTCATTTCATACTCATTAAGGGAACAATTCATCAAGCAAACAATACAATCTCTGCAGCAAACAGAGGTACACATATGTAAAACCCCAGATTAACCCCAGCACAGTTGCAGTGCGAGATTCAATACTCCACTGTCACCAATGCATAGGTTACCTGGACAAGAGGAGGGAAGGTGCAGGAGAGGGAAAAGAGAAAGGACTGGAGGGGGGAGGGAAAAGGGAGTGGGGTTGGACGGGACATTTCACCTAAGCATTGAAGAATACACATACCTTTGCAAAAGTTCAGAGTACCTTTCCAAAACCATTAGGACACAAAGCAAGCATTGACAAATAGAAATATAGAAAGAGCTAGGAGGTGGTGGTGGTGGTGGTGGTGGTGCATTCCTTTAATCCCAGCATTTTCAAGGCCAAGCTGGTCTACAGAATGAGGTCCAGAACAGCCAAAGTCACAGAGAAATCCTGTCTCACTGCCCCCCACCCCCAGAATTGGAGTAACATCCTATTTTCTACACCACAACAGAATATCACCTACAAAAGAAACCACGGAATGTATACAAACTTGGAAACTAAACAACACACTAGTGGATAACACTATTGGTCACACAGAAGCTAAAAGATTTTTCTAGAACTGAATGAAAATGAAAGCACAACTCTCTGGCATACAATAAAGGCAGTCCTAAGAGCAAATGATACATCTTAAGGCTTTGGGAAAAGAACAAACTCTCAAACTAATATATGGGGAGAAATAATTAAAATTGGATGAGGAATTAGAGAAACAAAAATAAAAAATGCAAAGAATAAATGAAATACAGAGATGATGGTTGTCTAAAAAATAAACTGCCAAACCTATATCCAAATTATCCAAAAATTAACTAGTAAAATTAGAAATGAAAAGAGGGACATTATAATAGATACCAAAGAAATTCAGAAAATTATAAGGATGCATTTAAAGTCCTATATTCCACTAACATGGAAAGTCTCAAAGAAAGGATCAATTTCTAGATGCATTAGAATCATCAAAATTAAACCAAGTGGGAATAAATAATTTAAGCAAATCCATAACCAGCAATGAGACTGAAACAATAAAAGTCCCCCAACTAAAACAATTCCAGGAACAGATGAATTTATTGCAGAATTTGAGACCTTCAAAACAGAATTACTCATTCAAATTACTCAATAAAACAGAAAAGGAAGGAATGCTTCAAAACTCTTTTTATGAACCCAGCAGTATTGTAATACTAAACCCAGCAAAGATACAACCACGACAAAATAATGAGATTAGAGACCAATCTATCTTATGAACACAGATGCAAAAATCTTCAATAAAATTCTGGCAAACATGATTCAAGATCCCATCAAAAGAAAGTCATCATGATCTATTTGCCTTCCTTTCAGAGATGCATCCATTTAATTTCATAAATGTGACATAGCACTTAAAGGTACTCAAAGAGGGGTTGGGGATTTAGCTCAGTGGTAGAGCGCTTGCCTAGCAAGCTCAAGGCCCTGGGTTCGGTCCCCAGCTCCAAAAACAAAACAAAATAAAAAGAACAAAAACAAAACAAAACAAAACAAAACAAAAAAAGGTATTCAAAGACAGACATCACATGATTATTTCAATATATATAGAAAAAGTTCTCAATAAAAATCTAACAATGTCTTTATGATCAAAGTCACGAGAGCCTAAGCATGGAGGGAGCACACCTCAGTATGATAAAGCTACGGCAGCCTATAGCCAGCTCCATACTGAACGGAAAGGCACTTCTGCTCAGACCCCGAGTAAGAAATAGGTATCTACTATCTTCACTCATATTCAGTACAGTTTCTGTTAGGTAGGGCAGTAAAAGTTAAAAGAGAGAGAAATTAGAAATGAAGAGTTCAAAGTATTCCGAATTGTCGAGTCTATACAGAAAAGGCACCAGAGACTCCACTGATCAACGCTTAAATGCTAGTAAACACTTTCACCAAGTGGTATGGCATATGAATGTTATGGAAATGACCAGCTGCTTTCTGACTAGACTTAGAGCAAGCTCCACAAGATGGAATCCATGCCTGCACCAGTATTGGGGCAAGAACTGTGGATACATATAGGTTAGGCTCTAAGAGAGACCCTATTACTATTATTTTGCTAAATGGACATACTATTAAGCTTACTTCTTATAAGTTATTGTTATACACATAAATTACTTTATCTCAGCAGAGAATCTTCTTTTAGCACAAGACCCACAAGTTGTCAACCCAGAGAGAACAAGAGTACGCATTGCTCAGATCAAGACAGACAAAACTTCAGCATAGAGGGAAGATGTGATCATGAAGTCCCAGCCCACTCCAGTTGGGAAGCTGATGGCAGACAAAGAATCAGTTTTTTCTCAGGGTTGTGGCCCATGAGAGGCTATCTATGTTCTAGGAGATGGCCTCACACCCATAAACATATTGGCAGAGCTGAGTGAACTCGGGGTTTGTTGTTGCTGTCTAAATAACAGGTGAAGTTGGGGAGGAACACATGGATAGAGAGATGGGGAGGAGTCAGAACAGGGAAGTGGGTAAGCAAATGACAATATATTTTCTGAGCTGGAATGAAAGCTCAGCAGTAAATGCACTTGCTGCTCTCACAGAGTCCAGCTACCCGAATCAACGTGGTGGCTCACAGCCATCCATTTTCAGGAGATCTGGTGTCCTCTATAGGCACCAGGCACACAGATGGGTAAAATACTCATACACATACATAAAAATTAATAAATCTCTTAAAAATAGCCTGTATTTCTGCATGTATAAAAGACACTAGAAGATGAAACACAACTGGTTTTGGATATGAGCAGAAGTATGTAGTTTAAGTCTAGGCTTTTTTTTAAAACTGTTATATCAAAATTTAAAACTTCAATCAAAAGAAAATTGATTTAACCATGTTTCAATTATTCAGCTTAAAAAAATTAATAGGATGCTTGGGGTCCTGGGTTCATTCCTCAACACCAAAACAAACAACCACCCAAACTATACTGCAAGAGTAGTGGAACAAGATTTATATCACATTCCAAACATATATTCATGTTTTAAATTGTCTGTATGTAAATATATATGGGGCGTGTGTGTATGAGTGTATGTTGTTGCATTTGTGTGGAGATCAGGTGATAATATTGTGGACTCTATTCTCTCTGTTAGTCAACCTTTACAAGGGTTCAGAGGATTACATTCAGGTAAACAGACCTTTTCCTACTGAAGTCCTTGCCCCTCAAACCATATGTTAAAGAAATATCGGGAAAAGGTTGGTTAGTATACAATGATTAGAAAATGAAATATTGCTACTACTATTATTAAGAAAGGTCTCTTGGAACACACAGCCCAAAATGGGATGTCTCAAGGTGCCCCCTCTACTCGCCTTTATGACTCAGGGAACCAACGGGATGGAGGACAAGGAGACAAGGTCCTCCAAATCAACATAAGCAAAGCTCATATGAAGTCACAGAGAAGGAGGCAGCAAGCACAGGGCCTGCATGGGTCTGCACTGGGTCCCTATGTATATATTATGGCTGCCTGTTTAGTGTTTTTTTAGTGGGATTCCTGTGTATGAACCTGTGGATCTCTAATTCTTGTGCCTTCATTTGAGCTCTTTTCCTTCTGTTTGTTTTCTCCAAATCCCACATGATAGTTTTTGTTTATCTTACTATATTTTATTTTGTATTTCATTATTAACCCTTAGAAGCCTGTTTGCTTTGTAGTAACAGAGGGAAAGGGAGTGGATCTAGATGGGAGGAGAGGTGGGGAGGAGCTGGGAAGAGCAGAGGGAGAGGAAACTGTATTCAGAATATATTGTATGAGGGGGAAAAATCTATTTTCAATAAAAAAGGGGCGGAGGATTCTCATTTGGAATTACAAGCATGCAAAATCATGCTTAGTTATACATACATGAAAACATTTTAAAATAAGCATCTAAGTATAGTTTCTGGTTTACAAACATTTGATAGTCTGCCTTTTAAGGCAGTTACTGTTCTCTTTATATAGTGGTTTGTTTTTTTTTTTTAATTAAGACTTCACATGGTCATACTTTTCCCCCATAACCAAAACCCGCACCAATATGCATTTATTGTGAATGTCAGGTACTGTCTTAAGGACATACTTCCTTAAGGACATACTGATTAGACAATGCTTTCAAAATTACCTCCCGAAATAGTTTCTAGAAAGCAAGAATTAAAAACTGAAGATAGACTCTCCAGCCATGGGTTTTCTTCCTGCCTTTTACAGATCACCTGTTGAACCACTACTCTGAGGAACTGTGGCCAAACAGTCAATTTTTTTTTTAAGGAACAATGAGAAAGAATGAGAAGGAGGAGGAAAGTCAGGGAGGGGACATAAAATAGCAAACTTTAAATTCTGCTTGCTACACACACCACTTTTGTTCATCCAGTCAAGATAGCATCTTGGTAGCACTGAAGGATGCACTGTATCTAACGTGTTAACACAGGCTCATTTCCAAGAGCTTCTCTTCTAGTCCTAGCATTGGTACCTGAGGCACACTCAGGCACTCCTGCAACCTTTCCTCTCTCAACACATTTTCATGATATTAAACGTTAAGAGGGAAGGGCTGGGGAGATGGCCCAGAAGTTGAGAGCAGCTCTTGTTCTTGTAGAGGACCAAGGTTCCATCTGCAACACCCACATGGAAAGTTACAGCCATCCCTAACTCCAGTTCCAGGAAATTTAATGCCTTCCTATGTCTTCTCAGGGGCACCAGGCACATATGTACACAAGGAACTTACATGCATGAAGGCAAAACATTCATACGCAGAAAAAAAATCCAAAATCATGCTATTCAAACAAAAAAATCATTGCTGGGTGGTGGTGGTACATGTCTTTAATCACAGCACTGGGAAAGCAGAGGCAGGCAAAAAACTCTTGAGTTTGAGGCCAGCCTGGTCTACAGAATGAGTTTCAGGACAGTCAGAGCTACACAGAGGGACCCTGTCCCCAAAATTAAAAGGGAAAAGACAAAACAAAAAACCAACAGACCAAAAAAATTCACATAGTCAACACAAGACAAGAAGGAAAGGGTATTAGATAAAATTTGTATGCTCAAGTAAAAAGACACATGGCTCTTTTGGGTCTAAGTTACTTTAGTTCATACAGTATGTTCTAGTCTAACTTTTAGGTTCAATGAAAGACCCTCTCTCAAAGTAATGTGATTTTAATAAGCTGCTTTTTTTTTTTAACCTAGAAGAGTTAAAAAATACATACAGTAACTAACCCTGAAGAATCACGGAAGGTAGCATAATAGAAGGCAAACCCTTCAAGTTTTCATATAAAGAAACAGAGGCACCAGAAGACAGAGGTCACTTGCAAGAGTCCTAGGGAGTTGTAGTAGAGCTGTGGTTCTCATTCTTCCTCAGGTTGGGCTGACTCCCAACCATAAAATTACTTCATTGCTACTTCATAACTGTAATTTTCCTACTGAATCACAATGTAAATATCTGATTGAGAACTACTGTGGTAGAATTAAACCCAGAACTAACCCAGGAGTCAAGGCAGGCTGACATAACTGGCTTACTATACTACAAGATCTAGTTTAATTTGAAGGACTGGCCAGATTTAGAACACACCTTGGCAGCAGTGGGAGCTTTAAGAAGACATGGCTTGTTTCAGTAGACACTTTAACAGCTGCAGTCCACCCCAGAGAACCAGCAGCAGCTCTTACAGCAGCTTTCTCTACCCCAGCTCTCCTGATCATGAATCAGTACTTGCCTCATAACTAACCCTAAGTGAGTCAGGCTTCACTCTAAAGGCTTGAAAAGAAGTTAATAACAGATTAAAGCTCTTTCCATGCTATTTTACAAGAGTTCAACCTGAGAAATTACAAGCAAGAACAGATGAAGCCTGGGTTTGTTTAGTTCAAGTATAAAAATTCTTAAAGCTAAATATAGCTGTTGTTCTCATAAACTGAAAGGATATTCAGAACTAAGAACGATCAAGTAATGTTGAATCTTGGTTTGCTAGTTACACTTCAGTCAACAGGACACAACTATAATGAAGTATGGGCTAAACAAGTAAGACAGGAGAATAAGTCAAAATGTCTACAGACTAAGGCCAATGTCAAAGGGACTACAGAGCTCCTTCGATGAATACTGCCTTCATTGTAACGAAAGGTAAAACTACCTTCTAAAAAAGACAATCTGATCACAGCTTAAGATGGTAACTCCTTAATACCACCTTTCACTACTCTTTTCTCTTTTCATTCCCCATCTCTTAAATGTTGTATGTTAACCCAGATGATTATGCAATTACTGCTAATGAAATATTTGGGGACAATTTGGGGACATTTGGGTCAACTATCAAAATTGATTTGTAGACAGCCGAATACTAATATCAAAAATAAGCTCTGTTAGGACTGATATGACTTGGACTACTCTAACTTATAATACAGTATTTTCTGAATATTATTTCTAGATGGGAAAAGAAAGCCTTGATTATCAAAACTTGACCTACCTACTGTGACTCTATGTATACTTCAGATATTTACTTGTACAGGTTTACTAAACCAGACTATATTGGAAGGACACGGCACACATTCACAGATTTGGACATCATAATCCCTTCTTTACCCTATACATCTCTTCATCATAGACCTTGTTTTCTGTAACAGATTAGTGAAGGATTTTTCCAGAGTTACATAAAAAGGAAATTATGTAATATGTACTGCTTTCTTCTTTTAAATTGATTTCTTAAAAATTAAAAAAGCTAACAAAGAAAATTAACTGCTTGCCCAGCAAGCATGGATATGCAGAAACTAACAAACAAAATTGTAAATAGTACATATTTACAATTCATGGGACAATATGCACTGTTATGTTTGTTGCTTGTATCAATAGTTCATTTCCTTTTATTGCTAAGTAGTACTGTATAGTGTGGACACACTGCGATTTCTTAACCATTCACTTTCTGATGGCAACTCTATTGCTAATATTGCTTTCAATATTTGCTAATAAAGGGACAAAGGGTAATGAAGCAAAGATAAACCTTTCAAAAGTGAGAGTGATATCCACTTGTAAAAATTAACATACCGCCATATCTCATGCCACATAAACAAGTAACTCTAAGTGGACCATCTTAATACAAAAACTATTCCACAAATCCACAAATCTGGAAGAAAGCATAGGAGGAGGCATGTGACTCTGACTTAGGTAATAACTTCTTATTAACATCAAAAGCAAAATCAATAAAGATGATGTCACTTTCATCAAATTAAAAATTTTGCTCTTGAAAATATAATTAAGAAAGTAAAAAAGATAAGCTAAGAATTCACAGCTGAGGAATGCCGAATGGCTGAGAAACACCTAAAGAAATGTTCAACATCTTTAGTCATAAGGGAAATGCAAATCAAAACAACCCTGAGATTTTACCTCACACCAGTGAGAATGGCTAAGATCAAAAACTCAGGTGACAGCAGATGCTGGCGAGGATGTGGAGAAAGAGGAACACTCCTCCATTGTTGGTGGGATTGCAGACTGGTACAACCATTCTGCAAATCAGTCTGGAGGTTCCTCAGAAAATTGGACATTGAACTGCCTGAGGATCCA
Organism: Rattus rattus; assembly: GCF_011064425.1. NCBI lineage: Eukaryota > Metazoa > Chordata > Mammalia > Rodentia > Muridae > Rattus > Rattus rattus. The sequence goes on from NC_046167.1 coordinate 36,740,041, forward strand.
GCTATACCTCTCTTGGGCATATATCCAAATGATGCCCCAACATATAACAAAAACACGTGCTCCACTATGTTCATAGCAGCCTTATTTATAATAGCCAGAAGCTGGAAAGAACCCAGATGCCCTTCAATAGAGGAATGGATAGAGAAAATGTGATACATCTACACAATGGAATATTACTCAGCTATCAAAAACAATGACTTTATGAAATTCGTAGGCAAATGGTTGGAACTGGAAAATATCATCCTGAGTGAGCTAACCCAATCACAGAAAAACACACATGGTATGCACTCATTGATAAGTGGCTATTAGCCCAAATGCTTGAATTACCCTAGATGCCTAGAACACATAAAACTCAAGACAGATGATCAAAATGTGAATGCTTCACTCCTTCTTTAAAAGGGGAACAAGAATACCCTTGGCAGGGAATAGAGAGGCAAAGATTAAAACAGACACAGAAGGAACACCCATTCAGAGCCTGCCCCACATGTGGCCTATACATATATAGCCATCCAATTAGACAAGATGGATGAAGCAAAGAAGTGCAGGCCGACAGGAGCCGGATGTAGATCTCTCCTGAGAGACACAGCCAGAATACAGCAAATACAGAGGCGAATGCCAGCAGCAAACCACTGAACTGAGAACAGGACCCCCGTTGAAGGAATCAGAGAAAGAACTGGAAAGCTTGAAGGGGCTCGAGACCCCATATGAACAACAATGCCAAGCAACCAGAGTTTCCAGGGACTAAGCCACTACCCAAAGACTATACATGGACTGACCCTGGACTCTGACCTCATAGGTAGCATTGAATATTCTAGTAAGATCACCAATGTAAGGGGAAGCCCTGGGTCCTGCTAAGACTTAACCCCCAGTGAACGTGATTGTTGGGGGGAGGGCGGTAATGGGGGGAGGATGGGGAGGGGAACACCCATATAGAAGGGGAGGGGGAGGGGTTAGGGGGATGTTGGCCCGTAAACTGGGAAAGGGAATAACACTCGAAATGTAAATAAGAAATACTCAAGTTAATAAAAAAAAAAAAAGATAAGCTATGGGAGAGTGGGAGATGATTTTTATAATTAGGAAAAATTATTGAGAAAAAGATAAGAAATGTGCAAATTTTGCCTTACTGGCAAAATCTTCTAGTTTATTACTGTAAAAACATGCAGCCAACTGCCTATAAGCACTCATCAAAGAGCTAAACAGCAAGAATGGGGCAGAAGACAGAACTGACTGAACTTCTTATTCTATATCCACATTTTAGTGAATTCCAAGATGACCACTTTAATGCACATTTGCTATAAGTCAACGATAAACAGCAATTATTGTGGTCCACACAAACTCAATCAAAATCTTTTTAGTTAAAATATTTGAAAAAAAATATTTGGGGTGCTGTAGAGGTGGCTCAGTGGTAAATGTTTGAATCCCACCAACCATATGAGTCAGGTAGGGCTGTCACTGTAGCAAGCCGTAACCCTTGCATTTGCAGAAGGACAGGTGGATGTTGGGTGAGACGTGTCGTTTCTTTCCACTTGGGTGAAGTGAATGTGCCCATGGTAAGAAAGGCCGTTTAAACACAATTGACTTGCACAACTTCCCCTGCTCCTGCCTGCTTTCCAGGTGGTTAACTCCTCAGTGCTTTCCCAGCATTCGAGAGCCCATTTCTACAGTGCTTCTCATCACGATACCAGGATTTCCTAGTGCAGAGTGGACTCAGTTCATCTAGTACATTTTCTGTAAAGGAAACTATACACACATGCATTTGGACAGGAAGCCACTCTAAGGAACTACCTTGAAGAATAGCTTATTAATAATACTAACACTGACTGTATCCCCAGAAGAACAGGGACCCTGCTTGAATTGTTCACTAAGAGCCTGGGGTGTAGCTCAGCACTAAAGTGATTGCCTAGCATGTATAAGGCTTTGGGTAAAGTGACAATGCCATTATCCCAATTCTCCAATCTGGCCCCCAACAAACCCTAACTGGAGGGCTAGAGAGAAGAGGTAGAATCAGCAAATTAAGGCCTGTGAGTCACACTGCTCCCAGGCTGTACCTGTGTATGGAGGACATGTGTGGAAGCTGTTTTAGCTTTCATAAGGCTGTTGCCCAAAATGCCCTCCCAATAAGTCAGAATTGTTAAAGATAGTCCTCCGAAGTTAAGTCAATATTCATGCAATTTCCTTAATGAATTAATACAAGCATATCGATTTTATAGAATTTTTAAAGAAGGCCTGACTACAGTGGAATTCTATTTTCTGATATGGCAGTCATTAGTCAATTTCTACAAAGCTTTTCTCCTCATATAGGTAACTGGAAACTTAGAGGTTTAAGTGGTCAGCAAGGTTCTCACAAGCTCATATTTTGAATACTTGATCCCCAGTTGGTGGACTGTTTAGGAAGAATTAGAAGGTGTGGCCTTGATGAAAGTGTGACCCAAGACTCTTGTCATCCCAAAAGCATCCTCTCTGCCTCCTGCTTGCAGATCCAGATGTAAGCTCTCAGCTGTCCCTGCCAACATGCTTTTGCTCAGTCATGGAAAAATTTAAGGCAGTAAACATGCTTTCTCTTTTAAGTTGTCTTCATTATGTTTTTTTTTGTGACAACAATAGAAAAGTAAATAAAACAGAAATTGGTACCAGGAAATGGGTATTGCTGTGACAGACTTGACAATATGCTTTCCCTAAACATATGCTAAGACTTTGAGACTTTGGACTAGAAAAGTGGTTAAATGCTATAAACAGAGCTTAATGGGCCATCAGAGTAGAAGCTTGGGAGACAGCAGTGCCAAGAGCAGAACGGACTGTAGAGGCCCAGCTTAGGTTTCAGAGGGAATAATATTAGAAACCATTTTTGTGATAGTCTGACAATTATCTGATATGCCTTCTGCTCCTGTCTTAGGAATCTGCCTGAGGCTAAATTGAAAAGTAATGGACTAATTTCTTTGGCAGAGGAGATTTCAAGACAACCTAATGCTGTCACATGGTCACTACTCTTAAGCAGGTCTACAGCAAAGGAGTAAGCGGGGCAAGAGAAAATTCAAAACATAATGTAAGAGAAAGTTAATGTTGGAGCAAAGGCTTGTGCTAAGATATAAGGATTGAGATGAGGCCTGATGTGCACTGGAATAAAGGTGTGGTGGGGGGTTGGGGCATCAGGACAAGAACCCCTCCCCAGGCTAAGCTTCCAAGTTGTAAAAAGACCTACTAGGCAATTTTCTGCTTCTAAAAAAGCAACAAGCCAAAGCTGCTGCAAATGTGATTCAAGGAGGCCAGGCTCCATTCCAATCAGGAGTAGAACTTAGTGTTGTCCACGGATGGTGCTCTGGCTTTAGTTATGAAGACACAAGAGAAAGAAAGAGGGATGCAGAGTCCTTCCTCTGTGCTTAAGGAGAGATGTTGAGGCTGCTTGTGTGGCAGGGGAGCCACTGCATGTAGGCCCTGAAAGACCATTATGTGAAGCTAAGAAAGTGAGGCCTAGATTATGTTAGCAGTGTCAGAACTGTGGTACATCTGCCAAGGAGAGCTGCACACAAGGAATGGAACCAGTTTGAGAGATGTATATTGCGGGCAGCAAAGCCAGAAGAACAGAGCCATCTAAGCTCTGACATCAGACAAGGAATAACAGGATTTAGAATTTGCTCTCCTGTGTTTTGGTTTTACTCTCCTTCAGTATTTCCTCACTGCATGCCCCCCACCCCTATTAGTGTTCCTCTTAGGAACACTAATGTATATATTCTGAGCCACTGTATGTTGGAAGTATATAATTTCCTTTTTTAGTTTTATAAGCAGTTACAGTTAAGAAATTGCCCTGAGCCTCAGAAGATGCTTTGGACTTTTGAAATAGGACTGAATGCATTTTGCATTATAATACGGCCAGAAGCCATGGGGGCCAGGGAATGGATGTGGTTTGAATGAGAATGTTGCCCATAGCTCATATGATTGAATACTTGGTCCCCAGTTGCTAGACTGTTTAGAAAGGGTTAGGAGGCCTTGACAGACTTTCTAAGTTGCCTTCTTGGTCAGAGTGTTTGTCACAGCAACAGAAAGTAGCCAATACAGAAGTTTGAAATAGAATTTATGTAGGAACTATATTTTTAATATATAAATACAAAGAAAAATATCAGCAAAATAAAATTTCAGTAGTAACTTTAGTTATACATTTTATTTGGATACCAGTTTTCTACCATGAATTTTATTCATAAAATCAGGGGAAAAGAAAAAGGAAAAAACTTGGTGAAAAAAATGTACAAGTGTTTATGACTATAATATAACCAAACTGTCACAAATACCTACTCTGGGTAACTAGAGAAACACTGGCTGCCCAGCAATGCTGAGAGAACACAACTTGAAGAATTTTACTAGCGTTCAATTAGGCCAGTGTGGGCAGCAGCCCTTAAGAAAGCTCCCAGCGAAGGTTGTATTAAGGTCAGTATGTGTTACAATACAATGCATTTGAGAAGAAGGCGTATTATAAAGGTCAAAGGTTTCTGTTCTCTCAGTTTTACTTGGGGGAAACCATGTTGTGAGTAGTTTTATCGAGAGTCCCAGTCTCCTGCAAACAGCAATATAAACAGAAAGCAGAATCTCTAGACCCAGTCATGTCTCAGTTGCTTCTGCCTGTTGGGATACTGAGTTAGAACCACACAGCTAAGCAAGTTTTAGACTCCTAATTCACAGAAGCGGTACGAGACATAAATGTTCACTGTTCCAAGCAGCAAAGGTGAGGTGGTTTGCAATATAGCAAGATATGACTATATAGCTAGCCTGCTAGCCTACAATTTTGGAGGCTGTTATGATTTAGATTAAAATGTCCTTTAAAACCTCATATCCTGAAGGGCTGAGCTCTAAAGCTACAGAATCAGAGGTGGAACCTCTGGGAAGTAACTGGACTGGAGCTCCAATCTAATTGGTACATTATCCACCACGGAGTCATAGCTAAAACTTGAGACAAGGTCTAGTTCCTCATTTGTCGCCACCCCCTACCCCCTTTGCTTGTCCTGAGGATTAGTGGCTCCATTAGTGGCTCAGCTTCATAAGGGTCTGGAAACAATTTTCTTCCTTTTATATTGATTTTTTGTTTTCAGTATTTTGTCATGAAGATGGAACGCTAACAGACTTTTCAGGAACCTACCTTAGGAAAAGTGCCTAGGATTCAAGCCAGTTTGCTGTAAATTCAAGGTTCTGATTTCTTATGTTTTGACCAAACAAAAATAAATACATTGCTAAAAAAAAATCAGTTCCCTTATTTGGCTTCTGTTTGAGTCCCTATCAGTATTTCAACCTTCCTTCAACTACTATAAACCAAGAGTCAGCAAGCTTTCTAGCAAATACTTAAAGCTTTGTAGCACCTACTCAACTCTGCCACTGGGACTAACAATACCTAAATGGAAAAGTATGGCGTTATTCCAATAAAACTTTTATTCTAAAATCTGGCAGTGGGGTGGATTTGGCTCTCTGCCCCTTTTATAAATTATCTCGGTAATCCTGATGCTTATACAGCATACCCTCATACAGCAGATCCCACTCACTGCAGCTAATTAAACATCACTCCACAAAACTGCCTTCCTGCCATTCATCAATTTCTTCCTCTCTCTGAGACGGACCCATCCCTTCATCTTATTTTGCTTGTTTTGTTTTCTGTTTTTGTATTTTGAGACAGGGTGTCTCTATGTAACCCTGGACATCTTAGCACTTACACTCTGTAGACAAGGCTGGCCCTGAATTCAGGTCTGCCTGTCTCCCTAGTGCTGGGACTGAAGGCATGTGCCACCACTACCCAGCTCCCACACTTCACCTTAGAGAGCAGAAACTGCTCAGCTGCACTTCCATTTCTACAATCGTTAATGTATTCCTCCTCTCACTGTCTCTCAAGTCTGTTCTACTGGCTCTCGTTAAGGGCATCACGGCTAACACTAGCGGTCAATTTCCAGTCTTCACGATCCTTCGTGATCCTTCCCGTGGCAGCAGTTGACTGAAACAGTCATTCCTTTTCATAAACAACTTCCTTGAAAAACATTCTTTATTTTTATTCATGTATATGTCTAAGCGCGCTCTCTCTCTCTGTCTCTGTCTCTCTCTCTCTCTCACTCTCACTCTCTCTCTCTCTGTGTGTGTGTGTGTGTGTGTATGTGTGTGTGTGTATGTAGGTGCTCATGAAGGCCAGAAGAGAGTGTTGGGTCCCCAGGAACTGGAGTTACAGGTAGTTGTGAGCTTTCTGACATGACTTCTAGGAACTGTACTCTGGTTCTCTGGAAGAGCAGCGAGCTCTTGCCAGCCTCTCATAAAACATTAAAAAAAAAATGCACACACACACACACACACAACAATGCAAGATGACAAACCTTGTTGTCACACAGTGGAAGTACAGTTTCCTCTAGTCCTTTTATAAATACATATATCCCATTTGTTCTGCCCTCTTAGCCTAATCTCCCCAAAGCTCCACCTGAGGCCACTTTGCCTTGCAGACTGAACTTTGGAGTTGACGAACATTCAAACTACTGGACATACATAAGGAAGCTCATTTATACATAAGGAAGACTCATTTCTTCCTTAATGCCAGATTCACATTCATTTTTCCTACTAAATACCTGAGCCAGCTGTCTAATAACCTTTAAGATAACTCTCTCCCTTCTAAGCTACTAAAACTGAACTCTTAACTAATCTAACTTAACAAGTCTCTCTTCGCTTTCCCTTTATCAGTCAAGGGCAACCCCACATGTCAAGCTGATCAGGCTAAAGCCTTGGATTCACAATCACAGTTTAGATCTTACCGGCTGACAAATCCCTCAAATTGTACCTACTCCAAGACTCCATGTCATCAGAATAAGGCTCCATAGTGGTCTCTAGCTACTCCAGATGCTTTTGTTATCCCCCCCATGGAAGAGGATAAAATGGCTCATGATTACATCCTTTAAGATGCTATCTTGTAGAACATAAGATCCATGTGTGCAGGGATTCTCCTTAGTTTATTTACTGTCACAGCTCTATCTATCACCTTGCATAATTTCTGACCTATGGTAGTCACTTCACATTCTTGAATGAAATGAATTAAGTATGAAAAAAGGCAATGCATGTGTGTTTCCTAAAATAGATGGACATTGTTATTATATTAATATTATATCTATATTCATTCTATTTTTTCAATATTTTTAATACAATCAAAGCTCTGATTATACACTAAGCTAGAACGAAGGCTAGAATATGGAGCAATGGGCCTAGAGTTCTGCTGCTGACCCTCTAAAAATTCTAGTTTACTACTACTCATAAATTTTTACAGACCATGTTTTTCAGGTCTATAAGATGAAAATATTGAACATAAAGACTTCGAACCTTAAAATCAACAAAACTAAAATTTGGATATAAGTAAATTTTAAAAATGATCGCGTGTTTGCATGTGTGGGTCAGAAGACAACTATGTGAAGCAGGCACCCCAGGAACAAACCTGGGTAGTGCAGCTTGTGTGCCTTTAACTCTCTAGGCCGCCTCACCCTCCCAGCTATGACTTTACAGACAGCATCTGTAAAGCTATACTCACAGGAAAGTTTAAGTCTGACTCCCTGGGACAATGTCCTGATATACTTAAGTATCACACCAGTGGGTCGGATGGCAAATCAAAACCTATTTAAGGGCTTAAAAACTTATCCCTCAGTCTTCACTTATAACATAGGTAAGAAGGGAGGAATTTTGGTCATTCATTCATTAATTCATTCATTTATTTATTTATTAATAAGCCACATAAATAGGACCCTGAGGTCATTTTGAGTGCTAGAAGAAAACACCATACAGAATGGCTTATAAACAACAAGCACTATTTCTCTCAATTCTTAAGACTTTGAAAGCCAATCAGAGTGTCAGAGTACTGGGAGTCTGGGTTACAGACAGCTCTATGCTCAATACTTTCATACAGTACAAGGGCAAAGGATTTCTCTGGGGTCATACAAATCCCATTCTTGAGGGTTCTACCTTCATGACCTAACACCTTTCCAAAGCTCCACTTTCTAAACCTATCAGCTTGGAAGTTAGGATCAATATATGAATATTAGGGGTATAAAAATATGAAACCCAATTGCAAACATGCCCAAGGTCACACAGTTAGCAAATGTCTAAGCTGGAATTAAAACATGCAGCTAGAAATATCCCTTAACCTAATCCCTAAACTACACCAATGAAAGTTTTCCTTCTAGGAAATAATTGGAATGGCCACAGACACCTAAGGAACCCTTTGATCAGAGATAACCAAGTAGATTCTAACAAACTTACAAAAATCATCTTGAGTCATTACAAAGAATATTCACAGAGCAAGACTTGTAAGGGCAGAGACAATATAAATTTCCTCCTAAAGGAATTGTCTCATTAACAGAAATGCGATGTTCTCAATCCATACAGATATCCCTGCTTGTTTTTAAAGGAAATGGTGCTAAAATCTGAGGAAGTATGCCCAGTGTCTTCTAATATTTTACAGTATTCATCAAAATGTCTGTAATGCAAGAACCAGGCAAAATGTAAGACTACAGGAATTATATATCTTGAATCAAGATTCAATATTAACAGTTAAAGACTTGAGGTAACCAAACCCATCTGTTTCCAACTTCTACTATGAGATAGTCATATGCTTGAATAGACTAAAACAACCCATTCTTTCTCCTAGATTGCACATTTCAATGGATGGTGTTACCACTGAAACATGCCGAGGTAGCCATACCGCAAACATGAAGTTACTCTTGCTGTTCCTTACTATTCATGTGTAAGTCATCTCATGACTCAAATCCAGCCACCCTATAGTTCTCAAGTGGAGTTATTCGAAAGATGCTGTTATCCAAGGGCAATTTGTTTTAAAGATGTTTCACTCAATGTGGCTGTTGGCAGGAGACCTCACTTCCTTATCACTTGGGCCTCTCTACTGGGCTACTTCAAGGTCTTCATGGCAGGACAGTTGGCTCCCTCCAGACTGGGTTATCTAAGAGGGCAAATGAGGGACTACCTAGATTTGCCTGATTGAGGTGGAAAGGTCTACCTTAACTGAGAGTGGTAAATGATACAATTCTCTTGAATTCAAAAGGAGAATTTGAATTGAGCACCAGCATTCTTTGCTTCCTGGCTATAGATACAATAGGACCAGTTGCTTCACCTTCCTGCTTCCCACCATGAACTGCTCCCTTGAAGGGTGAGCCCAAATAAACCCTCCCTTCCTTCTATCTGTTTTGTCAAGGAACTTTATCATAGAAATGACACAGTAACAAAGACAAACACTTACACTGTAGACAAGTCATTGTTCTCCAGTTTATCTAAAGAATCGGTGAGGAATTTGGTCAATGAGTTATAGGTCCGAAAACCCTAAAGCTCTAAGAGTCCAAGATAATACTGAAGACGAGAAGCGAAGAGTGCAGTGTGGAGAGACTAAGCTAGTTCTGTTTTGGTCACTCATCAAGATTTGCATTGTGGTGGCACACAGTTTCCTCCACCACAAGGCTGCTGCTTTGAGATTTTACACTCTCTGTATAGCAGACGCATACCCATTAGCTCCAATGTTATAGAAAGAACCGATGGAGTCTTAAAGAAACGAACAAACAAACAAACAAACCTACCTCAGCTGCTGTCATTTTTCTCTTTCTTGTTTCATTTATAAAGCCATAACTGCAAATTCATCCCAGTTTGGGTATGAAGAAAATTATTAATAACAACTTTCATTTCAACACATGTTCACATGACTAGCTTATAAAAGGAAATGTCCTTTCTGAACCCTTGTGCCTTCACTTCCCACACCTTGACAAAGTCATGAGTTTAACTGACTAATGGATAAAAAAAAAGAAACTGTTGTTTACTCATAGCCTAATAATTGTATATTAAAAAAAAGCAACAGTATTTTTCATGTATATGTGTGTGTTCTAAATCCTAATGATGTTAAAGTTACAGTTATGATCGCAATATTTCTCACCATTTAAGGTTCAGAATTCATCAAAGGTTTGGTTACATTATATTAATTGATTAATAAAATGAAACAGCAGCAAGTAATTTGTGAGAATATAGTTCTCTTACATTCTGTACAATTTGGGATGCCATGTATTCTAGTAATACATACAGTACTAAAAGCAAGGATAACTTCACTATTTTATAATCTTAATAGTAGTAATGCTGTCACAGATTAATTCTGGAATTTTAGGCAATAGAAAATTTTGATTAAAAAACAAATTGTTAATATTTGTATCAAAAAGTTAAATATGTAACAAATTAGATGGGGCTCAAAGCCATAAGGTGCAGTGTTCTACTGACAATTCACAACAAAGTAGTAGTCAACCCAATAGGAAATGAGAAGAGGATGGAATATTGTTCTTCTAAGAAATACAAAGTTATCCTTTTACCTCTGAGCCTAAAGGTAAGATTTATGTGAGACTGAAGGGTTCAGAGGCAGACAGTTTCCTCCATCCTTATCACAGTAGAAGAGGAGTGGACCAGAGTGTGCTACAAAGAATACACCTTAGAAACTAAACTATGGTTCTAGAGATGAGAAACTACCTCTCAAAATGATCATAAATGAGCAAAGGCCTACTATCTACTGTCCTCTTAACACACATACCGAAATCCAGGAGTTATGAGATTTTCTCAACATCAAACTTAGCTGCCAGAAGCAGTACTCACATAAGAAAAGAAAGTTTTGGTTGCATTTAAACACCATTTATTGAAGTTGATAAATAAAAACTATACATAAAAGTGGGGTATCATGCCATATTTTTGGTACTTCTATACATTGTGTAATGTTTATATTAGATAACTCATAAATTAATCTCATTAATGTTGGGTTTCCTGTGGAAGCCGAGAAAACTCACTTCTGATATGGAAGCATTAAAATGAAAGCTTTGTTTTCTGAGAGCTCAGGGAAGTGGCCAGTTCATGATCTGAACTGCATCCCTGAAAGGAGATTGTACAATGTTTATAAAGAATGGCAAAACTTTCTTGAAATGTATGTTGCCTAGAGTAATGCCACTAAATAATAGCACACTGATGACAGGCAAGAGAGATTCTGCACTCAGAATTTCATGTCTCACAAATTCCTCTTTTTGATGGGGCGGTGGATGGTATTCAAGACAGGGCTTCTCTGTGTAGTCTTGGAACTAGCTTTGTAATCCAGTCTGGCCTTGAACTCATAGAGATCTGCTTGCCTCTGCCTCCCAAGTGCTGGGATTACAGGCATCTGCCATGACTACCCCCCAAACAAATTCCTCAATTTAATAGCAATTTGACATATTATGGTCTGATTTTCTATGAGCATCAAATGAGTAACAACCTGTTCCACTGAGGCCTTGGGACTTATACTTTGGATGCTGAAAAAAAATACTCTTGGATGAAAGAAGAAAGAAAAACAGACAGACAGACTTTACGTCTTGATGTCTTAAACTTCAGTGATTTTCTACCTCATGGTATGTGTTTGGATAAATAAATGGAAACACTGAATCTGAAAATGTTTGGTCAGGGCCCAACCACAGAAGATAATCTACATATTCTAGTAATTTATATTTGGGCTCTAAAACTTAAGCTTTGAATAGGCAAATGTTAATTACAATATTTCAAAAAACAGTATGGTTACAAACTAAAGAGATGAACTGGTGGATCATGGAACAAGCACTCATTTTATTTAAAAAGCTATTAGGTTGAGTAAGGATGTGACATGGTAAATGGTTCTACTTTCAAGTCTGTTACCTGATTACAGGTAACAAGTCCTCAAATGTGCTATCCAGAAAATCAAAGAACAAAGAGAAGCCTTAAGGTAATGTTTTAGCACAAACAAGGATATAGTTTTAAAAGCCAACATAGCCATATGATGTATAATCTACAGCATCATTGCGTTTAACAATGGCTAGTGGCTGGGAGAGACTGAGTGTGTGTGTGTGTGTGTGTGTGTGTGTGTGTGAGAGAGAGAGAGAGAGAGAGAGAGAGAGAGAGAGAGAGAGAGAGAGAATGAGAATATGAATTAACAGGTACAAAAAAAATCAAACAAACAAAAAAACAAAACAAAACAGAAAATCCTCCTCTGAGCTAAGTTTCGTTGTTTTTCTGAAGCAATCAGGAGACAGAATCTAAGGGCCAGCTCTCCATCTATCTCTTTCCTACCGAGAGTGAATTCTAGACTGCAGCAAAGATATCCATATATAACTCTTACTCCATTAGTTTCTCCCCAGTTTCTTGTCCCTGAAAGTCTAAAACTAGTTCTTCTTTTCTGTGGGGAGGAGGTTTTTGTTCTTCTCCACAAATACATTCTTCTCGGGAAGCCACTACTCTGTCCTACTCTTGACTGAGCTTTCCTCTCATGATCTGTGCCACATACTTTAACAAACTTGTGCTTTCTTTATAATTGTCTTTTGTTAGAGAACCCACAACAGTGAAGCACTAAGATGTTTCTCTTGCAGGTGGAGAAATACACTAGATAACCTGTTACGTCTTTTTCTTCTACATGCTAAAAAATAAATCTTGAAAGGGAGTATATGGAAGAACTGCAAAATCCACATTCTATCCAACTACAAGACAACTAGTCGTATTACTGATTTGGGATTTAGATTTTGAGCAGGAAAATGAGCTATATCACCAGTCCTCCTCGTGTTGCCATAGCTATTGCATACACAGCCATGAAAACAAACTGGGAACACCTTTCTTTTAAAAAATCATTTCAGAGATGACTCATGTGGATGTGGAAGGGGAGCAAACTAATTAAGAAAGATTGATTTCAGCAATCTATAGGAATGCAGAGACTCCAAGACAACTAAATATAAGCCCTATGCAGAAAGATAAAAAGAGCATATAAAAGAAAGGGTAGGAGAAACAGGGTTGATCCATTACAACATCATTTCACTGAGATGGGATGTTTTATCTTAAACCATGTGTTAGACATGTTTCAAAAAAGTGCTACTCATAAAGTCTGATCATAGCCAAAATTAATCAGGTAACAAACATGCTTTTACTTTTAAAACTTCACAATTAACCAAGCTTCTATTCACTACAGAATGGCAACACTGTAAGAGAATCATGCATATGATTTGTCTGATTTATCTCTTCCTCTTTGAGAAGGAATTAACTCTACACTCCTTACTCAATATAACTCAACAAAACTAACTCAAGAGTATGTGGCTCAGTAATAGACATGCAGAAGAATTAAGACAAGATCATTTTTATTCCAACCATCAAAAAATATCATTCCTGGTTAATATCAGTACAGAATGCCAGCACTCTTTAACTAAAATGTTTACTAATGACACATATCTAATGAAAGGCTAGTGTGTGTGTGTCTAAAATCTAATATATAGAATACATACACAAAACTCAATAGTAAAGTATCAACCCAATTTAAAAAGAAATAGGGGAAAAGAATGGATTAGTCATTTCACTAAGGAAATTATATGAATGGCCTCTATGTACATACAGAGATGCTCAGCACCATGGTCATTAGAGACACGCAAATTAAATCATAAGGAGGGCTGGGGCTATAGTTCAGTCTGAAGAGGGCTTGTCTAGCAAGCACAAAGTTCTGGGTTCAATCTTCAGTACCACAAAGTGCTCATGATATAAGTAATCCCAGCACCTGGGAGGTGGAGACACAGCACATCACACAAACAGAATTCACTACCATGAAATATCATTTTACATCCATTAGAATAGCCATATAATACAAAATGACAACAAAAACACTGTAACAATGGCTGGTAAGCATGCTCTTATGGCTGGGCCCTCACACTGGGAGCCCTCAAAAGTTGGTGGTGGAAATGAAACAGACAGACAGACAGACAAACAAACAAACAAACAAACAGTATGTTGCCAATTTAGAAGACTTGGTAGTTTCTTAAAAAGTTTAGAATTAATATACCATACAATCCAGTCATTATACCCCTGAGTATATACCAAGAGAAATGAAAACATGTTCTAATAAAGACATTTACATGAACATTCACAGCAGGACTATTTAGTAATTAAAAAGATCCATAGAAATAATCCAGATATCCATCAATCAGTGAATGGATGAACAAAATGTAATATATCTAAAGGATGGAATACAACTCATCAATAAAAACGGAAAAACTATTAATACATGCTACAAAAATGAACAAGTCATTAAATATGCCAAGTTTAAATAAAAAGCACAAAAGACCACATATTTTATGATTCAATACTTCTGTTCTGTTCAGGAAAGGCAAAGGGAAAATTCCTAGAAAAGAATATAAAGTAATAGTTTCCCAGTCCTGGAGAAAGGGAATAGAGACTAACTTGAGCATATGGGGTGGGAGCCTCAGTTGGTAAAGCGCTTGCCTCCCAAGTATGAGGACCAGAGTCTGATCCCAAAGAATGGACAAATGCCAAGCATTATGGCGGGCACCTGTAATTCCAGAGCATGAAGGTGGGAGACAGGAGGGTCACTTGAGAGCCTCACATACATGGATTCATGCCCATATACGTACACATACAAAGTACATACACATACACAAAAAAGAATCTTACTGAAGTTTGAAAACTATGTTTCAAATGTTGTAATATTATGTTATGGCAATGGTTTCATAATTCAGGAGTTATAAAAAAATCATATAAGCCTTAAGTGGAAATATGTTATTTAACGTAAATTATATCTCATAAAAGCTGATGATAGTTCCCTGAAAAACATGAAGGACTAAAGACATAACTGGGAGAGAAATCATGAATCCTGACTGGATCCTAAGACAAGAGAAAAACAGCTATTAAAGCATTAGGAGACAACCGAGAATATGAATTTGCATTATTTGCAAATGAGATAGCAGACAGTACTGTGGAAGCATTACTTTCTTAGGCTTTAGAATACAGTAGTTATTTAGAAACTGCCTTTATGCTCAAAAGGAAATTTACCTTGAAGTCACATTTATAATTCTTATAATAAAGCATTCTCGGCATTTGACCTTATGCTAAGACAAATAAGAAAATAAATAATATGCAAAAATAAAGATTATTTTATACACACAGAATTGCTTAGACAAAGTATCCTAGCAGATGAGAAAATATAGAAATTATACCTATTACAAAGGCTACCAGCAAAAAGTTGGACAATAAAGTGCTTATACATATGGAATAAAATTGGAAAGACTGCTAGTTCTTCCATATCTTCAACAAAAGAAACAGGTAACTTAGGAGCTACTTTGTTAAGTCAGCAGATACATTTCAGTGTTAAGACATTAACATAAGCCCCTAAGCATAAGCACTCAATTATTAATCAATTAATGAATAGATAAAGCATGGCATGGTCACACAATGGATTGTTCAACCATATGAAAGGAAATATTCACATATGTTACAATGCAGTGAACGCTGAAAATCAAAGATACAAAAGAGCACCTATGGAATCCAGGAACATCAGAATAGGCAAATCTGTAGACATGAAGTACGGCAGCCAAGGGCTGCAAGGCAGGATAAATCTGCAAAGACAGCCAGCAAGTCAGAGCTGCTTTCTCCTTAAGGGCAATGTTCTAGAATGAGTGGTGAAGGTAACACATCTCTTTGACTATACTAATATGAAATGTTAAAAAGAATGAGTTCATGGTAGTTGAACTACATTTTAATAATGGTTTAAAAAAAAAAGAATTAGCCCTTTCATTGCAGAAAGTGGGAAAAAAGAATGGAAAAGCACAAGTTACAGAAAAGCAAAGCATATACAAATCTCAAGCAACTTTAACAAGACATATATAGGCTTAAAAAAAACAAATACAGGACTAAATTTTCTGAACTGAAAAAACAGCAAGAATAAGAAGAGATCAGTTTTTCATTTATTTGGGACTAAATAAACAACAAATAATAAAAGTAGAAGTAATAACATACAAGGTGAGAGACAGAGTGAATTATCCTAATTGTGGCACACGGAATCGGGAGACCTGGGAGACGAGTAGGGCCGTGGGAAAGGCAGCAATTATCTAAGCACGAAGTGAGCAGGGCTAATGTCCCAGAAACCTAAAGCCTCGGCAGACAGAGATTTTCTTTCACAGACCGAATGCCTTAGGCAAAAAAGATGAGTGGAGCCAAGAGAGGTGATGCATAGCAGAGGCAGGGACCACAAATTCCAGGCCAGATGTTCTTGAAAAACAAAAGGGTCATCCACTTTGAAAAAAAAAAAAGAAAAAAAAAAAAGAAAGAAAGAAAGAAAGAAAAAGAAAAAAGGAAGAAGAAAGAAAGCAAGGAAAAGTAAAAACAGATTTCTCTGGCTAGAAAGCAGTGAAGAGGAAGATAAAAAAGAAAAAGAGAAAACAATTTACTCCAAACTCTGTACTAGGACAGCAACATGTGTCAAAGAGTGACATCTGAGGTTCTTCAACCCCATCCAAGTGAAATCCAGGCCAGTGAGGCAGGCAGTACAATGCAGAGAAAATGACTACACAGGTCACAGGAGAGCAGAGGCACAGCAGGACATGGACTAAGATGTTTGCCAAGATGCTTTCAACCTAGAACACTAAGAGATTATTAACACCCTGACAGCATTCCTAAGGACAGTAAAGATAATACAGGCCAGTGCAGATATATCTAGGGATAAGCTGTGCAGACCAAGGTCCAAGAAAATAACTGCCTACCACTTAGCACTCCTGGGAAAGGAAAGATTTAAACTAAAATGGGATATGGTCTGAACACTCACACATGGACTTACATAATCTTGAAATTGTAAGAATCTATATACCTCAGTGATAGAGCACCTGCCTAGCATATACTAGGTCCTAGATTCAATCCCAATTACCACACAAAGTTATTCTGGTGAAACATAGTGGTGTATATCCCAGTATTTGTGATGTGGTAGCAGGATAAGAAGTTCAAGGTCATCCTTAACTCCATAGTAATACCAGGGGCATGTTTTCTGTATGAATTATACAGCAGTGAAATAACTCTCTTCTGGCCTTGGAAGACTGAGCATTGGTGTGTACTGCCTACTGTTATAGCTATACATCATTCCAGGCAGACGACTGGGCCTGCATAAATAAACTGAAGAAAGGTTAACCTCAAAGCCAGGTGATGCAGGTCCTTGGATAATCCTGTCTAGAACTACCCCATAGTTGTTACTCTAGGTTATCCCTAGATACACTCATTGGATTACACATCAGCTTTGCTATATGCCCTAGAGAACCAATGATGCAAGCCAGAGTCACAGCAGGATAAAGGGAGCTTCAGCTTAAGAGGCTGAGAGAAGATAACATCAAGTCTAGAAGAATGCCAGAGAGAAGCTAGAAGAAAACAGGATCCATTTGTAACTGGGAAACCACCAAGCAATCCTAGCCTTACTCACCATTGTATTCTGTTGCTCCCCTCACCCCAGAACCCAACCTTTATGACATCTCAACATATGTATGTCTCTAGTTAAGTCTCTCTTAAAGAGAGTAGAGAACTGCAATCATTAAAAGGCATATCCATAACTAAATCAATATTGTTACAATGTAAGCATCTGTATACCAACTTAATATTGCTCTACAGAGATTAGCTGAAATAAGGAGAGAAGTTAACACACATAAATACAGAGAAGGAAGAAACTGTATTTACATGTGATGTAACAGTATCTGGAAAGTGTAAGAGAAAACAGTGTAAAATAACTTAGAATTCGGCAATGTATCAGGAAAATGAGCAGAAATCAACAGTATTTATTTGCATAAATAATAACCAGTTTGAAGATATATCTAAAAAAAGATAAAATATGACTAAATTTAATAAGAGCCATACAAAAGTTTTATTAAAAGGTTCTTTCTCAAAGACACGAAAATAAACAAGAAAATAATGGCATTACTTGCTCTCTGTTAATGTTAAAATGTCTCAATGCTATTAAGATGTCAACTGCTCCTAAGTAAACCCATAAATGTAATACAATTCCAATAAGAAAACTAACAGAGTCAGGCAAACCGATGCTAAAATTCACAAGGAAAAAAAACAGCAGAAGAGCAAGAGAAACGGTGAGGAGAAGCGCTGCAGTGGGGGCTACTCAGTCCAACAGCACACCACACCTCAGTGTGATATAGATCTCTATGACTAGGGTGTTGGTACTGGCATAGCACTGGCCAGAAAACCCAACAGAATAGCACACACCCATTTCCATATAGTGTGTGTCAAATGAGCAAATATTGGTTTTCATAAATGACACTGAATAACTATACCAATAGTTGGAAGTAGTAAATTAGATTCATTTAGGAAACCATGTATAGAAATATGCACCATATGGAACTAAACATGAGAAATGAAACTGTATAGTAAGTATGAATTTCTCTACAATATAAGGGCATAGAAAAGCTTTGTATGGTTAGAACTCCAGATGAAATAAGTTTAAGATGACTAAGTTGAATTAAGCAAACAAAGATTTTTTCATGGCAAAACCAAGATAAGCAACACCAAACAACACCAAAGGATGACTAAATATTTTAACATATGCCAGAATTAAAAAAGTAATGTTCTTAAATAAAAAAAAAGTTAAAAAGATGAAGGAACAATACCAAAGAAATGTAGAAAACCAGGCTAATAACTAATTAAATGGTTCTTAAGCATATTTTGAAAGTGTTCAACTCACTTGTAATAAGGGAAACCCAAAAGAAAACTACACTGAGTCAATCATGGTGGTATACACCTGGAACTCAGCCCTCAGGAGAGTACAGCAAAACTTGAAATAAGCTGACAAACTCACTCTTTACAGTGTAATGAGTACTGGAATAGAGGTCATAGAAACATAGACATCTACCCTGGTCCCCTAACCTAAGGCAGAGTTTCACTATTTACTCCAACTTACAGTCCTCCTGCCTTAGTTATTATAATTATCAGAATTATAGGTATGCCCATCTTACTATTTTGCCTAGTCTTGAAGATTTTTCTTTCTTTTAAGATACAGGTTCAGAAAAAGCAAGCAAGCAAGCAAACAAACAACAAAACCTAGCTACACACGGACATAATTCTTCGAAAAAGTGTAAACCAATGGGAACCTGAAGGGTGAGCAGTTTACTAGACTGGGAGAAGAGGGGTCAGGAATGGGGATGGGATCGCCCAAGTAAACACCGGGATTCTGGGTCACAGCACTGTTGGAACTGTGCTCGTGGAAAGGAATGGGGCCAGTAGTGAGTTTAGGTAAACAGTCCTTCTGAAGGTTCTATGTACCAGATTAAGAATAATGTTCAACATGAGTCACAGAGGATTTCAACCAGTGGGGTATGATGAATGTTTTAAATATGAGAAAAAGATCCTCAGGAGGCCAACTATGGGCTAAGCAGGGTCTCAGTAATCAGAATAAATCTAGCCAGCACTCACGAGTCATTGAGCCGCCTCCATATTCAATGAGTACCAATATAGCTATTTGACTGTGTTAAAAAATGACAGAGATCTTATGGGTTAGATGACTACCATCTGCAGCATCTTTGTGGGATTTCATCCATTTTACATAGCATCTGAAGTCAAGGTCATTTCATAACCTTTGAATGGACTGTCCACAATCACAGGCAGAAAGCAGCTCGGTTGTTGGACCGATAGCATCGTCCTTGCCATCTTTTAAACCAAGTGATGACAAGTCCTCTATCCATTACTTTTTAAGCCCATAAAAAGGCAACTGAACCTGTAAGAGCTGAGTTCTGCAACTCTTGTCTTTTTTTTTTTTTTTAAACATTCTTCCCACTGTCCTACATTGGTCACACCTACATCAGTGAAAGAAAGAAGGAAACAAATATGATTTTAAACAGGGCTGGCTCAAACCGGTGCTGCAGTAGTAAAAAGCCATTAAAGACACCTACAAGACCAATATTTGACCAGTTTTCATCTTGGCACACAACAGACTGTATGTAGGAGCACAGCTACCTTGTATTTGCAAGCACCCTGGAAACAAAGATGTCTGCAGCTCACTTGAAGCCCCTTGGCTAGTCACTGGTGCCTCCAGGCCATACTTCAGGACTAAGAGTGATAAGCATAGTATCTTTTCTGGAAGCTCAGGTCAGTGAGAATCACTTTCCCCTTGACTTTTAGGATTAGCTGCAATTTTCAGTGCTCTTGGAGATTGTTACTGTACTTTTAAATCCTAGCTCTACTACATGCTAGCTTGTGAGCTGGGCCTCTGGCCAAATACCTTCACTTAGTGTTGGGGAAGACCACCCATCCTGCAGAGCTAGTGTGGAGATTGTCCTCAGCACAGTGCTTGACGGACAATCAATATAACTTCTATATAGTACTGTTACAAGACCAAAGGCTTTGCTTTCTTTAATCTAAGAATTATAGTATTTTATAAAACAATGGAAACTGTCTCCTTCCTCTTCAAGATCATGGTCTCTTCCCTGGTTAACATTCTCAACTTCCAGTATTTGATTGCTCTTTCACTCATTTATAAAAGAATAAATATACAAGAACCTATTAGTTTGGCAGACCCATATACAAGAAGTGATACTGGTACATTTATTTGTGCTCTGTAAAAAAAAACACTGCTTAGAAAGTCAGTGCACAAGCACCATATACTAGAAGACAAAAATATGTGCAGCTTGTTCGTGTTTGGACATCCCTAAACTGAGAATAATGCAACCATGTATAATCAAAACATTCCCTTAAAAATGGTAAGCATTCTTTCCTAAAATTCTTTCCTATGATTAGTTTCCCCCACCCTGAATGCCCTGAGAAAAAGAGTTGTAATGAAATACCACTTCAAAATAAACGCTGCACTTGCACACTCAGTGGAGAGAGAAGCATGTGGGTCTCCAAACATGAAAGTGCCTGCTGATCAAAGATGCCACGGTCACATCAGGTATCAGAAGATTTCATGTATCCATGACAAAAAAATGAGCCAGTCTGAGGAATCCCACTTTTCACCTTATTTCTAAACAGCATCAATTCATAACTTCCTCTTTTTTATTAAGATTGGGTACAGTTATCAACTCCAAGCATACACTTGCTCTCTTTTGCCAGGAAATCTCTTCCTTCTAACTCTGGATATACTCTAGAAGTAAACAGAAAACAGTAAAATATGTCATCTCATCATAATCCCTAAATATTTTTTAACCTTTCCCCCGTAGAGTTGTGAAAATGAAATTCTTCCTGAGTAGTTCCTTGATCTTTTGGAGAACAAAAAAAAAGACAAAGCAAAATTTTTACACTCCAAGAATCTCAAAGGAACAAAACTGCTCTTAACAAAATTGTTTGGGGGCCATGCTACAGATGGAAACTAGTACCCTTTGCTTGGTAGGCAACTACTGTCATTCAGCTATACCCTCAGCCAAAATCAGTTGCTTCTGACAAGTGACTATTCCATCAACTGTACACATTCACAGTCATTCATTCAGTAAAAAAATTCGGGGAGTTCTGAGCACTTTACATGATAACAGAGAGGAAGATGAAAAGGCTCCTCCTCTGAAAAAAACTAAGCTGTAGAAACATCTTAGGGGTCACAAGAGTCATTTACAAGAATATTGTATCAACAGATACAAACAGCAAAGACTAATAGGATACTCTGAGACATATTAACAAGCAGAAGTCAAAGGAATCCTTCTACACTGTAATAAACATTACCCAATTTTGGAAACGTAATTAAAGTTGTAATTTATTTACAGGAAATAATTTACAGAAATAAAGGTTCTCCCAGCACACATACCCAAATTGTTTGTAAACTGGGTGCTTTCTGGCTTGACAGGTAGGGCGTGGCACCAGAGTTCTCACAGTAGCTCAAAGACACTTGGATGAGCTCTCACGAGTCTGGACATTCTGGTTTCCAAGCAAAGGCCAGTTAATTCTTTAATTCCTCCTAAGTCCCTCAACAACACAACCACCTCAGCGCCACCACATCCGCCCACTCAAACACACATATGCCCAGCTAAAGCACACAAATCGTATCTTCTACTCCTTGCCATCTTTCAAGGAACCAAACGCGGAAGATACCCCCGTCATACAAAATACCTATATTCCCTTCCTCTTCTAGAGGCTAAACCTATACAAGAAGAGCCTATGAGCTTTCAGCTGGACGCGAAGCGTCTAAAGACTAGTCTGAAAAAGCCATTCCTTTAACTGGCACCAAAGACTGGCAGAGAAGCTCGAAAAGCAGCTGCTCTGTACCGGCAAGGAGTGGATTGAAAGCGAGGGAGGTGGAGTGCGGCGCAGGGACTGCGGCGGCGGCCCCAGGTTGTGGGCACCGCCCGGGTACAGCCCTGGGCGCCACCGGAGCGATGCAGGTGACCTTCCGGAGACGCCGCCCGCTGTCGGGGCGCAGTCGGGTCCCAGTACAGGCGGCAGGCGGGACGTGCAATCTCGGCGGCCACAGGCCTGGCCGGTCGGACACACCCCCGCCGCGGCCCGGCCTCCCCAGCCGGCAAGCGCTCACCTGCACCGCGAGCCGCTCGCCCCGCGGGCTCTTGAACCTCGGCTGCGCCGATCGGACCGCGCTCGGAGTCCCGCGCGGGGCGCGGCAGGAGGAATCGTGAGGGCGGCGGCGGCCTGGGCGGCGGCGGAGGGGGAGGACTCCGGCGCTCCGCTCTAGGGAGACCCACCCTCCTCCGGGCCGCTCTGCAGCAGCCGCCGCAGATCACTTCCGGGGCGCGAGGGAACGGGGCGGGGCGCCAGCCGGCACTTCCTGTCCTCGGGGCCGAATACTCTGGCGGCCGCGAACAAAGGCTCTCCGGGCGTGGGGGAGGCGCAGTGATATAGCCTCCAGGCGGACCCAGGACGAGCTACCGGGTTCTCAAGGCGCAATCACCTCCTACGGCCGGGCCGGGGTTCCCGTGTCTCGGTGTTTTCGTCTCCCCAGGACATGGAGAGGCTCCTGGAGAAAGAAGGGGAGGGGGAGGCCGCCATCTTGCTTCTGGGGGCTGCTAGGTTCTCTGGCAAGCGTTTTCCAGCGTGTAGCCTGCAACGTGGCTTGTCGCAGATCAAGTCCTGGGAGGTTGATTGGTCGCCTGTCCTGGTTGGAGGGTCTCGGTAGCTGGCTGAGTGGAGAACTAGCCTCTGCATATGGGCTTCAGGTTCCTTTTGAAGGAGTATTCCCTTTCGGCACTAGATAAGGCGACAGCTTCCGTGGCACACTGATTTAATGTCTTAAATTAGTAGTTGTTTTCTTTAAATCTGCCTACAAGTTTGAGATAGTTTGCCCAGCATCTGATAGCTGCCACACATTCTTCCCTGGACTTTAAAATTCTCTTCCTTTGGCCCCGAATTAAGAACCAAGGGCTTTGTTGGCATGACTACTTAAAAGAATGAATGTCCACTCAGTCAAGTTTGCAATCAAGAAACCAAATACTTGCATTTGAAAGTATGAATGGAGGGAAGACTTGATGACTTTACTAACTGTAGTTAGAGTTTTAATTTAAGATATTTTTTCCAGTATGAAAAGAAGTTGGTAAATCGGATCCAAATAAAGGAAGTTACCTCAGAGCAGGGATCAGTTGTTCATAGGGAAGACTGAGTACCATTTATCTGTCTTAAAAGTTCTTCCAGGGCTGATGAGAAAGATGAGGCTGCAGAAGGAGGCAGGAGGCAGATCATGGCCGACGTTTCTGCTGTCTATTAAATTTTGGAAGTAGAATGGCTAAGTTGTTTGTAAGTGGAGGACGGATTATTGGGGGTGTTAGGCAGTATAGCAAGCTGAGAGTAGATAGTGAACTATTGCAGAAGAGGAAGGAGAAAGATCTTTGTAACAGTGCCGGTAACCATCTTAAAGAGATGATTTCCCAAATGATGAAGCCACATAAGCTTCATAAGCCAAATAAGAATTGTTTGCTGAGCAACTAGAGGTTAAGAGAATTGGAAGTGAATGTTTTGCTTTTGCAGGGTAAAAGTGTATACTCTGTGTGTGTGTGGTGTTGTCCTGGCCATGTAACTAAGGATAACCTTATACTTCAGACTCTCCTATCTCCGTCTCCTAAGTGCTGGTAATAGAGACCTGCACCATCATATCTATTTATGCTGGAGTTAGAACCCTGGGTTTCATGTCTAGTCAGCACCCACTCTGCTCCTAGAGCTGTATCCATTGCATGATGGTGTACTTTACTGAAGAGGTAAAGGAGAACGGACATAATTTATGGGAGAAGGGTTTCTTCTTTTTTTCTGAAGTGAGTGGTGTTATCTAGTGGTAATTGCTGTGTGCTGCATTCTGAGCTCTGGAGAGGGCAGGAGGAGCTGAAGTTAGGCACACCATAGGTTTATATTACCACATTCAAGCAGATGCAGTCTCACTTTGTTGAGCATAGTTTCAAAACCTTTTCTCCTTTGTGCTTTACTTGAGAGAAATTTTTAAAATACTATATTAATACACCTTACTATCCATAGCCATTCTAATATTATTCTAATACCTAGTGGTCTGCATGAAGATATATGTGGAGGTCTCCACAAGAGACAGGGGGAACTGAAATCCAAAACACAGATTGAAAAATGTCCTCTTACTGTAAAAAAGAAAGAAGGCCTAAATAATGAATATGGTCAATAAGTTAGCTTCATTATATTCAATAACATGCATCCTTGATTTTTGAGTGTATTCTTATAACAAACTATGTAATACGTTATAAAAAGAAAGCAACACATTTTATTCAAGTGTCCTATTTATTATTATTTTTCTTGACTTCCAAGACTCAAACTGCCTGTGTATTAGGGACATTTTGGGACATTTTTTCCCCCTAAGGTACAGGGTCTGAAATACATTAATTAAACTGTGACCTTATCCCCCTTCCTTGACTCTGAGCTTACACAGCTGCTTCCTCTCTAGCAGCATTTGGTTCTTCCGGCTTCTCTGATCTAGTTTAATTCACTGTCTGATTGTTCCACCCGGGTTGTATAAATACTCTCTCTACTGCTCTGTCCTTATTTCTGCACTTCTCTGGGAAAAACCAATCTGTTTATAAAATAGCTCATTTTAACAAGGGTCATTTAAATTAAATTAGAACTCTGCATGAAGATATGATAATATTCTGTTGACATATATATATCCATACCCATACAAGAACAACTAGGAACTGAGGCTAAGATATGATAATAGCCCTGGAAAATAATGTAAAATTTAACAAAGCTAAAGGGGATCTCAGTTTTAATTCTCACAGATGCTATTCAAAGGTCATTGTTATACTATGTCAATATATCAAAGAGCACTTTAAAACACTAATTTGGGTTCATTTCTGGTGATAAAATGCATAATTTTATTTATAACTAATAAGCATAAAATCTGTTATGAAAAGACTGAAGAATTTTGCAGGGAATCAAACAGAATCAAGTGTATCATCCCATGTAAGGGAAATATTTCATTTGGGTGGTCACTACAACCAGATTATGGTTTCTAAATCATACAGTTATAAAAGGATAATGTAAAATACCTTATGACTAACTATATAGTAAAAGTACAAAATACCACACAACTATAGATCAAAAATTTTATATTATTAACATTTTTCATAATAGATCAAAAAATGGGACACTAGGTACAGTGGTGAATGCCTATGATTTCAGCAGTAGGAAGTTGGAAACAGATCAGGATTTCATGGCCATCCTTGGCTACACGGTGAGTTCAAGGCTATTCTGGACTGCATGGGAACCTGTATACAAACACACTCATAATCATCTCAAAAATTCAAATCAGAGCATTTTAAAATAAGCAATACAAAATATCTTCATCTATGTCAAAGCTTCCACAACAAGAAGGACTATTAGCATCTTTATACAATTTTTCTATACAAAAAAAGTTAATATTTGATGAAATTTTACCTGATTTAACCCAGAGCAAAGTAACTTCTAGAACAAGCAAATGAAAACTTGTGTTTGTCTTTCTTATCCTTACCACAGTCCAGCTATGGTTCTAGGAATTCTACAGATGTTATTGCATTAATTCTTAACATTATACAACAGAATTTGCTAAAAAATGAAATTTGCAAGAAAAAATTTCTTTTTGTCTCACCTCTCCATTCTGCATTATCATGCAATCACTAAGAAGGTGGCCAAGCCTGGTTAGAGTAATTTACCTGAGACTTATGAGGCTTGGGGCAGTTATTGGCTCTATTTGGTGCTCTGTGCAATGTTGGACTTTATTGGAACCAGAGCTTCCCAAACCTACTCATTCCTCAGAGTCTGAGGGAGCAAATGCCTTCTAGTTTATCTAACAAATCTATTTGGTGGCAATGAAGAAGTCCGAATTTCTGTAACCCTGATGTTACACTGCTTTCCCTTTAACTGTATAGAAAGTTCAAAAATGTGTGGTCCACTAGAGTAATGTCTAAAGTTGTCAGAACTCTGTTCTTTCTGTTCTTACTAGTGTAGCCACATCGATGAGGCCATCTAGATACATTCATATTGGCATTATACACATAGTATCTGTCCTTAGCCCCTACTTAAGCTTACCTCTCTCCATGGCAAGCTATCAGCTTAAAGTATAAAACAACAAACCTGTTCTGGCTTTTGTTTTGTTATTGATTTTGTTTTGTTGTTAACTTAACAGAAGTTAGTCATCCAGGGAGGAACCCTCAATTGAAAAAAGTGCCTCAACCAAATTGTTCTGTGGGCAAGCCTCAGGGGTGTTTTCTTGAGTAATGACTCATGTGGGTGGGACTAACTCATTGTGGTTGATGCCACTTCTGGGCAGGCCATCTAGAGTTGTATCAAAAAGCTGAGCAATCCATGGGAAACAAGTCATTAAGCATCATTATCCCAAGGCCTTGAGTTCCTATATAATGAACTGTGGAAAGTATAAGCTGAAATAAACCCATTCCATGAGAATGCACCCTATGGGCCTTATATATTTACATACTCAGTCCCAGTTGACCTGCTTGGAAGGATTGGTATTCAAATCCTTGTTGGAGGAGATGTGGCATTAGGAAGGTTTCAAAAAAGCCCAGACTAAGCTTACTTAGTCTTGTGTGTATCTTTAGCCACGTTGCCTAAGTTCTAGAAATGGGCCATGCTACCAGCCCCCACCCAGCTTCCCTTGAATCCATGGATAAAAGACACAATTGTTCCTTTTCAATTTGCCTTTGGACACAATTGTTGGGCAGTACTCTCTCCCTCCTGGAAAAGCATGCTCTTAACAATATGCTTTATCTCTGCAACTAAACCCTAAATCTCCCCCTACTCTAGATACATCTACCCACCTATAGGAGTGGCCACAAGTCCCTGCTCCTCCCAAGACTTCACATGGCTGCTTGGTTCTCTCTCTAAAGCTTGGCAAACCTTTTTCCTTCCTTGTGACTGTCTCTTCCTCCAGGGACCCAGAAGTCCTGCCTATTCCTTCCACCCAGAAATTGGCCCATGGTTTCTTTACTGACAGATCAAGAAGCAATTGGGGAACAGGACCTTAGCATCAGAACCACCCCTACAAGTCTCTTTTTGCCTGCTGTCAGGAGATCAGGATGTAAAACTGTAAGCTACTTCTGCAACAACATGCCTGCCTGCCTGTTGCTAGTTTAGTGGCAGACTAATCCTCTGAAAGTATAAACAAGTTCTTCTGTCCTACCTTATGCTTTCTTTTATAAGAGTTGCCTTGGTCATGATGTCTCTTCACAGCAATAGAACAGTAACTAAGATTTTTGATCATGGCATTTTATCACAGCAATAGGAAAATCTTTACCTCAATGTGCAGAAAATCTGCACACAGATATGCCCCTTGAAGTTTCTAAAGTAAAATTGGGGTTTTCTTTCCCATTCAACTAAATACAATATGCTTTTTATTTATTATTAATGTTATTTCTGAGTACTTATGAAGTGTACCATGAAGTACTATGAAGAGTACAAAGATAAGTAAAACAGATAAAGCCAAAACATACAATCATAGTCTAAGTTTAAAAAATGTAAGTTTTGCTGAATTTTAGAGATTCTGTAAGCATTCAGTAATAAGATAGAAATACTCAAATGATAAAATCTCATGTAACCGTCATATCTAACTGAACGTGAAAGTATTAGAAGGAACAATGCAATTGATAGTCTCAGAGGCATTAGTTGGATTTTCTAGGCATTGGTAGCCTGGAAGGTTCCTGGAAAGCCTGATCCTTAGTCAATGGTGGAAGATTGGAAATGTGTGGTTGTGAATTTTTTTATGTATTAAGTTTTTGTCCTTATTTTTGGGAATTTTATGTTTAATCTGCAATAAAACATGTATCACGTTCTCCACCTCCAACTTCTTTCATACTCCCCCAACCTGCCTCCTCCCTCTCTCTCTCTCTCTCTCTCTCTCTCTCTCTCTCTCTCTCTAATAAATTACTAAGCTTAATTAAGTGCTGTTTGTATGTACAGGTGTGGGGTTGTCTACTAGAACATAGGAATTCTATCAGTTGGTCATATTTTCAAAAAAGAAAGATTCTGTCTCAGAAACTATTGGCCGTCAATAGATCCACGGTAATAGATGAAGCTTGGATATCATCTAAACAAGAATTTTGGTTGGCTTGATCTCATGCCAGTCTCACGAATGTAACTTCAGCTTCTGTGACTTCATAAGTCAGATATCATGCTATGTCCAGAAGCTGTTGTGTGTGTGATATAAAGGTCCCATTTAGAGTCAAGCACTTAGACTCATTCTCAAGACTTTGATTGAATATACATCTCCCCATTGACTAGTGTCCACTGCAAAATGAAGTTTTTCTGACAAATGTTGGGAGAAGCCCAGGTCTTTGTGTAGTGTATAAACAAATACAGTTTGACAGCATGGTCATTTAGCAAACTAAATAGCAGGTTCTATCTTAAGGCCTATGATCTCCTTAGACGTGGGCATTTGACTAGAATTACAATACTAGGCAAGAAATTCCTCACGTTGAAAGAGCCAGAGTTGGGGCCAATCTGGGACCAGTGGCAAAATTCCCACCACAAACCTCAGAGCACAAGGACCCCTCTCTTCCAGGAAGGAAAAAGCTGGTTTAGTTCCTGGAACAGCTGCAAGCCAAACTCACACAAAGCTACCTGGCTCCCAACTGAAATTCATGAACGACACACTCAGTCCGATCTGAAAGTTGCTTCGCTCCACCAAATGAGCATAGTACCCTGCCTCGTTAGCACTGTACAAATTCTGCACAGTTGTTTGCAAGGTCTATAATTCTCTTTTAGAGTCTGCTCAGGGTTGTCTCCCCTTGAAGTGGGATGACCCTGACATATCGGAATGATTAAACTCTTGTTTTTGCATTGATCACTGCCTGTGTGAGTCTCATTCAAGAGGTCCTGGAAGAGGTTCAATTTGGACTTCACAACATGGAGCAGGTTTCTCATCAGAAAACAACAGTCATGCCATTATTGCAACAGTGAGCACATCTTTCCTGGCAAATAAGTATTACAGCATGCAGAGTCAAGTTTGGATAAGTCTATTAATATTTTTTTCTCTCCCATCAACCTGAGTAGCACCTCTGACACCAGGAAAGCTAGATACCAGGGATGTTGTTTCCTGGTCACTTTGACAGTGATCTATGTCCTGCATCCAAAATGTATAGTGTCTTCAGCAACAGATCATCATGTAGTCATGGTGGTTAACCAGGGGCAATGGCAACAGCAGGTGTTTTGGAGGCTTCTGGCACCTTCATTACTAGTAACTCATTGAGAGGTTACTAGTTATTGCACTTAATAACCCATGTATTCTGGGGGTGACATTGTCCAACCATGCTAGGCACTTCTGTTAAAATTTATTAAGTTGTTATTTTTGAAATTAACTTATTAACTAATGGGATTTTATAAGACTATGTCATATATCCTTTGTTTTGATTAATGTACCCATTGTCCTATCTGTCCCCTCCCTCATCCCCTCATAATCCTTTACCCTGCAGTATTTTTCACCCATTTTTTTCATTTCATATGAATTCTATTCTCCCTCCAATTACTTTTTAAAACTGTGTCGTGAGGCTTCTATAGGGCATTGGTAAGCTTCATGCTCACATGTGCACTACCTATCTAATGTCTCTTGGGTATTTTAATGGCCATCAACTCAAACCCATAATGTTCAAACTAAATCACCAAACTCAGATGTGAAACTTTCCTTTGAATTTCTATTTCTTTAATATCCACTCAATTGCCAGATCTTCCCCACTGCTATCTCTTGAAGCCATTCATTTCACTGTTTCCGTAGTCATGTTCTTAATTCAACTGTAATCACCTCCCTATTATTTCTGATGTATAAGATCCAATCTTAGCCATGCAACCATCCAAGTCTGGGGAAAAATGTGATCTTACAATCCCTCTTCTTAAATTTCTTGAATACTTGCATTAATCTCAGATAGTTGGAGGTGTGTTCCTTGGGAGGACAAGAACTGCATGTTTTGTGTATTGCTATGATTACCATGTTGGTCCAGTACTGATTTTTGTCTAAGATGAATGAATCATAGGAAAAAAATTGAAAGCTAAGTTTCCACTATATTAAAATAAGCTGGGATATACTGCAGTGAGGGGAAAACTTAAAAATATGAGTGGTTTTAACCTCATGCTTGTACATAATACATGTATAGTTTGCTGGGTTTGTTTGTCACAATTAGAAACTCTGCCATTAGAGACACCACAATGCCTACAGAGGACCTTTCAAATGTTTCTCTGACTTTGAAATGGCATATTTCCACTCGTGTACTATTCTTGTTCAAACTACATGTCCATAGGGAGAGGGATACACATGTCTGTATGTAGCTCAGTGATAGGGTCTTCTCAGGGTGTCAATATAGTCACTTCTAGTTGCATATGATATGAATACAGCTCAGTCTGCTTAAAGGTGATGAGGAAAACATCCTTGGTTTAAAAAGAGAACATGAGCTCTTAAAATTGAAGTAATGATATCAATTAAAAAGCAGGAATGCATCTAGACCTCACCAATTGGGAGCCAAAACTGCCTAAGTCTTGTCTCTTGCTGTAGGTTTGCTTCAGTCTCTGTCACAGAATGACTGGCTGTCCTTAGCGCCCCTGATGCTTCCAAGTCTCATACTCCTTGCCAGAGAAGGCTAAATTTTTGTCATTCTTTTTTCAGTTTTCTTAATAAATCTGGGTCATAGAAGTTAGGTATACATTTCCAGACCACCAATTTGTGAACCAGTTAATACAGTCAAGAGAACAAATTCCATCACCCACCCCTCAAATACAGAGGTTGTGATGGCTAATTTTATGTGTCAGTGTGGCTAGACTAGCTAGTTCATAATCTAATCTAGATGTTTCTGTGAAGGCAATTTATATGTTTATATGTTGCTGTTTACAATTGGCACTTCAAGTAGATGGACAGATGTTGGCAATTTTATGCAAATCATTCCACAAAGTGTATCTTCAGTTATACAAAGATGACAAAGAATTATATCCCATAATTACGCAAAAATGTTGGATATTTTGATTATTTTAATGCTACTTTGGTATTTTATATGGGAAGTAAAGAGTTTTTTGGGTTTTTTTTTTTTTTGTTTTGGGGAGGTTTTTTTGTTTTGTTTTGGTTTGGTTTGGTTTTTTTTTTTTTTTTTTGTTTTTTTTTTTTTTTTTTTTTGGTTTTTTTTTGGTTTTGATTTTAGTTGTTTGTTTGGTTGTTTTTGTCCTTAAAATTAGATAGAAAATCTTGGGTGCACCCTCATGTGTATGCATGAGTCTTAACAGCTAAGATGTAGAGTGTATCCGACCATCTGCTGGGTTCCAACTCAGCAGACCAACCAGGGTGGAGTTGATTTGAGCTGCATGGAAGAACCTGTTTCATTTTTCCCTTCTGTTTTCCAAGGAACCACAGACTAATCACTGTCAAAGAGAAGGAGCTTAGTGTTCTATGCTACTTTTGTGTTTGCATGGGACTTCTAGCGATAAAGGGAATTTTAGCTGTAAGTGGGTGTTTAATGTACTAATACACTTCTGCTTGCCAAACATTTGTAAAATGGGAGTTAAAATATAAATCCAAATGTCTCTGTGATTTTTTTTTTTTGGTTCTTTTTTCGGAGCTGGGGACCGAACCCAGGGCCTTGTGCTTCCTAGGCAAGCGCTCTACCACTGAGCTAAATCCCCAACCCGTCTCTGTGATTTTTAAATGCATATTTAAAAATGTAATCTATATCTCCCACCCTTCTACTTCTGACTTGTGATAAAACTTTCTCTTTGGGGGCTTACGGTGGGCAAGGGAATAGAGGAAGAACTCACAAAGAAAAAAAATAAAAATAAAGCAACAAGTTGATATTATAATGAGGTTTTAAAATTTTAGACTTATGAAAAAGTATAGGTATGGAAAGTTTTCAAAGAATTTTGCCATGACCTCTGGCATTCTATCAGTTTTCCATTGAAAAGAGCATGGTGGTTATGAATGAATCAAAAAAGTGAAGTAAAACTAAATTGCAGCCATCCCTTTTCATCCCTTTTACCACCAAGTATGGCAACATAGCCTCTCTACCTGTGCGTGCCCAATCTATTCTAAAACAACAATAAAAGTAATGAGTTCTATTAATTTCTAAATGCAAAAAGAGTAATATAGAAGACATGTATCACTTACCTATAACAACTAAAGATTTGATTTACTTTGAGAGAAATTATTAGCCTATGTGTTAGGTTTCTCCCAAGAAACAGGACTGGTTTTGTATGGTTGTACATGTTGGGGAGGATGAGAAAGAGATTCATATGGTAATAACTGAAACCTCCAACTGAAGTCACAGGATAAAGTTCTAGTCTGAAATGTCCAAGTGTAAGTATGGAATAAGTTCACATCTTTGAGTTTGGTGTTTTGACAAAGGGTCTCATATAGCATGGCTGTCCTTGAAATGCTTCTCCTACTTCTACTCCCATGTTCTTGTATTAACCGGCTTTATGTTTTAAGTTTTTGAGCCAGTAGTCATTGCACCAATAAGAGCCAATATTTTAATAGAAGACCAAAGTCAAGAAGAAGGAAAAATTGTGGAAAAGATGGGCCACAACAAGAGAAGGTGTTTTTCTATGCCTGCCCCAGTTCCTGATTAATGACACAGAGACTATATTTATTTATAAACTTTTGGCTTTATAGCCAGGCATTGTTTCCAAGTAGCTTGTAACTCAAGTATCCCATTTATGCTGATCTACATCTGCCACATGGCTGGTTAGTTACCTCTCCTTCCTTCTCAGCCTGCTTCTTCCATGTTCAGCTGGCTGAATCTCCTGCCACTCTTTATTTCCCAGAGTTCCCTTCTTTCTCCAGAAGTCCCATCTTGCTATTCTGACTTTTGGATATAGGCCTTTTATTTTAATCAATCAGAAGGTGCCTCACAAAGGCAAGGAATGACAGAGACACATCTTCACACAGTGTACAAAAATATCACACATCCAAGAAGAGTGAGAGGTTAACTGGAGATGAACAAAATTCATTAGATACATGTATTGAATTATCAAAGAATTGTTAAACTTTAAACAAGGAGAAGGAGGGGAAAGGAGGGGGAGGGACAGAGAAGAGAGGGGAGAGAGAGAGAGAGAGAGAGAGAGAGAGAGAGAGAGAGATTTGAGATTCAGCTTTCAGCTCCAGGTCTAGAAAGAGGTGCTTCCTCTTCCCTGAGGAAGGTCAGCCCTTTTCTTTATTCTGTTAATTAGAAAAGAACCACACTTCATGATGGAAGTCAATCTGTTTCACTCATGACCCAATGTTAATCTTTTGTATAAACAACCCCAAACGTATATACATGCAATATCTATATATGACACACCTATTAATACAACATTCCTGAAACATAGTGTTTTTTTTGAGAGTCAATGTCAATGGCGGCCACACTGCACGCCCAGTAATCCCGAGTTTCTTAGGAATGCATTCCCCTTGTGATTCGGGTAATGATGACAGATCTGAATTCTCCAAAGTCTATGCCAAGGAGTTTCAGAATGAGAACATATTTTCCTGGCATGTGATCGGTTTAATGGTAAGGGTGTGGTAAAGATCTGTTCCATTATTAGATAAGAAAATCTGCTGGAGTTGTGTTTTAGGAAGACTTCCTTATCAAAGGAGATACCAATAAAGGGCCTTGGGATGCTCTGTGAATGTGTTGCTAGGCACTTTTATAAGCCATTTTTATATCAGCTTAAAATGTTAAGTGAACATATGAGAAAACCAAAGTCCTCTGTGTCAATCATCCTTCCATATCGCCTGTCCTTTCCCTATAAGCCCTGTGATATGAGATAATGACTCCTTTGTTATTTCAGACAAGTGATCACAAGGTTTTTATTACTGACCAAGGCATAACATAAATACACAAGTTCTATCCTTACATATTTCAAAATTAAGTTAATCCTTATCTAACAACTGGTAGGAAATCCAGTATTTCTTTTCATCCTTTCTGGCTGATTTTTCCAAAGCCATTTTGGTGATACTGAACTCTTGAGCACTAGGCTGATCTAGTCATAGGAGATTTCTTTGTTCAATTAAAAACCCACTTATGTTAGACATACAAAGTCTTTGTGTGTGTGTGTGAATATAACTTCACTGAGGACAACAGGTATGTTTGCATAATAATAGCATTAAGTTCCCACTGGTGCCTATGAACTCCATAGTCATCACTACTGCACCAGTGTACACATTTTGCCTGACAGGTTGGTATTGTAGTTCACAGGGTTCTCAACTGAGGAAGACTGCTGATTTTTCTACTTTAATAGCCTGTATTTTCATAGCACCCACTATGAAAGTTAGCCAATAGGGAAGAAGCTTCCAACTCAGTTCCAGCTGCATTTGTCTATGCCCTAATTCCAAAATATGTTGTGTCATCATAAGGTCTTACCATCTGGCTATGGTGGACGACAAAGATTAATGATAATAGCCTGTGTTATTTTGTTGGCCTCAGAACCTTCCTAACTAACAATTCATGGAAGCTATTCCATCAAGCACTGGGATTTTAATTTAATAACATGGCTTCTAGGGGCAGCATTATCCACTCATGCAGGCTATATCCATTAAAACTCTTGTTTTAATTACATTTTAAATTTTATTATATACTAGTTGATCCACATGATTTCACACATCTTTAGTTTTGGTTGTCCCTCCCCAATCTCTTTCTCTTTTCCATCACTGTACCTCCATTTCTGCTTAAGCTTTTCCATCCTCCTTGTTCTCTTTCTCTACTTTCTTGTCACAAATGTTCTACTATTTCCCAAGCAGAGGAAATTTCAAGCATCTCATCTTATAGCATGATTATTACTCTGTTAAAACCAACCACCAAATGGCTCCCGGAGGCCAGATCCTACACCCAAATCCCTTCTTTGTATTGACAGTGAGTTGATTCTCCTTTTGGAGTAAAAAAGCAAAATAATATTTCATAGGAGAACCAGAAACTGCCTCAGTGGGAACAGAAACTATTTACATTAAATAAAAAAACTCAGCTGCAGGCTGCGTCTGCACAGTGCAAAAGCACTCTGTGACTTGGAGACAACCCATGGAGACAGTTTATGACACTCGGGACCACAGAGTCGCACGTTTGCCACATGAGAGGAAAGCAGAGTCCAGAAAAGAGGAAGTGAGGGGGTGGGAGTGTTCTGGTTCACTTCTGGTTTCAGATCTAATTAGACAGCCAATCTAGTCCTTCATAGAGCCCATTCTCACTGGTGGCAAAGGTGGCCTGAATGTATCAGTTCCTGTGGCGTAGAAAGTGCAGCCCCAACTCATCTGTGATTTTGGCTGGGTTCATGGCATGGGGAGGTCCTGATTGTTAGAAACACCAAGAGAATGGCATCCCAGCACTCATTTCAGCTAGCATCTTCATGAGCTCTTCATGGTCCTCATTCACATGCTCTTTGTCATTGGTAAACCACTGTGAAGATAAAGGTTTGGGTGGTCTAGAAGTAGTGGTGCTACAGGGGCTGGATCTTGTCCTGGCTGCTCACATCCCAAACTTTGAAGCTTCAACTGTCTCCATGTTGAAAACCAATGGTGGGAATGGTAGTCACAATTTCGTCCAGTGTATATAGAATTGTTGCCTTCCCTGCAGCATCCAGCCCACTATGAGCATTTCTTTCCTTCTTTTTTCTTCCAAAAAGTCTCTTGAAGAGATTTGCAAAGATATTCCCCATGCTTGTAGACAGGTGGAAGCGATACTGGCCAGGGACCTCCGCACAGGCTGCTCCCAGCCAGGTGTAGGTTTCGCTCCCACAAGATGGCGGACCTTTAAGTCACTCTTGTCTGGTATATTTTCACAGTTATGAGAAACCTAATTAATTCATACACATAGAAATTTGGCTTATTAGTCTTGTAAACATGTTAAAAGTAGTTACAGAAAAATCAGCAAATGGAACTGTTACTGTCTCTGCCTGTTTACCGTATCTATTTAGCAATATACTACTCTTGACAGGAGGAGTTTTTCCCATGCGTAGGTAAATGGAAGAGTCCTTGACTCTGAAATTGGTTATGTTCCTGATTTCCTCTTGTCTTGGGGCCAGGAACTTGACCTGTTCCTATGCTTAACTGGAGAATGTGATGCTTATAACCCAGCCATCTTAGAGGAAGAGGCAGGAGGACTACAATTCAAGGCCAGCCTAGATTGCATAGCAATACCTTGTATCAACAAAACAAAATTAAATTAAACACTGAGAAGAGTTGCACCCACGAAACAATTTTGTCTTTTTATTTACCTTTGTTTTACCATTTAACCTTGTGCTTATATAAAATAATATCTGTTGAAGGTTCTCTTCAGAGCACATTCAATCCATCAAAGAATTATAGCATTTAGATAATGCTACTAATTTTCCTTATCAGGTTGCTAGGCTGTAAGAATAAAATACCACAAACTGAATGGCTTTAAGCAACAGAAATTTATCATTTCATAGTTCTTGAAGCTATAAGTATGAGATCACTGTGTTATTGAGGGTTTTTTTTTATTTTTTACATTTATGTGTGTGTGATTGTGAGAACACATGTACCATGGCAGAAGATGGAGGTCAGAGGCAAATTTGTGGGAATTGTTTCTCTCCTTCCACAATATGGCTTTGAAGAATTTAGCTCAAATCATCAAGCTTCTGGCAAGTGTTTATTCTTATCCACTGAGTTATTGAGTTTTGTTCTTCTGACACGGAATAAAATCTCTCTTCTAGATTCTGGATTCATGGAAATCTATCGTGTTCCTTGGACTGCAGAGGAAGTACCTCAGTATTAGTCATCATTCTCCCATGGTGGTCATGTCTGTTGTACTGGAGTAAGGGCCCATTCCATTTCAGTATGACTTTATCTTAGTTATATCAACAGTCTTATCACATAGGATCACATTGTGAAATATCAGAGGTGAAGAATTCAGCATGTGAATTTGGGGATAATATAATTCAATGCATGGCACTTGCAGCTAAAATTGTGTTTTATGCTAGTGATTGCTTTATATTACCAACCGATGTTTGCGTATGTGTCAAATATTATGGTGGTCATTGGGAATACAACAATAAATGAAATACAGTTATTGCTCTAAGGCAAGTTCATTTTATGGGTTTGTGCCTCTTCATTTACAGCTCATAACCCCTAAGGAAGAAGAAATAGGAGGAGCTTAAATGACTGGATTACTAAAAGGAATAACCATGCTCAATATTTGTTGAATGTCATTCAAGCATTGTGATGGTTTGTATACACTTGGTCCACTGAGTGGCACTATTAGGAAGTGTGGCCTTGTTGGAATAGGTGTGTCACTGTGAGTGTGGGCTTAAGACCCTCACTCTAATTGACTGGAAGTCAGTCTTCCACTAGCAGCCTTCAGAGGAAGATGTTGAACTCTGAGCTCCACCTGCACTATGCCTGCCTGCATACTTCCATGCTCCCGCCTTGGTGATAATGGACTGAACCTCTGAACCTGTAAGCCAGCCCCAATGTTAAATGTTGTCCTTATAAGAATTGTCTTGGTCATGGTGTCCGTTCACAGCAGTAAAACCCTAACTAAGACAGAAGTTGGAACCAGGGACTGGGATATTGCTGTGCTAGGCCTGACCATGCTTTTGTTTGGAAAAAAATGTAGATTTGGGGACTTTGGATTTGAAAAGCAGTAAAATGCTGTAAAAGGGGCTTAATGGGCTCTCCTAGTAGGGATATGAAAGACTTTGTTACCAAGAGTGATTTGAATTGTGCAGACCTGGCCCAAGAGGTTTCAGTGGAGAAGAACTTCAGTATGTGGCCTAGAGACTACTTTTTATAGTATTTTGATGAAGAAAGAACATGGCTGCTTTTTGCTCTTGTTTGAAGGGCCTGCCTGAGGCTAAGGTGAATAGACACAGATTAGTCGAATTGATAAAGGAAGTCTCAGAAACACCCATCATAGACTTTGTTTTCTGGTTAAGTCTCATGAAGAGTGTTTTGGATAAGCATAGCAAGCTCAGAAAGGAAAAATATAAAATATATAGTTCAAGTATTAAAGGGGCACCAGGAAGTGAAATGGAGCTGAATCCTGTGTTCAAGAATACTAACTTGAATTAAGGGAGTGGTGACCTTGGTGTAAGATCCTACCCAGCTAAATTTAAATCCAGGAAATTTAGTCTCAGGAAGTAAAGCCAGGCAGAATTCAGGGCCAGCCTGAGACACAACAAGTTCTAGGCGAAGAAAAGCTTAAATCAAGGCATGGTGGTACACACTTTTAATCCCAGGAGACAGGCAAGATCTGTAAGCAAGATCCATGACAGTCAAGTTTAGGCAGGGAAGGAGTTGGAAAAGAGGAAGCTAATAATAATGTAATAGAACAAGGGGGCAATGTTCCTGTTCCTGCAAGCAGCAGAACTGGGCAGCTTTGGCCACGTGGCTCTGGCTTTATAGTCAAGAGAAGGAGACTACTGGGACAATTGATGTTGGTCAGCTGGAGCTAAGAAATTGTGGTGATTAAGAAGAAACCAGCATCACTGAGGTGAAATCTTCTGGGAAGTATTTTCTGAGAGCACAAAGAAGCTTTGTTCTAGAGATAGCCAAGGTTGTACCTCATGCTGCAACTGGACTTAGTAAGATGTAAGAGCCTTACACAGTGAGAGGCTATGGAAGGCCATTGGTGAAGGTGCAGCCTCAGGTGTAGTTGATGGCCCAGGACTGAAGGGGTCATGCAAAGGATTTGAGGCTTAGCACTGTGAAAAGAGCCTATGAGAGGCTATTGGTGAAGCCTAGTTACAGCAGACATCCTCAGTATATTGGAGACGCAGGTACCATGGGATGTTAATCATCAAGAACAGCAGTGACAGTGGAGGGGATCAACCTGAGTTTAGAGTGCTACAGAGGGCAGAGCTGGAGAAGTGATGCCAGGCCTTTGGAGAAGCCCAGATTATCATGTATAGATCCCAGACATTGAAATAAGAATCTGTATCATTGAAGTTGCCTTGGGGACCTCAAGATTTTTGAGATGCCAGTCATAGGAGATTGCCTGAGGAATGCTGTTAACAGGGAGTGGAACCATCCCAGGAAAAGAAGTTTGTTGTGGTCAACAAAGACGAAAAAGGAGTTGGAGATCTGAGAACTGCTTTGACATCAAACATGGTGATGCACAGTTTGGAGTTTGCCCACCTGGTTTCCTGTTTTGCTTTGGAGATTACAGTTAAGTGACTGGATGGATCTCAGAAGAGATTTAGAACTTTGGACTTTTAACATTGTTGAGACTGCTGTAGACTATGGGGACTTTGGAAGTCGGACAAGATGTACTTTTTATTATGCTATGGCTAGATATGGCCCCCATAGACTCATGTGTTTGAACAAGCCTATGAGAGCCAGGGAATGGAATGTGATGGTTTATATATGCTTGTCCACTGAGTGGTACTATTAGGAGGCATGGCCTTGTTGGAGTAGGTGTGTCACTGTGGGTATGGGCTTAAGATTCTCACCATAGCTGCCTGGAAGTCAAGTCTTCTGCTAACAACTTTTAGAGGAAGATGTTGAACTCTCAGCTCCATCTACATGCTGTCTATCTGGATGCTGCCATGTTCCTGCCTTAGTGATAATGGATTGAACGTCTGAACCTTTAAGCCAGCCCCAATTAAATGTGGTCCTTAAAAGAGTTGCCTTGGTCATGGTGTCTGTTCACAGCAGTAAAACCATAACCATGATAAGCATCATCATATTTGTGATATATCTTATTTTTAAAGCAGCACTGCAAGGTGGGTACTTTTGTAGTCATTCCATCTACACATGAAGACACCAAGATTCTTAAGAAGTCTATCAAGGGGCAGATAGAGACTCTAAATGCAGCATCGTCTGCCTCTTAGCAAGTTTCTCCATGCTACACAATCACACAATATATTCCTTTCAGTGGTTGGAAGACTTGAAAAAAATCTTTCTTTTATGTGTGATGCATTTAAGGTAACCAATCAGCTAATTTCTTCTTTTCTTCTTCCCTTGCTGTTTTACTTGACAGCATCTGCAAATTCATTTACTACTTCTACCAAGTTTTAGTCCTAAGAAAAAAATGTTATCTTCTTTTTTCTCCCTCTCTACCCACACACTCGATTTCCTCCACAAAGCATGCTGGGTCTGGGGCTGTATCTCGGTGACAGAGCAGTTGCCCAGCCTTGGGTTCAATCCCAAGTAAAGGCACTGATGGGTCACAGTATCTTTACTGGGAGAGTGACTGGAAACAGGTTGTTTTACTAGTCTAGGATGGAAACATTTAGGTCTTCAGAGGAAAAGTCTTTGAAGTGTGGAGGGATGCAGTGAAGTACTCTTCAGAAGGAAAAGGATCCAGTTTAGGCCCTATCCACTGGTCCCACCCTGACACTGGATCGTTTTCCTTCCTGAAAAGCACTTCATTCCATCTCTTCATACTTCAAAAAATTGTTCTTACTTGAAGCTTAAACAAAAACATTACTCAGCTGCTTTTGCTTTGGATTCCAGTGTGTAGAAAGAACTCTGAGCAGCCAACAAGCTGCTCCAGCAATGGAAACATGTCAGTATTGACAACAGCTTAGTAAGGCCACCTCTGCAAGGAAACATGAAGTGTAAGGAGCCTAGGTGAGCAGCTTCTTGGAGTTTCTTCTCTAAAAGCAACCTTGGGATCAATTAAACAAGCTTCCAGACACACATTTCTGTCTTTCTTTTTAATAAGTGCCAGGGTTCTGGAAGGAAAAGTATTATGTTTGATTATTCAGTACACTATGAATAAGTACAGAAAGAGTATTTAAACTAAATATTCTCTTTTACGTAAGGATCCTTTTCATGTCAAAGAAGCTACAAATCAAAAATAGTCCATTAAAGGAGACAATACTTGCATTTCCATTCTGTTGAATGAAAGTGAATGGCTTGTTTTAGTGGTACAAATATATTTATGTATTTTTCTCTTATTGAACATAGATTTTTTTTCATAAAATATATTTATTACTGTTTCCTCTTTCCATATTCCTCCCCGTTCCTCCCCACCTTTCCTCCATTCTGGTTCCATGCTCCTACTATCTTGTTAGATGGCAAGCAGGCGCGCTCTCTTTTTCTGACTAGAACCATGGAAGCTGTACAGAGAAGAAAAAGAAGGTTGCTGCTGTGCCAGAAACCCTTAAAAAGCAAAGGAATTTTGCGGAGTCGAAGGTGAAGCAACTGAGGAAGAAGTTTGCCCTGAAGACACTGAAAGACAAGGAGGAAGTTCATCTATGAGAAGGCGAAGCACTATCACAAGGAGTATAGGCAGATGTCCCGGACTGAGAGTCACATGGCTAAGATAGATAGCAAGGAAAGCTGGGAACTTCTATGTGCCCGCAGAACCAAAACTGGCCTTTGTCACCAGGATCTGAGGTATCAGTGGAGTAAGCCCAAAGGTGTGCAAGGTACTGCAGCTGCTTCGTCTTCAGCAGCTCTTCAATGGCTCCTTTGTTAAGCTCAACAAGGCTTCAGTTAACACGCTGAAGGATTGTGGAATCATACATTGCATGGGAGAACCCCGACCTGAAGTCAGTAAATGTGCTCATCTACAAGCAAGAATGGCAAAATCAATAAAAAGCGGATTGCCTTGACAGATAATTCCTTGATTGCTCAATCTCTTGGTAAATTTGGCATCATTTGCATGGAAGATCTAATTCATGAGATCTATGTAGTTGGGAAATGTTCAAGGAAGCAAATAACTTCCTATGGCCCTTCAAACTATCTTCCCCATGAGGTGGAATGAAGAAAAAGACAACTCACTTTGTAGAAGGTGGAGATGCTGGCAACAGGGAAGGCCAGATAAACAGGCTTGTTAGGCAGATGAACTAAGGTTTTGACCATGGTATTTTTATAACCTGGTCAGTTAATAGTCACATCTTGGCAAAAAAAGAAAGAAAACAAACAGGCATCTAAGGAATAATAATAAATAAAATAAGATAAAACAAAACAAACCAATTAGAACAGGAAAAAGAACAAAGAAAAAAATGAACTAAAGAAACAGCACAAGAAACCCATAAAGATACAGAGACACATACATTTATAAACACAGGAACACCATAAAAGCACAAAACTTGAAATATATATATGAAAAGAATCTGTAAAGGAAAAAACCAAAGTAAAACTCTTGATAAAGAACCTTCAAACCCCAAAGATGCCATTGAGTGGCTTTTGGCTTTCTGTTGGCCATATACCGCTGAGAATGAGGCCTACTCTTAAGAGTGCTTTGATTCGGGCTGGAGAGATGGCTCAGCGGTTAAGAGCACTGACTGCTCTTCCAAAGGTCCTGAGTTCAAATCCCAGCAACCACATGGTGGCTCTGTCATAGGATCCGATGCCCTCTTCTGGTGTGTCTGAAGACAGCTACAGTGTACTCACATATAGTAAATAAATCTTAAAAAAAAAAAAAAAAAAAAAGAATGCTTTGATTCCCCATTGAGACTCCCTTGGAGAAAACTAATTTTTCATTTGCAAATGGCTATCAATTAGATATAGCTTCCGGATTAGGGATGGGATAATATGCCCACTTGTTTCAGCTCTAGAACCCCATCTGGTGCACACCTGTGTAAGCACCATGTATGCTGCCTCAAACTCTCTGAGTTCACACATGTCCAGCCCTGCTGTTTCTAAAAGACCTTGATTCCTTGGTGTCCTGCATCACCTTACATCTCTGTCTTACATTCTTTCTACATCTTCTTCCACAGAGTTCCTTCATCACTGAGAGGAGGCATTTGATGGGGACATCCCTTTTAAGGCTGAGTGTTCCAAGATCTCTTCTCCATTGTGTACTGCCTGACTGTGGGTCACTATATTTGTTACTTTCTGTATCAAGAAGAGCCTTCTCTGATGATGGCTGAGCAAGGCACTGATCTATGAGTATAGCAGAATGTCACAAGGCATCATTTAATTGTGATATCCCTACATCAGGATTTGTTTTTGTTTGTATTTGTTTTTTCCCTAGGTCTCTGATCTATCTAGTCTCAGGTTCTTGGCCACCCAAGAAGCATTGAGTACAGGTTCCATCTCATGGAGATGGCCCTAACTCACATCAGATATTGGTTGGTTACTTTAACAAGCTTGATGCCACTATTGCACCAACTTATCTGAAGCAGGTAGTCCTGGCTTCTTTAGAAGCACAGTTGTGCCATGTGGTGTTTTTCTGGACATTGTCTTGTGAGAGAATGTTTGACTGAAGCAGACACATGAGAAGGCATGTGAAGTTTTGCTGGAGGGGATGCTTCAGAGGACACATGATATTTGGAAAGAGTATAAATGAAACTCCATAAATAGTGAGAGGTCACTCTTGCATTGCAATACCATACTATGCTTTGCTGGTCTTTGATGGTCTTCACTTCATAGAGAGAAATGCATAAAAATTTTTGTCATGGTATTCTGGCTGATTCTGGTAATTTCCATTGACTCGTACTGATTTGACAGAGCCTCATGATTTCTGCTGGATCATGCC
The DNA here is from genome assembly GCF_011064425.1 of Rattus rattus. NCBI lineage: Eukaryota > Metazoa > Chordata > Mammalia > Rodentia > Muridae > Rattus > Rattus rattus. Next base: position 36,783,633 of record NC_046167.1, read on the forward strand.
ACTGCTACTGATTCATGCTTGGTGTTTGCCATTGAACTGGACAATTGGTATCCTGACAACAAAGAGCAAAATCTCCCCAAAGAGCTACTACAAAACAGGTCCACAACCCCCTTTTCCTATTAACCTTCTTTCTCTCCAACCTCTGGTCACTGGGCTAGAACAGAGGTTGAGGCATTTAAGAACCCTAAATAAAGTAGAGAAAAATCTAAGTCTATACTTACCTTTGAGGCAGGTCACCATTGTAGAAGGAAGAGTTTATAGCTGTGTTGGTATTCTTTCTCCTTTGGTAGCATGTGAAGTGTCTTCCAGTACCGTGAACTCATGGATATTAAGACTCTAGGTAGGAACCTTCTTGACTTTTCTGTGTTCAGCGATGCATGTATGATTATGCATCTTCAGCATTAGGGCCTTTCCATCAGTTTGTGGAGAACAAACAACAGCCCTGGGTTATTTGCAGGTTCCTAGGGGACCTCTTTCCCCAAGAACTAACTCCATTAGAAATGGCTTGTTACAGAGATATCTTTTGAAAGTCTGGAAAGAAATTGCCATTGGAAGCACAAACTGAAAAAGAAAGTCAGTTTTAACAACACAGACTCATATATGCTTCCAAAACCTTTCCCTTTAAGTTTTTATAGACATAGCTGGTTTATTTAATCTGGTGGTGTTACTCCTCCAGCACAGCCATTCATTTCTTCAGTAGGCATATGTTGAGTATCTGTTTATTCCAGGTAGTGACCTAAGGGCCCAGACACAAAGTTAAGAGCATATCCTCAGGAAGGAGGCCAGTGTGGCAGATGGTTAGGCCGACAGCAGTGTCAATACACCGTGGTAAACAATATCTGACACAAATATACGTGGGAGATGCACAAGGCAACCGGGAGGGAGAAGGAAACGCCGATGCCTCATGGTGAAAATCAACGTTATGAGTGACTTACAGATTGCTTCAGTTAGAAGGGCTCATTTTCTTCTCAAATGTTTCAGGATAAGTAGTGCCCTTTGCAAACTCTAAAAGAAACATTATTCTGATGATGACAAACTCAGTGGCACCTGATTGCCTATGCCTTGTACACACGGGCAGAGGTCATTTGACACTGTGCTTTTCATGTGCCTGGGCTTCAACTGAAACTTGTCATGATGCCAAGTGCAGTTTCCATCTATGATGTATCTCAATGCTCAAAAAAATTTAATTTGGAGCATTTAAGATTTCATATTCTGACTGGGGACACTGGGCCTGAATACCTTAATAAAGCTGATATTTTTCTTTTTTTTCCCTTACTGAGGTAGAGGCTTATATATACCATGGTGAACTTGCTGAAGATTACCTTGAAATTTCTGATCCTCCTGCCTTTACTTCTGAGGTGCTAGAATTATAGATATGCAGTACCACACCTGGCTTATGTGATTCCAGGGATAGAACCCAGGGTTCATGAAGGCTGGTCAAGCCACCTACAAACTGAGTTACATCCCCAGACCCAATAAAGCAGTTTAAAAAAAAGCTATGAACTGTCTATTCCAAAGGGTTTCCCTCAGCAAGCATGGCTTGTCACATACGCAGTTGTTGAACTGAGTTAACTCTATGGGTCTTCTGGTTCCTCTGCAGTGGTCTCATTGGCTCTAAGACATGTCTTACTGTGACAATTCTTTCTCTTTTCAAATAATACCACTGTACATGAGTTCCTTTAATTCAGAAACTTACTGTTCGAACTTCCAAAAGAACTGTATAAAATCTTCATTAATAAAAAGAGAATAATTGAATGGGATGCCTGGACATGTTCCCAGAAATGTCTGCAACCTTGAAAAAATAGCTTACATTTTTACTCAGCCACAGGAATAGAACTAAAGGGTAATTCAGGACAAGTAAAAGCTATGATATCATGTCATCTGCAAATGGGGATACTTTGGCTTATTCCTTCCCATTCACGTTATTTTAATGTCCTTGGTGCTCCAGCTACTGCTTTGAGCACAATATTGGAAAGGAGCGGGGGCAGTGCATATCTCCTTTCACCCCTGACTTCAGGGGGATGTTTCAAGTTTTTGTCCATGATGTTTTCTGTGGGTTTTCTCATATATAGCCTTTATTATGATGAACTATGTAGTCCTACTTCTCTGGGTCTTTTATCAAAGGCTTTTTGGATTTTTGTCAAAGATTTTTTTCTGCCTCTATTGAGATGTATTTTTTGTATTTAAGTCCATTCATGTAGTTCACCTTTATTACTGACTTGCATGTCTAAATTCATTTGCAGTCATTTTGTTTGAGCATTTCTTGAGTCTACATTTACCAGGGATATTGGCCTGGTAAGTGGTAGTTTTCTTTTTTTTTTTATCTATTTTTTTATCTATCTATCAGTAGTAGAATGATACTGGCTGCGTGGGAGGAATTTGGGAGTGTTCTCCTATTTCTATTTTGGAATAGGTTGAGAATTGACACAAACCTTTGAATATCTAGTGGAATTCTGTTGTGACTCCATCTGGACCTGGCTTTTTTTTAACTAAAAAATAAATTTTTACTACAATTTCAACTTCCTCATTTGTTATGGGTCTGTTTAGGTTGTTCACTTCTTCTTGGTTTAATTTTGGTAGTTTGGCTGAATCTAGAAATCCATTATTTCTTTTAGATTTCTCAGCTTAATAGAATACAGGTTTTTAAAATATTCCCTTATAGATAGTTTGAATTTCTTTGGAGTTGGTTGTAATGTTTTCATGTTCAATTCTGGTTCAATGAGTCTGGATCCCTGTCCTGGTTAGCTGGGGCACGGGTGTGTCAGTCTTGCTTACCTTCTCAAAGAACCAGCTCTTAGATTCATTGACTGTTCATATTGCTTTGTTTCTATTTTATTAATTTCTGCCATGATTTTAAATCTTGCTGTCTACTGGATTTGTTTTGTTCTTGTTTTTCTAAATTATGGAATTGCACCATTATCTCATTTATTTGTTCTTTTTCTGACTTTTCAATGTGGGCACATAGAGCTATAAATTTCCTTCACAGTGCTGCTTTCAGTGTACCAGAGCTTCTGTTGGGTTGTGTTTTCATTTTCAGTTAGCCCCATAAATCCGTGGATCTTTCTCTCTCTCTCTCCCTTCTCCCCTTCTCTCTCTCCTTCCTTCCTTTCTTCTTTTCTTTGTTTGTTTGTTTGTTTGTTTCTTTTTTCCTTCCTTTCTTGATTTTTTTCTTTGACCCATTCATCATTCAGTGAGGAGTTGTTTAATATCCATGATTCTGTGTAATTTTTTAAAAAAGATTGATTTATTTTATATCAGTATACTGTAGCTGTCTTCAGACACACCAGAAGAGGGCATCAGATCCCACAGATTGTTGTGAGCCACCATGTGGTTGCTGGGAATTGAACTCAGAATCTCTGGAAGAGCAGTCAGTGCTCTTAACCACTGAGCCATCTCTCCAGCCTCCAATTTTGTGTATTTAAAAAAATTTGTTTGCTGTCAATTTTAGGTTTGATTGTGTTGTCATTAGAAAGGATATAGGAAGTTACTTTAATCTTTTTTAATTTGCTTATTTATTTCGATATATTTTCATTTACAGCTGTGTGAATTTTTGTCTACATGGATAATTGTGTACTACATGCATGACTGATACTTACAGGAATCATACAAAGACATGGGATCCATGGAACTAGCGTTACAGATAGTTGTGAGCTGTTAGGTGGGGGCTGGGAATCTAACCCAAGCTCTCTACAAGAGCTTTTAACTTCTAAACTATCTCCCCAGCCTCTTACTTTATTTTAATATAATATTTTTGAATTATTAGATAATTTTATATATGTTTTATTACATTAACCCCCAACTCATACTCCATCTATCTTCCTTATTTTAGTTTTAATTGTGTGTGTTTCTGTGTGTGTGTATGTATGTGTGTTTAGAGATGTGTACACGTGAGTGAAGGTGGCCACAGAATATAAGAGGATGTTGGATTCCTTGAAGCTGGAGTTATAAGCAGTTGTGAGTTGTGAGTTGTGAGTAGCTGATTTTGCTCCCTAGCCTCTTGTTGATTTTTTTTTTTTTGGACCAGAAAAGCTAGATAGGGCTCACTAACATGTGAGCAGGTTCTTTTCAAGGGATTTGTATATGAAAAAAAAGGAAAAAAAAGTCAAACCATATGTAGATAGGGAAGCAACAGAATTCATTCACACACACACACACACACACACACACACACACACACACACACCAGGGATCTACATTTAAAAGTAGATTTATCTTTTAAAATGATGAATTGAGACACCCAAGCACCTGTCCCAGTCCTGGGCAGCCAGAAGAAAGACACCCAGGCACCTGACACAGTCACCACTACAGTGGACGAATGTGTGATGGACAGATGGGAAAGACAGAGTGAGTGGTACAAAGATGAGAGAAAAATGAAGCAAAGGGGTTTGTACACCATGGAGAAAGGTGGGACTGGAGACTAGATGGTGGTGAAGAACAGGTAGATATGTGGAGGCCATGGTGAGGTCCTGGCCCCAGCTGCAGCCAAGGGCCATGTCTGGGTTCATGGTCCTGTTGGCTAGGGTCTGTGCTGGTTTCTGGGGCTCAAATTACTACCAAAGGTCAAACAGACGTCCATGACCTGGGTTGCTATCTCTCAGGCTCAGACCTACAGCTTTGAGTTGGTCCACCCCAACATTTACCCCATCTATGAACTGCTGGATTGAGTGAAGGGGCTGGTCCTGCAGACCCAAAGCTACAGGATCTCCAAGACACAGAGCAACAAGAGAATATCCAAGAGGAGTCCCTGTGAAGATCCAGTGTTGATAGTGTAGCAGAAGCCAGAGGCCTCAAAACAGAACAGTGACATTGCAATGAACACTTGCAAGTAAAGAAGTGTGGACAAAGGGGTATACTGTGGGACAGACACACCGACACACTATAGCTTCCACGATGAGATTTTTTTCTTTTTATTTTATTTTTTAAGACTCTATTTTATGTTCTTTTCTTTTGAGGGGGAAGGTTGCAAGGGCACTGACTGCTCTTCCAGAGGTCCTGAGTTCAATTCCTAGCAATCACATGGTGTCTTAAAAACATCTGTAGTTGGACTCAATGCCCTCTTCTGATGTGTCCGAAGACAGCTACACTGTACTCAGATACATAAAATAAATAAACAATTCTTTTTTAAAAGAATAAAAAGGTTTAAAATGAATTTAATTTAAATAGATGATGAAGTATGATAGCAATAAAGAGGTGTTGGTCAGATCAACCGTTTCAGAAGGAGCACATAACTCTTGGACAAAATGCAAAAGTGAACTACACAAAAGCATTAAAAACAAGCAAACTGAGCAGGAAATGGACAGGAGCTAACCCCAGAAGAAAGCAGGGGTGATGCTAGCTTTTCATTTTCGTTGACTGAGCATAGTGTTCAACTTGCAAAGGGAATGTGAAATTCAGAAACTGTATTCTTACGGGTTACCTGTTAAGATTCATTCGGAGACAACAGAAACTGAACCATGAAGGAGAATGTTTCAGAAAGTAAGGAGTCCTAGGATGGAATCCTAGTAAGGAGGAAACAGGATGAATTCTGTTTTGAAAATTCCAGCTCTACATAATATAGGCAAGGCAAAGTAAGCAACCCACATAAGGCTAAAACCCGAGTAGAGAACACGTGGAGTTTGGAGGTCCAGGTCCATCATTCCAGCTGTTTACCACTAAAACAAAGGCCATATTCTTGAGAGCACAAACAAAGCTTGGAATTTCCACAACATAGTGTCATTTACTATGTCCAGAATATTCCCCAAATTACTAGACATAGGAGGCAGCAAAGGTCCTAACATATGTGTAATTAGTTCTAGAAGGGAAAGGAGGGAGAAGATAGGACATTTGAAGCAATAATGGCCAAGATGCTTTCAAAATAGGTGAAATGTCCAAGATATTGGCAAGTTCATAATGAGATAAGTATGAAGAGAGCCACACTTATGTACATTATGATTAAACTATTGAAGACCGAGATTAAAGAAAGACCTTTAAAGAGAGAGCAAGCAGCTAGCAAGAAAGGTAACAACGGTCACTGACTTACTTGGAGGCATTACATGCAGCCCAAAGGTGGGAAAATGAGTTTTATATGGATTTTGAAGCCAGGAAAGGTTTGCAGAATATTATATCTTGGAAAAATATCCTCTCCTGCACGGAAAATAAAGTGAGATACCCGCATCCATCAGTTCGGATGGCCCACATGACAGAGGGCACCGAACCATAGGAAAAGGCTCATCCTGCTGGTGGGACTGCAAAATTGTGACTGTCTTGAGAAAACAGTTTGGCAATTTCTTAGAAAACAAAATACCTGATCTAGCAGTTGTACTTCTTGGAAATTACCTAAAGGTGGTAAACACAAAAACAAAAACAAAACACGCACCTAGGCATTTATAGTATGTATAATTGTCATAACCCGAGGACACCAGGGTGCTCTTCATTGGTTGCACATAAAAAACACCTGTGATGCATAAAGAACAGGACAGGGCCATGAAAAGATGGGGGAGGGCACTTGATAAAAGGCTGCATACCCTATGATTCCAAATATATGACAGTCCAAAAACTTAAAACTGTGAAGACAGCAAATAGGTTTTGATTGCCAGGTGAGGGGGAAAGGATAAATAGTGTTATTTCAGGGCTGTGAAAAATCAGAAATGAAAAGAGAGACATAACAACAGAAACTGAGGAAATTAAAAACTTATCAGATCCTACTACAAAAGCCTATACTCAACAAAACTGGAAAATCTGGATGAAATGGACAATTTTCCAGACAGATACCAGGTACCATGGTTTAATCAGGATCATCTAAACAGTCCCTAACTCCTAAAGAAATAGAAGCAGTTATTAAAAGTCTCCCAACCAAAAAAATCCAGGACCAGAGGGGTTTAGTGTAGAATTCCATCAGATCTTCATAGAAGATCTAATACCAATATCTTCAAACTATTCTACAAAATAGAAACAGAAGGAACACTACCCAACTCTTTCTATGAAGCTGCAATTACACTTATACCTAAACCACACAAAGACCCTACAAAGAAAGAGAACTTCAGACCAATTTCACTTATGAATATCGATGCAAAAATACTCAATAAAATTCTTGCAAACTGAATCCAAGAACATATCAAAACAATCATTCACCATGATAAAATAGACTTCATCCCAGGGAGGCAGGGATCGTTCAATATACAGAAATCTATCAATGTAATCCACTATATAAACAAACTCAAGGAACAAAGCCGCATGATCATCTCATTATATACTGAGAAAGAATTTGACAAAATTCAACACCCCTTCATGATAAAAGTCTTGGAAAGATCATGAATTCAAGGCCCATACCTAAACATGGTCAAAGCAATATACAGCAAACCAGTAGCCAACATCAAACTAAATGGAGAGAAACTTGAAGCAATCCCACTAAAATCAGGGACTAGACAAGGCTGCCCACTCTCTCCCTACTTATTCAATATAGTTCTTGAAGTCCTAGCCAGAGCAATCAGACAACAAAAAGAGGCCAAAGGGATACAAATGGAAAGGAAGAAGTCAAAATATCATTATTTGCAGATGATATGATGGTATACATAAGTGATGTTTTGGTAATTATTTAATAGTTGAATCTTTGATTCCACACTAGTGCGGGTACCATAGGGCTGCATGGCATTAGCAGGTAAATTCATCTCAGTGGCAGCCAGCTCTAGAGCACCACTCCGTGCTACCTCTAGTTATCTTTTAGTCCTAGCAGTCTCTCTGCCCCCATAGCTAGCTGCCCTCTCCCGGCTGTCTTCCTGTCAACTGGGTACTCTCTGGTTCCAGCAACCGGTAAAATCAAGACTCAAAAAACTTAAAATTTAGTAATCAGATTTATATGTTAAATTCCCAATCCACAATATGTCCACACAATATACTCAGAGCCAATTGAATAATGATGTAAACTGTCCACCTAAATAAGATAAAGATTGACCTATAAAAATCTAACCCTTAAGAAATATTCATAACTACCTCTGTTATTTAAGGCCACACGGATCTGGGTCATCATCCTCTGCCTCCATCTTGGTTTTTCCTTTTTTTCTTCTCCTTTGCCTTCCAAAAACTTTATTTCTGCCTTACTTTTCAGTGTCTAATTACAGGCCTCCCCTTAACTTGTGCCAGCCCTCACCTACATATGGACAGTAACCTACACATCCCCCTTTCTGTCTAATTAAAAAAACTTTTCTGTCAAATGTAAGCTGAGCACAACTATTATCATTTTGTAATTTATAAAGTATAAAAATACCTAACACCCAGTCCACCATTTTTGTCAATAAAATAGAACATTTTGTTATCTATCCTAGTTTAAGAAAGGATTAAAATTTATATATGTCTTGGCTAGCTTGTATACTATCTGAAAACTATCCAATTAAACATACATTTTCAATGTTAAATAGCCTGGGTGGGCTATGAGACTATAACTAGTTTTCAACCCCGTCAGAAATCTGAGAATGACCAATATTATCTGAAAATATAGGAAGTCTCAATATGAACTTCCCGAACTGAGGCAAGCTGAAGAGATAACTGTCTACCAGTAAAGTCTGCTGTCAGCAACATATAAGAGCATCGATCTTCAGCCTTCTGGCCCAGTATCATCTGACAGCAGTCATATTATCAGACGACTATTCTGCAAGTGTGTCCTTTTCTGGATGAAATAGGCAAATTTTGCCCAGTGGCTACCTAGCTATAATATATTACCTCACTTGGAAGTAGAGACACTCAATTTCTTCTTTGAATCCACAAAAGGGGAGCTGCTAGGAGCAGATGTGTCTCAACAACAAAAGTATAAATAATATTAAATGTCACATTTTTGTGGATTTCTGATTATTTTTGAAAACCATGGATTGTTGTCCATTAACTACTCTTAATAAATTATATTGAAAACATCCCGGCAGTAAACTTAGAACCATGCATTTGCTATCTAGCCTTTAACTTACATGTCTAATCATCTCAGATTAATTTTTTAACAGCAGAAAAGATTGGGTATTTTTGTAGTGTTGTATAAGCACAATGACTATATGTAAGCAACAATATTAATCTCAGTTTTAAATCAATAAGAAATTTATACCAATGAAAATCTTAAACTTGTATCAAATAAATTCTGTACCAATGTAAAAGATTATAATTTCAGCTTAGTAATATAAGGATTTCTACCAAATGAAATTATGGCTGTACAATCAATTTGAGCTAGTTCCTCCCCGTTAAATTATGGCCATTTCTAAATTTTCCAGAAACATCACATTGGAATAACCAGTTTCAGACTCCCAAAGTTTAGGGAATTGGGGCAATGATTCTTCAATAACTTCTTCAAGCTGTATACGGGCATTGAGATATCTTTGGTGGGGAGGTAGGGAAAATGGGGGAGTTGTTTGACTTTAAGAAGGCCACTCAATGGTTGTTGTAACCTCTGATGCCTGTCCTGACTGGATCCGGCTGAAAGTCCCTGAGATCAGGAGTCCAAGCAGGCCAGTGTAGCATTCTGAAAATGAAACTCACCAAAGTTGTACATTCTGCAAGATATAAATCTCAAAACAAAATTTCAGTATCATCAAGATATCTTTTTGTTTGTTTGATTCTCTTGAATCTAGTTTTTAGGAGGCCAACCTCTATCAAATCTGATCCATATAGCTCTGGAAGGTGTCCAGAGCCTAGTCACCCTTTTTAAAAGCACAAAGACAAAACCTTTCTCCTAAAATAGGGTGTCCTTTAGCCAGCAATCAGAAAAGTTTGTATCTTGCACTCTCTCCCAGAGAAATACTATAACAACAAGACTCAAAATCACACTCTTTATGAAAATTAAAACAATTTTAAAAAATGAAGTACACTAAACAAACTTTTATGAGCCTGTTTAGGCTCCTCTAATCTGCCATGCCAGGAAATCAACCCAAACTTCCCATGGAGCCCACATTAAGAGAATATGAGCCTCCTGCTGTGGTAAATATTAAAAATAACCACAGACTCTCGCTAGCCAGCATCATCAAACCACATGGCACTAGCAGGGTAATTCATAAAAACAATTTTATAACACTTTTATTAATACCTATCGATAAGAAGCAGGCAACTCGTCAAATCAGGATTTTAACATAAAATTCTCATGGAGCCCACGTTAGAGAGAATCTGAGTGTCCTGTAGACCAGCATATACCATCTATCTGTTAAGCTCTCTACAGGTTCTTCCATTTTTTTTCTCTCCTGCCTTTCAAAAACTTTGTCCCTACCTTACTTTTTTACTGTCCAATTACAGGCCTCATTTTGACTTATGCCAGCCCTCATCTGCATATACACATCAACCTACAATTATACTTAAGTGACCACAAAAATTGCACCAAAGAACTCCTAAACTTGATAAACAACTTCAGCAAAGTGGCTGGTTATAAAATTAACTTAAAGAAATCAGTAACCTTCCTCTACTCAAAGGATAAACAGAAATTAGAAAGAAATTAGGGAAATAACATCTTTTACAATAGTCACAAATAATATAAAATATCTTGGTGTTACTCTAACCAAGCAAGTGAAAGATCTGTATGACAAGAACTTCAAGTCTCTGAAGAAAGAAATCAAAGATCTCAGAAGATGGAAAGATCTCCCATGCTCATGGATTGGCAGGATTAAAATAGGAAAAATGGCCATCTTGCCAAAAGCAATCTACAGATTCAATGAAATTCCCATCAAAATTCCAACACAATTCTTCACAGAATTAAGCAATTTGAAAATTCATTTGGAATAACAACAACAACAACAACAACAACTACAAAAACCAGGAGAGCAAAAACTACTCTCAACAATAAAAGAACTTCTTGGGGAGTCACTATCCCTGACCTCAAGCTGTATAACAGAGCAATCATGATAAAAACTGCATGGTATTGGTACAGAGACAGGCAGGTAGATCAGTGGAACAGAACTGAAGACCCTACAATGAAATAAACACCTATGGTCACTTGATCTTTGACAAAGGAGCTAAAACTATCCAATGGAAAAAAGACAGCATTTTCCACAAATGGTGCTGGTTCAACTGGAGGTCAGCACGTAGAAGAATGCAAATTGATCCATTCCTATCTCCTTGTACAAAGCTCAAGTCGAAGTGATCAAAAACCTCCATATAAAACCAGACATACTGAAACTAATAGAAGGGAAAGTGGGGAACAGCCTTAAAAACATAGGCACAGAAGAAATTTTCCTGAACAGAACACCAGTGGCTTATGTTCTAAGATCAAAAATTGACAAATGGGACCTCATAAAATTACATAGCTTCTGTAAGGCAAAGGGCACTGTCAATCTGACAAAATGGCAACCAAAAGATTGGGAAAAGATCTTTACCAATCCTACATCTGATAGAGGGCTAATATCTAATATATACAAAGAACTTAGACTCCACAGAACAAAACTATCCTATTAAAAATGGGATAGAGTGCTAAACAAAGAATTCTCAGCTGCAGAATATCGAATGACTGAGAAATGTTCAACAACCTTAGTCATCAGGAAAATGCAAATCAAAACAACTTTGAGATACTACCTTACACCAGATAGAATGGCTAAGATCAAAATCTCAGGTGACAGCAGATGTTGGTGAGGATGTGGAGAAAGAGGAACATTCCTCCATTGTTGGTGGGATTGCAGACTTGTACAACCATTCTGGAAATCAGTCTGGAGGTTCCTCAGAAAATTGGACATAGTACTACCTGAGCACACAGCTATACCTCTCCTGGGCATATACCCAAAAGATGCTCCAACATATAATAAGGACACATGCTCCACTATGTTCATAGCAGCCTTATTTATAATAGCCAGAAGCTGGAAAGAACCCAGATGCCCTTCAACAGAGGAACGGATACAGAAAATGTGGTACATTTACTCAGCTATTAAAAACAGTAACTACATGAAATGCTTTGGCAAATTGATGGAACTAGAAAATATCTAGTTACCGCATAAGGTAACAAAGTCACAAAAGAACACACATGGTATGCATTCACTGATAAATGGATATCATCCCAAAAGCTTGGAATACTTAGGAAAAAATTCACAGACCACATGAAGCTCAAGAAGCAGGAAGACCAAGATGTGGATGCTTCAGTCCTTAGAAGGGAGAATAAAATATTCAAGGGAGGAAATATAGTGACAAATGGTATAGCAGGGACTGAAGGAACCCAGAGACTGCCCCACCTGGGGATCTATTCTCTATGCAGTCACCAAACCCAGACACTATTTTGGATGCAGCCATCAAACCCAATCACTTTTGCTGATGCCAATAAGTGCTTGCTGACAGCCTGAAATGATGTCTCTGTCAAAGCCTTAGTGATATTGATGAGTATGCTTGCAACTAACCATTGGATTGAGCAATTGGGGACCCAATGGAGGAGTTAGAGAAAGGACTGAAGGAACTGAAGGGGTTTGCAACCCTGTGGGAAGAACAACAATATCTACCAACCAGAACCCCCAGAGCTCCTGGGGACTAAACCACTAACCATTGAGTACACATGGAGGTACCTATGGCTCCAGCCGCATATGTAGCAGAGGATGGCATTGTCTGGCATCAATAGGAGGAGAAGCCCTTGGTCCTGTGAAGGTTCGTTTCCCTGGTATAGGGGAATGCCAGAGTGTTGAGGTAGGAGAAGGTGGATGGGAGTGGGTAGATGTGAGTGGGAACATCTTCACAGAAGCAGGGTTGGGGAGGTGGTATGGGGGAGGAGGGAAAGGGGATAACATTTGAAATGTAAATACATAAAGTATAAAAAAGATAGTATTCTGGATAATGTAATGGGGGTTACATTCCCTTACATATTTGTTCAAATCCTCAGAACAAATGTACACCACCAAGTGTGAGCCCTTATGTAATGAAGTGTCTATATAGGTTTAAAAAATGTACTTCAATGCTTACTAGAGGATATTGAGAAATGGGGAATCTCTGTATACATAATGTATGTGAGAAGACAACATTTTGTACCTACTGTTTAATTTTGCAGCAAACCTAAAGTCTGCTTTACAAAAGGATATCAGTCTAATCCTAGCACTCAGGAAGTTGGAGTGGGGAAGATCAGGAGGTCAAGGCCAGCCTTTGCTACACAGGAAGTTAGAGGTCAGCCTGGGCTGTATGAGATGCTGTCTAAAAACTAAAAACTAACAAATGAACGGTTTGGAGGGCTGGGGTGACGGTTCTGGGGTCAGGAATGCTTGCTGTAAAATCCCAAAGACTGGAATGGAGATTCCAGCCTGAGTATAAGAAGTGGAGCATCCTGCAGACATCTGTAACTCTATCCCATACCCTCTTCTGGCCTCCACCAATGTTAAGGCAGGCACATCCGTACACACAAGTGCAAACACTCACACACGCACACACACACACAAATAAAAATAAAAGCTAAAAGTTAAAAAACACAACATAAAGGCCATTAAAGCTCTTTTAAAAAATAGAGAATTTAATGTCAGCAGAGCAATAGTTTTTATAAATCGCACATTTTGTACAATGAATTAGACAATATCCTTTCTTCCTTCCTGTTTTGTGTCACGATTTATGTCTACTAAAGCTAAACCAGAAATAAAGTTTCAAGCAAAGTGATTTATTAGATTGGTGCTGTGGGTTGAATTTTGTCCCTAAATTTATATTAATTTCGTCTCACTAAATTTATTTGTTGAAGTTCTAATGCCATCCCAAACTGGAATCATACTGGAGCTGAGGTGCTTTTGCAGGACGAGGTATTGAGGGTGGGTCTTAATCAAATACAAATAGTGTCATTATAAAAAGAAAAAAAATACCCATTTCTTTTGTTTAAAGAGAACTCAGTTTTCTCAGTTTTACATTTTATTTGTGTGTGTGTGTGTGTGTGTGTGTGTGTGAGTGTGTGTGTGTGTGTGTGTGTCTTTTGGATGGAACTTGGGTCTAAAGGCACTTGCCACCAAACCTGATGACCAGGCACATGGGTACTGACACAAGAGCATCTTCAAGTTGGAGCAGCGGCTTCTGCAGCAGCCAGTCAATGTCTTGATCTTGGACTCCTAGTCCTTATAGCTCTGGGGAAAATGTATGTCTGTTGTGTATACCACACAAACAAGTGTGTGTGTTTGGGAAGTCACAGCAAAACCGTGGAATGACTGCAAAAATAAGAAGGAGTGGGGAGGGACAGCTGAGAACAGAGTGCCGCCATCCTCTGTGGGAAGCAGCCATGTGCACAGTTTTGTAAGACTGCAGGGTTTTAGACAGCTCTTTTGGAGTGCAGTAGATAGAGATTCATTCTGATGATTGTCTGTAAAATAGAGATAACTTCCTATGGTCCTATGAGAAGAATATAGTCCTTCTGAAGCCGCTAACCTGTGCTTCATGTATTTTCAAGTGTTCAATACGTACCTTTTCTTTCCTTTTTACATTTTACTTCATTTCAGGAAATCTCTAAAATTAGTGTCAATGATAATTTGCTTAAAAGAATCTCCGCAGATGAAGAGACAGGTAAGGCATGCACTGCTTTCGCTGAGAACCTGAGTTTGATTCCCAGCATTTGAGTCAGGCAGTTCACAACTGCCTCTAACTAGCTAGCTGCAGGGGATCCAACGCCTTTGGCCTCTGAGAGTGCCTGTTCTTACCTGCACATCACACACACACACACACACACACACACACACACACACACACACACACACACACACACACAGACACACACACACACATACACACACATACATACACACTCACACACACAGAGACAACACACACACATACATACACACACACATACATACACACTCACACACACAGAGACAACACACACACACACACACACACACACACAGAGACAACATACACACACACACAGAAAGACAACACACTCACACACACATACACACACTCACACACACACACAGAGACAACACACACACAGACAACATACACACACACAGAGACAACACACTCACACACAGACAACACACACACATACACTCACACGGACAACACACACACACACACACACGCACACACTTAAAATTTATAAAAATCTTTAAAAGTATCTCTAGTAATTAAAATGATTAACATTTGAGTTAAGCTGGCTATCTTAACTATATTAGCCTGGCATATTGTATTAATGCAGAGGCTTAATAAATATTTAATATACAAAATACTTAAATCTTTAGTATTATTCAATAATCATTGATCTATATAAATATATGACTTTCTTGCTTATGGGACTATATAGAAATCACATTAGGTTTACTCTGAATTTCTGTTTTTACAATCACAAACCACAAATCAGAACACATCCATCTTTCCACTAGGTGCTTTCCCTGTCTGAGTCATAAGGTTTGGTGAGGGACTTTTAGTGAGTCATGTTGAGTCTGTGGTGGTAAGCGACCTTGGCCTTGGTCTTGCCTCTAAGTGCTACTTCCTGAAATATGACTTCACTTCCTGGGCAGGCTGACTGGTCACAGTGGCTTGGTGATGTGCTTTCCTGGGAGTTTCCTTTAATAGGCCTCCTGGGAAACAGGAACTTGTTTGGTAATGGAGACATTGGGCACTTAAGTAAATTGCCTTTAATTATGGAAAACATAAACACTTGAAACAGAGTAAGTGATCAAAACGAATGGCCCCCTGTTAGCAGTAGCTAAGAGGAATGTACATTTAAACACAGAAGCCCTGTCTTCACAATAGTATGAAAAAAGTCATAGATTGCATATTTAGTCTGAAAGAGCCAATGTTTAACCTGTTTAAGAATGCCCTTCCAAAACAAATAATGAATAGCTTCAGTTTTAGATTTAATATTCTAAAATACATGTATTCATATTACAGCTGAAATACTTGTACAGAAAGTTACATCACAGGAATTTTATCTACTGCCATCAGTTTTCAAAAGTCATCATTTTGTAAGTTAGTTGTCACACCTAAAACAACAGTGTAAGGTATTCTATAAAAATAGCCTTCTGCGGTTGGGGATTTAGCTCAGTGGTAGAGCGCTTGCCTAGCAAGCGCAAGGCCCTGGGTTCGGTCCTCAGCTCTGAAAAAAAAAATAGCCTTCTGTGCTATGGAACATGTAATAGTAGCTCAGTCTACTTGCAAATACTTCACTGAGACACCAGCAGTCCAGTTCGGTGCAGTTGGGAGAGCAAACACAAATCAGCAGTATTGCCACTACCTCACAAAGACAGCCAGGCCTCAGCCTCTGCCTCAGCACAGGAGGGACCAGGAGGAACACCAGGAGTTCTCAGCTGTGTCTCTCATCGAAGCCAACAAGTGTTGCACAGCTAGTTCTATAAGCCAGCCAAGCTCAGCCTCTCTCACTGTCCATCACGTCCTTTTTATACTCCCTCCAAACATCACGTGTCCTCCACGGGTCTTGCTTCAGCGTGTGTCTGTGTTAGTTGACATCACTCTGCCAATCAGCCTGAATCTGAGGAAGTGGCAAGAAACTGCAGCACACCACCAGTGTTTTTTTGGTGCATTTCTCTTTATGGGTTCCCAACAAATAGAGCTCAGCTACACAGTGTAAGGTGGACCAATACATGTGTGCTGTTAGCAAAGAATCCCTCATCATGTGTCCTTTCATGTGCTTATTTGAGTAGAACATCCTTTCTTCTGTGTCTGTTTCAGGAAAACACCCCTTCACATGTTTGTCCTAGCAAAGCACCATCCAACAGACTTTCCATAGAAACCTTAAGTTTCCACTTCAGGTGGGTTTCTTCTTCTCTTGCTTGATTGTTACCTTATCTGTACAGGACAGTTTTAAGTTTTATAAGGATTACAGATTGGTATAGCTACTTTGTAAATTGATAAGATTTTTGAAGAATTTTCAAAAATCTAAAAAATCTTTTTAGCATTCCTTCTAGGCTTCGTCCCTGGCAATAGACAGGTATGCCTGACTCACTATAAAAGGTGCTGTTTTCCCTCTCCTCACTCTCTTACCCCCCTTACTCTCTTACCCTTTCTGTCCCTTCTCTCCCCACTCCCCTACCCCCTCTCTCCACATGTTCCTGGCTGGCCTCTCCCCCTCCCTCCCCTCCCCCCCCTCTGCCTTTCTCTACCGCTTCTCCCTCAACTCCATTCCTCATGCCCTAAATAAACTCTATTTTATACTATATCTGTGGTATGGCTGGTACCTCAGGGGGAGGGTACCTCTACCAACCATATCCTGGAAATTTCTTTCTTGATTATAAAAGACAACAAATCTACTATATGACAAATCTATACCATTCTGTGACACATAAGACTCAACATCCCACTCCTCAGAGTAGTTTGCAGCCATGTACATTGCTGCTCTATTCAAATAACCAGGGAATGCAAGTGATATGCTTGCTCTTCAACACATAAATGGATATGAAAGTACTACATATGCACTATGGAATACTATTTAGTGGTCAAGAAAAACAAAATTACAAAATTTATGTGTAACTAGATGAACCTAGAAAAGATTGTATTGAATGAGGCGACCTAGACTGAAAAGGAGCAAAGGTGCATGTTCTTTCTGATCTGCAGTTCTAGGTCCATATCTTCAGATGTTGATTATACGACATGGAGTAACCACAGAAGCAGGGAATGTATAAAGGGATCATAAATGGGACAGGGGCTTGAGAAGGGACAGCAAGACACCAGGAATTATAATGGGGAGTGTAATAAATGGGAAAGGGGACTGAGTCCAACTGAGGAGGAAGGGGGTCAATACAGAAAGAGAAGCAGGGTGAGGGACAAATAACACCAAGGTTATTTGGTAAACCCTCAAGAAGTAGTGCTACCTTACATGTGCCCTGTTTTCTTCCTTTTTCCTTCCTTCCTTCCTTCCTCCCTTCCTTCCTTCTTTCTTTTCTTTTTTTTTTTTAAAGATTTATTTTATTTATTATATACAAGTACACTGTAGCTGTCTTCAGATACACCAGAAGAGGGCATCAGATCCCATTACAGATGGTTGTGAGCCACCATGTGGTTGCTGGGATTTGAACTCAGGACCTCTGGAAGAGCAGTCGGAGCTCTTAACCACTGAGACATCTCTCCAGCCCTCTTTCTTTCTTTCTTTCTTTCTTTCTTTCTTTCTTTCTTTCTTTCTTTCTTTCTTTCTTTCTTTCTTTCTTCTAATCTGTCTGCCTTCTGTCTGCCGTTAGGAATATGTATCAACCTGATTTGCGGGGAAATGGCAAAGTAATTGGGAAAGAAGAAAGGGAGAGGTAAAAGTGATGAAATTCTACTTCAATTCAAATCATATTCAAGTTTTTTAATTAAAAAATTCTTAGGAAAAAGCTGTGATTGTGAAGGGTGACTGAATGATTAGAATTTCATAGATGTGGAGATTTGACAATGTTGCAAAATCAGAGTTAAATCATTTTGGACCAAGATAGGCCCTTCCGTAACCACTTCTCTCCCTCTATTGCATGTGAGCTGACGTCTTTGTGAACATCAGGTAAAAATTTTGCAATGTACAAATAAGCCCCCCTAATTTTTACCAACCAAAAGGCTAAAAATGCTGACACATAGCATCCAAGGCCTATCCAGATTTCTTTCCTATTGGCTGTAGCCCACCTGCCTGATGTTTCCAACACTACTTTAAAAGGGCCTTGATTTCTGACTTTCTTTTTCTGTTACTGTAAAACTGCTGCCACATAGGAACATGGAATTGAGGGTAACCTGAATCTGAGTTCTCAGACCATGAGCATATCATTCCTAGGTCTTTGAGGTGAGGACTGTGTTTTTTGCATTGACAATTATGGCGCCCAACATGGAGGCCCAAGAATAATTCACTTTTCACTAGAGTTATCACCTGGATGGACACCAGTCACCAGGAGAATGGCCCCTGTGTCCCAACCATAAAATGCTGTTTCCTCTGGTGGGTTTTAGCTTCTGGAGCTCAGACATACTGAGTTTTGGTCACAGATCCATTTGTGGTCATTCACAGTCTATTATGTAAAATCGTATTGTTGGATCCTTGGTCTTCTATTTACTCCCTTTGGCTTGCTTTCAAAAATTCGGGTTAAGGTATCTGTTTTGTTTGCTTTCAAGAATTTTTTTCTTTTAGTGCTTTAACTGTGTTTTGGCTTCTGGCTGTTTTGTTTGTTAATTGGCTGGCAGTTTTTTTCTTTGGACATTCCTCCCATATCTTATCTAGGAAAAGGGGAAATGTTTGAAGAAAAGCAAATTTAATATTCAGCCAGTGGCCAGTTTTATGTTTGATAAATATGTTAATTCAACTTGCAAGTATTAAGAAAAAAGGGGGAGATGGTCAAAGAGAACGTGGATTTATGTTTCCCTCAATGGAGAGCAGCTGTGATCTCTAAATTGGTTTATTTTGCAATGTTTAACTGGAAGTGCTAGGCAATAAAATCCCCACCCCCACACACATAAATTAGCAGCCAGCTTTAATTGGAATTTAAAGTTATCTTTAAAAAAGTAAAAAGAAAATTGGTAAATTACAAAAATTTATAGGGATGTGGTATATATATTCATTCTACAAGTTCTGTCCCTCTAGAGAACCCTGACTAATACAGAGGTGATTCTCCAAATGTCCTAAGCTGTTCTCTTGCTTCTAAAACAGCAGCCAAAGACCAAGTGGAGAGCTATGTACCTCAAGGCCTTGCCTTCCTCAATGACATACTGACTCCAACAAGGCTTAATCCTTTTCAAATAATGCCACTCTTGAATGATTAAACATTCAAATATATGAGGCTATGGAGACAATTCTTATTCAAACCACCACAATATTAATTAAAAAATATTTAATTGTTATTATTCTGTGGAATAATACTCCAAGAAACCATAGGTTGACAAATAAAAAGCCCAGTGCCTGGTGTGGGATAACTTCCCTTAAGTTACTGGTCAGGGATGTCTTGGAGACCTCCAAAACAATAGAAGCTATTGTTTTTGCTCTTGATTGCCCACCAAAACTTGATGGTAAGATCATATATTTCTGGAGACACCATACTCATTGGTGGTAATGATCATGGAGTATTCTCTTTTGCTGGCAAGATTTCATAGTTCCAGATTGTGCTATGCAAGCTACTGGGACCTGGGGCTTCAACTACAGTCTTACCTAGCTCTGAGTTACAGCAATAACCCAGATGGCAAGAAATACACATGGGTGTGGTAGTGGCACAAATGTAACAGGAATAACCAATTGCTTATTGATTGGATTTAAGGCCTGTTCTACATGAGGAAATATTTACCTGGTATATAAATTTTGCCAAGAACCCATAATTGGAGAGTCCATAGGCTCCAGGGCTGAACTATCATTTCTGCTAAGTATATCAAACCACCCTCCAAATTAGTATCTCTATACTATTGATTGCTGCAGTCTCAGACCCCATCAAAGAAGTTTCATTATGCATGAGTGCAATTAATGAAGACATTCAGAACTGGCCATAGTACATTTTGCCAGGTGAAGCATCTCATTGGGTTGATCTTGAACTCCTGAACCTCCCTTCTGCTTCTACTTTGCAAGTACTAGGATTACAAGAACACGCCACTACTCCAAAATCACCTTTATTGTGGTTTAGAATTGGAGGTTTCAACCCATGGTCAGTAGATTTTTTGTCTTATTTTGGTCTGGTGTAGGGCAGAATGTTATGTGGTGGAAGAAGAGAGTGACAGAGAAAAGTTGTTCAAATTATGGCTGGGAAAGTGGGGTTGGAGCTTAGCTGCCTATCACAGTGGAGTCCAGGGAGCAGCATCTCGGAGCAAGTGATTTTTGATGTCTGCGTATTTCCTTCAAGCAAATGCTTCCAGGAACATAGATTCCTCCCACTATGTCCCATCTTCTAAATAGTCTATCAGTCCTCAATAGTACTTAGATGTTGAGGTCCAAATGATTTTTACATTTGGGAGACATTTGTGACCCAAACAATAACACTATTAAATTTTAAGACATAAACTTAAGATTTTGATGTAATTGAAAAAAAAAAAAAAACAAAAACACAACCCAAAACTCCTCCTAACTCCTGATTCAATATTTTAAAGTAAATGTGTTTGCTTTTCTTCCAGATCATCCTAGGCAAGCCTTGAACTCAAGACCTCTTGCCTCCCGTTTTTGAGTTTTGGTATACAGGCATGAGCCATTAATACTGGCCTTTCTTCCCTTACTATAAAAACAGTGCATTAAAGTTCATTCTGATAAACCAAGCCCTATAATCTCACTACACTACAGGGTGACCATATTTAAGAATGGTTGAGATTTATCTACAAAATACACATAAATCATTGGACATAAAGCATCTATGTTCTTATATAACATTTTACAGTGACTTATATTTAAATGTATACCCCAAACTTTTTGTTTCTATTATTGCTGTAATGATAACTTGTAATGTGTATCTGTAGCATTTCATCTGGTATAGGTTATAACAATACTTTTTTGAGACTTTTTTTTTTCATATCTGTCCTAAGCTGGCCCCAAACTTATAATCCTACTGCTCCAGACTAATAATTTTTAAATTGCTGATCTCTTAGTGTGTTTCTCATGTTTTTCCATTATAGGGAACATGATAACAAATTATATTTGTTCTAATATTTTAAATCTCTAAATTACTCCCTTCAACCTAATTCCCAGAGTTAGGATTTCTCAGCAAATGTATTATTACTTCTGGTTCAATACATATTCTTCCATACCAAATTAAAAAAAAATTGATTTCTAGAATGTTCTTTTGTCCCCTTCTCTAGTCATTCTTGTCACCAATGTACATTGATGCAGGATATTTGAACTGTGAATCCCAACAGTGTGCTATGTATTGGAAAAACCTGTTTCTAGTTGTGGTATGGCTCAGTCCTAACACACACCTTTAATCCAAGAGCTTTCTGTTTACAGTAAATAGATCAAGAGTAGAGCAAGTAACCAGTTGACAAGGAAAAAAAAAATGGGACGAAACCATAGAGAATCAGAGGGAGTCAGGAATTAGGGTAGAGAGACGTACAGGGAGTAGAAGGTGAACATTCAGTTTGAGGGTTTTCTGAGAAGGTGCAGAGAGCTTTTCTTTCCTTTTGGGACGCTGGCAGAGGAGGAACGTCAGCTGGGTGCTTTCTCTGCCTCTCTGCGCTGGCTTTGACTGCAGCATCTGGCTCCCGAATTTTTATTGGTAAAATCAAATGTTTGAGATTTGGTTAAAAACAACAAACAGTACTCTCTATCATCAACAGCTTCTTTTGTCCAACTTTCTTGAATTATTCCTCGGTTGCACACTTGAGACAAAGCAGCCTGTGACATGGCCAAAAGTGTCATGGTCACCTTGGAGAGACAGAGGCCTCAGAGCCCCTAAGAAAACCGCACCCTGCCTCTGCTGCTGCCAACTCTTATGAAGGATGCCTTTGTTCCATAACAGGTACAAATGCTCTTGTAGCTGACAAATATGTGACTTGTGATAGACTTAGTGCCAATTTCTAGACATCAAATGACCCTGATATTGGCACACCAACAACACATTATTTAGCAACTTGTTGTACAATAAGTATTTTGCAGTATCTCTGAATAACAAAAAATGTATTTTTCAACATCATAGTATAGTTTTGCATTAAAGGCAAGGGCTGTCAATACTGTTGTCAAACCAATCTCATTTTATTGTAAAATTTTGATAAAATGTTTAAAAATGTATACAGAATCATATGCTTAAACAAAAAGTGTTGGGGTCTAGAAGGATGGCTCAGCTGGTAAAGGCACATGTCACTAAGACTGAGGACCCGAGTTTGATCCCCAATCACATATGGTGAGAGAGAAGAAAGCTGACTCCAGCAAGTTGTCCCCTGATCTTCACACTCAGGCCATGGCACCCCATATCCCCAATAAATGTAAGAGAAGAGACTGCTGCGAACAATGTGATTAAAAAAATACACATCAGAGAACATCTATAATGCTGACTGGCAATTTCTAAGTGAACAGCTTAGTTACTGGAAAGACCTATACTTTATGTGGTTGTGGATTTGTTGAGAAATACTAGAGTGGGTGAAAAAAGTTGTCTACTACTACCTTTACGTTATAAAAAGTTGTTTGTATGAGTAAGAGAAAAGTAGGACCAGAGCTAGGGAACGTGAGATGGCTTAGACATGTATGAAAACATTGGTCTTGCCCACATGTAGACTCTTTGTGCAAAAAAAAATACGTCTTCACACAGTCTCTCTGTGAAGGCTCTATGCTTCGGGGTCTAGCTGTTCCTTTAGGTCTTGGTTTGGGAGAATAAAAGGTACTTTTTTGGAAAGGGTCTTGACATAGGTTGGGTACGGGATAATTTTGATACCAGGGCTACGCTAATTTTGATTTAGAAAAACTCTCAACTTAGAAGTAGGCAGACATACTAGTTTTTTGTTTGTTAATACAGTCTCCCTAAACATTCCCTACTCACCTAATCTTACTAATGATTCAACCATATAGCACAACTTAATCACTAGCTCCGTGTGAGAGAGGGTGCAGGCAAAGGAATGGGGCACAGCAAGGTGAACCCGCGCCACCCAGTGGCTGTGTACTAATTCAACAGCTTCTTGAAAACAGACTCCAAAGGCCCTGGCCTCACTTGTGGACAGTGAATTGTATACAAACAACACCTAAGATAGGACAAGAAGGTGGAGTATTCCAGAGTTGAAAGTCTTGGTTCTTTTTGGAAAAAGCAGTCTAACATGTTGTACAAACATCCCCTTTTGGAAACAATTGGTTTTTATGTGTATGTGTGTAGCCTGTTTTTCTTTATAACAGATGCCAGAACAGGGTTACTGGATCCCTTAGAGTCAGTTATAGGCAGTTGTGAGCCAACCACATGGGTTCTGAAAACTGAACTTCAATGCTTTGATCATGGAGCTGTGGCTTCAGCCTCTAATAGTCACAGTTTAATATATAAAAAGCAAGACTCATTATCACAAAACATCAACCAGACTTTAGTTCCTACATATGCTAAACATGATTTGCCACAGCACTTCAGAGGTGATCAATATTTTCTCCTTCAAGTGGGAAATGGTATTTTTTTTCTTTTTAAAATGTGTAGCACATTTCTGAGAAACTTTCATTTCTTTTAATTATCATTCACATTATCAAAACGATATTTTATTGTGTTTTCTGTGATGGTCAATTCTGTCAGCTTCACTGGATCTAGAGTCAAGGAAGAGATGTGCCTCTGGGCAGGCCTATGAGGGCATTCCCAAGAATTAATTGGGGGAGAAGACTCCCCAAGAGTAGGTGGCACCCCAGATACAAGTCTGAAGAAAAAGCAGCATTGCCTGCCTTCACTTCTCATTGGAGACTGCGTTACCAACACCCTGAACTAGCATCAGGACCCAGCTTCTGGAGTGAACTAACGGCCAGCAGGCTCTTAGAGAATCTTCCAGGTCTCCAGTTGCTGTACCTGGACCACCGAGGCAGCCTTTTTAAGTTAGAGCAGCTACCAGTTTCTCAGCCTCTCCAATATGGAGAAAATCATTGTGGGCCTGCCAAGCCCCTACTGTGTAATCTCATACAATGAATCCTTTAATAACATACTTACCATATCAGGGCTGTTTCCTTTGAGAACCTTAGTGCAATTGCTTTCGGAGAAGACATGAAATGCAGACAGAAAACTTGGGGAAGAAAGAGCTCCTAGCTCCACTATTAAACACTGCCGCCACCGCCATGTAATTATTTAGTTAGCATCTATCTAGATCACAAACTGGGGGCCAAACTCATTTTACATTTCAGCTGGGCCTCGGGAGCTATGAGCTTGAGTTGCTCAGCTTGTTCCTTGCCTTACTTTTCTCATCTGTAGCATGGGGCTAATGTATGTCTCTCTGGTGGAGTTTTAATAAGGATGAAATAAATTAACCTATGTAAAGCTTTTAGAGTAGGGCCTGTGCATATTAACGTTGTATTCACTGTGACTTCTACTGCTGCTTCCTGATAATAAAACCATGTACAAGAATCCTGCTGTAGGCTAAGTATTTATTAAACTGTTTCTACCCAGTTTTGTGTAGTTTCTTTCTGTACTATAACGCCTGAAACTAGTAAATATATTTTTCCATTTTAAATTTACATTATAGTACACTGTTTATTTATCAGTACAACTTTTGGGTGGTACAGCAAAATAAACCTAGACCTCATATATGCTAGGCAAAGGCTCAGCTACTGAGTTACAGCCTAAACTCAGTATAATTCTTGAGGATTGGTTATGCTGTTGCTTGATGTTACTATTTATCCTGGTATAAGATTTCGGATATGTGGATTTTCATCATTAACATGGAAAAATAAAATTATCTTTAAAAAACTATGCATGTGTCTGTGTAGCAGGTGCATACCGTCCTATGGAGGCCAGGTGTAGGCATCGTATTCTCTAACTGGAGTTAGATTGTTGTGAGCTGTCATGTGAATACTTGAACTGACACTGGGCCCTGGGAGGAGCAAGCAGAGCTGTTAGGTGCTGAGCCATTTCTCCAGACCCAGCAACATCCTAAACAAGTATTCTGGAATGCCACGTCCCAAGTCCTATTTTCAGTTAGGCTAAAAGATTCACTCACACTTTCTTCTCTCATGCAGCAATCTGTGTATCTCTATACAGTGTACAATGCTAAGTGCTGGGCATTTAACCCTGAGTGAACAAGGCACTTTGATGTACTCTGAAGTTGAGGGACACTCCAAGTGATGAAACTGGGACAAACCTGAAACTGAAATTGCTGATTGGCATTTTCAGGGTATGATGGACAGGGATACTGTGCTCTGGGCAGGAGCTGAGAAGTAAAAGCAGAGGCTGAGAATAGGCTAGTATGTGCAGAATGACTACAGTCTTATCTGTAAATAAATATAAACTGCATGGTGGGAGGAGGCAGGCAGGGAAATCTGACTGACCATACTGCTTGGATCCAGAACTGAAACTTAGGCTTTTGGTACACTGGAAAACGGGAACCAGACAAGCCTTTTTCTAATAAACTGTGTAGGCAGGCAAAGTCCAACAAAAGACAGAAGTAGGGCTAGATTAGAAGTTATGACAGTGAGAGGCTGGTACGAAGGTTAATTAATATGTGATGAAGCCAGGTGTAAAGCCTGAATCCTGGCATTTGGGAGTTAGAGGCAGAATGATCATGAGTTCCAGGCCAGCCTAGGCCACAGCGGCTATTCAAAAACATATTCAGGAATAGGGAGACCTACTACAAATAAAACAAAAAATAAGAATGCAGAAAATAAAAAACAACAGAATTGAAAAAATAAGAAGAATCTATTTGAATGAAAGGCCAAGTCAAAACATTTTGAAGATATAAAAATACTCAGTGGAATCGAGTACAATGACAAAACAAACAATCCAGTGGAAGATATGGATTCCTAGCTTTGGATGAGCCCAGATGACATTAAGAGAATCAAAACATATACTGCAAAGTGAGTCAGGAAAGAGGAGAAAGGAATCGGCTGTCTGTCTAGACATGCTGTGTTAAGCCACTGAAATAGACGAGAAATTGGCAGGTGTAAGTTTAGCTCTGGAGCCTGGGATAAAGATGGGAGCTAAAATGTTAACATAGTACAGTGGGTACTACGGGAGGTGACATCACCTGGTTAGCGTCAAAACACCAAAAGGGGCCCAAGAATAAGACCTCCAGAGATTTAAAGAATGGACAAAAAGCAAAGTATTGGTAAACTGATAAACTGGTAACTAGGACAAGAATAAAGGCAAGCAAGCAGAGGGACTTACGGGAAGGGGTAGCTAACTGTCTGTGGACAGGCAAGTGGACAACATTTTAGGGATGGGGTAGCTGTGAACTTGCCTAACAGTGATCTTAACAGTGTGAAGAGGGTGTGAGTGGACAGCAAGCATTTGAGGCAGGAGCATTCAACCCTGTAAGTCTGTTAATCATGAAAGACATCTATGAGGGAGTAGCATCTTCACAGTGGGGGTTTGAGATGTCTGGACAGCAAAGTTTTTACTGGTAGGTAGTTTATGAACAGCTTACACTTATTTCATTTACTGGTCAAATTTGGGAATAATTAAAAAATAAGTTAAAGACTCCAATCTACATACACACATCCATTAACTATTTTCTCCTAGGTCTTAGACTAGAACACAAAGCAATAAGAGCTGTAACCTTACTTTGAATAGTGAGGAGGATCACAACTTGGCCTTTATCTGGGTTTACCACGAAAGCAGTTAGCAAACAGCGCCGCACAGTTATGTTTTAGTCAAAAATGAGGTTCAGACACAATATGGTCCCATACGGTCCTATCTCTTTGTGACATCATAAGCACCTTATATTTTTTAATATTTGTTCAATGGAACTCCCCGGGGTCATACTTCTCAAAATCCATCCCAACAAGTGGTGCATGGCTGCAAATGATGATGCTTGGAGAGTAATTTAGCTGTCTACTCAGTCTGCAAATCACAATGTGGTGGCCTTAGTAGTTCTAATGACTTATGTGCCAGGAAAGGGTCCCCCTTCCCCATTTGCTTAAAAAGATCTAGTTGTGTCAGTGCCAGAAGTAACTTACTTCAGATGCAATCCCTTGGCCATGAAACTCGTCACAGCCGCAGGGCTCTCTTGCCTTCCCCTTTACATTCACCTAGGGCCTTTTCATGAGACCTGGCTGGCTCAGCATGGAAAGCAAGGCTGAGTCAAGTAGCTTCCGTTACTGTTTCTGGTTGATCATACCATCTGTAGTCCAGGAGCTACTTAGAACTTTGGAAAAGCAAGAGTTCCCGCCTTCTGTGTGTGGTGTATGGGTATACGTCTTTGCATGCACACACAGAGGATAGAGGGCATCAGAGGTCCTCTTAGCAATCTCTATGTTGTAGAAATTATGTCTCAAGAGTTTTTATGTTGCCTTAGACCATTTTTTAATATAAAAACCACATATAATTTTCATATTTATAATAAGACTTAAACAGTATAAAAGCTGGGCAGTTGGTTATCTTCTATGTTAACATTTATTTATCGAAAACCCTGAGTTATTTATTAGGTCTTATTTGGGCTGCTTTTAACTTCAATCGGCCAGTCCTCAGGACCGAGCTTTTTTGCTCTCTCCTTCCCCTCACGGTTCTCTTCCAACACCAAGCCCGTGAAACCTAAACCCCATTTATGTTTCTTCTGCCCAGATATTGGCATCTTTATTTACCAATCAGATAACTTGAGGGCAGGGTAACTCGGCATTCTATAGACTCTCTCTGGGGCAAGCCAGCATGTACCTGCAATTCTTCATTATGTATGGGGTTAATGTATGCTTGGGACCATATTTAACTTTTAAGTGGATATTGGGTGTGTAGCAAATGCTTTTAACCACTGAACCACCTCTCTAGCTCCCCCAGCTAATACCTGACTTCATGTTCTGTGACTTTTAGTGTTAGGGCACTTTATGCAATTAATGACGGCAAGGGATCATCTATTTAGGGAATCTTATCAGGGTATGTCTAGATAAAACCTCAAGATTTATTACTCTCAAATCTTAGAATGGTTATACTGTTGGAGATGACTATGTCTATGGAAAATGCAGTATAGAGTAACACTGACACTTTAAAGACTTCTGTGGGTTTGAGATTTCAATATGGAAACTGATCATGAGGTCCTAGGTTCAAAGTCAAGTACCACAAAGTTTCAAAATAAAAACCCAGCCATCAAATGTTTCTTTAATTCTTAAGGCATGTATTAGTTTACCTACAACACTATTTCAAATTTTGCTACTCCAATTTCTTAATGTTCTGTGCATTTTAAACAGGGACTTAAGAAACTTGTAGAACATATTTTTCCTTTACAAGGTTCTCCAGCCAGTCTCTCATGAATGCATCTTTCGGCACAGCTAAATACTGGCTAGATAGCAACCGATGCTGTCAGTAAGGGACAATTATCTGGGCTGCTCTCAAGTCAGGCATTTCATAATAACTGCAGGTGGGAAAAAGTGATGAAAAATCTCCTTTCCTGATCCTGGGTCACGGAACAAAAATCTCATTGTGACTCTGTCTATTCTAGATTATATATTTCGTGTCAAAGCAGTAATGTTTTTTTAAATTCTAATGTAAATAACAAGCAAAGTTGCAGTTCAGACAGAAATAGCTTGTCACATTTTGAGAAAATATGGCCAAGTCCTCATTACCTAGAAAACTAAGTAGTTCCTTTTCTTTACAGTTTAGTACAAACTATATTTTTTTCTATTTTTCATGAAATTCAACATCTTTAGCTAATATGTAAATAAGGTGTTTTAGTACTTTGCTTTCTATTATTCATTCAATGACATAAATATTGTGTCAGTTTCTACAGTCTCTTGACTTTAACGTATAGCTATCTATAGATCTGCTTCTACTTATCTATGCTAGCCTCCAGGTTGTTTCTGGCAACTCTGGCTTACTTGCTGGTGAAGAGGTCCCAAACGACCCAATTCCAACAAAACCAGAAAGCAACATTAGGTTTTTTTTCTTGTTCTAAAATGTTTGGTTCTTGTTAGTACAAAAACGACTGATTTTGATTAGAAATTTGAAAATGACAATGAGGATTTCTGAGTGTATCTAAAACTAGACAATTTACCAATGACATAGACAAATGTCATTTCATTTACTAGTGTTAATTCCACACAGGAATTAATCAATCAGTGGTTACCTTATCTAGAACACAATGCTCTAAGTAATACTCCGAGCATTACTTCCTCTGGAAAGGGGGAGGTAATTTTACAGTTGTCTCAGGTGCTGTAATATGTCTACTGATATTCCCAGCTGTTTCACCAAGTTGGATGTCTGTTCCAGAATCCAAGTGAGGCTTGGCTTTTCCAAATGCGCATGCTCTTGTGTTCTGCAACATTCTGGATGTGAACAATCCATCCCATTCGGACTCCTGTCAGCATCTGTGCTAATGTCAGCACTAGTGTCACCTCTTGCTTCAACAGCCTTCTCAGGCGGGACTACATGACAAAGGTCCAGGTCCTCAATGGAGTCCAATAAATCTGTAATGCGTGGCGGTGACGTAACTGATTTCAGGTGTTTGAGCACACACTCTTCACACTGGCCAACTGCATCCAGAAGGTTATTTATCTTGCCAATCAGCGTTGAACTATTACCATGAAGGTGACACCAGGAAAGCAAAGCGCTGAGGGGAATATAGGAACAAGAGTTAAATAGGAAAAAACGAGTCACAGGCATTCAGAGTACTAAATACTACACGCCTTTCTTCCAGACAGTACCATGCAGAGATACTGAACTGATAATGCATGTCAAA
This sequence comes from Rattus rattus, assembly GCF_011064425.1. Taxonomy (NCBI): domain Eukaryota; kingdom Metazoa; phylum Chordata; class Mammalia; order Rodentia; family Muridae; genus Rattus; species Rattus rattus. The sequence continues at coordinate 36,813,702 of NC_046167.1, forward strand.
ATTAAGAAGTGATGATGTAAATAACACTAAATTTTAGACCCAGTGTATCTTAATATGTTAATCACTAGACTTAATATTATAGACGATTTATAAAGAATATCCCTTCATAGCACTGTATTTTTATTCTAAGATTCATTTATTTTAGGTATGTTACCGAGTGGTTGCTGGGAATCGAACTCAGGACCTCTGGAAGAGCAGTCAGTGCTGTTAACCACTGAGCTATCTCTCCAGCCCCATCTATTTTTATTTTACATTTTCTTGGCCATGTAACTTATGTGCAGTAAGATATTATTTATAGAAAGAACAAAAAAAGTTTCTTATTTTTCTTTCCTTTTAAAATAGAAAACCTAGACTTGTTAAATTATTAAAGACCAAAAAACATTATCCGGAGTATTTTAGAGTTCGTCCTGGGCAACAGCTTACCTTGTCAATGTGACCTCAAGTCACTGTTTTTATCTTGGCACTACTCAGTATTTAGCCTAAGGCATCAGGTAGTTGAAGCAAGCGTCCTAATCCTGACCTATAGCACCAGCCCCACTTTCTTCTTTAAGGATATCAAACAGCTTCTAAATCAGTCATTCTAAATTCGTCACACATTAGAATCACCAACAGAGTTTTAATATTCTTGAAAAGTGTTAAGAATTTGACTCCTAATATATTTCATTATTTTTGTTACTTTTCTAGTAGACCCACCTTCCTCCCTGCTTTTTCATATAATATAATAAAAAAACCCAGTTCTTTCTTTTCTTTTTTCGGTGGGTACTGAACCCAGGGCTGTGTGCATGCTGAGCAAACACCTGAGTTACAACACTCTTTGAAAATGCCATAGACGTAAAGTGTCAATGGATGGGAAACACTGGGCAGTAAGCTTCCTAAAGTCATAAACATGAAGTAAAGATGAACTCCTGGCCATCTTCCTCTTGTTCTAAACAATACACTCTACTGAATTTTCTAAAAGTCTCAACAAAATTTAAAACTTTTTTTCTTTTAAATGTAATTCTTTGCAGTAATTTATTTCTTTATAAGGATAGTCTAAAAAGTATCCCCATCAAAGAGGCCTGCCCAACTCTTAGTCACCTTGTGTGCCTGACCTTTTGGCTCTAGTTTCTGCCATTATTGCTATGGTATCCTACAGGTATTTAAAGTTCAGGACTCAAATAGGACCTCTTTCTATTAGTAAATACGGCTTTCCCCACAGACTTCTAGCTGACAGACCTTCCATACTGTACTCTACTACATGTGCAGGAAAAACAGCTTTATTTAGAAGCTGAAAACTCCATCATGAGTGATTAGTGCTAGTCTAAATGGCACTAAGGGAAACGCATTAGGCACACCTATTAAAATGGATGAACTGACAACTCTTAGAAAACTTTTTGAAAGTATCTTATGCTCTGAAGTCATGTATCCTACATCAGGAAAAACACTTTTAAACGTTTTATTTTTACATATTACCTCCATTAAAAACCACCATTAGAACCGAGGCTAAACGATTCATCACTTAAGATTTTAAAATTACCTCAATGTTCCCCTGAGTAGTCCGTAGTTTAAAATGACATCGGCACCCTCTTTATAGCCTTGATTGAAGCCCTGTTGAAGGGTTACTGCTTTGCCAGCATCTATCCCATCTCTGTAACCTTCCTAAAAGTAAGGAACCAGTTGTAACGGATGCCAAGGAAACCTTTTCAGGAAAAGCACAGAACCAATTTTGAAAACAAACTTAGGTTTTGATTATGTTAACTGAATTACGATGTGGCAGAGACATAAATAAATCCAAAGCAGAATGTTTCTCCCGAAACCTTATTATTGGTTTATCCTTCCTTATCACGTTTTATTTTTTAAAAATCTTACTTCCAGGCTGGCCTGGAACTCATTATCCCACTGCCTCACCCTCCGAAGTGATGACAGGCGTTATGACTCCATGTCACATGCTCAACTCACTTTGGAAACCTAGGATGATTGTGCAAACATTAAACATTAGGTGTTAGGGGATTTTTAAAAACTGTGTTAGAAAAGTATTCACAAAAATGGAAAAACTGCATGTCTAGTCTCTGGGTAACTGGTTAGAACAGGGCAGTTAAGGAGGCTGGCAAGGCCAGGAAGAGGGAACTATTTTAGGAGCAGTGCAGAGGAAGTCTGATTTTAGAAATCTAATCGGAACTGTGGAGTAGAGATTTGTCTCCTTATTATTGGTTTAGCCCCAGACGCCTAAGGCATTTTTGTAATGACATGATAGTTGCTGGACTCAACAAATATTAACTTACTGGAACACTAAATTAGGGTAGTCACAACTGCCCCTTTAAAAGGGTAATTTAATGGCTAATATACTGGGTAGATGCAGTGCTTATCTTTTGACTATTTACGTAACGTATGTTTACTTATTTTTCTGGAGGGAGGCATTTATTTACTTCATGCCATAGCTTGAGTGTGAAGGTCAGAAAGTAACTTCCAGAAACCCATTCTGTCCTTCCACGATGTGGGTTTCAGGGATCGAACGCAGATCGTTATACTCTGAATCCACTTCTATGTGGAGACAGATCTTAGCAAGTAGTTCTCACCCAGAAAAAGCGCCGATTCTCCCCAGATATTACTAAGAGAGTTTTAATGAGTGTTGAGACAGGTCCGGATCGAATAACGAATTTAACGTAAAGATGGAACAGTATTCCCTTCTCTACCTTCCCCTTACCGTCACAGTTCACCTTTCTCAAGCCTTTGTAACACCACGCCTAACTTTGGACTCTCCACCCACTGAACGCCTGCGAATCTGCTAGTGAGTGTGTATTTCTCCTCATCTCTTTTCCTCCCCAAACTGCAAACTCTTGAAGGACTGAATAAAGTTCACGTTAGTTGGTCAGTGCCTCTGCTCCAAACCCAGCTGGGACTCCGAAAGAACGCGCTTATTTAAAAGTTATCAACAACCAGAAAATCCTAAGACTGGGGCGACGTTGGGGCGCGCTCGGTCAGAGAGCCGCACTCGTCCGCCCAGGCTTCGGTCAGCGTGCCCCTGCCCGGGCGAGCCCGTGTCCCTCGAGGGAGTCCCTTTCCCCGTGCGTCCCAGGCCCCGCCCATTTACTTGGACTCGTTTCCTCATGTGATCCTGCCATTCCCGCTGCACTAACAGAGACTCGTCTGCTTCCTCATCAAACACGTCCTGGTCTCCAGGGCTCGGGATCTCGGGAGTCGCTCGAAACCAAGACATTGCCAGGAACACCAAGAGTCCGGGGTCACCGGAAACGCAGGCAAGTGCTTCCGGTTCGGGGGGCGGGAGGAAAGGGCTTAGGCGTGGGACGAAGGGGCGTGTGCGGCTCCCTGGGCAGCCAGGCGTCTCGGGGCTGGGTCTCCTCCTATGCGTCTGGGTGGGGCGGCGGGGAACGGGGTGGGTGCTGGAAGCTAAATCCCACCATTCCAGGGTTGAGACTCAGTTTCTGCGAGTGCTGAAGTCATTGGACACCCACGTGCAGCCAAGAACATTAGAATATGAAAGCTGATTCTAGTATCAATTTGAGATTGAGTAATGCGAACACATTTGTAAAACCTGACGTCTCCTCGGTGATTATGACACTTCAGGAATGTGGCTCAAGCATTAGCAACTGGCTCAGAGTACATGTTGAACTGAATACCAGCAGCGTTCTTGTTTTGTCATGTGGTAACTGAATTTTTCTGACAAGTTTTTTGGAATATCTATTTTGTATTAGTCATCATTTTAGGTCTTTGAGGGACAGGAATAAAAGTTCTCAGTGTCTATGGACTTCCCATTAGTGTAGAAATGGCCAGTTGGCCAACAATAATATATAACTAATAGTTTGAAGACTGTAAGTGATAGGGGAAAAATAACACTGCTGAGAGAAGAGGATACAGGTTACTGTTTTAGTTCATTTTACATTTTTGTCCTGAGGACTGAGCCACAAGCCTTGCAAATGAATATATGCTCTGTCAATAAGTTATCCCCTACAGTCCCATTATTATTTTATATCTTCAGAGAGAATTTTGTATCACATAAATATATGTATAAAACTAATTATAAAATGTGTTAAGGTGTAAGTATATAGACATCTTAATTAGAAACAAAATGGCAGAACGGGAAGTAATAGAGATAGTGATTGAAATGAGTAAAATAGAAAACCCAAAACTGCTTCTGTGAATTGGTTCAGTAGATAAAGCCCCAGGAACTGTGTCAATCGCCATGACTAATGTGATGGGAGGAGAGAATAAACTCCTACAAATTGTTCTCTGACCTCCACACATGTGCTGTAGCACACATGTACACTTATACACACACACACAGACACACCATATGAAAATAAATGAATAAAAAATACAACTCATCCCTTGTTTGATAAGCCCTAAGGGACAGGGTCTCAAGAGATGGTTTAGCAGTTAGGAATGCTTGCTAGTTTTTGGAGGATGCTAATCTGGTTCTGAGCATCTACATGCAGGTGGGTGGTGGCTCACAACTACCTGTAACTCCAACTCCAGGGAGTCTCAAGCCCTCTCTGGCCTCCAAATGTATACGCATACAAATACATACAGATACATATAAGTAAAAATAAATCTTAAAAAAGAAAACAGACAATCCTGTCCTGTCTCTTTCTCATTAAAAAAAAGTGAGAAAAAATTAAGCAAGACAGGAATTAGGAGGTAACCACCAATGGAGATGAAAAACTATAAATTATTCAAACCCAAGAGCAACACATTTAATCTTTTAAGACAAAGTCTTCCAAGGCCTGAAAACTAGGAGGGTGAGAATAATTTTGAACTTTGACTCTTCTGTCTCTAACTCCCGAGTGCTAGGATTACAGGTGTGCATCAGCATGCCCAGTTCGTGTGCTGCTGGGGATTGGATACAGGGCTTCCAGCATTCATTCCACACCCTTCAATGAATACATACCCTTTAAAGTTAAACTATCAGAGCTATAGTTTAGTCAGTAAAATGATTACATTGCAAGGACAAAAACATGAATTAGAACCCCATAACTCACATTAAAAAAAAGCCAGATGTAATAATGTATGTCTGTAATTCTAGATCTTGGTAGATAGAGACAAGTGGATTCCTTGGGCTTTCTGGTCAGCCAGAATAGTTTACTTGGTGAATAAATTCAGACCCCCTCGCCAAAGGTACATAGTACCTGAGGAATGATGCTGAAGTTGTCCTTTGACATGCACCCTAACATTACTGCACCTGAATACTCACACGAATGCATATGTGCATACACACACACACACACACACACACACACACACACACACACACACACACACACACACAAGTTGTCTTACTGCATTTTAAACCAGGTCTTTAACTTTCACTGCTGTGGCCATTCTGCTGCTGTTTAAAGATAAAAAAAAACAAAAAAAACAAAAAAAAACAAAAAAAAAAAAAAAAACAACAACAAAAAACCCAAAACCAAACACCAAAAACCCGACAGGAGCCAATCTGATGTAACTTATAGATAGCAGGGTCTTTATTTTATTCAGTCTAGCTTGGGCTCCTCACCACCGTCATGCAGGATGGTTTTGGTGGAGAGAGGAGCCCGGAATGTCTATCATGGCAGGGCTTTATAGTAAGCAGCAAGCAGGGGTGAGTGTGTAAGGATCTAATTGAAAAATAACGGTGGCCTTTAACATAATTGGCTGGTGCTAGGAGTCATATTATCAATTTAATTTCTGCTCCCCTCTGCATTGGTGGTCATTAAGCAGGGCTTAGGCTTGTAACCTGGCGGTGTAGGTTGTTGGGGGAATAATCTGGAGATGTTACTGGTCTTGTTGGGGGTGGTCCTAGAAACTGGAGCTAGGCTTGGGTTTTGTTGGGGGAATAACTTGGAAACTAATGTTAGATACCAACCTGATAGTTTACCTGAATTTGAGCCTAGGTCAAGTTTTCTAAAACATGAAGTCTGAATTTAAAAGATTTGGCCTTTCACTGTGGCCCCTTTCACTGAGAAATTTTCATACAACTGTTGCAAGATATTTGTTCACATTGTGAACCCCAAGATTGTGAACTGTAAAAAAAAAAAAAAACCCAAAACTGTTTCTAGGTGTGGTATAGCTCAGCCTTTGATGCTAGAGCTTTCTGTTTACTATAAACAAGTACCTGTATGCCTCAGCCTAGCATACACCTTTAATCCAAGAGCTAACTAAAGTCAACCCTAGGTTGAGGTTGAGATCTGGGTTGCTGACACTGTGTGGCATGATGGTGTATGCCGTGCACAGCATGCTTGGTGTGCTTAGATCTAGGCTGCATAAAGTGAAAAATACAATGTGAGCAACTGCTCCCAGATACACCCTTCATTCAGTACACATTTGATTGTGTGTATTTGATTGGTGCTTGTTCTGAGAACTTTGCTGTTGCTGAAGGTTTCACGACTTTCTCATACTCAGTTACATGACCCACTGAATAGAGAGGATCTCTCTCTCTCTCTCTCTCTCTCTCTCTCTCTCTCTGTATGTGTGTGTGTGTATGTGTCTGCACATGCATGTATGCAGCCTATCTGTATGCATTGTATGAGCAGATTTATATATATATGTATATACATATATATGTATATGTGTGTGTGTGTGTGTGTGTGTGTGTGTGTGTGTAGGCGGGGAGGGTTAATGTCTGTTGTCTTCTCAATCACTCTCCATCTTATATATATATATTTTTAGAATAAAATCTGTATTTTTTTGTGAGCATATGACTAATGGATTTAAATTCTTTTATTTATTTCCATCTTTATTAAATTGGGTATTTCTTATTTACATTTCAAATGTTATTCCTTTCCCGGTTTCCAGGCCAACATCCCCCTAACTTCCCCCTCCCTTCTCTGGGTGTTCCCCTCCCCATCCTTCCCCCATTGCCACCCTCCCCCCCAAGAATCCCGCTCACTGGGGGTCCAGCCTTGGCAGGACCAAGGGCTTCCCCTTCCACTGGTGCCCTTACTAGGCTATTCATTGCTACCTATGCAATTGGAGCCCAGGGTCAGTCCATGTATAGTCTTTGGGTAGTGGCTTAGTCCCTGGAAGCTCTAGTTGGTTGGCATTGTTGTTCATAAGGGGTCTCGAGCCCCTTCAAGCTGTTCCAGTCCTTTCTCTGATTCTTTCAACGGGGGTCCTGTTCTCAGTTCAGTGGTTTGCTGCTGGCATTTGCCTATGTATTTGCCTTATTCTGGCTGTGTCTCTCAGGAGAGATCTACACCCGGTTCTTATCAGCCTGCACTTCTTTGCTTCATCCATCTTGTCTAATTTGGTGGCTGTATATGTATGGGCCACATGTGGGGCAGGCTCTGAATGGGTGTTCCTTCTGCCTCTGTTTTAATCTTTGCCTCCCTATTCCCTGCCAAGGGTATTCTTGCTCCCCTTTTAAATAAGGAGTGAAGCATCCCCATTTTGGTCATCCTTCTTGAGTTTCATGTGTTCTGTGCATCTAGGGTAATTCAAGCATTTGGGCTAATATCCACTTATCAATGAGTGCATACCATGTGTGTGTTTTTCTGTGATTGGGTTAGCTCACTCAGGATGATATTTTCCGGTTCCCTCCATTTGCCTATGAATTTCATAAAGTCATTGTTTTGATAGCTGAGTAGTATTCCATTGTGTAGATGTACCACATTTTCCATATCCATTCCTCTGTTGAAGGGCGTCTGGGTTCTTTCCAGCTTCTGGCTATTATAAATAAGGCTGCTAGGAACATAGTGGAGCATGTATCTTTGTTATATGTTGGGGCATCCTTTGGGTATATGCCCAAGAGAGGTATGGCTGGGTCCTCAGGTAGTTCAATGTCCAATTTTCTGAGGAACCTCCAGACTGATTTCCAGAATGGTTGTACCAGTCTGTAATCCTACCAACAATGGAGGAGTGTTCCTCTTTCTCCACATCCTCGCCAGCATCTGCTGTCACCTGAGTTTTTGATCTTAGCCATTCTCACTGGTGTGAGGTGAAATCTCAGGGTTGTTCTGATTTGCATTTCCCTTATGACTAAAGATGTTGAACATTTCTTTAGGTGCTTCTCAGCCATTCAGCATTCTTCAGCTGTGAATTCTTTGTTTAGCTCTGAACCCCATTGTTTAATAGGGTTATTTGTCTCCCTGCAGTCTAACTTCATGAGTTCTTTGTATATTTTGGATATGAGCCCTCTATCATTTGTAGGATTGGTAAAGATCTTTTCCCAATCTGTTGGTTGCTGTTTCGTCCTAACAACAGTGTCCTTTGCCTTACAGAAGCTTTGTAGTTTCATGAGATCCCATTTGTCGATTCTTGATCTTAGAGCATTCCATCTTATATTTTAAGACAGTTTCTCACTGGCAGTCATGTGTGGGATAGGCGGACTGGCCAGTGAATTTGACCCACTGTCACCTAGCATCACCACACCTGGCTTTTATGTAGTTGCCATGGATCTGAACTCATGTCCTTAGCTTGTGCGACAGGCACTTTATCAAGTGATTCATGTCTCCAGCTACAGCTGCACTTTAAAAGTGTTCTGTATATTCTGAATATAAGACCCAAGTTAGGTTCATGTATGCAGTTTTATTCTGTCTGTTAATTATACCCATTAAGGAACAGGAATGCATGAGAACACTGGGATCGGGAACTAAGGCAAGGAGACATAGTCAGGCAAAGTAAGCTTTCAGAAAGTGATGCTAATCAGCTTCCGTGACAGGGAAGGGAGGCAGGATCGAAGCTCTGGGTTGCAGTGTGTATTTCATGATGTCTTAGCTAATGTATGAAGTGCTTTGCAGAAAAGAACAAGGCGAGTCATACATTTGGCGCATGTGGACGTGTCATGCTCCCTTGTCAGCTCAGTTATGCTGAGGACTGTCCGGGAAGAGTGCGGCCTTGGCTAGGAAACCACCGCAGATCTCATAAATACTCATGCCGTCAACAACCAGATGATCTTTCAATGTCCTTTTTATGCGTATTATTCTATTGTTTCCAAAATTGAATCCCCACTCTTTAAAGGGAAAAAAAATCTCATAAATAAGTATGACACTTGCATAAATTTTGATGTCATGACATGAGTTTACCCAGGAGGATTGAGGAACTGTATCTTGCTGCTCAGTTGGTTTCCTATAAACACAGTCTAATGGGGTCAGCCTTTAGGATTCGCCACATTTTTCTCCTCGGGCTCCCGGTTGTCATTCGTCTTTGTCTTTCAAAGACTCCAACAATTCTTCTTTATGTCTTTCTATTTCTCGTCTCCTGCTGAGTTTCATTCTTTATCTTTGTTTCCCACACTTCATACGTGCCTCTTGCAAAGTGCTCCTTGGTAGTTGACGTAATAAACTCCAAGAGGGCACAAACCTTTCTTGGAATCTCCGGAATTTCTGGCACCGGGCACTTAATCATTCAGCTTTGGTAACTAAGCAGCAGAAGATGTCTTTAAAACCAAGGAAACATGGTTTCCTGCTTTTTCCTCTTAAACTTTTGCAAATTCGTCTTTAGTGTTCAGTAATAGATTCCCGTATTAGCACATTGAGTGGCTTTTATCAAGTTGGTTCAAAGGTTATGCAACATGTACTAGAAAATTAATATGGGTGTGAAAATAGATGGGAGAGCATTAAAAACACAGCGACTGCAGAGAGAGGTTGATATGAGGATGGTATGAAGATTCTAGGCATCTGCCTCCTTTATTTTAGTTTGTCTGTGGGAAACTAAAGTCAAGCCAGCTATCAAAGAGAGGAGGAAAGGTACTTTTAAATTCAACCCAGGTCACTTGTTGAGCACTAGAAAAAAAGTGAAGGAGGAATGCCAGACAGGAGTCTATCTGTTCTTTCTAATAGCTTGCAGATGGGCTCTCTGTATGTGTATGTGTATGTGTATGTGTATGTGTATGTGTATGTGTATGTGTATGTGTATGTGTATGTGTATGTGTATGTGTATGTGTATGTGTATGTGTATGTTATGTGTATGTGTATATGTATATCTATCTTTTGGGGTTATTTCTTTATATCCCTCTTTCCCTGTACAACTGAGCCTCTTGAAAGTCCCTTGAAAGTCTGCACCTCTCACTTTTCACGTCCCTGGGATCTGGCTTCCAGTCCCGCTACACTGTTGAAATAAGCAGGGATCTGCAGGTAGAGGCACCTCAAGGTTATCTTCACATGACTTTCAGATCTGTGCTCTTGGGATAGGCTCTGGCTAACTGCCCTCAGGGTTTCTCTGCTGAAATTTACTACAGGAATTGCAATGTATCATGTGCCCTTATCTTTTCCTCTTTTAATGCTCTTGCTTCCCCTATGTTCTCTAGCGTCTTGCCGTTCATATGGAGGTGCCAACACCCATAACATCACATTACCTGGGAAGTTCGTCAGAAATGCAGAGTTTCTGGTTCCCAGCCTGAAGTACAGAATCACTATCTCTCCATCCTGGGTGATGGCTGCATAGCTAAGTCTGAGGACCTTCAGTGGCTCCACTGCCTCCCAATGCCCAAGCCAGGAGCGTGAATCCTCTTCCTCTCTCTGGACACATCACTGTGTCTTCAGCATTTACCATGTCTTAGAGACTGCTCATATGTACTCATTCTTCTGCATCCCCACCGACACTTCCCTAGACATTACAACAGCTGCCTTCGCCAATCTTCCTGCTTTGTGTCCCCGTTTCTCTAAGTCTGTCTTCCTACTCAGTCAGAGCATTATCTCTGAAGCAAAATCTGATAGAATTTCTTGCTTAATGTTGTCCAATACCTCCTGACCACTCTTAAGATAAAAGTATGACCTACGTGGCCAACCGTGTCAGGTGTGATCTGGTACCCATCAGTTTGCCACATGATGTTTCCTCTGTGTGGGAATGTATCTTCTTCTCCTAATGCTTTCTAGTTACGTTTGTGATTTTAGCTTAAATTTTCAATTCCATCTAGAAGGTTTTTTTCTGATCTGGAGGCCTGAAACAAACAGAGATGAATGCTGGTGCTAAGCTTTTTATGTGGTCCAGGGTATGATGGGACCCACTTTTTTAAGTGGGTCTTCCCACATCCATTAACTCAGTCAAGATAACCTCTTACAGGTAAAGCCAGAGACTATCCAGTCTAGGTAATTGCTCACTTACTTGAAGCAGAAAGACTGCTTTGGGAATGGAATTTGGAGTTTTTCCCCCCACCATTAGATATAGGAAAGACATCACTTAAACTGTTGCCTATCTCTGCTCTTCCTTCTGGTTCCCCATACAACTACCTGATTTGTTGGCACATGAGTAGGATATCCATGAGTAATTATGGCCATTGCTAGTAAGTGGCAATGATGCTCTTCACTTCCCAGCGTAGGTCTTGAACTCCTGCCCTACCCTACCCTGCCCCGCCCCAGGCAGTAATTCTGGTGGTCACATACTCTAAGAAACAGACAGGGATGGCTCATTTTCAGTATGAGGTGTGGTTAGCTTTGTGTCCTAAACCAATGAGATGGGCATTTGGGAAGGAGGTCTTGACTTATGGGAGAAAAGGACAGGAATTTCTCATAATTGGGGGATGTTTAACACCATCATCTTATGTCAGGTCAATACTCCAGACTTTTTGCTTTTTGTCTCTGCTCTGATGTCACTTTCTACAGAATGGTATATTTAAAATGTTTAGTTTTTTTTCTCCCTTCCTTGTTAGCATGCCTATTGATATTGTCATTGTTCAAACAGCCATTTCTAGGAGACCTAACCTCAAAGGAGACTTCCAGTTCCTCTGGCTCTTACAATCATTCCGTCCTCTCTTCCATGATGTTCCCTGAGCCCTAGGTGCAGGAACTGTGTTGTAGATGCACCCACTGAGGTTCTCCACTATCCATTAATTGTTACATTCTGTCCGGCTCTGGGTTTCTGTAACGGTCTCCATTTACAAAGAGAAGCTTCTCTAACGAAGCAGTGAGAGCTGCACTGACCTGTGGGTATAAGGATAAGTTTCAGAACGCGGTTAGGTTTATGCTGATCTAGGAAAGCAGTCACTAGTAGGTTCTTATCTGATCCCCATGAGCTACCTACTTCCAGATAGTTCGCTAGGTTTACAGTACCAGGAAGAATTTCCTCCGTGTTGAGTGCTTTCAGTCCAATCAGACAGCTCTTGGTTGCTTCCTTTAGGGGTACCTTGTCATGTTGGCCATTGGTGGTTCATATGTCACAACTGGATAGGACATTGATTGTTCTTCTCCCTTGGCATCTTACATAGTACTTTCTGGTACTATGAATTTAGATCAGAGACAGAAGTTTTTGGGTTATATCCAGCTCAGATAATCTGAATCCTATGTCCTAAGTGTGAGGCGTCTTCAGCTATAGGGGCTTATCTTCAACTTCTGAGAGCTCATCACAGGCAGCACCAATATCTTACATTGTTTGGAAAGTCACGTGGACTGCCATGACCAACAATTCAAACAGTGGTTTCTCATGTCTAGTTCTGGGCTTTTTGTTTTTTTAAGATAGTTCATGCCTCTTGTAGGGAGCACTGTCAGCTCAGGTAGTATAACTTGTTTAAGACTTATTTTAAGTTTAGTATAATATATATATATATACACACACATATATGTATATATGCCTAAAAAGATATATGAGTTAATTCATATATAAGATATAGAAATATGTATATATGGTGTATATATATTTGATACATATAATACAGCTACTTAAAAGATAAATAAGATATATTAGATATGTGTATGTATATATATCTAAAAAGATATAAACATATACACCTTATATATAAATATATGTATATATACCTAAAAGATATATGAGATATGTCTTATATAAAAATATATATCTTAGACATTAATATATATTTATATATGTGATATATAACATATATATATGAGATATATATATATATATTTGCTCCCATACCTGATATTCCTCAGGGAAATCAAACACATATATACATGTATAAAAATACATATATGCATATATATATGAGGTATATATCTTATATATCTTTATATATCTTATATATCTTATTAATTTATATATACATGTATACATATATTTGTATATAAGACATGTATATATCTTTTTAGGTATATATATTTATTTACACACATATATAAGATACATATCTTCTTAGATAATTATATCTTTTTATGTAGCTATAAAATAATGTGATTTCTCAAGGTTTTATCAAAAAGAACTTTGGTGTTATTTGACCCCCTCCTCCTTCTCTTTCTGTATTGATGTCCCTCTCCAATTAGAGTTCCCTCTCCACTTTCCATTTCCTCTTTGTATCAACTGTATCTTGCATTTCTTTCTTGTACTCCTCCCTTCGTGGTCCCTTTATAGTTTCCTGCTTTCTCTGTTTACTCTGTAATGAATACTCGCATTTGAAGATTTGGAACTAGCAACCCTAGGAGTGATCATATGGTGTTTCTGTTTCTAGGCTTAGGTTACCTCACCCAATATGATCTTTTCTAGATACATTTATATAACTTACAAATAGACATGCTAACTCGGAGGGAGTAAAATACCTTAGGGGAGGTCTCACCCCAGACAAAGGACCACATGCAACTAACGATTGCAGAGAGAGAGAGAGAGAGAGAGACAGAGAGAGAGAGAGAGAGAGAGAGAGAGAGAGAGAGAGAATTAGCCTTGTTCAAGGATGAGCCCCTAATTGTTTATCTAATATAAAGTAGTCAGCCCTGAAATCATATATACATAAACAACCAAAGTAGACTCAGAAGATTATATTTTGTGTATCTCTGTACACACACACACACACACACACACACACACACACACACACACACACACACACACCATCATCATCATCAAGGAGAAGGAGACCATTACTTTGAGCAGGAGTGAAGGAGGGGCTTATATTAAAATAAATTCTCAAAAATCACACAACAAAATAGAAACCCTACCCTATTCTCTTAACTTTGGTATTGCCTTATTTCCAACACATATGGAGATGGTGGAGTTACGGATATAAGCAGCCTGAACATCTGAGCCACCTTGGAAGGCAGCTGGACTGAGGCAGACTTTGTATAGGGTAAATGCCCTTTGTTAGTTTAGCTGTTAGGATTTAGGGCTGAACATGCTGTTACTTAGGAGCACCTGCAGATGACAAGTGCTGTGTGTGCTTCATGTGCTCTGCCTGCATTGTCCTCATGCACTCAGTGGCTTCAAACAGCAGCTCAGTGTTTTTGTTCTCTCTGTACTCATTGGTGCTTCATGCACGGTGTGCCTAAAATAGAAATGTTCTCTTTCTGCTAAACACCTTGTCTGTCCCCTGCCTTTTCTGTATAGATAGTGCCACCATCTTGCCCTCCTTCCCTTGACTTGCAATAGAACATGGGCAGAAAAGCACAAGATGGCCTGTCTGTAAGTGGAATAGTATTCAGCTATAAATGTCCTGTTTATATGTGCTACAGCAGGCAATAAGCTAGTCACAAGAGGACATGTAGTGATTTCATGGTGTCGCCAGAAAGGCAGAAAATCAATTAGCAGTTACTAGGTGATGAGAGATTACTGTTGATGGCGATAAGAGTTCTTTCTGGAGTAGAAAAAGAATTCTGGCTAGTTAATGTTTATAGTGGGGTCTCTCTCTCTCTCTCTCTCTCTCATATATATATATACATATATATACATATATATATAATATAAAACTAGTTGACTGAATACTTTATCTATTCAGCTATTCATTGTACATTGCTGCAAAGTGCAGCTAATTTGGAATTTACTGTATAGCCAAGACTAGCTTTGAACTTGGACCCTCAGCTATTCTTCCAAAAGATTGCAGTCCTATGCTACTATGCCTGACACTGAATTGTATATTTTAATGATGACTTTTATGGTATGTGAACTATATTAATTTGAAATAATTAGCAATAGAAAAGAAATAAAATTTGAACAATCACTAGATCTCACTTTAAACAAAGCAGATGATTGAGTGTCCTTGTTGAAAATGGTCTTATTTTATGTAGTTATGGTGTAAAGGATCAAATACACCATTAATATTTGAAGAGCAGAGAATCTCTAATATTGATCTAACTCAATATTTATACCACTAAAGCTAACTTCAACAGTACAATTTATGTTATGCAACAGCATATCAAGATGGCTAGTAGGATCTTGTTCTTCCGGCTTGTCTCTATTTTAGCTTCTTGCACTGCTATGATTTCTTCAAAACCAAACATTCCCCATTCTCCTCCATTCTTTGTGGAAATGGTGACACACATTTTAGAAGTGCACAGTCTGCTATGCACATACATGCCTGTAAGGCGTCACTGGGCGTATCTATCAATAGCTTTCTTTTTCATGTGCCGCCCACCCTGTCTATTGCTCTTATCCCACACCTGCTGCTCCTCAGGCAATCACTGAGCCTCTTGCTGTCACCACGCTAGTGTGCATTTTCCAGGATGTCACTAAATGAGAGCAGTGTGTTATTTATTTATTTATTTATTTATTTATTTATTTATTTATTTATGTCATGGCTGATTTTGAAATTTACCAATGCTGTGTATGTCAATAGCTTTCTTTTCCTTGCCGAGTCGTAGTATGATTAATGGATATACCACAGTTTGACTATTACTCACAACCTCAAACAAATACCTGCCCCCCTCAACTTCGCTGCTCATTTACAGGACAAAGTGCTGATAAAACCATTCATGTAATTCTTCGTGTTGGCACATGCTCCCCGCCCCGTTGTGTAAGTATCTAGGAGTACAGTGCTTATTTCGTGAATGAGTGTGATATTTCTGGCATATAACGCCTTTTTAAAAAAGACATATTTACTTATTTTACGTATATGAGTACACAGTAACTGTCTTCAGGCACGCCAGAAGAGGGCATCAGATCCCATTACAGATGGTTGTGAGCCACCATGTGGTTGCTGGGAATTGAACTCAGGACCTCTGGAAGAGCAGTTAGTGCTCTTAACCACTGAGCCGTCTCTCCAGCCCTGGCATATAACACCTCCGTATAGCAGTACCATCTGTACCAGAAGCATGTGGCATGTTCAGTGTTGTGACGTGAGTCACTCTGGTGACTGTGTGGTGTCTCAGTGGTGTTAAATTTGTGATAAGCATGTTCTCATTCCTCTATGTTCTTAGGAGAAGTATCGGTTTAACATTTTGAACAGCCTGTTTTCATAATAAACAGCAAAAGTTGAGACACAAAGTCACATCAAGAAACTGAAGCCTTCTTATACCCTCACAGAGTAGATCGTTTTATTAAAAAAAAAATCAATTTTACTTTTGTGGAGTTTTTCACCCAAGGGAGTTTCTTTTCACAAGCGATGTTTTGTGAGAACAAATAATGCAAAAGAGTGGCAGCCTGGGCTCCTGGGGCATTTCTAAATATGTTGTTCTTTCTTATGGCAGGTGATGAGGTTTGGTTTTGCGGTCTACTGTAATGCTAAGTAAGACCTGGGGCCTGCACAGAGACCTGTGACCCTGCCCTCACATTATTTCTGGTTGGTAAATAGAGATGCCAACAGCTAATCACTGGGTAGAAGAAACATAGGTGAGGTTTAGGTTTTGTGCTGGGGTTGGAGGAGCACCAGGAGGGAAAGAAGAAGGTGAATGGAGGAGGGAGAAGCCGCCATGGTTAGGAGTCAAGGAAGCATGGCCCTAAGGGCTGGCCAATTAAGGTTAAGAGCAGCCCAGGTGAACATAGTAATAACTCAGGGTTATAGATAGAGAGTAGACTAGTAGCATAGAGGGTAGGTACCTGCCCAGCTCTTGTGCTGTTTAAGGTTTACTGTAAATACAAAGGTTATATGTGTCTTGTATCTGGGAATTAAATGGTCAACCGTGAGGTGGAAATACTGCTTTGGGCTTCAAAACTTCTACAACAAGCACCTCCTTGATTAGGTCCTACAGGAAGAAGTTTCTTTAGTAGAGCACCACTTCTGTTTCAGTTGGATAGGCAGTTTTTTTTCTTCAGTTTGTATAAATCATGCAACTGGTTATATTTTGCTTTCTTTCTGGACTATAAGTATCTTTAAGCTTGTGGCCTATCTCTAAAAACCACAGCTGGTGGCTTATACCTCTAGTGAAATCTTCACTCATCTGCCTGTTACATGCTTACTTTTACCTTCTTTATTTTAAAAATACCTTGCTTATAGGATTTTGGAAACTGTTTTATATCCTTGCATGTGTGCACACACACTCCTGTACATGTGTGCAAAAGATGGGGTAAATGAAGAATTTCTGTGAATCAATCTTTGGTGGGGGAGGGGTGGTAAGATACCATATATTTTATGTGACTCAGGAAGAATTGCTATCCTCTGTGACATTTATTATCCTGGGACTCACTCTGTAGACCAGGCTGGCCTCACTTAGGGATCCACCTTTGGCTTCCAAGAGCTGTGATTAAAGGTTATGTGCCAGCACTGCCTGGTTATTTGTTTATGATTTTATTAATTTTTTAAATTTAAGCTTTTATTTTATTTATGTGTATAGGTGTTTTGCCTGCATGTATGTTTGTGTATCACATGTGTTTCTGGCTCCTGTGGAGGCCAGAAAAGAAAGTTGGACTCCCTAGAACTGGAATTCCAGGAGGCTTTGAGCTGCCATGTAGATGCTGGGATGGACTCAGATCCCCTGCCAGAACAGCCAGTGCTCCTAACCGCTGAACCATCCCTCTAGTCCCAAGAAGGAGGATTTTATTTCTTCATCCTTAACCCCCTTCTGTAGATTGAACCATTCCCCACTCAATCAGTATGAGTTATGTTTCTGCCTTTCTCCATTTTCTCCTTGTCATACTCACCTATATTTGAGGTAGTAAATATTCCACATGTTGTTTGTTGAAACATCCTTTTGGTTTTAAAATTCTGTTTCTTCTCCTCCTTATTTTCTTTTTTCAGCTTTATTTGCCTTTTTGAACATCTACAGCACTGCCCCCAGCCGGGGCTTTTGTAATGCTGTTATCTCTTGATGAAACAAATTTTCTTCCTGTCTTCTCTCATGTCTTTCAGGGCTATGTGCAATAAGAGGCTTTTACCTAATTAACTTAGTGTTAAGCAGAACTCCTAATCATTTCCCCCTTTTTGATTTTGACCCACTTTCTTTACTGTGACAATGGCACACTGTTATTGGCTGCCTTGGCTTCTCTATGAGAGTAGAAATGCAGCATTTTATTTGTTGCTTTATCCCCAGTTTCTGGAACAGCGTGTGGGTCTAGGCACTTACTAAATATCTGTCCAATGAGTAAGTGGATGGGTAAAGTAGATTCTTAATTTCCACTCTACACAATTCTCTTAAAAATGTATTTTGACCATGCTTATGATTAGTGAGTATTTTTTATTTTTGGTAAGAAATTGTGTTAGGACACATAGTCTATATGTATGGGACACAAGAGAGTGGTGTAAGTTTACTCAATATTATGAACATTAGCATACATATGTTGACAGCCTGTAGCCTATTCTTGTCTCTCCCTTTGTCCTTCTACTTTCCTAAGTAAACAGCACTCAGGTTGCACTCTATTGGCAAATGCCTCCAATTTTACAATGTCTTCCAAAGTAAATGAACACTGTTTCAGCACACTTAGTCAGGAACACTCAAATACACTTGCTTTTCTTAGCTTGAAGATGTTTCCGCCCTCTACAGAGCTTCTTATCCCTTCAACCCAGCTGCAAACACACAAGCTAAATTCCAAGTTGTAAGTGAGACTGTCAACTTCTTCTAGGGTGGTATGACAGCTTGGGTGCAGGACCAGGCCCCAGCCTAGGCTTGTTTTAGCTGCTTACAGGTCTATAAGATGACATCTCTCATCTAAGAGGAACCATTCACTCACAAAGGACCACCAGACTAAGATGTTGGAAACATTACAGCAATAAGGGCATTTGAGGTGATCTAGCAAACATGAGAAACACTGAAAGAAAAATACGACTTTCCTAAAACCTAAAGGACAGATTTTACACAGCCTAGATCAGAAAACTTCCTACTTCACAAAAGGCCCCTTCCCTACTGATCTTTGAATCATGTTCCCTTGTGGTCGGCATCACTGAAGGAAACATGGTCCTCTATGATGGAAAATATGTTTTTCTTTAAATAATTTTATTTATTTATTTATTTATTTATTTATTTATTTATTTATTTATTTGGTCTGGAGAGATGGCACAGTAGTTGAGAGGACTTACTGCTCTTACAAAAGATCAAGGTTGCTGGGAACCAGCAACCACACCAAGTATCTAACAGCTTATTAATACGTATTTAAGTTTAGCTTCAAAAGTTGGGTCAATATGATCTAGGTCAACTTTGCCCAGTGTAAATATGCTGTTTGAATGACTTTTGTTTTAGTAGGACCTAGATATTCAAAGCCTACATCTATTACTTCTTAGCATCATGTTGCTAGGTAAGTGATTCACTGTGTCTGGATGCTGGCTTCTACCACTGGGATAATTATTCTCCTCTGTAGTGTTGATACTAGGATTTAGTGAAATTATACAATAAGGGCTGACTCAACCTTGTTCTGCTTAATAAATGCTGGTTGCCCTAGTTACTTTTCTCTTGCTGTGAAGAGCCACCATGACCAAGGCAACATAAACAGAAATTTAATTGGGGCTTGCGTACAGTTTTAGACAGGGCATCCATGGCTATCACTGTGGGGACCCAGGCATATATAGTGGCTGACAGACATTATCCTGGCAATATCACATGTTGACAACAACATTGAAGGAGAAAGAGACACCAGAATAGCATGGGGGTTTGGAACCTCAAAGCCCATACCTGCTAACACACCTCCTCCAACAAAGCCACACTCCCTAATCCTTCCCAAACAGTCCCACTTATTGGGAAATAAGTCTTTAAACATACGTGCCTATAGGGGCCATTCTTATTCAAACCACCACACTGCCTTTCCTCCCTTTTGATCATTTGCCAGAGCATGTAGCTAAACTAATCCTTCTGTTCTAGGGCAATCATTTTATCTGGGATGTCAGTACAGACAATCTCATTTCATTAAAGAGCTGTTGATTTAATAATTTACTTAGAAATAGGCTACAACTTCCATTATAAAGCTCATCTGACATATGTAGACAGAGCCATTATTTTCCCAGTGGCAAGAAAGCTGACAGAATATAAATACAAATGCGCAGAGAACAATTTCTATGTACAATGTCTATACCTGGAAAAATATAATGCAGTGCCCCGCAGTAGATGCAACTCGTAAAATTTTCACTTCCTGACCACTTGAAATATGGCCCTGTTTCCTATACCCCTACTCTTCACATACCTATTTGATAATGTCTCTTTATTTCAATCACTGAAATGACACAGCCCCGTTACCATGTGATCGAAGGTGCCAGGTGGGTGGCCATTACCCTGGTAACATCACAGATCTTTAGTTCTTAGGAAAGACAGGTGAACAGCGGGCATTCAGTCTGAGGCTCATGTACTTTGTGAGAATACATCTTCCCAGGTAGTTGGTTTGTTTTCTCTTCTGTTCAGCCCGAGGAGCAGAGGGATATATTTCACATCTCTATTGGTAAGGAATGGCTCCCCGTTCTTTTATAAGGACCTGTACAATTCATCCTTTGAATCTTTGCATTGATCTCTGGACATCCTCGAGGTTTTCTTTCATATAGCTTTCAGTACAGCAAGCCGAGTGGGCTGGGCAGGGCAAGTACATGTGAGTGTGCGCTTGCCTGAATGTGCGCACATGCTCATGTGCCCTTTTGAAGCTCCCTGATTGAAATGCCAATATCCTGTCGCTTTCTGGTCTGAATTTACTATGGCAATAAAACAGAGGTGTCTCCTGCATAGTGAAGGCAGCGGTTGAGCCGTTTTTATTTTCAGTTGAATCAGCTTAATAGAGATTGGTGCTCAGTCCCTTTCGGTTTCTGTCTCATTTCTCTCCTCTAAGACGTCTCATCAGGTGTTTAGTTTAGGAGGACGTTCCTCTCTGGAGCTGTGGCAGCTCTCTGTGTGGGGAAATACAGGGATGGCCATCAATCTCCAAGGTTGGTAGATGTGAGCAGAACTTGTCCAGAGTTTTATGGTTTTTAACTTCTTTGGGGAAGAATAAAGAACAAATATTGGCAAGGAAAGTTTTGACTTCTTCCTAGATCATCAGATGATAGACAATAGCTTGGAGTCTACAGGCTAAAAAAAACCACAGCACTTCATAATCATTCTCGGAATTCTTTGAGTTCTGAAGCTTTCAAGATGTTTGGAAAAATGACAGAAAAACAATAGTCAACAAAAGCTATCTTTCTAGATGAAAAAACACAAGGTATTTCTTTTATTCTTCGGGGGTTGATTTGGGTTCAAAAGTTGCCTGATCTATAAAGCAATCTTCTGGGCCAAAGTAAAGAAACACAGCGAGAAGCACAGCCCAATATAATCACAGAAAGTGTAGTGACAGCTCTGTCAACCATGGACCACATGCTGTGATGGAAGGCTCATAAAATTATAATGCAGCAAAGGAATCCTCTTCACAGTAGTTTTTACTGCACCTTTTCTAAGTTTGGACATGTTTGGGTGCAAAAGTACCTCCCACTGTGTTATGACTGACTTTAGTATTCAGCATTATAACATTTGTAGCTAAGAACAATACGTTGTATTGTATGACCCTGTTGTGTAATAATAGGGTATTACCATCTAGACTTGTGTAAGTACACCCCGATGCTCACACAATGACACCTAGCACATTTCTTAACATTTATTCTCTTGTTAAATGACACATAATTCTAAGTTTGACTCTTTCTATGTCCTCATGTATGGAAAAGAACAGAACAGGACTCCTTTACTTAGCAAATTTTGCAAGTGTCTAGCTCTAGGATTAACTTGACTCTTGAAGCCAGTGGGTTCCAAAAAGTAAAACTGACTGAATGCATTCATCCTGTGAGTGTCAGATGCTCACCATCATCCCAGCGTGGGAGCAGTGCTGATTCAAATATGCTTCTCAAACTCGCCTGTGAACGGTCTGCAAGCAGGAGTTTAGAGTAACCAGGAAATGGACACATGGGCCTTAGAAAGGTGTGATGCAGACAGAGCATGGTCAAGCTGTTCCAACATGCAGGAGAAAGTGGTGGGTTGTTCAAAGCAGGGCAAACTGATATTAGGTAGAGAAATGGAGAATACTTTTGAGAAGGCATGAGTGCTTCAAGTTTACAGGAAAGCAGACACATGCTTTCCAGATGCTCAGAGAAATAGACATGAAAAAGCAGAAGATAATACACACACTTTGGATCTATTTGTGCTGGACATGGGAGAGAAGGGAAGAGAAAGGGACGATTTTGTAGTCTCGGGCCCATTTTGGAATTAGGATGTATAAAGTTTTGGATTATGTCTAGGGGTCAAACATAACATCGAACATAACAGAGGATAGTCATCTAGGGCAGGTAGGAAGTTTTCAGATATGTGGTATTTTCTGATATCCCTACTAAAACAAAGTGTGCCATTTTTACAATTCATGAATGCCATCAAAGTGTCCAACAATTCAGTTTACTTTTGTCATTGTCTATCTGATATTAGCATCAGAGTCCACAAGTTAGAGAGATCAGTCCCCCAAGTCATCAACAGCCACTAATGGAGTTCCTAGTGACTCATCCATGCTTCATCACTGACACCTATAAGTCTAGAGATAGCTGTGATTCTCAGCACGTCTTGGCCTGGGCTGAGGTCATTTAATGATTTTTCTGGAAGGATTCACAAAACTCAAGAGAATTTTCTATTTACCACTATAAAAGAGACAATTCAAGAGCTGCCAAATGGAAGATGTGCAGGGCCAGGTGATGAGTGGAGGGATGAAGAACATCCATGTGCTCTAGGTACACCACCTTCCCAGCATCCATGCGCTCTAGGTACACCACCTTCCCAGCATCCATGTGCTCTAGGTACACCACCTTCCCAGCATCCATGTGCTCTAGGTACACCACCTTCCCAGCATCCATGTGCTCTAGGTACACCACCTTCCCAGCATCCATGCGCTCTAGGTATCCATGCGCTCTAGGTACACCCACTTCCCAGCATCCATGCGCTCTAGGTACACACCACCTTCCCAGCATCCATGCGCTCTAGGTACACCACCTTCCCAGCATCCATGCGCTCTAGGTACACCCACTTCCCAGCATCCATGCGCTCTAGGTACACCCACTTCCCAGCATCCATGCGCTCTAGGTACACCCCCTTCCCAGCATCCATGCGCTCTAGGTACACCACCTTCCCAGCATCCATGTGCTCTAGGTACACCCACTTCCCAGCATCCATGCGCTCTAGGTACACCCACTTCCCAGCATCCATGCGCTCTAGGTACACCACCTTCCCAGCATCCATGCACTCTAGGTACACCCACTTCCCAGCATCCATGCGCTCTAGGTACACCCACTTCCCAGCATCCATGCGCTCTAGGTACACCCACTTCCCAGCATCCATGCGCTCTAGGTACACCCACTTCCCAGCATCCATGCGCTCTAGGTACACCCACTTCCCAGCATCCATGTGCTCTAGGTACACCCACCTCCCAGCATCCATGCGCCCAGGCACACCACCTCCCCCAGCATCCATGCGCCTAGGCACACCACCTCCCAGCATCCATGTGCTCTAGGCACACCCACCTTCCCCAGCATCCATGTGCCCAGGCACACCCCTTCCCAGCATCCATGTGCACTAGGCACACCCACCCCAGCATCCATGCCATGCACAGGCATCCCCAGCATCCATGTGCCTAGGTACACCACCTTCCCAGCATCCATGCGCTCTAGGTACACCCACTTCCCAGCATCCATGCGCTCTAGGTACACCACCTTCCCAGCATCCATGCACTCTAGGTACACCCACTTCCCAGCATCCATGCGTCTAGGTACACCCCCTTCCCAGCATCCATGCCCTAGGCACACCACCTTCCCCAGCATCCATGTGGCCACTAGGCACACCCCAGCATCCATGTGCTCTTCCCCAGCCCATCCATGTGCCTAGGCACACCCACCTTCCCAGCATCCATGCCCTAGGCACACCACCTTCCCCAGCATCCATGTGCCTAGGTACACCACCTTCCCCAGCATCCATGTGCCTAGGCACACCCACCTTCCCAGCATCCATGTGCTCTAGGTACACCCACTTCCCAGCATCCATGTGCTCTAGGTACACCACCTTCCCAGCATCCATGCGCTCTAGGTACACCACCTTCCCAGCATCCATGCGCTCTAGGTACACCACCTTCCCAGCATCCATGTGCTCTAGGTACACCCACTTCCCAGCATCCATGTGCTCTAGGTACACCACCTTCCCAGCATCCATGTGCTCTAGGTACACCCACTTCCCAGCATCCATGTGCTCTAGGTACACCACCTTCCCAGCATCCATGTGCTCTAGGTACACCACCTTCCCAGCATCCATGTGCTCTAGGTACACCACCTTCCCAGCATCCATGTGCTCTAGGTACACCACCTTCCCAGCATCCATGCATCCATGCCTCTAGGTACACCCACCTTCCCAGCATCCATGCACACCCCTTCCCAGCATCCATGCAGGGCACCCACTTCCCAGCATCCATGTGCCCCAGGTACACCCACCTTCCCCAGCATCCATGCACCTAGGCACACCACCTTCCCAGCATCCATGCACCCTAGGTACACCCACCTTCCCAGCATCCATGTGCTAGGTACACCACCCCAGCATCCATGTGCCCACCCCAGCAGCATCCATGTGCTTCCCAGCATCCAGGGTACACCACCTTCCCAGCATCCATGTGCCTAGGCACACCCACCTTCCCAGCATCCATGTGCTCTAGGTACACCCACTTCCCAGCATCCATGCGCTCTAGGTACACCCACTTCCCAGCATCCATGCGCTCTAGGTACACCACCTTCCCAGCATCCATGCGCTCTAGGTACACCACCTTCCCAGCATCCATGCGCTCTAGGTACACCACCTTCCCAGCATCCATGTGCTCTAGGTACACCACCTTCCCAGCATCCATGTGCACTTCGTACAACCACATCCCAGCACCCCTGTCCACCAAGTACACCCTCTTCCGTGCACTCCTGTGAACCAGGAACACCACCTTCCCAGCATCCATGTGCCCAGGCACACCCACCCTTCCCAGCATCCAGGCACAGGCCACCACCTTCCCAGCATCCATGTGCCTAGGCACACCCACCTTCCCAGCATCCATGTGCACCTAGGCACACCCACCTTCCCAGCATCCATGTGCTCTAGGTACACCCACCTTCCCCAGCATCCATGTGCCCAGGTACACCACCTTCCCAGCATCCATGCCCTCTAGGTACACCCACGTCCCAGCATCCATGTGCTCTAGGTACACCCCCTTCCCAGCATCCATGCGCTCTAGGTACACCACCTTCCCAGCATCCATGCGCTCTAGGTACACCCCCTTCCCAGCATCCATGCGCTCTAGGTACACCACCTTCCCAGCATCCATGTGCTCTAGGCTACACCACCTTCCCACATCCATCCCACCATCCATGTGCTCTAGGCACACCACCCCCAGCATCCATGTGCCTAGGTACACCACCTTCCCCAGCATCCATGCACCCAGGCACACCCACTTCCCAGCATCCATGTACTCTAGGTACACCCACTTCCCAGCATCCATGTGCTCTAGGTACACCACCTTCTTCCCAGCATCCATGTGCTCTAGGTACACCAGCTTCCCAGCATCCATGTGCTCTAGGTACACCCACTTCCCAGCATCCATGCGCTCTAGGTACACCCACTTCCCAGCATCCATGTGCCTAGGTACACCCACCCCAGCATCCATGCACTCACCCACCTTCCCCAGCATCCATGTGCCCAGGCACACCCACCTTCCCCAGCATCCATGCACCCAGGCACACCACCTTCCCCAGCATCCATGGCATCCACCCACACCACCTTCCCCAGCATCCATGTGCCTAGGCACACCCAGCATCCATGTGCCCACCATCCCCAGCATCCATGTGCCTAGGTACACCACCTTCCCAGCATCCATGCACTCCCAGGGTACACCACCTTCCCCAGCATCCATGTGCCTAGGTACACCACCTTCCCAGCATCCATGTGCCTAGGTACACCCACCCCAGCATCCATCCCCAGCACCCATGGCACACCCCTTCCCAGCATCCATGTGCCCAGGTACACCCACCTCCCCAGCATCCATGTGCTCACCCACCCCAGCATCCATCCCAGGTCCACACACCACCTTCCCCAGCATCCATGTGCCCTAGGCCACCACCTCCCAGCATCCATGTGCTCTAGGCACACCACCCTTCCCAGCATCCATGCCCTAGGTACACCACCTTCCCAGCATCCATGCTCTAGGCACACCCACCTCCCAGCATCCATGTGCTCTAGGCACACCACCTTCCCCAGGCACACCCACCTTCCCAGCATCCATGTGCCCTAGGCACACCACCTTCCCAGCATCCATGCGCCCTAGGCACACCCACTTCCCAGCATCCATGTGCTACACTTCCCAGCATCCAGGCACACCCCTTCCCACATCCATTCCCAGCATCCATGCATCCATGCACCTAGGCACACCCACTTCCCCAGCATCCATGCACCTAGGTACACCCCTTCCCCACATCCATGTGCCTAGGTACCCAGCATCCATGTGCAGGTACACCACCTTCCCAGCATCCATGCACTCTAGTACACCCACTTCCCAGCATCCATGTGCTCTAGGTACACCACCTTCCCAGCATCCATGTGCTCTAGGTACACCACCTTCCCAGCATCCATGCGCTCTAGGTACACCCACTTCCCAGCATCCATGCGCTCTAGGTACACCCACTTCCCAGCATCCATGCGCTCTAGGTACACCCCCTTCCCAGCATCCATGCGCTCTAGGTACACCCACTTCCCAGCATCCATGCGCTCTAGGTACACCCACTTCCCAGCATCCATGCGCTCTAGGTACACCACCTTCCCAGCATCCATGTGCTCTAGGTACACCACCTTCCCAGCATCCATGTGCTCTAGGTACACCACCTTCCCAGCATCCATGCGCTCTAGGTACACCACCTTCCCAGCATCCATGCGCTCTAGGTACACCACCTTCCCAGCATCCATGCGCTCTAGGTACACCACCTTCCCAGCATCCATGCGCTCTAGGTACACCACCTTCCCAGCATCCATGCGCTCTAGGTACACCACCTTCCCAGCATCCATGCGCTCTAGGTACACCACCTTCCCAGCATCCATGTGCTCTAGGTACACCACCTTCCCAGCATCCATGCGCTCTAGGTACACCACCTTCCCAGCATCCATGTGCTCTAGGTACACCACCTTCCCAGCATCCATGTGCTCTAGGTACACCACCATTCCCCAGCATCCATGTGCACACCACCTCCCAGCATCCAGGTACACCCACCTTCCCAGCATCCATGCCCCCCAGCATCCATGCCCAGGTACACCACCTCCCAGCATCCATGCCCTAGGCATCCCACCTACACCCACCCCCCAGCATCCATGCACCTAGGTACACCCCACCTTCCCAGCATCCATGCACTCTAGGTACCCAACCTTCCCGGCATCCATGTGCTCTACGTACACCACCTTCCCAGCATCCATGTGCTCTAGGTACACCACCTTCCCAGCATCCATGCGCTCTAGGTACACCACCTTCCCAGCATCCATGCGCTCTAGGTACACCACCTTCCCAGCATCCATGCGCTCTAGGTACACCCACTTCCCAGCATCCATGCGCTCTAGGTACACCACCTCCCCAGCATCCATGCACCACCTCCCCAGCATCCATGTGCTCTATGTACACCCCCTTCCCCGCCTCCATGCGCTCTAGGTACCCCCCCTTCCCAGCATCCATTTGCTCTAGGTACACCCACTTCCCAGCATCCATGTGCTCTAGGTACACCACCTTCCCAGCATCCATGCGCTCTAGGTACACCACCTTCCCAGCATCCATGCGCTCTAGGTACACCACCTTCCCAGCATCCATGTGCTCTAGGTACACCCCCTTCCCAGCATCCATGCGCTCTAGGTACACCCACTTCCCAGCATCCATGCGCTCTAGGTACACCACTTCCCAGCATCCATGCGCTCTAGGTACACCCACTTCCCAGCATCCATGCGCTCTAGGTACACCCCTTCCCAGCATCCATGCGCTCTAGGTACACCACCTTCCCAGCATCCATGCGCTCTAGGTACACCACCTTCCCAGCATCCATGCGCTCTAGGTACATCCACCTTCCCAGCATCCATGTACTCTAGGTACACCCACTTCCCAGCATCCATGTGCCCTAGGTACACCCACCCCAGCATCCATGCACCCACCAGCTTCCCAGCATCCATGTGCCCAGGCACACCACCTCCCAGCATCCATGTGGGTACACCCACCTTCCCAGCATCCATGTGCATCCAGGTACACCACCTTCCCAGCATCCATGCCCTAGGTACACCACCTTCCCAGCATCCATGCGCTCTAGGTACACCCCCTTCCCAGCATCCATGCGCTCTAGGTACACCACCTTCCCAGCATCCATGTGCTCTAGGTACACCACCTTCCCAGCATCCATGTGCCCTAGGTACACCCCCTTCCCAGCATCCATGCACTCTAGATCCACAACCTTCCCAGCATCCATGAGCTCTAGGTCACCCACCTTCCCAGCATCCATGTCCATGCCCAGGCACACCACCTTCCCAGCATCCATGTGCCCCAGGCACACCCACCTTCCCAGCATCCATGTGCCCAGGCACACCACCCACCCAGCATCCATGCACCCCAGGTACACCCCACCTTCCCAGCATCCATGTGCCTCTAGGCACCCACCTCCCAGCATCCCAGCATCCATGTGCCTAGGTACACCCAGCATCCATGCACCCCAGGGCACACCACCTTCCCCAGCATCCATGTGCCCTAGGCACACCACCTTCCCAGCATCCATGTGCCTAGGCACACCACCTCCCAGCATCCATGCACCCACCTCCCAGCATCCATGTGCCTAGGCACACCCACCTTCCCAGCATCCATGTGCTCTAGGCACACCACCTTCCCAGCATCCATGTGCCCTAGGTACACCCACTTCCCCAGCATCCATGTGCCCAGGTACACCACCTCCCAGCATCCATGTGCCTAGGTACACCACCTTCCCAGCATCCATGCACTCTAGGTACACCAACTTCCCAGCATCCATGCACTCTAGGTACACCAACTTCCCAGCATCCATGTGCTCTAGGTACACCACCTTCCCAGCATCCATGCGCTCTAGGTACACCAACTTCCCAGCCTCCATGCCCTCTACGTACACCACCCTCCCAGCATCCATGCCCTCTATGTACACCACCTTCCCAGCATCCATCCCAGGCACACCCAGCATCCATGTGCTCTAGGCACACCACCTTCCCAGCATCCATGTGCAGGCACACCACCCCAGCATCCATGTGCCAGGTACACCCACCTCCCAGCATCCATGCTCCTAGGTACACCCACCTTCCCAGCATCCATGTGCCTAGGCACACCACCCCCAGCATCCATGTGCTCTAGGTACACCCACCTGCATCCATGCCTAGGGTACACCACCAGCATCCATGCTACTCCCAGCATCCATGTGCCTAGGTACACCCCTTCCCAGCATCCATGTGCTCTAGGCACACCCACCTTCCCAGCATCCATGTGCCTAGGCACACCCACCTTCCCAGCATCCATGCGCCTAGGCACACCACCCCAGCATCCCAGCATCCATGCATCCATGCTAGGTACACCCACCTCCCAGCATCCATGTGCTCTAGGCACCCACTTCCCCAGCATCCATGTGCCTAGGGTACAGGTACACCCACCTTCCCACACCCACCTTCCCATCATCCATGCATCCATGCCCTAGGCACACCACCTTCCCAGCATCCATGTGCCCCCACCCACCTTCCAGCATCCATGTGCCTAGGGTACACCCACTTCCCAGCATCCATGCGCTCTAGGTACACCCACTTCCCAGCATCCATGCACTCTAGGTACACCACCTTCCCAGCATCCATGTGCTCTAGGTACACCCACTTCCCAGCATCCATGTGCTCTAGGTACACCCACTTCCCAGCATCCATGCGCTCTAGGTACACCAACTTCCCAGCATCCATGTGCTCTAGGTACACCCCCTTCCCAGCATCCATGTGCTCTAGGTACACCACCTTCCCAGCATCCATGTGCCACCTTCCCAGCATCCATGTGCCCAGGTACACCACCTCCCAGCATCCATGTGCCCCAGGCACACCCACTCCCAGCATCCATGGGTACACCACCTTCCCAGCATCCATGTGCCCTAGGCACACCACCTTCCCAGCATCCATGTGCCTAGGCACACCACCTTCCCAGCATCCATGTGCTCTAGGTACACCCCCTTCCCAGCATCCATGTGCTCTAGGTACACCACCTTCCCAGCATCCATGTGCTCTAGGTACACCACCTTCCCAGCATCCATGTGCTCTAGGTACACCACCTTCCCAGCATCCATGTGCTCTAGGTACACCACCTTCCCAGCATCCATGTGCTCTAGGTACACCACCTTCCCAGTATCCATGGTCACTCTTTTGGAACAGGGTGGTGCTTGAGTCAGACTGGGTGAGGCTGGGAGTGGGTTACACTGCTGGTGTTTTGCAATGTCAGCTCTGCTTCTTGGCTTGGACTTAGCGAAAGTTAGAAGACAAAGATGACGTAACCACACATGTCTTTCTTGCTCTTTTAACAAGAACTTCTATCATGGGAGAGATGCAAACCCTGGAAGGGATCTAGTCCCTGGCTAGTATCGGGTCTGGGATAATCATCAGGAGTAATTGCTTTTTCTCTGCCTGGCTGAAGATGATCCATCTTGTCAGCACTTGGAGTGTAAATATATGTGTAGAATGGCATGTAGAACATGCTGACTAGCTGACTTGCATTATTTACTGTGTTCACATTTTTCTCTTGCCTGTTGGCAGTCATCCTTAAAGGAAAGAATTTAGCTGAATGATCTTAAGTCAAATGAAGAGGCCAACTCAGGATTCCACACAACTTTAGGCTCATGTTTTCCTTTACTCTTATTGAGACTTTAGTTAGGATAATATTCCTTGAAACTCTATGAATTCAGTCTTATACTCTGTTTTACAAAATACCATAATGCCATCGCAGTATGGGCAGGACTAACAACTACTGGAAAGATGAGAGAGGCAGTTCTTTAGGAGAGATTGTGGTGAAGAGAGAGAGAGATACTAACATTCAATAACATGCATCACTTAGCAGCCCTGGGGTTGGGACTTGCCTTACTTTATCTTTCAGTTCTCTCGAGAGCTGTGTGACACAGGACTGGGCTCTCCACTTTTCAGATGAGGAGATTAAGGTTTGTGGAAGGAAAATCAACTTACATGAGGTCATTTGATCAACACTACACAAACGTAGGCTTATACTCTTTGTAGCACATGATAGAAGGGGTGTGAGTAACCTGGGCACTCTGATTTAGATTAAAAAGGATAGACAAACAGTACCAAGAGTCTAGCTGCTACCTTGGACTGGTAGTAAAATAAAAACCAGCTGTAGCAGGTTGAGAACTCATTCTTTGATTCCAACATCCACCTGAAGATTAGGAAGATGAGATGTGATCATGAGTAGATAGAGTATGGAGCAGATTAATGGAACTGATCACACACACACACACACACACACACACGCATGTACACATATATACCAATACACACACAGATACACATGTACACACAGATACACATGCACACACATGCACACACACATACACACATGCACACACATAAACACCCAGGTATACACATGCACACACATAAACACCCAGATATACACATGCACACACATATACACATGAACAGGTACACACACCTGCACACATGCACAAAGATATACATACACACAGGCACACATGCACACACATGCACGGGTACACACACAGGTACACACACACACACACACCAGACACACCACACACACACACACACACACACACACACACACACACACACACACACACACACCACACCCTTCTGTTGGAAGATGCTCATATTAATGACTGAAGAGACACAAAGCCAAGCCTGGGGTCAATTGGGTAGCAAATATAATCTTTTTCAGGAAGGAAATCCTCACTGGGACCCAAGCAAGGGTCAGAAAAGAGGCTACAGAATTTGTATAGAAAAAACAGAAATAGATTCCTCTAACGGGTGCAGGAACAATGTTTTACTTTTAATGGATGGCATACAAGAACATCCGGCCCATCTGCTGTCTGCCACAGAATCCCTTTCTGTTTCTATAGCTTCTATGGTCTAAGATAATCATTACAGATTTCTGCAGGTAAACATTCAAACGAAAGTTAAATTTACAGGCAAAATATAGAAAGCTCTTAATATATTTATTAAGAATTCTAGGGTGAGATATTTGTGAGCACTCAAGAAATATTCAAAGATATAATAGGTGAGAATTTTACAAAACATAAGAAAAACAAGGCTTACTTTTAAAGGCCTATGGGTAGGATATGGTGGTAAATGTATATAGTCCCAGCACTTCTATAGGTGTGGGTCGGAGGCTCAGTAGATATAGGTCTGACTAGGATACATGAGACACTCTGGCTCAAAAAATCAAAAGCCAACCAACCAACCAACCAACCAATAAGGGCAACACACAAGGCCCATGAGCGTTGTGGTACACACTTGTAGTCCCAGGTACTTAAATGAGAGGCTGAGGCAGGAGGATCTCTTGAGTTCTGGAGTTAGAGATTAGCCTTGGCAACATATTAAGACCCTGAATCTTATGTGTAGGCAGGCAGGCAGGCAGGCAGGCAGGCAGGCAGGCAGGCAGACAGACAGATGGCTTGGAGATTGATTTGAAAATCCACAAGGCAAGCCAGACTTTCTTTAAAAAGTATGAAATTGCAGAGTGAGATGGTGAATAACTAAGAACAGAACGGAAGTTCTGAAAGCGACAGAGGAAAAAAAATCAGTTTACTCAGAGAGATTTTGAAGAATTTCTTGTGGGCGCCAGTTAACTTCAGAGATAAAAGGAATACTTTTAAGCTTAGAGAAAATAATACAGGAGCTAGATTTTGTGCCCAGAGATTTAAGACACAGGAACGCTGGTGGCACTCAGGTGTCATTCCGTATTCAGCCTTGTTTTCTTGGCAGGGGATATAGGAATATTGCAGTGCTGTATATGAATTTAGTAAGATGGTAACTATTACATGTTAGGCAATTGTACTTGGAAGAACTTTAAAAGTAGGTTTATATATCACTTCAGTGATGATTGTTCTCAAACAAGGACAATGTCAGGCTTAGGGACAAAGCAGACAAGACGGGGGCCAAAGGGCATAGAATTAACGTTGTCTGACAAAAAAGGAAATACAACGGGCAGGCTTATTTTTAATCTAGGAATGAGAAACTAGTCATATTTTAGTTTAAGCTTTCAGGTAAGTAATTCTAAAATTAAAAAGCACCATTTCAGGTTCAGAAAGAATTTAAGATATTATCCCCAGTTATTTCTGATGAAAAGTTATATTCCCGTCCTAGTTTTTCATTTGCTTCCTTGTGTTAGCACCTATGAGCTGTTGTGTTTCAGACTGAGATTTGTCTAGGATGAATAGAGAGTTCCAAGGCCACTCGGTTTGGGCAGAGCGTCCTGCTTCACGATGACTTGAGCAAGTCTGGGTCTCGAACACTGAATCCTGTCTTTGACCTGGTTACACCTTCATGGGACAAGAGTTTGCTTTCATCATCCTGAATGAATTTTTCATTTAAGCCAATGACAACATTACAAAGATGTTGGCAAGTGTGAGCAATATCGTTCAATTGAAATGAAATCATGTGTTCCTGGAAGCTCAGAGCAATCAGTTTTTAGCAAAGAATTCACTCCAGTGGGACCCTGGTTCAAAATACACTTTTATTTATTTTTAACCCTAATAAGTTTTATTGGTAACTCTTCAAAATTATTCTGCCACTATTTAATTTTCTGCTTCCTGGGAATGATACTTGAATTTTCCTCCATTTATCAGTAGCTGGGTATAGAATTCCATAGAATACCTTTGATAGCACTCCAAACATGCATTTTACATTAACCTCTAGATGATAACATTTAGATAACAGATATATGAGAGAGTTGAGTAGGGTGTGTCCAAACTAAACTGAAACTGTTTCAAAGGGACTCACTCAAATGGTGACCCATGCACTTCTCTGTCAGTTGTCTCAGCTCCAGCATTGTTGCCTCTTCTCATATCTCCCTTCATATATTTCCAAAGATAAAGGTAAAAAATTGTGACCCTAAAACTATTATTATTTAGGTCATGGCATGACTAGACTTATTTACTTAAGAGTGTCTTTTTCTCCCCTCTTCGGTCATGTAGATATTTATCTCAGCTTTCAGTTTACTTCTTAAGTCCAGAATCAAAATGACACTATCAACACAGTCCTGGAGAAGCCTATCTCAGCAATCTGATCATATGGACAAGTAAACAAACACATGCCCCACCCCCCCGAAAGGCAAAAATTAAACACAAAACAAAAAAAAGAAAAAAAAAGAACTTAAAAAAAATCAATACGGGGGTTGGGGATTTAGCTAAGTGGTACAGCGCTTGCCTAGGAAGCGCAAGGCCCTGGGTTCGGTCCCCAGCTCCGAAAAAAAAAAAAAAAAAAAAGGAAAAAAAAAAGTTTAAAAAAAATCAATATGGGTCTCACTGTTTAACCTAGACTATCTCTAGACTTGATGTGTAGCCCAGGTTGGCCTTGAATTCAGCATCCTCCAACCTCATTCTTCTGCCTGAAGCCTCCCAAGTGCTGGTATCATAGATTTGTAGTGCTACTTCTTTTTCTATTTTCTTCCCTATATGTTTGTACAAACCAGTCAAATTTGGATTAAAAATGAATTAAATTGTCCTTAGAGTCAAGATTCAAATGGATCACCAATACACACAGGAAAACGTAATCAGTTATTTTAGTATTTGACATTTACTGTTACATTTGTTTGTATCGTTCAGTGTAGCTGGCCCCATGCACACAGCATTTTAAGCAGAGGCCATCTAACTCTAAATTAATTAAAGTTAAAAGTTGAGTTCATTATTCGCACTGGCCACATTTCAAGTGCTCAGCTGCCGTATGCAGCCGTTACTTTTGCCATCAAGAAAGATGCATTACTGCAGATTGACCTCTGAATCAATGAACACTTTTGAAGGTTAGTAATAACAGAGCAGATGATCATGTCCTATGCAAGGAGATCCAGAGTTCTCTTCTGTGTCCCAGTGTCCCATCACCTGGAAAGACAAGCATTAAAATGGGAACACAAATAAATTTAAAGCAAAAATTATGAGATGATGGGGGGGAATGAGAAATGGTAGGGGGAGAAAAGGAGGAAGAGAAAGATGGGGAGGAAGTGAGACAGAGATAGAGACACAGATACAGAAAGTGAGAGAAAGAAAATGGAACAAAGGTGACTAAGGCATAGGCACAGGACATGAGGGTGGGAAGAAAGAGAGGCAGCTGCTAGGCAGCTTTTGAGAAAGTAAACCTATGAGCTATCTGGTGACAATGAGCTATCCAGGTAAACCAGGTAACACAGTGAGGAGCCGAAGAGGTTGGCGGTACTTGTGGTACAGAGAGCATTTCAGACTTAACAAAGGGAAGGAACATGCGGGAAGGCTGAGCAGGACAGAAAGGCTGCGGTCTAGAACCTGGAAGCAGGTTGGTGGAGCTGAAATTAGATGAACTTGGCTGCACGTGACAGGGGGTGCAGAGGGAGTGTGCATATACTGCGGCGTGAAGTTTGAGTTTTATTTGAATGTGTAAAATCGCTGAAGAGTTTAAAGCAGAGACATGATTTCTCTTCTTCACACTTAAGAAGGCTGCTCTGACTATAACCCGAGATCATCTAAGAGAGTGTCGAGAGTTAAAGAGGAAAAAGACATACCTGGGCTAGGAGTCCTTCTGGCACTTTCCTAAGGCATCCTGTGCTTAGCTGAGTACAGCCGATCCTTCATTTCCATGTGTTCTACATTTTAGGACTCAACCAGCCACAGATACAAAATGTTTGAAAAATGTTGTGTCTGTGAATATGCACAGACATTTTCTTCCGAATCAGGATCTCAGTGCATAGCCTATACTGATTGTGAACTCACAGTCCTCATGCCTTTGCCTCCTGAGTGATAAGATTACAGGGTTATGCCACCACGCTTGGCTCAGACTTAAGTCATTATTCCTTAAGTAATGCAGTAATAACTCCTTACACAGCATTTTCATTGAAGTAACTATTAATATGGAAACTGATAATTAATATGGAAAGGATTTTGTGGGTCAGATGAAAGCATTTGGTTTGAGGGCCTTGAGCACCATTCTGTCTAAGGGGCTTGAACACCCTTGGATTTGGTGTATGGATGTTTCTGGAACCACTCTTCCATGGCTCCTGGAGGTTAACTATGCTTATTAATCATGAGCACAGGCTTCTAATCGCCTGTCCATTGTTTCCACTAGTCTGAGAGTTCCTTGAGGGCAGGGATGGAGTATTTATCTCCATGCTCTATAACATTTAGATGATCAGTGACGGCCTTTCCTTCTTGCTGTTTGGAGATGGGCTCTCATAATAGCCAAGGATGGCAACCTGTTCAGTCTATAGCTCAGGGTAACCTTGAACTTCTGGTCCTTCTGTCCCTACTTCCCTAGTTTGGGAACTATAGTCCTACACCACAACTCCTGGCATGTGCTGTTAGGAACAGAAGCTGGGGCTTTCTGTTGGTTATACTTTAAAAATGCTCTACCAGCTGAGATACACCCCTAAGTCTGATTATATATTTTAAAAAGTAATTAAAAACTGTGTTGAACTTAAATTGATCCAACTTTGTTTTTCCTGTAACCGTAGTTTGTTCATCTGAAAGAAGAAGTCTCCCTTAAGGAAATACCCAGCTATTAAGTTCTGTAAATCATATTTGATCGACATGAAATGGCATTTTAGATTAGGCATTATAGTAAGAATTGGTATATGAATCACAGATAAAATTAGCAATTTTTTTTTGGAGCCAATAGGCTTAATAGCAATGTTTAATTATTGGAGCTTTTCTGGATCATAGAAAGGATTCTACAAGTAGAAGGAAGACAGCCAAATCTTCCCGGTACCCATCACTGTGGAAACAAGGCAAATGCTGCCTGGGGAAGCACCCGGCTGAGAGCCCAGCTTGACTTTTCTACCTGAGGCAAGGTTCTGTCAAGCTCTTAGCTCCCAACAGTTTGCTCAATGAGAATTTACACACCAGACAGCAACTCCTCTACAGTAGCACAGGATATGAAACACAAAAGTGGGAAGTAGATGAAATTAAAGATACATATGAAATAAATTTGATGTTTCACAAAGTCATTTTGGGGGAGGGAGAACTCATTAGATTGCCGAAATGAATGACAGTGAGAACATATCCCACAGGCAGGGCATCATTCACCGCAGAGTAATTCCGCTGTTGTCACAGGGCTCGGTGCAGAGGATGAATTGATGATGATCTTTCTTTTATTGAGATTTGGCGCTCACATCTCATTTATGTTTATGCCTGCCAGGTGGTGGAGTCTTTATTTGTCATTGTATTTCTTTGATGTTCCTTGATCTCTGCGGCTCGAGTTCATGGAAGCTGAATCCGTGTGGTAAGTACGTGCCAGAAATGCATTGGTAACCACTAAAGAAAAAAGACAGTGCTGAGGGAAGGGGTTTACTCCACAGGACAACGGGGATGAAGCTAAGACGAGGAAAGATTGATGCTCAATATCAGGAAAAAATACTCTGGCTCTCCAGCTTTCAGAATAATCTCCCAAGGGACCCCGAGAAAAGCCCAGGACTTGGTCATTTGCAAAGAGGTTGGATGATGTATTAGAGATTGTCTTGCAAGGGAGTCAAGTGTACTGTGGTGCAGAGAGTGAACTAAAAAAAAGTCACAAAAGCTTCAAAATGGTCCTGTGTGGTCATGATTCTGCAAATCCAGCTATGTCTTGCATTACTTAATGCTTCTATGAATTTCCCCAAGCTGTACAGAAGGTCTGTCCTTCCAAATGCAAGCCTGGCTAGGTGTGCATACCGATGGCTTGGCCAGCTAAGAAGGTAGCCATCTGTCCCTTCTAACAGAATTGTATTGGAAATTCACCCTTTTCTGTCCCTTTCCTAGGATTAAAAGATATCAGTATGGTTTTACTGTTGGAGTGCCTGATCTCTGCTACTTTTAGGGTGTTTGCCACATGTGGCATAGATGTTTATGTCCACAAGTGTCAACATGGGGCAGAAGACGCTGAGAAGTGTGGGCCATTGTACAAGTTTAAGAGTCCTCAGATAATATGAGAGTCTTGTAAAAAAAATCTCCCTGCACATGCCACTAGGCCTTCTGCGTATTGTAACTATCCCTAATGGTTTGATGTTAGGGAAAGGAATGTTTAATTCCCTAGAGATGTAAGAAGGCTGACTTTGTGGTGCAGCTTTTAGACACTCAAGAGTGAACACATTGAAGAACTGCTCCTTACTTTTTTCTTTTTATTGATTGCAATTAATCTATGGGTTTCTTTGGAGAAAAGTCTTTGCAGCTGGAATTGGGATCCATTGCTGAAATGGCCACAAAACTGAGTCTGAAACACAACAGCCCCAGCGAGTCAGGAGTCCAAAGACTTGTGAGTGTTGTGTTTGTGGAGTTTTCATCAGTTTAGCTGGTTATTAGTTCCTTACACAGTAGAGTCTGTGTTTGACTATGGCACTTACCACTTTGCCCACTTGAACATGAGTTATGGAAGTCCATGTTATGAGATCTGAATTCCATTATTTCAGAGTGTTGGTGTCTGAGAGTCGGCTGTCTTCTTTGTTGTATAACAGCCCTAGTCATTCTTTCTTCATTGTGGTGTGTGAGGATGTTTGGAGATGTAGTCTGAGTACTTGCCATGATCACTCCCCACCTTTAAAAATAGATTAATTTATTCTTTGACAATTTCAAACATGATATAGTGCATTTTCCTTGTTCTACCCATTTTTCTTGCCTACCTTTACCCCTGTTACCAACCCCTTCACATTCATGCTTTAGCTTTTGTTCTGTGACTCACTGATTCTTTTTATTATTAATTAAGTCATTTATTTACGTTATACTGGATCTCAGTTTCCCCTCCCTCCTCTCCTCCCAGTACCCCCCCTTACCTCTCCTCTCTTCTCTTCTACCTCTCTTCCCTTTCTCCTCAAAAAAAGGGAGGCCTCTCATGGATATCAATCAGCCTTATCATATCTTTTATTGAGGGTATACAAGACAGCCCAGTTAGGGGAAGGGATTCAAAGGCATGCAATGTAGTCAGAGATAGCCCCTGATCTCACTTTAGGAGTCCCACATGAAGACCCAGCTGCACAATGATTACATATGTGCAAGAGGTTAGGTCTATCCATGCATGCTCTCTGGTTCAAAGTTCAGTCTCTATGAGCGCTTATGGACCTAGGTTAGTTGATTCTGTAGGTTTTCTTGTGGTGCCCTTGACCTCTCTGGCTCCTTCAATCCTTCCTCCCCCTCTTCCACAGGATTTCCCTAGTGCCACTTAATGTTTGGCTATGAGTCTCTGAATCTGTTTCCATCAGTTGCTAGGTGAAGCCTCTCTGATGAAAGTTATGCTAGACTTGTCTGCAAGTGTAGCAGAATATCATTACTAGTGGCAGGGCTCCTTTCATGGGTCTGAAGCTAGCCATGCCATTGGTTGGCCATTCCTTCAAAATTCTCTTTCATATTTTACCCCTGCACTTCTTGTTGGCAGGACAAATTGTGGGTCTAAGATTCTGTGACTGGGTTAATGTCCCCATCCCTCCATTGGAAGTCTTGCCTGGTTATAGGAGATGGCCAGTTAAGGTTCCATATCCCATTGCTAGTAGTCTTAGTATGGGTCACCCCATGGATTCCTGGAAATTTCCATTGTCGTAGATTTCTAGCTACTCCAAGAGACGTCTTCCACCCCCATCCAGTTGTCCCTCTCTTCATCTCCCTGCATCTCATCCCACCTGTTCCAATCCCTACCTCCTCTGTCATGCAGTACCCTCCCTTCATCTATCCCCGATGTCTAATCTATTTCCCCTTCTCAGAACTCACTGATTTTTAAAAATATTTATTTTTTATTATTTGTGAATGTTTATTTATGTATGTATATGCCTGTATGGGTACCACACATATGCATAAGCCCGCAGAGGTCAGAAGAAGGTATTGGACCACGCTGAAACTAGAGTTACAGATGGTTGTGAACCACCACGTAGATTTTGGGAACTAGAACCTGGGTTCAGTAAAGAGCAGTGAATGCTCCTGAGCCACCTCTCCAGCTCCTACAACTGACTGATTTGATGAGGACTGCATACACAGCCATAGGTTTGGAAGTATCCACTTGAACCTAGTCAGCTTAGTGTTGGGTACAAAATTGAAGGTAGTGACCATATTCTTCCTCACTCCAGTCTGTCAGTTGCTAATAGATCTGCAGGAAGGACTAGAATCCAATGAGCACTTCCAATCCATGAATGGCTATGACACGCCCAGTCTTCTGCAGGCCCAGTGAAGACAAGCATAGATGGTGGGAGATCAGGCTGTGTCATGTCCTGGAGGTAGACATTTCTTCTTATCTTCCAACTCATTGGCAATGTTCCATGAGCTTTATCACAACTGTGTAATTGTCCTGTTTAGGGCTGAACACCAATCTAATTCTAATCATCTTGAGCAGCCATGAGACTGACTATGTATTTCATTGATGTTTGCATCAAAGAAAAGCTTCTTTGATTAAAGACGAGAATAGTATTTGTCTATGGGTATGAAAATAAGTGTTTGGATTGTAGTTTGTGCCATGTAAATTTAGCTAAACAAAAATAGCAAGGTTCCCTCAAGGGTCTGTGACCTCCTTAGCCTATTTATTTATATTTATTTTTAATTCTTAGTTTATAGCATTAAGCATTTATTCCCCCCTGTGGAATGGGTCTCAAATCCAATATGGCTGGCTATCTTCATAATGGTTGTGTCAATAATGCTCCGTTGATCACATTTTGCCTTGTAGGTTGCTTACTATGATTTGTAAATGCTTCCAGAGTGCAAGCCTAGCTCTGGTCAGCCTTCCTAAATGTGTACCATCAGAAAAAGACTCAAGGAACAGTCAGAACAGGGAAGATTTGAGTCAAATCAATTTTATTAATTTTTTATTTTAAGCCAGGCCTCACATGTTAGGCATCATAAGAAATACAAGGTAGGGCTCTCACTTGAGCAGCACATATACTAAACTTGGAATGACACAAAGATTAACATCTAGTGTATGAGCTAGGAAAACATGCAAGTCTGTGAAACATTCCATAAAAAGAAAGAAGTGCAAGCTCTTGCATTCAAAGTAAAGGAAAGCAACAGGAGGAAAACATAGCCAACACAGGGCTCAGTGGGTAAACAACACCCACTGTGAGGCCCAGCTGATTCTCACTCACACGTTGTCTTCCTACCTCATATGTATGCTATTGCACATATGTGTGTGCACATAACTGCACAAATAAAGTGTAATAAAAATAATAAAAAGATCTAGAACTTAAGTGATGATGACACAGGACATAAAGGTGATCAGTCTTCTGCCTTCCAATGTCGGCAAACAATTCCTTGACTCTTTAGATACCAACTGTTGTTAAAACAGCAGTTTGCGTAGTTAATGCACACTTTGCTCCTGTGCATGGATGATTGCCACATTGGGAAGCTCTCTGGACAACATTGTGTGAGCACAGTTAAGTCATTGGACATCAGTTGATCCAATTTCTTCCTTCCTTCAACCCGTTCTTCCTTCCTACAGGTTATAAGGCAGGGCTAAAACTTCTACACTTCTTATCAAGGCTGCATTGCCAACATACCTTAATCAGGAAGCTTACTGTACCATTAGCAATCTCATTTAGAAAGTCACTATCCATTCCAGAAACTCCAAAGAGTTAGAAGTTGTATAATCAGGAATGTGGCTAAATAACAAATATCAATTTTTAAAATAACTCAACCACCATAGGGAAATTAAGAGGAAAGTGTTGAGGAGATTTCAAAGAGAAGAAAGATTTCATCCATTTTTAAAAGACCTCATATTGCAATATCATGTAATGTCAAAGAACTCGGGCTTTTCCTGTCCTAGATTTGACATTTGGGGTAAATCTCACAGCCACTCTTCTCCTTCCTTATTGGTATTCTTATTTCACAAATGGGAACAGCGTTAAGAAAAATAAAGGACCCAGATCTCATCCAGGACAGAGCTTCCTGTGGTACAGGCGTATTTTGTTTTCTTGTCTGCTCAGTCTTCCATAGGGTTTAACTCTGTTACCATTTTTTGTTTGTTTGTTTCTAGAAACCACAAGAAAATGAGGAGATTACGGCGTGGAAGTTGCAATTCCATTATCTGTCAGCCTCCAAAGATAAAAGGTGCCACCAGTGTGTCCAGAAAGTAATTTTTCAGTAGCCATAGGTGACAAGAATTACATTTCTGCACCAGGACATCTTGATGTGGTACATCATAAATATTCAGGTTCTGCAGACTTTGAAAAAGATATAATATCTTCTTTCTTGGATAACATTGGCTTCAAGGTCAGATTCAGGATGACTTAGAAATAGGAACTAAAAATTCTTATACACGAGAACAAAAGAGCAGTTGGGGAATGGTCTGAGGATATTGCAGAATCTGAAAGCTGGGGGGCTTGGGTTTGGAAATCATGTCATGAATGAGATCACTGTGGATCTGGGCAAACAGAGAGCTAGATAGCTCTGTCCACTTTCCATCTGTTCCTGTGCCATGGGATGAGAAGTTCTGGAGGGCAAAGAATATGCCCCTCCCCACCTAGCAGACCACATGTGCCCTGTTCTAGATTATGCATTGTTTCAGAAGCATGGGATTTCTTGCAGAGTCACAAGCTTCTTTCTAGATTCATTTTGAGGGATGATCGTGTCCTCTGTGTGCTCAAAGGATAAAAAGGTTTCTGTGGGATGACCAGGTGACAAGTATGTAGAGCTTGTCTGTATAGCTGTGATACTTCTATGCATATTAAAATGTCTTTTGTATGGTGTGAGGACTAAGAGAGAAAGGGGTAATTTGTAGCCCCTGTATAACATTTGCATCCAGTCTGTGAGTGTCAGGGGTGGGCTTGTGTAGAAGTCTCGGTTTAAAATTTCCAAACACGAACTTGCAAGTAATTCATTGAAGAATTGAGCTTGCTTGTCCATGCACTAGGTTCACTTTCTTGTCCCTGATAGGCAGAGTTCGCTGTGGTAGCTGTCAACCTCCTACTTGGTAACTACAGTATTTGAGAGGATGGGACAGCAAACACAGAAAGAGTGGCCTAAAACTTAGGAGAGTCCCATGAAGTTCACATACTGGGGGCAGGAGTGTTGAGTTCCTCTGAGCCTGACTCAGAGAGAGGTACTTTCACAAAGACTTTGGAATCTCTTTAAAACATCCTGTCCCGTGACCACAGTACACCGCGTCCTGGTTTTGGTTCCTCTCAATAAGGGGCACCACCTTCAGAGCTTCTTATTCGAGTTTTAGAATGTTCTGCTCTGGTGTCATCAAGGTGGGACTCCTTAGCCCTGTACTGAGCCACATACAGGTTCAATTTCTCTTTTTTAGGGCAATCTCCTATCTTCTTCTCATGGGACTTTACAAGGTAGTCTAGGAGCTCTGAGCTTCATGCCTTTCTGTCAAGGCTAGGGTCAGCTTGGAATACAAATGGCTCCTGCTGGCGTACTAGTATTTCTTGTGGAAACTGGTCTGCCAGATGATACTAGTATGCTAGCCTTGATTACTCAGTTGTTTACACAGGTAAGGAAATGCTGTAAAAGTATGTGTGGGCCCTGAGCAATTATTTGTACTAATGTCAAGCTCATCCTCTAACAGACCCTGTAAAGCTGTCTCCCAAAACATGTCACAAGATACTGACTCCACAGATCAGAAACTGAGAGCTAGAGAGGAACTTGTGTTCAAGTCCTCTGTCCTCTGTCAGAGATGGCATTGAGTCCTGATTTTTGGTTGTGTGGATACACAATAGATGGATGATAGACATTGTATACTTGTGCAATGACTTTCAGGAAGTCACTGAAGCTTTCTGAGCTCCAATGTCCTTCTCTTTAAGAGAGGATAATGAGGCTGAAGAGGCAACTCAAGGGTTAAAAGCATTTGCTGGTCCAGTTCCCAGCAACCACAGGAGCCTTTAACTTCTACTCTAGGAGATCCAACATCCACTTGAGGCTTTCGCAGGCACTGCAGGCATGTGGTGTATAGACAGACATGCCGGCGAGACACCCACACACATAAAAAATAAGTGTAAAAATGATGATAATGGAACGCCTCTCTTATGCACTCTTCTGTGGTATAGAGGAGCAGACGCAGACTCAGGGCCAGGGCAAACTGCTGCTTTCCTTCCTTCACTTCCTTTTCCCTCAAGATTTTTTTTTCTGTTTTGAAAGTGGTTTAATCATTTGACTTTCTGACAGAATGGTTCCAGTCTGTTGCTGTTGTTGTTGTTGTTGTCTCTTAGTGTGTGCATATATGCATGTTTGCATAAAGACATGTGTGCAAGTATAAATCCAAACCAGACATTAGCAGTCTTCCTTGATTGCTCTTCATCTTATTCAGTGGGTCAGTCTCTCAGTTAAACGCAGAGATCTTTGATACTGACTATTCTGGGTAACCACCTTGCTCAGTAGCTCCTCTCTGAGGACTAGAATTACAGGTGGGTGGGTTCCTGGGTTTCCAAAGTCTTTTCCTCATACTTGTGTGGTAAGTGTTTAGCCAACAGAGCCATCTCCCTG
Source organism: Rattus rattus (assembly GCF_011064425.1). Classification (NCBI taxonomy): domain Eukaryota; kingdom Metazoa; phylum Chordata; class Mammalia; order Rodentia; family Muridae; genus Rattus; species Rattus rattus. The sequence continues at coordinate 36,858,274 of NC_046167.1, forward strand.
ATGTATAACTGGTCTAGTCTTAAACAGGACAAAAATATTTTTCTGGGTTGGGTGTATAGGACTGCTTCTGGATGCCACGGCATTGAGTGTTCCAGGTCCCAGGTAGACTGTTGTGAATGTGGCTATAGATGTCTAAGGAAGTGGGGCTTAGAGTAAGCATGGGGGCAAGGGGAGAGAGGCAGAAAGTGACAGAGGTAGGGATCAAAAGGAGAGGTTTGTTCTTACTGTAAGAGTCTCCTCTTGCCTCAATAGTTAAAAAACTGACTAGGAAGGTTCTTCTCAAATTTGGGGTTCGCTGGGGAAACTTTTTATCCTTTCAGGCGTCCCTTGGAGCCATCTGTAGGCACAGAGGGCTCTCTAGGCTGCTTGCTTCCCTCCTCACCCTTCCCTTTCCCCTCTGTTGGCTCCTGGCTCTCTCCAGCCCTAGTTCCGCCCTCGTCCTCTCACTGATATCTGTTCCCTCAATCTCCTGCTCAACTTTCTTCTTCCCTTTCACCATTTGCCTTTTATCCAGAGTGAGGGCTGCTTTGTTTCCTGTCACTCATATCCCAGTATGGCATCCTCATGACCACTGGCCATAACTGATCCTTCATTTGCCTTTTCTGAAAATTCACATTTATTTAATGTTTTCCTATTATTAAAGAGACTCCTGTCTTTCCCCAGCCTAGCCTCATAGCCAGAACTTAAAAGCCCACTCTTTGGAGTTTAAAGGTGATGTATTTTTGTCTTTCTTCCTGCTATCAAACAATTGCCATGTTAATGAAAGTGGTGTGTGTGTGTGCGCGTGTACATGCGTGTGTGTGTGTGTGTATGCGTGCATGTGCATATGTATGCATATGTATGTGTGTGCGTATATGTGCATATGTGTGCGTGCACATGCACATGCACGTGTGTGCACATGTGCTCATGTGTGCATGTGTGTGTGCATATGTGTGTGTATGTGTGTGCATGCATGTGTGTGCGTATGTGTGTGTGCATATGTATGTGTGCGGGTGCAAGTCTGTGCATGTGTGTGTGCGCATATGTGTGTGTATGTGTGTGCATGCATGTGTGTGTGTATGTGTGTGCGCATATGTATGTGTGCGCGTGCATGTCTGTGCATGTGTGTGTGCATTTGTGTGCACATGTGTGTGTGCACATGTGCGTGTGTGTATGTGTGTGTGCATATGTGTGTGCATATGTGTGTGTGCGTGTGTGCATGTGTGTGTGCATGTGTGTGCATGTGTGTGTGCATAGTGTGTGCATAGGTGTGCACTGTGTGCGTGTATGTGCATGTGTGCGTGTGCGTGCACGTGTGTATGTGTGCGTGTGTGTGCGTGTGCGCATGTGTGCATGTGTGTGTATGTGTGTGTGCGTGTGTGTGCGTGTGTGCATGTGTGTGTGTGTGTGTGTGTGTGATGTGTGTGCATATGTATGTGTGTGCGTGCATGTCTGTGCGTGTGTGTGCATATGTGTGCATGCATGTGTGTGCGTGTATGTGTGTGCGTGCATATGTGTGTATAGGTGTGTGTGCACACGTGTGTGTGTTTGTGCACGTATATGATGTGTGTGTGTGTGCGTGTGTGTATGCATGTGTGCATATGTGTGTGTGAGTTTATGTGTGTGCGTAGTTTGTGTGTGCGTGCGTATGCATGCGTGTATGTGTGCGTGTATGTGTACGTGTGTGCGCGTGTGTGCACATGTGTGTGTGTTTGTGCACATGTGTGTGTGTGAGAAAGAGAGAAGAAGAGAGAGAGAGAGAGAGAGAGAGAGAGAGAGAGAGAGAGAGAGAGAGAATGAATACCCAAAGGACAAACCTATGTTCAAAGCTGTTGAATTTGTGCCCCACTGGCCAGAACATGAGTGGGTTTAAAACTCTATAGAAACATATACAAAATTTTGTTAAAATGAAGAATTACTCTTAGTTCTGTTAATTATGGCCTTTGTGTAAACAAGTGTCTTGATCTTAATATAAAGAAAATCGAGTCCAACTGGTTTCCAGTAATAGAGTAGATAAGGATCATTCTTCTAAAATTCTAGGTTGTTAATGTCTGTGGAGTTGAGTTATTGCTGCTATAATAGCTATTGCTGGTGAGACAAAGTCCTTCCATCGGTACAGCTGGAGGACATAGTGATTGATCCGGCCCCTCAACTTTCTTGGGGAGCTTGCCATGGCATTATTCCTCCTTGGAGGAGGCATGCACACATTTGACTTCAGAGGAGTCAGGCCAGGCTTTGCTACTGACTAGCTGTGCACCTTGGATAGTGCATTAACTTAGCATCTCCCGACAATTTAAGTTTTCTTTCCCCTAAATTACAGGGAGAATACTTAGGTAGAAAGTGGTAACATCTTTATGTATGCTTAAGGACAGGGTTCAGTGTTGGCACCTAACAAATGTTTAAACACAGGTTGTAAATGTAAGGCATTGCTAGACTGCTTTCCCAGCATGTACAGGGCCTTAAGTACCATCCCCAACATCAAGGAAAAGGAGAATTACATGGTAGCTGCACAAAAGATATGAAATATATTCAAAGCCTACACTAGCCTGGGTCATGGTACTATGGCTTAAGGTCAGTGTCATGGGAGTATACTCTTTTCTTAATTCTCAGAAGTTAGGAAACTTTCTTTGAGATTTGTGCCTTGTAGCAGAAAAAGCTGTTAGTACCATGAAAGTAATTCTATCCACACACTTCAGTAACCTTTGACTGGGAGGTAGATCGCACGCATCTAGATCTCTACAGAATGGGCAGTCACAAATGCACAGCCACTGAAATCTCTGTGGCTAGGCCTTCATTCTTCCTGTCCCATCCTGTTCTGCATGAGGTCAAGCACTGAGTCTATTTCTTTTTCTTCTTTCACCATTCTCAGCCCTTCCTCCATGTTGTGTAGCAGTTTTCTCTGAGACTGAAACATTCTATACTGAAAGGAAAGCTTCTTAAGCCCTAAGAGAAAATCATTTACAGCATCCTCAGGAAGTTCCTGAAACTGACCAAATTCAGCAAAACCCTCCCTGATAGAGTAAGCAGTCAAGATGTCTAATTTACTCTCAGACAAGCCAAGCCAAGCAGAAGAGACTGGACTGTCTCCCTGGAAGCAGCAGAGACCAACCAGCCAAGCTGCCTAGAAGAGGTTTAGATTAATTGAGCGACCAGGAAAGGATATTTGCCAACCTCCTGAGCTACAGAGAGCTGTCACCTGTGTGGCTTTGGTGAAGCAACTGTCTTTGAGTCATTTTTGCTCCAGTAGGTAAGTAACCCCTGTAGTCCCATAAGTAATTAAAAAAAAACTCATTGATTCACCACGTTGAACTTTGGTACTATCTGTATTTTGGTCTGTCATGGGTTCCCTTTAGATATGTGTTGGATTTCCCCAGAAAATGTTTTGTTATAAAATAACCTGGCATGGTGGGACATACCTTTAATCTTAGTTCTTGGGAAGCAGAGGCTAATGTTTCTTCTGAGTTTCATGCCAGCTAGGGCTACTCAGTGAGGACCTCTCTCAAAATACACAAACACACACACACACACACACACACACACACACACACACACACACACAAACATTCCCCAACCCTAATCCCAGTCTTGCTATATAGTTCGGGGTGGCCTCAGATATCTCAAGAAGCCCAGGCTGGACTTGAATTCTTGCCTTTTTGCTTCTGTCTTCTGGGTGTTGAAATGGCAACATGCAGCTCCCAAGTTACAGAACCAATTACAGAAACAAATGAGACTCATTGTAGACAGTGGGAAAATAAAGAGGTGTTTAAAGGAAATCTGTAAACTATTATTGCACTCAAAGATAATACTCACTAACTGGAACAAAGCTTTCGTAGAACTATGATATAGATTATTTTGTTTTGATATGGGATTTTATTATGCTGTTGAGGCTTGAGCTTATCAAATCAAATGATCCTCCCCACTCAGTTTCCCAAGTAGCCAGAACTACAGACAGGCACTTTGTGGTATACAGGAGGAGTTCATTGTGGCTGAAAAGACCAAAACTTCAGATTATAGGAATATACTAGGGAGAAAAGTTCCAGGTTAATAGCATAGGACAGATCCTCAAAAGATCATAGAGGAGAGCTTCCTCAAATCCAGATACAGGAAGCACACAGAACAATAAATAGAAAAGACAAGACAGGAAACTGCCCATAGCGTATCATATTTAAAACATTAAATACAAAATGAAGAAAGAATATTGAATGCTGCAAGATAAAAACCATAAGTCACATACAATGGAGAGGGTATCAGAATACAGATAATTTCTCAATGGAAGCGTTGAAAGCCAGAAGAGTGTGGAGCGATGCATTCCAAGTCTTAAAAATACCACGAGTCCAACAAAACTTCTTCCATAACGGATGGAGAAAAAGAATGTTTCATGATAAAAGCAACCTTAAAAATAACTATTAAACAGACCGAGTATGAAGAAAATAGAGGAAGCAATATTTCAGGCTGAAGAGAACAAGAGTAGTGAAGAAACTGTGAACAGAAAACAAATGAAACTATAATTACAGAAATGCAAAGTGCTATTGACAATGCAAGACACCAAAAATAACCAATACACTGACTGCAGTCAGCATACACATTTCAATAATAACTTTCAATATTAATGTTCTCCAGCCAAAAGACACAGACTGGCTTAACAGAGCAAGAACCAAAATCCTCTGTGTCTATAAGAAACACATCTTAGCCTTAAAGACAGCATCACCGTAGAGTAAAAGGAAGGGCAAAAATACTCCAGTCAAATGGAACAAGGAAGCGAATAGCTATCCCTACCCTAGGGTCTGACAAAATGAACTTCGAATGCAAACTAATTAGAGGAGATAAATGGGGGGCTACTTCATCATAATCAAGGGAACAGGTAAGCAAGAAGACAACTATTCTAACCATATATGCAGCAAACTCTGGTGGAAACAAATTTATAAAAAGTGAACCAGTGGAGTTAAAGACACTAATTGACACAAACCTATTAATAGTAGATAATTTCAATATCACACTTTCTCCAATACACAGGTTATCTGAGCACAAGCAGTGGAACAGAATTAAATGACATCATACAGCAGGTGGACTTAATAGCTATTGACAGAATATTCCTCACAAATGTCAAAGGACATGCTTTCTACCCAGCAACACATAGGGGCTGCTCTAAAATATACTACACTGTGAGACACAAAATAAATTTTAACAAATTCAGAAACATTGAAATAAGTTCAAACATACCTTTAATAAATTCACAAACTCACGGCGACTGCACATCTCATTAATGAATGATGAATGAGTCAAAGAAACTGAACAGGAGTTTTCTTCTTTAGAATTGAGTGAAAATGAAAGACAATCCAGCAAGACTCCTGGGACAGGTCGGAAGTGTGCACATTGAAAATTAGAAAGTGCCAGGGGAATCCAAAGGCATGGAGGGAGGCAGAGTGTGGGGCCACAGAGAATCCCGCTGTGGTGGCAAAAGAGGTCCTGGCTGAGTAGCAGGCATTCTAGAACCTATAGGTTTGCAGGAAAAAGCAGAGCTGCCTGTCAAGATCATGGGAGAGTTTGTGAGGGACTCTCGGAAGAAAGGTAGCTGCTTTGCTTGTTCTTGAAAGTAGTAAACTTCTTACAGCATCTTCTGATTCAGAAGAACAACACAGCCCAGAACCCAGACACTTTGGTTTCTGAAAATATAAGTTGACCCAGGCAACCGAAGCTAAGGAACACTGGAAGTAACTTAAGGCCACATATCTGGATCATGTGGACACAGGAGATGTGCCCTGACCCAGGTCTTACCCCAGGTAAGAGGCTCAAAGGAAGTACACAGAGCTTCATTTGAGAACTCCAGGCTGAGAAGCAAGTACTTGAGGAGAAACTTCAATAGGTTCAGAAGCAGTGGCAGCTGCAACAGAAGCTTTTGCAGAGTCTGACAAAGATTTCTGCAAAGGTAAAGGGAGGTCAGAAGAGAGTTCTGGAGAAGCTTGACAGATCACACTGGGAACTTGAAACCTTGAAGCAGGAGAAGCTGCAGAGGCCTAACTCCAGCTGCCGTGTACACTGTAGAATAAGCTGGTCATCACTGAGGCCAAGGCTAAAGACAGCAATGTCACAGGACAACTTGCCCTGCCACCCAAGTCGCCCTAAAGGAACAAAGAGAAACACCGGCTGGCATGGAATACCTTATCCAAAGAGAATAAGAAGTGGCGTATATGCTTGTGCTTGAGAAGTGAGATGGTTTAATGATGACTCAAGAGCCAAGGGGTATGGACTGAAGGAAGTTTAGTTGAGATTGACAGCTGGTCGCGAAGCCTGTTATCAGGTCTTCAGGATGGATGTAGTGAGATGCAGCAAACCTGGACTTGGGCTGAAGAACCTGCGACAAGACTCTGTGGCCCGGAATGTTGACCCATTGCACGGAGATGGGCTGTCTGGGAAACCTTAGACTGTTGAGACATTTATGGGAACAGGAATCATTCTTTCATGAAGTTCCTCAATTTAAAAAAATCAGAGCACAAAAAATAGCTTAATTATAAAACTTAACAATTCAGAAGAGCAAGGACAAAACAGACAAAAACAAAACAAAACAAAACAAAACAAAACAAAAAACCCAATGCAGTTTGTAGCAAAAAGAATAAAAACCAGTGCAGAAATTAATGAAACACAAAGAAAACAACAATCAATGAATCTAAGAGTGGGTGTTTTGAGAAGATAAATAAGACTGACAAACTCTTGGCCAGGTTAAACAAAATAAACAGAGAGAGAACCTAAATTAACAAAATCAGGAATGAACAGGCAAAGTTACAACAGACACCAAAGGAATTCAGAAGATTGTAAGGGAATACTTTAAAAGTCTGCACTACACTAGCTGGGTGGCAGTGTCCCAGCACTTGGGAGGCAGAGGCAGGTGGGTTTCTGTGAGTTTGAGGCCAGCCTAGTCTACAGGGTGAGTTCTAGGACAGCTAGGGCCACACAGAGAAACACTGTCTTAAAAAACCGAAGGGTGGTGGTGGTGGATCTGCACAACATATTTAAATGGAAAATCTAAAAGTCGAATAAACCAAGAAGAGACCAACAACTTAAACAGACCCAAACAACTAATCAAACAAAAAAGACTTCTAGTTTAAATTGTTCAGGGTCAGATGGAGTCACAGGAAAATTTTACCAGACTTTCAAAGATATATAGTCAGTCCTTCTTGATTCAAAAATGCTTAGTAAGATATTTGGAATTTGAATAATGTGTACATTAAACATTTTATCTACCTTGATTATCCCAGAGATGCAGACATGGTTAACATACTTCAGTCAGTAAATGTAATAAACTACATAAATGGCCCCAAAGATAAAAAAAATCAAATGATCATGTTAATAGATTCAGGAAAAAGGCGGTAGCATAATCTAATGAAACTTCATGATTAAATTCTAGAGAGAGAGTAGGACTAGAGGAAACATGCCCAACATAATAAAAGCTGTGTGTGAAAAACCCAGGGCCAGCAGTCATCCTACATGAGCAATTCTATTGAAGTAAGGTATGAGATTTTGGCTCCCCACTAACCCCCTCCTGTTCCAAGCAGTAACCAGAGCAGTAAGGTGAGAGAAGGAGATTAAAGGGATACAAATAGAAAGAGAGAGAAACTATTTCTATTTTCAGATGACATAATATTAAACATAAAATATCTCAAAAATAATTTCAGAAAATTTCTAGAATGATAAATTTAACAAGTGGAAGGATACAAAATCAACTTGCAAAAATTTAATAGCTTTTCTATATACAAACAACAAATATTTAGAAAAAGAGGTCATGGACTTGTTCCTAATCACAATAGCCCCCCAAATTATCTAGGAACAAACCTGACTTAGGAGGGGAAGGACCTCTATAATGAAAACTAGAAGCCTCTGAAGAATAGAGAAAGAAACTGGAAAATGTAAAGACGTCCTGTGCCCATGGATTGGTAGAATGAATATTATGAAAAGCTGCTTACAGACGCAGTCAAGATCCCCATCTCATTCTTCATATGAATAGAAAAAAACTATCCTGAAATTTATATTGAACATCACAGACCACACACTGGTAACACAAACCTGCTTCCTGCCTAAAAAAATTCTGGAGGGCTCACGATTCCTGAAACCAAGATACATTACAGAACCATTGTGATAAAAACCAGTATGGCACTGACACAAAGCATACATGTAGACCAATAGAATGAAACCAAAGACCTAAATATGAGTACATGTAATGTTAGCCACTTTATATTCACAAGGACACCAAAAGATACACCCAAGAAAAGAAAGCATCTTCAACAAATGGTGCTGGAAAAACTGGATACCAGCACGTAGAAGAATGAAATTAGTCTTATATCTTACACTTTTCTCAAAAAAAACTAACCACAAAGGGATCAAAGACCTAAATGAAACACTGAAAGTACTCAAAACAAAACAAAACCACACACATACACACAAAACAAACAAACCACAGTCAATACCCTACATGGTACAGGTGTACGGAAGGACTGTATGAATTAATTCCATTTACTTAAGACTTAAGGCCAACTATTGACAAGTGGTCTTCCTAAGACTAAAACCTTCAGCCCAGCCAAAAAAACAATTGAATGGGGAGCAAACTCTCAAAAAGGGAGATAATCTTTATCCAAAATATATAAAGAACTTTAAAAAAGCAGAGTCAAAACATACAAATAAAATGAACCATTCAAAAAAAATGGACTATGGGGTTGAACAAGAAAGTACTTAAAAGAAGTAATGGGTAAGAATTTTTGTCTGGGGTTTTTAATTCTCATCCCTGCCAAAGGATGAGGGAGATTGGGCTAGGTAGAGACGCTCCTTGTTAATATATATCTCTTGATACATACACAGACACCCACACCCACACAGACACCCCCTCCCTGCACACACACAAGGTATACTTTTCTGGGTAAAGTACACTGAAACTCACAAGATTTCTTGAAAGGACCAGGCTTACACTTTCTTTTATTTTCATTTTTTTTAACTTTTTTTACTCTTTTTTTAAATAGAGATTTTATTTATTTACATTTCAAATGTTATCCCCTTTCCCAGTTTGCCATCTGGAAATCCCCTCTCCCATTCTCCAGACTCCCCTGCTTCTAGAAGGGTGCCTCCCCACACACCTACTCTCACCTCCTCACTCTGGCATTCCCCTACCCTGGGGCATCGAGCCTTCACAGGACCAAGGGCCTTTCTTCCCGTTGATGTCCGACATGTGTGGCTGGAGTCATGGGTCCCTCCATGTGTACTCTTTGGATGGTGATATAGTCCCTGGGAGCTCTGAGGGGTCTGGTTGGTTGATCTTGTTGTTCTTCTCATGGGGTTGCAAACCCCTTCAGCTCCATCAGTTCTCTAACTCTGTCCCCACTGGGGACACTGGACTCAGCTCAGTGGTGGGCTTCCAGCATGCACCTCTGTATTTCTCAGGCGCTAGCAGATCCTCTCAGGAGACAGGTACATCAGGCTCCTGTCAGCATGCATTTCCTGGGTTCATCAATATTATCTAGTTTTGGTGGCTGTATATAAATGGGCTGTATACCCAGGTAGGGCAGGCTCTGAATGGACATTCCATTAGTCTCTGCTCCAAACTTTGTCTCTATTTCCCTTCCTATGAATATTTTTCCCCCTTTTAAAAAGGACTAAAGCATCCACACTTTGGTCATCCTTCTTGAGCTGTATGTGGTTTGTGGATTGTATCTTGGGTAATTCGAGCTTTTGGACTAATATCCACTTATCAGTGAATGTATACCATGTGTGTTTTTTGTGATTGGGTTACCTCACTCAGGATGATATTTTCTAGTTCCATCCATATGCCTGTGAATTTAATGAAGTTATTGTTTTGATAGCTGAGTAGTACTCCATTGTGTAGATGACCACATTTTCTATATCCATTCCTCTGTTGAAGGGCATCTGGGTGCTTTCCAGCTTGTGGTTATTGTGAATAAGGCTGCTATGAACATAGTGGAACATGTGTCCTTGTTGTATGTTAGAGTGTCATTTGGGTATATGCCCAGGAGAGGTATAGCTGATTCCTCAGGTAGTGCAATGTACAATTTTCTGAGGAACCTCTGAACTGATTTCTAGAGTTTGCAATCCCACCAACAATGGTGGAGTGTTCCTCTTTCTCCACATCCTCGCCAACATTTCTTGTCACCTGAGATTTTGACCTTAGCCATTCTGACTGATGGGAGGTGGAACCTCAGGGTTGTTTTGATTTGCATTTCCCTGATGACTAAGGATGTTGAACATTTCTTTAGGTGCTTCTCAGCCATTTGATATTCCTCAGCTGAGAACTCTTTGTTGAGGTTTGTACTCCATTTTTTTTTTTTTAAATAGGGTTATTTGACTCTCTGGAGTCTAACTTCTTGAGTTCTTTGTATATTTTTGGATATCAGTCCTCTATCAGATGTAGGATTGGTAAAGATCTTTTCTTGAATATAGGCTTTTGTAGTAGGATCTGATTATTTTTTTTTTAATTTCCTCAGATTCTGTTGTTATGTCTCCCTGTTCATATGATTTTGTTAGTTTGGATACACTCTCTGTGCCCTCTGGTTAGCCTGGCTAAGCGTTTATCTATTTTGTTGATTTTCTCAAAGAACCAGGTCCTGGTTTTGCTTTTTTGTTTTTGTTTTTGTTTTTGTTTTTTGTTTTTTTTTTTGTTGTTGTTGTTCTAGAACTTTCAGGTGTGCTGTCAAGCTGCTAGTGAATGCTCTCTCCAATTTCTTTTTGGAGGCACTCAGAGCTATGAGTTTTCCTCTTAGCACAGCTTTCATTGTGTCCCATAAGTTTGGGTATGTTGTGTCTTATTTTCATTGAATTCTAAAAAGTCTTTAATTTTTTTCTTAATTTCTTCCTTGACCAAATTGTCATCGAGTAGAGCATTGCTCAGCTTCTATGTGTATGTGGGCTTCTGTTGTTTTTGCTGTTAATGAAGACCAGACTTAGTCCATAGTGATCTGATAGAATGCATGGAATTATTTCCATCTCCTTGTATTTATTAAGGCCTGTTGTGTGACCAATTATACAGTCAATTTTTGAGAAGGTACCATGAGGTACTAAGAAGGTATACTCTTTTGTTTAAGGATGAAATGTTCTATAAATGTCTGTTAAACCCATTTGGTTCATAACTTCTGTTAGTTTCACTGAGTCTCTGTTGAGTTTGTTTCCATGATCTGTCCATTGATGAGAGGGGTATGTTTAAGTCTCCTGCTATTATTGTGTGAAGAGCTATGTGTACTTTGAGCTTTAGTCAAGTTATGAATGTGGGCACCTTTGCATTTGGAGCATAGATGTTCAGAATTGAGAGTTCCTCTTGGTAGATTTTTCCTTTAACGAGGATGAAGTGTCCTTCCTCATCTTCTTGGATAACTTTTGGTTGAAAGTTGATTTTTATTTGTTATTAAAATCGACATTCTAGTTTGTTTCTTGGGGCCATTTGCTTTGGAAAAATACTTTCTAGCCTTTTACAGTGATGTCACTGAGGTGTGTTTCTGTTACGTATCAAAATTCTGGGTCCTGTTTAGGTATCCAATTTGTTAGTCTTTTTCTTTTATTGGTTATTTGAGTCTATTGATCTTAAAACATATTAAGGAAAAGTGATTATTGGTTCCTATTATTTTTGTTGTTAGAGGTGGAATTATGTTTGCATGGCTATCTTCTTTAGGGTTTGTTGAAAGAAGATTAGTTTCTTGCTTTATCTAGGGTGTAGTTTTCCTCCTTGTGTTGGAGTTTTCCATCTATTATCCTTTGTAGGGCTGGATTTATGGAAAGACATTGTAAAACTTTGATTTTGTCATGGGATATTTTGGTTTCTCCATCTATGGTAAATGAGAGATTTCCTTGGCTGGCATTTGTGTTCTCATAGGGTCTGTATAACATCTGTCCAGGATCTTCTAGCTTTCATAGTCTCTGTTGTCTGGTATAATTCTGATAGGTCTGCCTTTCTTTATATGTTTCTTGACCTTTTTCCCTTACTGCTTTTAGGATTCTTTCTTTGTTATATGCATTTGGTGTTTTGATTACTATTTGGCGGAAAGAATTTTTTTTCTGGTCCAATCTCTGGAGTTCTGTAGGCTTCTTGGTTTTTCATGGGCATCTCTTTCTTTAGGTTAGGGATGTTTTCTTCTATAATTTTGTGGATGATATTTACTGGCCCTTTATGTTAGGAATCTTCCCTCTCTTTTATACCTATTATCCTTAGGTTTGATCTGCTCATTGTGTCCTGGATTTCCTGGATTTTTTGGGTTAGGAGCTTTTTGTATTTTGCATTTTCTTTGACTGTTGTGTGTCAATGTTTTCTGTGGTATCTCTGTCCTGAGATTCTCTCTTCTATCTCTTGTATTCTGTTGGTGATGACTCTTGATCTTTTTCCTAAGTTTTCTCTTCTTTTTTTGATCCAATTGATAAGATATAATTGCACACTTAAACATACAAAGCCTGATACCATCCATTCCTTAGGAACATTGATAACAACCTGTAAATACACAGAGCAGAATATTAATGTCACCTGGAATATTGTCCTGCCACGGCTTCTCTCCTTCTCCTATTTCTCCCTCCTGTCTCTACTTTTCTGTTCTAGTCTCCTTCTCTTCCTTCAAACTTCTCTCCTGCCCATCCTTCCTTCTCCTCCAATGACAGGACTCCCTCTATCCTGTACCTGCCCCCCACCTGTACTTTACAAATTCAATGGGGAGAAGGTTCTGGTGAAGTCACATGATTCCTGAGTATGTGACTAGGCAGCTGTCCTTGGGGCAGAGGAATTAGCATCAAAATACAGATAACTTCAGGGTAAACCACACCATTTCCCCCTTTTCTCCAGTTAAAAAGCCTTTTCACTTATATATATATAAATTGAGTACAATTATTACCATTCTACAATTTATAAAGTATATGATATTCTCAACACCCAGTCCATCACTATATCAGTTAAACAGAACATTTAGTTATTCATTCCAGCTTAAGAAAGGCTTAAAATCTATATTATATCTTGGCTAGCTTGTATAATATCTCATAACTATCCAATAAAATATGTATATTCAGAGTTATACAGCCTGATAGGCTATGAGACTATAATCAGTCTTCGACCCCATCAGAAATCTGAGAATGACCAAATATCTATACACAGAGGAAGCCTAACACGGCTTCTAGAACTGAGAGGTTGTAGAGACAAATCTCCACTAGCACAGTCCCCTGTTAGCAACATGTTAGCACAAGTCTTCAGCCTTCTGGCCCCAAATCAACTGACAGACTCTTGAAATGCAGATTCTGAAGGGCTGATCACCCTGTCTTAGCAGAGTTTATCAGTCAACTATTCTGCATAATTTGTCCTTTTCTGGACAGTATTAGTCTGCAGATGAAATAGGCAGTTTTGTCCAGTGGCTGCCTAGCCACAAAGTATTGCCTCACCTGTAGGTAGAGATGTTCAAATTCTTCGTTAAATCCACCAGAGGGGAATTTAGGAGTAGATATGTCTCAACAAAAGATAAATAACTTTAAATCTCAAATTTTGTGGATTTCTGACGTTTTTGAAAATCTATCTATATAAGACAATCTGGACTATTGTCTTTATATCTTAATATTGTCTTGAAAGTACTCTCACAAAGTCAGAGCCATGAATTAGCTAGTTGGCCCTTAACTCACAGATGTAATAACTCAGAAGTTTTAATGACATCATTAGAAGGACAGACTCTAAACCTTGTACTTTTAAACTTTTAACAAATAAATTCTATATCAAAGCAAAGATATGATTTTAGCTTAGTTAACCAATGAGATTATGATTGTATAACTCAATCTAGCTAATTCCTCCCTGTTAAATTAACATTTCTAAATTCCTCATAAAAACAACTTTAGAATAACCATTTTCAGCCCCCCAAAGTCCAGAGAATTGGGGCGATGACTCCTCTATAACTTCTTCAAGCTGTACATGGGTGTTGAGATATCCTTGGGGGTAGGGGGTAGGAAGAATGAATGTTGTAGCGGGATGTGTCCTGACTGGACCCAGCTGAAAATCCTTGAGACCAGGAATCCAAGTAGGCACATTCTGTAAAATACAACTCTCAAGACAAAAGTTTAGAATCGAAATCTCTTTTTGTTTGATTCTCCTGCATTAATTTTTTCAGGCGGTCTACCTCTATCAAATCTGATCAGTATGACTCTGTAAGGTTTCCGGAGCCAAATCACACTTTTTAAAAACACAAAGACAAATCTTTCTCCCCAAATACTGTGTTCCTTAGTCTGTAACCAGAATAGCTTGCATCTTGCACTCTTTCCCAGAGTAATAATATAACCATAAAACTCAAAGTCACACCCATCATGAATATTAAACAATTTTTAAAAAAGGAAGTAAGCTAAACAATGAGCCTGGTAGGCTTTTGTACTCTGTGATATCAGGAAATGAACCCAAAGTTCCCGTGGGGCCCACGTTAAGAGAATATGAGCTTCCTGTTGTGGTAAATATCAAAAGTAACCACAAACCCTCACTAGCCCGCATCAATGAGCCATATGGCCTTTAGCGGGGTAATTTATAAAACAAACCAAATACCTTCTATCAATTCCAATATCAATAAGTAACACATCAAACCAGAACTTTAGCCCAAAATATCTCAATCTGTCAAGCTCTCTACCTGGAGTCACAGATTTTTATTTAACCTTAATAACTTCTATAATATATGTCTGCATTCACTCTCCCTGGTGTTACAGACATTTATCACAACTCTCTACTTGGAGTTAGTGACCAATTTTTCCCTATCTAAGTTCCGAACCATAGATGAAAATCCCCACGTGATTCGGGTAATCTCTTTACTCTCCTTAAAACAAACTTAAACACCTTCTATCAATTCTAAAACCAACAAGCAACTTAAAACTCAGGACTTTAGCCCAAAATATATCCATCTGTTAAGCTCTCTACCCGGAGCCACAGATTTTTCTTTAACCTTAATAACTTTTATAATATATGTCTGCATTCACTCTTTTTGGTGTTACAGAAATTTCATCACAACTCTCTACTTGGAGTTAGTGACTAATTTTTCCCTATCTAAGTTCTGAACCGTGGATGAAAATCCCCACCTGATTCAGGTAATCTCTTTACTCTCTTCTTTCTAAAAACAAACTCAATCACCTTTTAATAATACCTGTAATTAAGAAGTAGCTTGTCTAACTAGGATTTCAACCCAAAATTCCCATGGAGCCCACGTTAAAAAGAATATGAGTATCCTGAAAGACTTTCTAAACAACTTTCTTTAAAAAGCAGCTTTTTTAATCTCTAACTCTCTGAGCTGCCATTACTTATCACACAGCAGAGGACCTACAGCCTGCCAGCCCAGGTGGCTTCCCCATTTCTTTGTTTGAATTCCCGCCCTTAAGATATCACATGACTTAACATGGCCCCGGCCTCCTCTTACTTAGAAAATACAAACTTTCTCTCAACCTTTAGGATTACTAGTGGATTCTTGTCCATCACATTAGTTCGCCATCTGTTGTTGTAAAAATACAAAAAATAAAAAAGGTATTGTTGGTCTTTTACCTCTCTGGTCCGCACTGAGATGCCCCAAGATATCTGCTAGGTATCTAGCACAGTAGGTATCTAGTTGGCGGAAACACATTCCAACTCCTTGGTGGCCCAGAGTCTCCTCCCGCCGCACACATTCCTACACCCAAACTGTCACTTAAAAGAACATACAACACAATAATCTTTGACCCAATTGATAAGATATAATTGCACACTTAAACATGCAAAGCCCGGTACCACCCATCCCTTAGGAACATTGATAACAACCTGTAAATACACAAAGCAGAATCTTAATGTCACCTGCCACATTGTCCTGCCACAGCTTCTTTCCTTCTCCTATCTCCTGTCTCCTCATTCTCTTCCAGTCTTCTCCTCTTCAAACTTCTCTCCCTTTCCCAAGTTTTCTATCTCCGCGGTTGTCTCCCTTTGTGATTCTTTTATTGTTTCTATTTCCATTTTTAGATCCTGGATGGTTTTGTTTAGTTCCTTTAGCTGTTTGCCTGTGTTCTCCTGTGTTCCCCCTCCCCAGCCCCCCTTCCCACCTCCCCCTGACATTCCCCTACACTAGGGGGTTCAGCCTTGGCAGTACTAAGGGCTTTTCCTCTAAGGGAGTTATTTATGTCCTTCTTAAAGTCCTCTATCATCATCATAGAATATGATTTTAAATCTGCATCTTGCTTTTCTGGTGTGATGGGGTATCCAGTATTTGCTGTGGTGGGAGAACTGGGTTCTGATGATCCCAAGTAGCCTTGGTTTCTGTTGCTTAGATTCTTATGCTTGCCTCTCCCCACCTGGTTATCTCTAGTGTTAATTGGTCTTGCTGTCTCTGCCTGGAGCCTGTCTGTCCTGGAGCCTATGATCTTAGGTGTTTCAGCACTCCTGGGAGAGCAGCTTTCTCTGGGCAGGATTTGGGTCTGAAGTGCTGTGCCACCAGGTTAACTCTGGGTTGCAGATGGAGACTGGAAGGATGCTTTCCCCGGTTGTTCTGAGGTTCCCGAGCCCTGTGGCCTCCTGACAGGTTCCTCTTCGGTCAGTTATTGGTGCAAAAATGTTCTTCTCACCTGTGGACTTAGGAGTGACAGCACTCCTCGGAGACCAGCTCTCTCTGGGCGGGACTTGCGTCCAGAGAGCTGTGCCACAGGGTTAACTCTGGGTGCAGACAGAAACCGGACAGGCTTTCACTTTCTACACTTGCCACACCCAGGCAACAGGTGTGGGCCCTGTTCAGCTATGACTCAGGTATGCATCTGCTTCTGTCTGAATCACAACACTCAGCGATTTCCCACAGCTCCTGCATCATTCCACATTCCCACCACAGTATACAAAGATTCTAATTCTTCTGCATCTCTGTTCGCACATGCCATTCTCCTAACTTTTTTTTTTTTAAATTTTAAAAACATTGTCCAGAATGACCTTCAACTCACAATCCTCCTGCTTCAGTCTTTGGAGTGTAAAGATTACAGGCCGTATTACTGTATTCAGTTTGTTTTTGTTTTGAGACACTCTCATGTATCCCAGGTAGGCTGGCCTCCACCCTAGGCTGGCCTCAAACTCACCATGGAAATGAGGTTAAATTTCTTACTGTCTTGCTTTTACCTTCCGAGTTCTGGGATTATAAGGACGTGTCTGGGATTATAAGGATTATACATGGTTATATGGGGATTGGTTATATGGGGATAGGAATGGAATCCAGAGAGTGCTAGGCAAGCACTCTACCAACTGAGTAGCCCCAGTTAGGGAATCTTACTGGGTCTGAGATTTTGTTTTACATTTTCCTGATACTTAGTAATATTGGATGTATTTAATATGCATAGTGTCTATTTGTGTGTCTTCTTTGGAGAAAAATCTGTTCAAGTCCTTTGTTCATTTTAAACTCAGTATGGGGATTGGAGAGATGGTTTGTTGGATAAAGCGCTTGCAGAAGGGCCTAGGTTTGGCTCCCCATATCAGGTGTAACATAGAAGCATGTGTCTGTAATTCTACAGTGAAATGGCAGTGCGGAGATGAGCAGAGAGTCCCCAGCACCTCATGGGCCAGCTAATCTGGCACACACAGCAGTGAACAAGAGACTGTTTTATAAACAAGATGAAAAGTGAATTCCAGCACATTTGAAAGTTTTTCATAGCACACCACACACACACACACACACACACACACACTCACATGCATGCCATACACATATACCACACATCAATCCTCTATCACTCCACACACACACCCCACATATGCAACATGTAAGTGAGAATACAGTAAAGAAATCACAGAAATGACCACTCCATGGTCAGAGGGAGGGTTGATGCTGTGGCCGAGAAAGAGCACAGTCATAGACATCCAGAAGCATCTAGAGGAGAGGTAAAAGACTCATACTCAACATTGCCAGGCTTATCTGTGAGAGAGGTGAAAATAACCAGAGAACAGCAAGAGAGCGATCATCAAGAGAGGATGGGGTGGGGTAGGGGACCTTGCCATTATAAGGTTAACTGTAGGGTTTTGGGGAGGAGGAAGCTGTAAACTCTAACAGCCTTGGAACTAGCATAGTGGGGGATGAGTGAGGGAGGTGAGAGGGGCTTGGAAATGTATAACAAGTAGATGTGGCAGGAACCGAAAAAGCCTGGGACCAGCATGGGCTTTGATACAACCGCAGAGTATTGAACAGCTTGCTATTGGGAATCAGAAAGACACAAGTAGCCCTTTCTGGCAGGAAAAAACCCATCTAACAGGTTCCTGAGAGATACTGGCTGTAGGTTTATAGTTCAGCCTGAGCTGAACCAAGACTGCCATTTGTGGACAAATATGCGCTGTGTTTTGGAGTTTGGAGAATAGGAGTTTTCTTTTGACCTGACCTAACAAAATGGCAATGTTTTTGAGAAGCTAAGCAAAGACAGAGACAGTATCCAAATAAACAAAATTAGAGATGAAAAGGGAAACATAGCAGCATGCGCTAACACATATCAAGTCCCCATACCACACTGTACACAACACATCTCCACACACTCCCTACTCTACACACAGACATACACATATCATATCAACCACAAATACACTCTCACATTCCACTCACACCATACACATGTAACCACACTACATATACACCCAAATACATACCTTAACACACACATCACACATATACCCCACATTTTGATCACACACACACACACACACACACACACACACACACACAGAGAGAGAGAGAGAGAGAGAGAGAGAGAGAGAATTAGTTATATATTTAACACCTTATCAAATACATGGGTTACAAATATTTTCTCCCAATCTGTAGTTTCCCTTTCTTCTGGTTGTTTTTTCCTTTGCTGTGCAGAGCCTTATATTTGATATGGTCTCACTTACTTTCTTTTCACTCTTGTGGCCTGGGCTTTGAGGTCAAGATTAATCTTATGAGGTTGGTCAAGCTGTACTTTTTGAAAGGCAGGGAGTCAAAATTTGTGGAATGCTTTAGAACAGACATTAATATTTATTTAAGGCATCATTTTCCATGGCTGTTGAGGAAAAGTTTCACAATTCTTGGTTCTTATTTTCTCAGTTGTGAAATGGGAATGGTGGTGTTTGCTTCCATTGCAATATCACCCTTGAGAAAAGACATACGTTCTGCCAAATCGTACACTCAGATCAGAAGGGTCAGTGGCAGAAATCATGTTGGCCAAACAACACACCTATGATATTTTGCACCCAAAGTACTTACAAGACCCGTAGCCACCCCCAAAGAAGCACTCACGCATCTCTGTCAGAGAAGCACCTAGAACATGCACTGTTGGTCCTTTGCAGCTGTGAATCCAGCCGCTGCTTCTTTCTACAAGGTGCTGAAGTTCAACGTTGCTAAGCCTCATTAATTTAGCACCTCAGTTAGGAAGATACATTCTCACAGCATCTTCATTGCTCTTGCAGCATTGCCAAATGGACCTGCCCAGTGGGAGACTCCCTGGTTTTTGAAGCCTTGACTTTGCTCTACATTCAGTTTACTGCTCCAGAGAGGGCACTACTTTGTTAGTCCGATGGTATAGGCCTGTGGTGAGGGAGAACATGGGGCAGGGGGAGCATGGTTGAGAAGGATGCTAGTTGTTGTTGTTGGGAAACAGGAAGAGACCAGGCAGGAGACACATCCTTTAAGGCACACCCCATTGATCCACTTCCTCCAGTCAGGCCCCACCTTCCACAGCCTTCATCAAATTCTGATAGTCTATTCAATTATGATTACATCTCTGGATTCGGCTAGGGACTAGATCAATGCTCTTATGATCTAGTCATTTCCCTAATGCCCTACCTCCAACACAGGAGTCTTCAGAGGACAGTCCACATCCAAACCACAACAGCAAGACCTTAGTATCTACCCTGAGCTGTGAGCTGGAATTTTCCATCTGTCTATGCTCTTTACTTCTAGGAATGACCTTAAGGACCCTAGATAAATTGGAAAGTGGCAAAGCTTCCATCATTTCTGTAGTTAAGGAGTAGGACAGACACTTTCCTGTTTAGTAGGAATACTATGAACCATGGGAAGAAACTCAACATTTAGGCTAAATCCAAATATGGTTAGCCCAAACAAGGAGTGTTTCTTTTTCCTGAAGTTTAAAAAAAATCCCACTTAACGATTATTTTTCTATTAAAAGACAATTCATTAACATTTATTTTTTTAATTGTGTAATTTTTTTTGCCTGTGTGTTATATCTGTGCACCTTGTTTATGTAGGACCTTTAGAGGTCAGAAGAGGACATTGGACCAGAGAGGCAGATGGTTGTAAGCCACCATGTGGGTACCAGATATAAAAGCTGGATTCTTTGAAAGAGCAGCCAGTGTTCTTAACTGTTGAGCCACCTCTCGAGCCTCTCTCTAACATTTTGAAAAGCTACTGTGTCCCAGGCATCACTTTCCTATATTCCTCTTTAACTTTTTAGCCTTAGAAAAGAGCCATGGCAATAACTATCACGGCACCTAGTCATGCTAATATTTACTGTGTGTCAAGGTCCTGCAACGCACGGAATGAACAACAATCCCCGAGTTGTCCTTGATTTGACCTTTACCTATGACGATACTTGACTTTTGCGTACTTTGGACTTTAAGAAAGAAATTCAGTTTTATTTGGCTAAAAGGGCCGTTACAGTAGTTAGCACCAGGTGGCGCTAAAAGACTGGGCTTGGGAATAGAGTGCTTGGTCCTCTGTAGTACACTGGGGTAGAGATGCTCGTACTTCAGGACAGAGTTAAAGAAAAGAAGGGCAAGCAAGCATCGCCCTCAATTCCCATACCTCCACATGCTAAGGCCCATTCTCTCAAGTTTTCTCAGTGGTGAGTTCCCTGGAGAGCTGAGACTCTTCGTGTGTATACACAGTGATTTTACTGGGGTGTCAAATATCCTTAAAAAGTATTCTGACTTTTCTGAGGGAAAATGAAAACAAATCTCACATGAGATTACATTGGGAATAGTTCTGTCTTTTCCCTCATCACTTAAGTATGCAGGCATGTAGATCAAACAAAGACAGAGCACAGCCCCTAAAAATCCTTATCAACTTGGGCTTTATTGATGGGCACAAGTCTGCTTACCTAGGAATCTCCAGGAGGCTCAGAATTATTTTCTCTAGTGCTGGTACCAGGAAGCTAAAATCTTTCAATAGACACCATAGTTTAACAAATCCTTCCACTGGCCTTTCAAAGGCACGGAGAGGGAAGAAGAGTGGAATAGAAATTCCTGCCACTCAAAAAGGAAACTTCTGGAAGCTTGTGAAACAGGTAACCAGAATTGAGGACTAGAACTCTTGGAAGGAATTAAGACACAGGGGAGGCTGATTCCCTGGCCAGAGCTACACTAGAACTTATGCAGGGTCTGTGGGAAGTGCCTTTGGAGATAGATGTGGAAAAGAGGGAGGTTTTAAAGGTCTAGTCAGGCTTTTTGTTGCTAGCTCTTCCTTTTCTGAGTTTCAAATCTAATAAAAATTCAGGGTAGTAGTTGAATATTTGACGTACATGAATCCCTTACAAAATGGGTGTGCTCACTCCTTTATAAAAATAGTAGGGGTTGGGGATTTAGCTCAGTGGTAGAGCGCTTGCCTAGCAAGAGCAAGGTCCTGGGTTCGCCCCCCAGCCCCAAAAAAAAAAAAAAAAAAAAAAGGAAAAGAAAAAAAATAGTAGCATTCCAGGAAATATTCTCTCTCTCTCTCTCTCTTTCTCTCTCTCTCTTTCTCTCTCTCTCCCTCTCTCCCTCCCTCCCTCCCTCCCTTCCTCCTTCCTCTGAATTTTAAAGCCAAGTATCTCATCCTATAGCATCCTTGGATTCTTTGATTTGACCCAGACATCACACAGTGAATTTCCATTGTGATCTCTTTTGACATAATAGTCATGCTTTTAGTCTGAGTCTGGAGCTCTCCAGACACCCTATGACCAGTAGGAGCAGGAATTGGTCTATCATTCTTCATTTCAAGGTCCTCCTTTAGTCAAGGGAGAAATAGTGGGGAAGGCCAACTGTTCCACGGGCGGCCATTTTGCTAATATAATCTGGTGATCAGGTCGTTCCCTGGAACTTGTTCTATTAAGTCTTCTATGTATATTTTATTTATTTTAACATTCAGCCTTGAAACCATTGTTGAAGGCATTCTCTTGCCCCCAACACATTTTGAAACACATTTAGTCTGTGAGAGTAGTAGGACCAAAAAGGAATTATATTTTCCAAGAGTTGATCTAAGCTGCATATAAGCAGTACACACCTGTAGTCCTAACTGCTCAGGAGAGTGAGTCAGGAGGACGATAAGTGTGAGGCCCACCTGGGATATGTGCATAGCAAGATCTTGCCCAGATTGGACAACTTTGTGAAACTCTATCTTTATAAAACTGGCTGGGAGTGGAGTAAGGTATCACTCAGTGCTAGAACATTTGCTTATGAGTCTAGGATGTGCGAGATCCTAGACTTAACCTTTGTATTAGAACAAAAAGAGATGAGTCTAAGGTTAAAAATATGATTTGGGGCATCTCATTTCTTTGATTCTACAGAAATACATTTTTTGATTTTGCTGACATCTTTCATTAAATACCTCAAAAACATTTTATAAACACGTACATATAGAGAAAGAAGAGGCAACTCAGACCCAAAAGGACATGCATGGTATGTACTCAAAAAAGTACAGAATACCCAAGATACAGTCTGCAGGACTCAAAAAGGTCAACAAGCTGAAGGGCCTAAGTGAGGACACCTTTATCCTACTTGGGAGGAGAAGAAAGCAACCACAAGTGGGGGAGGGAGGAAGGAACCTGGGAGTGAAAGGAAATGGGGGTGGGGAGAGGGGAATATGATCTGGTATTGGGTGTGGAAAAGGACTGAAGCCCTGAGGGCCAGCAGAAAGAATGGGAAAAGGTGACCTTGGGAGGTAGGAGGTTAGGAGGACCCTCCAGAATGCACCTGAGACCTGGGAGGTGAAAGACTCTCAGGACTCAAAGGGGGGACCCCTGATGATATGCCCTACTGTAGGGAGAGGGAACATGTAGAGCCCACCTCCAGTAGAAAGACGGGGCATCAAGTGAGGGATGAGGTTGCCATCTCACAGTCAAAACTTTGACCCATGATTGTTCCTGTCCAAAAGAACTGCAGGGATGGAAATAGAGAAGAGCCTGAGGAAAAGGAGGTCCAGGAACAGGCCCAAAGTGTGATCCAGCTCAAGGGGAAGCCACAAGGCCTGATACCATTACTGAGGCTATGCAGCACTTACAAAAAGGGACCTACCATGACTGCCCTCTGAAAACCCAACAAGCAGCTGAAAGGGTCAGAGGGAGATATGTGCACCCAACCAATGAACGGAAGCTGCTGACCCCTCCGGTTGAATTAGGGAAGAGCTAGAGGAAGCTGAGGAGGAGGGTGACCCTGTAAGAGGACCAGCAGTCTCAATTAACCTGGATCCCAGAGATTTCTCAGACACTGGATCACCAACCAGGCAGCATACACCAGCTGAGATGAGGCCTCCAACACATATCCAGCAGAGGATTCCCGGGTCTGGGTTCAGTCAGAGAAGATGCACCTAAACCTCAAGAGACTGGAGGCTCCAGGGAGTTTAGAGGGCTGGTGGGGTGGCTGAGGTGGGGACATCCTTGTGGAGACAGGGGGTCAGGGAGGAGGTATGGGATGTAGAACAGTCGGAGGGTGGACTGAGAGGGGAATAAAATCTGGAGTATAAAAAATAAATAAATAATATAAAAATGATGAGGGAATCACAGAATAGTGAACACAGTTGTTGAAATCTGAAGTATGAGTTTTGACATTACAGTGGTGTGAAACTTTCTCATTGACAAAAATGTGTGCAACCAGGGTATTCCCTCTATACCAGCCTAGCCTGGAAAGAGGACATCTCCTCCTTTATAGGCTACCCTCTAGTTCTCTGTTCTCAGGTCTACTCTTTCTAGCACGACAGGAAGTTATCCTGATTGCTATTTGTATGCGCTACTCCAGGTCACTGGGGCTGCTCCTAGTCTCTTCAACAAGGCATGCCATGAGCTCTCAGGAACCTACAGCAAGAAGCTCGCCCGTCTCCTCTGAGAGTGCTTTTGCAAGGCTGGCAGGTCTTTGCCATGCTGGACGGTCTCACCCTCCGAGGGGTCTTTTTCTTAGTCCCTGAAAACAAACAAAGCTGTTGTCCTCTGAGACACAATGGTATCTTGGGTTATGACCTACAGCAGTTAGTCCTTTCATGCTTTTGAACAATGATTCCCAGTGAGGCAACTCCTGCTTCGGATACAAAGAAGTGACAAGTATTAGAAGCACCCTCTGTCTGGTACCCCGAGATGGTGATGACCAGCTGCCCTCTTGCTCTGTACTGTAGGTAGCCAGGGTGTGGACAACAGGCACTCCAGAAGAGCAACAGGGTTTGGGCAAAGTCATTGCAGACAGACGCTAAAGTAAAGACCTTCACTCTCATTTGAAAGGCAGCTTCCTTTTGGTCCATAAATTCTAATAAAGGGCTTCTGGGAACTTCTCTCTGAGCAGATTTCAGGATGTGATATTATTCATACAGGTAAATTCTAAACCCCCATCTACTGGGAGGAGACTTGGGCTGGAACTGACAGGTGCAAACCAGGAGCCCTAGGAGCTCACACCTCTCTCTGTCCACCTAGAACTGGACAGAATAGACAGTGATTGCTCTCATTGTACAGTGCAGACAGCGCTGCACCTCCTGAATTGTGGATGCTTAGCAAACATCTAGATTAGAAGAGATCATTGCAATTTCAGTAAGTATTCTGAAGTGGTGCTTTGATGGTTTGTGTATGTCTTCAGGTCTGTTAATCACTACAAAGTCTTAACACAACGTGCCATTCAAAAATCACATGCAAGCCACCGTGCTTGTGTGCACGCATACACTTACAGCTCATTATTGTCAAGCTCTTTGTATTTTAATGAGCGTGTTTGTTATGACAGGAGGCAGGGTCCAGATGCTGTTTTGCTTCTGTCACTGGAAGCTTAGAAAACTCAATGGAGACAATGTTTTACACAGTCTTTTAGTGCATCTGTTGAATACACAGCAAAATGATTTTATTGAAACAAATCTGCGGCTGATTTTTCTTTAACAGTAGCTGAATAAATACATGGCCATTTATAACTGTTATGCTTCTGGGAGCCAGGAAAATGATCTGCATAACTAACCCTTGATTAGCCCAGTCTTTCAGCTCTCAGGATTGGAAAGCATGATCCTCACACAGATCAGGATGTCTCCTTGGAGCTCAAGGTAGAACAGATTTGTGAGGAGAAATTAGACTTGGGCACTAAACAAACACCCCTTTGAACTGTTATTTCATGGTTTTAAATTCCTCAGCTTACACTGAATAGTTGGGGAACATGAAAGAACCATCTGGGCTTCTGTATTGGCCTCTCCAAATGAACAGGTGTGGGAAGTAGAATCTGGAGAATGCCCCTGTCTCAGTCCATTTATTGCTGAGTAACAAAATACTCAAGATGGAGATTTACAACAATTTATTTGGTCCGCAGTTCCGAATGTTGGGAAGTTTAAGAGTACAATGCCAACATTTGCTCAGCGTCTGGCCAGGGCTTACTAGTGCATTATAAGGGGCTTGGGAGCATCACGTGGTCAGCGTTTTAGCTTGGGTCTCACTCTTATTATGAAGCCTCTAATGCTGTCGCCGGGCGGTCATGACCTCATCTAATCCTAGTTACCTGCCAAAGGTGCCACCTCCAAAGGACATAAGGATTTGGGAATCACATTTCCATCACATTAACTTTTGGAGAACACATTCAAAGCATACTAGCCCCGTGGATTCCACACTGCTTTATACAACTGGTAAAATTCCCTTCTAAGTGTGAGCAGGGCCTGTGAATTGGGGCTGTTAGGCACTTGACTAAGTTAGGTTATGTGACCATAGTAGTGAGGTCTTTATCCTTACATTGTATCGCCAATGTTTTCATCCTAACAGGCTAAAGAGGTTTAAAGTAAGAACTATGTTTCTCAGGAGTTGAAGAACTAATTATGCTACAGAGAACTCATGTGGAAGAATGGTGGCAGCCTCCACCATCTGAGAGAAAGCCCCGATCGCTAGAAATTGAGGTCCTCAATCTTACATCCATGAGGAACTTAGTTATCCCATCCAGCAGTAATCATTAGAGTCATGCCATCTCACATGGGAGTTCCCATGACAAATGGGACACCTTTGCCTTGCTCCATGGACGCTGTAACATGAGACACATGCGCTATTTTATAGTGATGTTATATAGAGATGAACGGTCACAGCCGTATGGAACCGAGAATTCACAACTGCAAGGCCGTGCTGAGGTGCTGGTCAAAGACCAAACCTTTGATAATCATGGTTATGGTTCAACTTCCCCTGGTGGTTTATTAGTGATGTCACAAACAGACACTCTTTGTATGCCTCTGGAATATAACAATGGTCAACCAGAAAGCTGTCAATGGTGTGCATTATGTCACAAATAAATGTAAGCCTTTCGGCTTAAGCTTTTAAAAGATCATTTAAATGTCATCAAAAGGATGAATAGAAATTATAATCGTAGAAAGTTCATTGTGATAGGGCCTGGGAAATGAGTATTAGATAAACAATGAATGAGGCATGAAGTCATTGAGCAAACACACAGGCATCGTTAGTGCACACCCTCTAACAGGATAGACAGCTACTGATCACTATTTTCTTCTTTTGATTAAAACTCACTACAAACATTTTGTTAATTCTTTTTATATTCTAGAATGTTCCTCATCTGTTCTGCTCGAGAAGAATTCATGTTATGAACATACCTCAATTATAAATTAATTTTATAACATCCTTTAAACTCCCCTACATTTCCCATACTAGAATACAAAAGATGAAATACATATTTATAAATCTCCAAAGTACACTAATTACTGAAAACCTGAGGTTAGACAAGCATCTTGGGTTCTGTGGTTCTATGCAAATACTTTTCCACCTCAGCCTGTAGTCAAATTCTTTCTCTTTTCTTTCCCCTTTACCCTTTCTTGTTTCGCTTGAGCAATTTCTGAAATTAAGAAAATTCATTTCCACTGAGGTTTTACAGTAGTTAGTATAAAATACCCAGAGCCTTGCAGAATTCTGGGTTATTTCACCTCTTGCCTTCCTACTTCTGAGATACAGACGCACTAGAGTGACTTCTTGCCAAAACATCTGGATCAATGTTGCTTCTGCGATTAATTCAGCAATTAATTTTGAGTCACCAATCATTCATAGGTGTTATATTCAGGAAAGAAATAACCACCCCTCTCCAGAATCATGGAGTCATTTAACCAAGAGCCAGTCCAGATTTGAATTCTCTACTTCGTGTTCTCTGTGACTTATGCCCTCTCTTTTCATGATTCTGAATCTGTGTTTCCCTGAAAGCTGTCTTGTGATGTTGTCTCTGTGTTTTTGTGTCTCTGTGTATTCATCTCTGTTTGCCTGTCTGTTCTATGAGCTGCACGTGTCTGTCTGTCCCTCACAAAGGGCTTTGCTCTGTATTTCTTGAACAGCATAGAAAACATCTTATGGGGAAGGAATCAGACTCATCACTGAAATCTTTAACAGAGTTTTATAAGGGATTAAGTTGCTGACTCGAACTGATCCCAACTGACCCAGATAACAAACATCATTTTCATCAACCAAAAACTATAAATCTTTGCTTTCAATCTTTATGAGATATTTTAGAAGGTTGTTTTCAAGTTCAGTATTTCCTGCTTTCCACAAATGATACACATGTACTATTTCGAGTTAGGGGCCTAGAAGAGTACATAATTTATGACTATAGCTATGCATTAGTTTAAGTTGTAGAAGTTGTTAATGGGAAATCCAAGGCAGGTAAAGTTGATTGTTACATTGTTCTCCTAAAGGCACGTTAGACTGACAATCTGAGTACACAGTAGGCTAGCAGTCTTAAGTGAACTCGCAGTGTACTATTAACTCTGATTGTGAGGTCTAGCAAAAGTTCTAATCTTGTAAGAGATATTTTGTGAATATTGCATTGGCACAGCTGATATGCACACACACACACACACACACACACACATACACACACACACCACACCACACACACACACACAAACACACACACACCCCACACCACACCACACACACACACACACACATACACACACACACACCACACACACACATACACACAACACACACCACACACACACCACACACACACACACATACACACCACACACACACACACACAACACACACATGTACACACACACACACACACACACATACCACACACACACACCACACACACACCACACACACACACACACACACACACAAACACCACACACACACACACACACACACACACACACACACACACACACACACACACACACACACACACACACACACACACACACACACACACACACACACACACACACTTAAATACTGTGTCTATTTTTCAAATAGAATGGCTGTGTTCTCTCCAGGCACTTCTATATATAACTAAAGTTCTTTTCTTTTTACAAAGTCATGCCAATCCGTTGGAAAGAAAAACGATTTCAAAATTGGTTTTAGAGTTGTTTGGAATGTTGCTTGGTCTGCCTGGGTCTGCTAGAATAAGAAAAGAGTGAACATGTAAAAGAGGGGCAGTGACGAAGGGGAGGGTAATAGTAGTCATTTGTAGTGGAAGAGAGGGCTGAGCAGTGCTATGGAGTTAATTTATACTTCCAGGGAATATATGGTATACTTTTATTCAGAGAAAAAAGCAGGCTACCTAGTTGGGATATTTGTCCAGCCTTCTTATGATGATAACTTTATTTTTAGAACTGTTTCTCAGATATAAAGATTATTTTCTGTGGCTTTTGTATCACTTAGAATGTAATAGTTTCTGAGCATTTTATCCTGCTGTGGCATCCTATAATAGGTGCTCCTTTTAGAAATAAAATTTTATTTCAGAGCTTTATGTCAGGTTTTGTGCTAGAATAGTAATTACTAAATACTTTATTTTTTGTGAGACTCTCCGGGAGTAGGGGAAGAAATCATTTTTTGTTTTGCATGACTTCTTTCTATTCTAAGTTTTGCCATTAGTAAAGCTTTAATTTTTTTTCAAAAGTATACTTGGGACAAAAAATTTCTGTGCATTTAATACCCACATTATGCACTTTTATATAAAGGGTTATATATTTGTGTACATTTTGCATACATAATTATAATGTTTAGGAATGATGCCAAGAACAAATTTGTACATGTTTAGTTCAGATACAATTGAAGATGCTTTTTAATTTAGGGCTGATCGATTTCATAGCTTTGGAGCCCATGGATAAAGATAGTGGAATGTTTAAACTGTTGGTTTGTGTACTACTGTTCTGTATAGAACCTGTAAGGTGGAGGAATAACCTGTGATGCTGTATTTTTCTAGATTAGGTATTGGGCAACAGGGGAATTATCACTTTTCTGGTTAGTGATGGGGACACCGGTCTATCTTTTCAATCGTTAAATATATGCGCAAATGTGTTAGACATGGCTATCATCCAAACACTGAGTTTCTGCATTTAATTATGAATTTCAGTATAAGTGATGAAAACCTGCTCTTTATGGCTAGGAAATCTGAATTCTAAGGGTTGCGGTGTAACCGTGAGGTGTGTGGTTCTTGTCTAGCGTGGGGGAGTACCTTGGTTGAAACTCCAACACCAAAAACAAAAACAAAAACAAAAACCCAAAAAACAAAAAACCAAACAAACAAACAAAAAAACCCAAACTAACAAACTGTTTGAATTCTATTCCTACTCTGAAGGAACTATTTACTCATCCTCAATAATCATACATTTTGGAAGCAAAGTTTACTTTGCAAATATATATTCAAATTAAAAAATAGCTGTCTTAACAGGTTTACCTGTTTAATGATTTTGAAAGAAGTAAGGTAGATCCATAATTGCAGTTTTTTTCCCTAGGAGATTTTGTGTGAGATTAGAGACATACTCTCTGCTACAGTAGCTTCCCTGGGTGCCTCTGGTCACCATTGCTCCAGGTGTTGGTACTGTAAAGGATGCAGGTATTGTACAGGATGTTATCATTATACAGGATGCTGGATATACATAAAAATGTTCTGGCTAAGAAGGTTGATAAGTTGTCTGATTGTGAATTGACTTTGTAGCTTAGATATGAAGTTCGAGATGTAATTGCTAATTGGTCTTATAAATGTCACATGTATCCTGGGATACACCCCATTTATAATCTCTAGTTGGTATTAAGTGATCACGGATGACTTTGAGACCTTTTGTCCTGCTGACTTGGCTATGGTTCAGCCCTGAGGCAAATATTATCATAATTCTTGATTCCCCTTCTGATGAGTAGCTGAGAGTGTGGAATGGAGCAAGCCTTCTCATTAGCTCTCAGGCCGAGAAGAATGTGATCCAGCCTGAGCTACACATATGGGAACCAAGGGGAGAGTAAAGGCTCTGCAGCAGGAAGAGAGCTGTAACTTTGGGGAACATTTTGGGATTTCTTCTGGACCAAGCTAGTATTGATTAGGTAGGAGGGAAAACTACACAGAAGAAACATCTTGTTTTAATTCCTTCCCTGCTAGGGATTTTTTTCTTTTTAAAAATTTTTTATTGGTTATTTTGTTTATTGATATTTCAAGTGTTATCCCCCTTACCAGTTTCCCCTCCAAAACCCTCTATTGCATATGACCTCTCCCTGCTTCTGTGAGTCTGCTCCCCCACCCACCAAAACACTTCCACCCCACTGCCCTATCATTTCCCTATGCTGGGGCATCAAGTCTTCACAGGACCAAGGACTTCCCTTCCCACTGATGCCAGACAAGTCCATCCTCTGCTACCTATGGCGCTCAAGCCATGGGTCCTTCCATGTGTATTCTTTGGTTGGTGGTTTAGTCCCTGGGAACTCTGGGGAGGGAGGAGGGAGTCCTGGTTGGTTTATATTGCTGTTCTTCCTATGGGGTTGCAAATCCCTTCAGCTCCTTCAGTCCTTCCCATAACTCCTCCTTTGGAGTCCCCTTGTTTAGTCCAATGATTAACTGCGACCATTCTCATCTGTATCAGTAGGGCTCGAGCAAAGCCTCTCAGGAGACATCCATATCTGGTTCCTGTCAACAAGCATTTTTTGGTATTAGCAGTAGTGACTGGGTTTGGTGGCTGCATATGGAATGGATACCCAGGTGGGGCAGTCTCTGGATGACCTTTTCTTCAGTCCCTGATCCACTCTTTGTCCCTGTATTTCCTCCTGTGAGTATTTTGTTCTCCCTTCTAAGAAGAAATGAAGCATCCACATTTTGGTTTTCCTTCTTCTTGAGCTTCATATGATCTGTGAATTTTTTCTTATGTATGCCAAGCTTTTAGGCTAATAACCATTTATAAGTGAATGGATATCATGTGTGTTTTTTGTGATTGGGTTACCTCACTCAGGATGATTATTTTCTAGTTCCATCTATTTGCCTAAGAATTTGATGTAAACATTGTTTATAATAACTGATTAGTACTCCATTGTGTAAATCAATTTTCTGTATCCATTCCTGTTCTTTTTGTTGTTAGAGGTGGAATTATGTTTGTGTGGCCATCTTTTTTTGGGCTTGTTGCAAGAAGATCGCTTTCTTGCTTTTTCTAGGGTATAGTTTTCCTCCTTGTGTTGAAGTTTTCCATCTATTATTATCCTGGGTTTGGAGGGCTGGATTTGTGGAAAAATATTGTGTAAATTTGTTTTTGTCAATGAATATCTGGTTTCTCCATGTATGCTAATTGAGTGTTTTGCTAAGTATAATAGGCTGGGCTGACATTTTTATTCTGTTATGGTGTGTATGACATCTGTTCAGGATCTTCTAGCTTTCATAGTCTCTGTTGAGAAGTCTGGTGTTATTCTGATAGGTCTGCCTTCATATGTTACTTGACAATTTTCTGTTATTGCTTTTAATATTCTTTCTTTGTTTTGTATATTTGGTGTTTTGACTGTTATGTGATAGGTGGAGTTTCTTTTCTGATCCAATCTGTTTGGAGTTCTGTAGGCTTCTTTTATGTTTATGGGCATCTCTTTCTTTAGGTTAGGGAAGTTTTCTTCTATGATTTTGAAGTTATTTACTGGCCCTTTAAGTTGGGAATCTTTGCTCTCTCTCTCTCTCTTCTATACCTATTATTCTTAGGTTTGGTCTTCTCATTGTGTCCTAGATTTCCTGGATGTTTTGCAATAGGGGTTTTTGCTTTTTGCATTTTCTTTGAGGGTTGTGTCAATGTTTTCTATGGTATCCTCTGCCCCTGAGATTCTCTTTTCAATCTTTTGTATTCTTTGGTGATGCTGGCATCTATGACTCCTTATCTCTTTCTTAGGTTTTCTATCTCCATGGTTATCTCTGTTTGTGATTTTTTTTTATTGCTTCTACTTCCACCTTTAGATCCTGGATGGTTTTGTTCAATTCCTTTCCTGTTTGGTTATGTTTTCCTGTATTTTCTTTAAAAAGGGATTTGTGTGTTTCTTCTTTAAGGGCTTCTAATTGTTTATCTATGTTCTTCTGTATTTCTTTAACGAGTTATTTGTTCCTTCTTAAAGTCCTGTATCATCATCAGGAGATGTGATTTTAATCAGAGTTTTGCTTTTCTGGTGTTTTGGGGTATCCAGGACTTGCTGTGGTGGGAGAACTGGGTTCTGACGATGCCAGGTCGCCTTGGTTACTGTTTCTTATGTTCTTGTGCTTCCCTCTTGCCATCTGGTTGTCTCTGGTGTTAGCTGGTTTTGCTGCCTCTGACTGGAGCTTATCCCTCCTGTGAGTCTGTGAGCCTGTGTGACTGTGGTCTTTGGTGTATCAGCTCTTCTGGGAGAAAAGCTCTCTCTGGGTGGGATTAGGGTGCTGTTAGCTGTGGTATTATGTGTGTCAGCACTCCTCGGAGACCTGTCTTAGGTGTATAAGCACTCCTAGGAGATCAGATGGAAACCGAAAGGATCCTGTCCTCTGGCTTCTCCACAGTTCCTGGTTCTGGTGATCTCTGAGCAGGTACCACTTTGGCCCAGTATTTGGGCAGCAGTGATGGTCTCACCTGTGATCTTTGGCGTGTCAGCAGCACTCCTGGGAGACTTGCTCTCTCTACTGGGTCTGGGGTGCAGGGCAGGACTCTTTCCAGGTTTATTGGATTTTACTCTGTGGAATGACCCTCCACAGGCTCTTGTGTTTGAAGTCTTAGTTCCAAGATGGTGGCACTGTTTTGGGATCTTGAGGAGGTAGAGTTTTGTTTTGCAGTAGGAAGTCTGTTACTGAGGACTGGACTTGACATTTTACAGCCTTGACTCCCTGGCTGTGATACAATGAGACCCTCCTCCTCTCAAGGAGCTTCTGCTGCTGTTGCTCCTCACCTGATGGAATGTATCCCCTTAAACAGTAAGCGAGATCACAATGTCTCATCTTTGCATTGCTTCTTGTTACCTACTTTATTGCAAAACAAGTAACCAACACATCACCTATCCCCAGTTATTGCAAAGACTCAATGAGATGATCCACCTCTGGGAGAGTTTACCATTTTATAAAGGGTAGTGAATATACCCTCACTTGTAAAGCTAGTGGGAATTAAACTGTAGAGAATGTACAACACAGTTGTGTTGTCTCAAAACAAAAACAAAAAACCCTACTAAATATTGGGAGCTAATGAACTAGAATTATCTGTTGCTCGTTTTCTGGATAAATATTTTATCAGGCATATACACTTTATATTTGTTATTTTTATCTTTAATTGATTCTTATTAAATTCATTAAACTTTGTTGAATTCAGGTTAGTTAGTAATTTGTTATTTTATGCATTGTGTTTTTGCTAAACATAAGGTTTCAGGTTTTCTCCTACACTTCTTTTTAAAAGTTTTGTAGGTAACTTAAATTTTTACAAGATTTTATCTATCTGCCTGCCTGTCTGTCTGTCTATCATCTATCTATCTATCTATCTATCTATCTATCTATCTATCTATCTATCTATCTATCTATCTATGTGTGTGTGCACACAGATGCCTAACCACACAAAAGTATCTTGGACTAAACCTAACCAAGGAAATGAAAGAGTGCTACAGTACAAACTTTAAGATGCCGAAGAACTAAATAAAGGAAGATACTGGAAGATGGAAAGACTTTCTCATGCTCATGGATCAGAAGAATTGATATTGTAAAATGGTTATTTTATTCAAAAGCAGCCTACTGACTTAATGCAGTCGCAAGAAAAGTGCCAGAGTTATTCTTCACAGACATAGAAAGACAGCTTAAATTTTGTTTAGAAGAATAAAAGACCAAGAAATCTTAAACAAAAAGGATACTGCTGACTTTATACCTGATTTCGGCAGCACCTAAACAGGCATCTAGATCAATAGAATAGAACAGAAGACCTGGATGCAAGTCAATGTAACAATAGGCACTTAAAGTTTTAATCAAACAAACAAATAAACAAACACACATATCCATGTCACTGTTATAGAGATCTGAACCGTTCTTGGGAGATTTGTTTCTCTCCTTCTACTCTGAGTCCTGGGAAGCAAAGTTAGGTGTTTAGGCTTGACAGCAGGAAACTTTACCCACTGAGCTATCTCACTGGATTCAACCATCTGATTTTTGATAAAGATATTCAGAATATAGGCATTAATATATAGGTATAGATAAAGACTTCCTAAGTAGGACTCTGGCCATGTGGGAAATAAGGCCCAAATCAAGAAATGGGATTTCATGAAACGAAAAAGTTTCTGAACAGCTAAGGAAACCATCGTTTGAGTGGAGTGCATCCCACAGAATGAGATGAAATCTTTGCCAGTTATATACATGACATGGAATTAGTGTCCACAAGATAGAACGAACAACAACAGCACAAAAACCTTCAAGAAAATAACCCAATTGAAAATGGTTTGTGGACTGAACAAAGTATTCTCAAAGGAAATGTACATGGCTAATAAGATTTTAAAAGCCTGCACCCAAATCCCGTGGTGGGAGAGAGCTGGACCCTCAGAAGTGTGGACACTCCTGAGAACGCAGAGGAGACAACTACTTTCTGCCCACACTCCTGACCCAAGAAGAAATCACCTAGTGACATCTGTGCCCTCTGGGCACAGGGACCTAGGAACAGTCAGGGGCAGGACCCTTCAGGTGTCTGCCTGTGCCAAGAGCTGAAAGCCAGTCACCAGGAGCACATACACACCTGAGAGCAGAGGCAAGGCCAACTCTTCTGAACCAAGCAACCCACCTGGAGGCATCAGGTCACACAAACCCAGGAGCAGCTCTCTGTTCCCAGATCCAGAAAGAAAACAGGTCTACAGGACTGCTGACACACAGGCCTACCGGCGGGTCAAGACACTGTCAGAGACAGCAAGACAAGCTAACATCAGAGATAACATAATGACGAGAGGCAAGTGCAGGAATCTAAGCAACAGAAACCAAAACTACTTGGCATCATCAGAGCCCAGTTCTCCCACCAAAGCAAATACTGGATATCCAAACACACCAGAGAAGCAAGATTTAGACTTAAAATCACATTTTATGATGATGATGGAGGACTTTAAGAAGGACAAAAATAACTCCCTTAAAGAAGTACAGGAGAACACAAGTAAACAAATAGAAGCCCTTAAAGAGAAAACACAAAATTCCCTTAAAGAATTATAGGAAAACACAACCAAACAGGTGAAGGAATTGAACAAAACCATTCAGGATTTAAAAATGGAAATAGAAACATTAAGAAAGCACAAAGGGAGACAACCCTGGAGATAGAAAACCTAGGAAAGAGATCAGGAGTCATAGATGCAAGCATCACCATTTGAATACAAGACATATTTCTTAATGTCAATGGACTCAATTCCCCAATAAAAAGACATAGACTATCAGACTGGATATGTAAAGAGGACCCAGAATTTTGTTGCATATAGGAAACACACCTTAGAGACAAAGACAGACACTACCTAAGAGTAGAAGGCTGAAAAACAACTTTCCAAACAAATGGTCTGAAGAACCAAACTGGAGTAGCCATTCTAATATTGAATAAAATCAACTTTCAACCAAAAGTTTTCAAAAAAATATAAGGAAGGGCAATTCATATTCATCAAGGGAAAAATCCACCAAGATGAACCCTCAATCCTAAATACCTATGTTCCAAATACAAGGGCACCTACATACGTAAAAGAAACCTTACTAAAGCTCAAAACACACATTGCACCTCACACAATAATAGTGGGAGATTTCAACACCCCACTCTCATCAATGGACAGATCATGAAAATAGAAATTAAACAGAGAAACTAACAGAAATTATGAACCAAATGGACTTAACAGATATTTATAGAACATTTCATCCTAAAACAAAAGAATATACCTTCTTCTCAGCACCTTCTTCAAGAAGATAGAAATAATCCCATGCATCCTATCAGATCACCATGGACTAAGGCTGCTCTACAATAACAACAAAAACAACAGAAAGCCCACATATACATGTAAGTTGAACAACACTGTACTCAATGATAACTTGGTCAAGGAAGAAATAAAGAAAGAAATTGAAGACTTTTTACAATTCAATGAAAATGAAGGAACAACATACCCAAACTTATGGGATACAACGAAAGCAGTGCTTAGACAAAAACTCATAGTTCTGAGTGCCTCCAAAAAGAAACTGGAGAGAGGATACACAAACAGCTTCACAGCACATATGAAAGCCCTAGAATAAAAAGAAGGAAATGCAACCAAGAGGAGTAGACTGCAGGAAATAATCAAATTCAGAGCTGAAATCAAGCAAGTAGAAATAAAAAGAACTTTACAAAAAATCAACAAAACAAGGAACTGGTTCTTTGAGAAAATCAACAAGATAGATATCCAAATTAATAAAATCAGAAATGAAAAGGGAGATCTAACCACAGAACCTGAGTAAATTAAAAAAAATCATCAGATCCTACTACAAAAGCCTATATTCAAGAAAACTGAAAAATCTGGAGGAAATGGACAATTTTTCTAGACAAATACCAGGTACCAAAGTTAAACAAGGAACACATAAACCATCTAAAGAACTCTATAACTCCTAAAGAAATAGGAGCAGTTATTAAAGTCTTCCAACCAAAAGGAGCCCAGAACGAGATGGGTTTAGTGCAGAATTCTATGGGACCTTCATAGAAGACCTCATACAAATACTGTCCAAACTATTCCACAAAATAGAAACAGAAGGAGCACTACCCAGTTCCTTCTATGAAGCCACAATTATGCTTATACCTAAACCACACAAAGACCCAACAAAGAAAGAGAACTTCAGACCAATTTCCCCTTATAAATATCGATGCAAAAATACTCAATAAAATTTTCTCAAACAGAATTCAAGAGTACATCAAAATGATCATCCATCATGATCAAGTAGGCTTCATCCCAGGGATGTGGGGATGGTTCAATATACAGAAATCCATCAATGTAATCCACTATATAAACAAACTCAAAGAAAAAAAAACACATGATTTTGTTAGATACTGAGAAAGGATTTGACAAAATTTAACAACTCTTCATAATAAAAGTCCTGGAAAGATCAGGAATTCAAGGCTCATACCTAAACATAGTAGAAACAATATATAGCAAACCAGTAACTAACATTAAGCTAAATGGAGAGAAACTTGAAGCAATCCCACTAAAATTAGGGACTAGACAAGGCTGTCCACTCTCTCCCTACTGATTCAATATAGAATTCCAAGTCCTAGCCAGAGCAATCAGACAATGATAGGAGGTCAAAGGGATACAAATTCGACAGGTAAAAGTCAAAATATTGCTATTTGCAGATGATATGATAATATACTTAAGTGACCCCAAAAGTTCCACCAGAGAACTACTAAGCCTGATAAACAACCTCAACAAAGTGACTGGGTATAAAATTAACTTGGCCTTCCTCTACTCAAAGGATAAACAAGCTGAGGAAGAAATTAGGGAAATGACACCCTTCACAATAGTCCCAAATAATATAAAATATCTTGGTGTGACTTTAACCAAGCAAGTGAAAAATCTGTATGACAAGAACTTCAAGTCTCTGAAGAAGGAAATTGAAGAAAATCTCAGAAGATGGAAAGATCTCCCATGCTCATGGATTGGCAGGATTAATATAGTAAAAATGGCTATTGTGCTGAAAGTAACCTACAGATTTAATGTAATCCTCATCAAAATCCCCACTCAATTATGCATAGAGTATAAAGCAAATTGCAAATTCATTTGGTATAATAAAAAACCCAGGATAGTGAAAACTATCTTCAGTAATAAAAGAACTTCTGGGGGAATCACCATCCCTGACCTCAAGCAGTATTACAGAGCAATAGTGATAAAAACTGTATGGTATTAGTACAGAGACAGGCAGGTAGATCAGTGGAATATAACTGAAGACCCAGAAATGAACCCACACACCTATGTTCACTTGATTTTTGACAAAGAAGCTAAAACCATCCAATGGAAAAAAGAGCATTTTCAATAAATGGTGCTTGTTCAACGGGAGGTCAGCATGTAGAAGAATGCCAATAGATCAGGCTTATCACTCTGTACAAAGCTTAAGTCCAAGTGGATCAAGGAACTCCACATTAAAATGGATACACTCAAACTAATAGAAGAAAAAGTGGGGAAGAATCTCAAACACATGGACACTGGGGAAAATTTCTTGAACAAAACACCAATGGCTTATGCTCTCAGATCAAGAATCGACCTCATAAAAGCTTCTGTAAGGCAAAGGACACTGTCATTTGGAACAAACGGCAACCAACAGATTGTGAAAAGATCTTTACCATCTACATAGAGGACTAATATCCAAAATATACAAAGAACTCAAGAAGTTAGACTTCAGAGAGCCAAATAACCCTATTAAAAATGGGGTACAGAGCTAAACAAAGAATTTACAGCTGAGGAATATTGAATGGCTGAGAACTACCTAAAGAAATGTTCAACATCCTTAGTCATCAGTGAAATGCAAATCAAAACAACCCTGAGATTCCACCTCACACCAGTCAGAATGGCTAAGATTAAAAACTCAAGTGACCACAGATGCTGGTGAGGATGTGGAGAAAGAGGAACACTCCTCCATTGTTGGTGGGATTGCAAACTGGTACAACCACTCTGAAAATCAGTCTGGAGAATCCTCAGAAAATTAGACATGGTACTATTATCTGAGGACCCAAAAGATTCTCCAACATATAACAAAGACACGTACTCTATTATGTTCACAGAAGCCTTATTTATAATAGCCAGAAGCTGGAAAGAACCCAAATGCCCTTCAACAGAAGAATGGATACAGAAAATGTGGTACATCTATACAATGCAATACTATTCAGCTATCAAAAACAATGACTTTATGAAATTCATAGGCAAATGGATTGAACTAGAAAATGTCATTCTGAGTGAGGTAACCCAATCACAGAAAAACACACATGATATGCATTTACTGGTAAGTGGATATTAACCCAAAAGCTCTAATTACCAAGATACAATCCACAGACCACATCAAGCTCAAGAAGAAGGAAGACCAAACTATGTATGCTTCACTCCTCCTTAAAAGGGGGAATAAAAATTTTCATAGGAGGGGATATGAAAGCAAAGTTTGGAGCAGAGACTGAAGGAACAGCCATTCAAAGCCTGCCCCACATGTGGCCCGTATGTATACAATCACCAAAACTAGATAAGATTGATGAAGCTAAGAAGTATATCCTTACAGGAGCTGGATATAGATGTCTTCTTAGAGGCACAGCCAGAGCATGTCAAATACAGAGGCGAATGCTAGCAGCAAACCATTGACCTGAGAACAGGATTCCCGTTGGAGGAATTAAAGAAAGGATTGAAAGAGGTGGAAGGGCTTGCAACCCCATAAGAACTACAATGCCAACCAACCAGAGCTCCCAGAGACTAAACCACTACTGAAAGACAATACATGGACTGTCCCATGGCTCCAGCTTCTTATGTGGCAGAGGATGGCCTTGTTGGGCACCAAAGGAAGGAGAAGCCCTTGGTCCTGCCCAGGTTGGACCCTCCCTCGTGTAGGGTTATGTTTCGGGGGAGAAAGGGAGAGTGAATGGGGATGGAAACAACCTTATAGAAGAACGGGAGGAGGATGGTATAGGGGGCTTATGTCCATGAAACTGCAAAAGAGAATAACATTTGAAATGTAAATAAAAATACCCAATAAAAGAAAAAAGATTTAAAGAAATATTTAACATTTTTAGCAAATAGGGAAATGTAGAGTAAAACTATTTTGAGATTTTATCTCCTATTAGTATTAGTTATCAGCATCAAGGAAACAAACATCAGCAGATGCTGGCATGGATGTGAGGAAAGAGGAATTTCTATCCATTATGGGGAAAGAGCATAAATTAGTAAGTCACCAGTTATAATTAGTCAAGCAGTTTCTCAAAAAATCTAAAGCTAGAAATATCATATTACCCTGATATTTTACGTCTGCGCATATACCAAATATATATTCTCTCTGTATTTTACTATGGAGATACTTTCTCATTCATATTTATTACTGCTCTATTTATAGTAGATATGAATCAACTAGATGACCATCAACTGATTATGTTGGGTAGTGAAATGTTATATATATACACAGTGTTTTAGTTAGCTATAAGGAAAAACAAAATGATGCCATTTTCAGGAAAATTTATGGGACTGACAATTATATAAAATGAGGTAATGCAGACTAAGAAATTCAAACACGGTCCATGTATGGATCATAGCTTTGAATTTTTAAAATTCTATATTAAACTTAGGGTACTTAAAGATATATGAAAGCTAGATAGGGGCTATGGTGGCACAGGCAGGAGGGATGTTAAGAAGGGTAGGGTCAGAAGAACATGTGTGATATGAAAGTGAAGGAACGTGTATAGTGGAGTTTCAGGATTTAAACTGGGATGGGGGAAGATGATGGGGCAAGTAGTGGGTAGAGGAGTTAACCGAAGGTATCTGTATGAAGAAGTGACATGGAAACCCACTACTTTACAAGCTAATTGACTTTTTTATAAAGTCTGAATAGAGACACCCTGCATGGATGTTTAGGTAACCACGGAGACCTGGCTTATTAACTGAAAATCCTAGTTCCAGGTATTTGATACCACCCTATGAGTTGTTGGCTAAGAAGACCAAGAGGCCTCTAAAATAATGTAGGTAGGCTATGATCTGTGCTCTTGGTTCTTCGCCATAGAGCAGTTCTCCATTGCTGAAGATATCACATACTTTAGATGTATGACAAAGAGAAGTCATGCTGAGAGTTGGCTGGATAGCCTTGATAGTGCTTCAAGTTATTAATATAGGCAGCTAGGGGAGAGAAATCATCAATAGTAATAGTTATGGACCTTACCTGCTATAATACTAGCTTACCAGGCAGGACGTACTTTCTGGTGCAATAATATCATGAGTTTTATGGGTAAAACAGCTAAGTTCTGATTGGATCTGTGTAGCCGCTTTGGCTACTTTCTCAATTCTATTTTCTTTCATCCTTCTCTACTCCTTTTCTTATACCTTTTCAACCCCCTAACTCTAGATAGGTGTGAAAAATATATAGAGGAGAAAGGGTGCAATGTTATCATTAGACTACTTCCTGCTGATTAGGGCCATCAAGTTCCTTGGGGCAAGTTTTATTTTCACCACCAAAAGATATAATTTCT
The DNA here is from genome assembly GCF_011064425.1 of Rattus rattus. Taxonomy (NCBI): domain Eukaryota; kingdom Metazoa; phylum Chordata; class Mammalia; order Rodentia; family Muridae; genus Rattus; species Rattus rattus. The sequence goes on from NC_046167.1 coordinate 36,899,802, forward strand.
TTTTCTTGTTTTTTTTTCTTTGTGGGAACTATTTTACAAACCATGACCAACAGCAAATAACCAACAACCAACAACCCACAGAGCCTCTCAGGAAAGTCTTTACAACTCCAATGTCACACAATCACAGAAACTGTCTGCAGCTGGCAAAATCATGTTCCAGCTAGAGCATGAGGCAAAGCATGGGCAGTTGCTGAGGGACAGTCCAAAGAGCCCCACACTCCCACACCTGCGGTGAAAATAAAGGCACATTCCATTTCTATGTTTTTTAAGGAAACCAAAATTCCCACTACAGATCTGAGAGATCTTAGATAGAGGGAGTTTGTGTCTTGAACTGTTAACCTGGTTCAAAGAGCTTATAGAGCCTAGGGGTAACCAATTGCTTCTGTTTTGGTAATTGAATCTGTGCTCGAACTGTCTTCTAGTTATGTATGTCTATAATCACAGTCTAATGATGCCCTTAACTTTGGTCAGAGAAGTGTCTTTTTGCAGTAAATGGTGGTTAATGGTTGTGGCTGGTTAAGGTGCAGAACTAGTAACTGTTGAGTGCTCAGCCCTCAATGGGACATCTATAATCACTCTTTCTGAGGCTCAGGCAAAAATCATGGAAAAAGGCAGCTGAAAGAATGGTAGAGCTACATAATAGAGATGAAGGATGTGAAATGTTGTCTTTTGGAAGTGGATATTATACTCACAAACTCACAAGAGCTCTGGTGGCCTTCACGGGGCCTGCACAAGACTGGATCCATCAACTTCCAGCATGGATAGGGCGTGGGGGCCTCGTAGAGGCTTTTTCTTGAGAATTATTGGCAGTTGGTGACTGCTGTAGGAGGAGGAGTCATTTTCTTTAGTGGTAAAGCCATTGGTCAGTCGCCCATGCTCCACATTCATGACCACGTGGGAATCAAATTCAGTGAGTTATGAAACCAAAACAAAAGCAAAACAAAAAAGTCCAGTGGGAGGACTTACTGGGGAGAGGCTATTGATGGGGGTGAGTGTGCAATAAGAGGAAGGAAATAACTGTTCCTATATTAATATACAAAATGTCAGAGAAAAATTAATAATAAAAAGAATAGAATAAACATTCTTACCTTGGTGTTGACTTAGGATTAAAGCACTTGGTCTTTTCTAACACATTTGGTGTTAGTTGTGTTTTTTTTATTATTAAAGTTAAATTTTGATTTACCTATTTCGTATGTGTATTTTGTATGTGTATATGTGTGTAGGTGTCATTGCATGTGTGTGGAGGTCAGAAGACAACCTGCAGACATTGGTTTTCTACTTCTACTCTGTGGGTCCTGCGGATCAAACATAGGTAGTCATGCTTAATGGCTGGCATTTTAACCTGGTGAGGCATTGATGCCACCTCCAGCTGTAGGTTTTTCCTGTTCTGTATCAGGGTAAACAACTCCTCTCTATTTCTATTTTGATTAGATGTTTTAAATGAGTATTTGCTTTTGTCAAATCCAATTTGGTATCGATTGGTCTTCATTAACTCAATATCCATAAAGATAAATAGTTTCTGTTTCTGACTTGTAGAAATGATATTTAATTCTGCATCTAATTGCCTATTTTCAGATGCAAAGGTCATGTTTGGAATGAATCAGCACCACATGATATTTTTAAAAAACAGGTGCATGAAAAACAAAGTTATATCAACTTCTAAAATTCATGATCTTTTTCTACAGTGTTTTAATTTATTTTCCTTATATTTTTATTTTTGTTAACAGTACTACTATTGTTTTTATTGGAAGAAGTCATGAAGTATTCCTGACTACAACAGAAATTCCATCAAGTAAGGGTTCTAATTTAGTCTTGTTAGCAATTAATTTTGTGATTTTAGACAAGTTTATTTGTTTGAGACTGAGATTTACTATGTATCACTGGCTGACCCAGATTGTACTGTATAGACCAGGCTGGCCTAGAACTCACGGAGATCCACCTACCTCTGCCTCCCAAGTGCTAGGATTATAGCTGTGCATCCTCTCTCCTGGCAAATTACATAGTTTTTTGTTTTGTTTTGTTGCATGGTGGATTAGTTGTGTCCTCTGAGAAGCAGCTGTCATATTGAAGTTTTGACATGCAATGAATGGTTGTGAGGAATGATTATGTAGGGCAGGACTGAAAAGAAGGGTCAGACATGGAAGAGAAAGTCTTCAAAGTATGATTCAGGTTTAATGTCTGGAAAAAAGATGCAAAATGAGAAAAGAATATCTGAGAATATTTTTAGATTGCAGGATAGTTAGTTCTGTTCAGTCTGGCAAGCTCTTGAGCCAGTGAGAACATTACCTGTTAAGAAGACCTTTTTTTTACAAGAATTATGTTTTTATCAGTGTCCTTCCTGTTCTTGGGTGTTGGCTTACAGCAGCCTGTGGAATGTGTGGCTCCACTATGATCTTGAAGATGGATCTAGAAAGACATCCACTGGAACCACTACTTAATTATACTTCTTATAATGAGATCGAAGAGGATCATTGACATGGCTGCCACTCATTATTTGATCATGTGTGAAAATTACAATACTGAATTTCAAGTGATGACTTACAATTGTGTTTTTCTTCAGAGTTGTCATAGTTACTGTCTTAGTGACTTTTCCCATTTGTGTGATAAAATACTGTGACAAATACAACTTAATGGGGAAAGGGGTTAGTGTGTCTCACAGCACAAGGAATACCACAGTGAGAAGTCAAAGCAGCAACATGTCCTCACGAATCATGAAACAGAGAGCAATGAGTGCTCACTAGTGCTCAGCCCCCTCTCTCTACTTACACATTCCAGAATAGCAGTTAGAGAATGGTGTCATGCACAATAGGTGGGTTTTTGTACCTCAATTAAGCCAAACAATATGATCTATTACAAGTATGCTCTGAAGTCCATCTGCCAGGTAATTCTAGATCCTGTCAAGCTGGTAGTTAACATAGACCAATACAGTTACTTTTCTCATTATTGTGACAAAATACTTAGCAAGAACAACTTAAAGAGGAAGGTATTATTATTAATTATTATTATTATTAATTGGCTTATAGTTAGAGGGGGGACAGTTTATCATGGCAAGAAAGGCATGCTAGGTGGACCAGGAAGAAGCTGGACATATTGAAGAAGTACTATAGAAATAGCCGGTGACCACAAAGTGGGACAAAGCTACAAAACCTCAAGTTCTTGACCGCATAAATAGAGCCAGAGATGGGTTCCATCTCATGGAGTGGGCTTTACATCCATCAGAAAGTGGTTAGTCAAGATACAGTGTTGTGGATCCCAGTCACAATGAATACATCTATAAAACACTCCCACTACTAGGGCTCAGGGAATATTACTAAAGAGGGGACAGAGAGATTGTAAAATCCAGAAAATTAGGGAGTTTGCTGTGAGGTGTATGTCCTAATAATGTCAGAAGGTCCATTAATAAAATCTCACCAACATAACTGCTTAAACATGAGCTGAGCCAGGACAAAACCAATAAACAAACCAAATGGACAGGGAAAAGGAACAAACAAAGAACTACAGGCAACTAAGGAATGCCAAGAGCAGGAGAATAATCTTCCCCGGGAAAGAACACACCAACTGGTTATCAAATACCACATGTCAACCCTGAAAACATACATACAGGTAACATTATATTAGGATATATGTGCATATGCATATACATACATTCATATAACAATTTGAAGTGGAAACATAAGGGGTTTTTGGAAAGTCAGTTGGATGGTGTTTTGCTGGGGCAAACAAGTGAAGGAATGTTTCATTAAAATGGACACAGGTGTGAAAGTAGGCTAAGGCAGATTCATGAGGGAACATTTTGCTGAAGCAGACACAGGAGAGAGGATGTTCTGCTAAAGCAAGCATGTGAAAGGACACGTGGTAAATGATTCTTTGCTAGCAACACACATGTATTGGTCTGCTTTACATTGTGCAGTTGAGCTGCATTTGTAGGAACTCCATAGAGAGAAACACACCAAAAAACTTTTGGTGATGTGCTGCAGTTTGTTGCTGCTTCCATGGACTTGGGCTGGTTGGACACAATTGCTAAGGTAAGACCTATGCTGAGGCAAGACACATTCTGAGGCAAGACGCATGCTGAGGCAGGACACATGGAGGATACGTGATGTTTGGAGGGTATAACTAGTACTCTATGGAGTGATGGAGACAGAGCCTGGCGTGCTGGTACAGCTAGTTGTGCTAGGCTTGTGGGTCTTGCATCTTCTCTGACCTTTGCTTCCCTGAGAGAGACACAGCCGAGAACTTCTCTTTCTGTCTCTCCTGGTCCCTCCTGATGACTTGAGTGAAGGCTGAGGCCTGGCTGTCTCTGCTAGGTTATGACACCACTGTTGCTGTAAAATAAAATACAGGGCTTTCTTTTAACCCACACTAGATCTGGCACCATAGTGCCCCAAGACATCTACTTGATATTTTCATCTCAGTAAGCATAGTCACCTGCTATGCTCCAACCCATATTACATTGCCGATGGCTACTCTCTGAGCTTGGCAACAATCTCTAGCCATCTAGTTCCCAAGGCAGGTTGCCACCATGCCAGACACATCCCAATTCCATGGCAGCCCAGTGTGTCCAGCCACCATACACTCTCTCAATGAACTCAATTAAATCGCCATATGAAAGAACACACAACGAAATAACCTCTGATCCAACTGATAAGATGTAATTGCCCACCTAGATACGATACAGTTTGCTCATCTCGACACACAAAATCCTGTACACATCCATTCCTTAAAATTAGTCATTACAACCTGTAAACATGGGGAGAGAAATCTTAACATCCTCCTCCATGTTTGCCTTGGCTGCTCTCTCCTCCCTTGCTCCAGTGTCCTCCTCCTCCTCTCTAAAATGTTTCTCCTGCTCATCCCTCCTTCTCGTCCAATGACAGGCCTTGTTCTATCTTGTACCTTCCTTCATCTGCATAATGACATCATCCTACACACCACTCTTGCCAACCCGACTCTACCAAATTGGTCTGCTGGTGTATGTATTTGTGAGTGGATCGAGCTACAGCTTCCTACTAACTTGTGAACTTAACTGCCAATTTTCAGACAAACACAGATGGGAGTTGCTCCAAAGAACCTTTCTAAACAGATCTACCCCACCCTATCCTTTCTTTACCACTACTTCTGAGGCATGGTGGGCTACAGGGTACATTAAAGCATTGAAGTACCATCATTAAAAATAGGATTTGAAAAAAATTAATGCAACAATTAATTTAAGAAGTCGTGAAATTGAAAGAGAGCAAGAAGGGTTAGGAAAAGAGAATGGGGAAAATCTAATTTTACTATAGTCTCAAAAAATTAAAAAAGAAAATGGTTAGTTACTCCCATAATATTCATGCTATGATTGTGTAAGTGAACATATCTAGTCAGGCCAGTCATTACTATGGCTTATAGGGAACATTTCTGGTGAGAGGGATCATTATTTTTCTCCTCGGGTTGTGTGCATAGCACCTTTAAGCAGTATGAAATGAATACTTAGGTGAGTACTAGCTTGATTTCTGTGTGTTCTATGACTCATTTGATGTCTTTAGCATCAGGGTCTACCAAGGTGCTGACAACAGCCTGGAATGCTTGAAGGGTCTATGAGACCCCCCATTGGCCAATAACTGCCTCTCCATATGTCCTCTACCTTTTCTTTCCACCCCTACTGCAATTTAGCACTTCCTGTTTTGTTATTCCCTTTTAGTCCATTATAGTACTGAGTTCTATCTCCTATTTCTTGAAGCACCCTCTACCCCCTTACTCTTTTCCTGATTTCTATGGTTATTCTGTGAGAGAGGCAGGCTGATGCTGTCCTATACTTTCTCAAGGTTTGGTAAATGAGAAACACTATAGAATAGGGAAGCTTTCATTTTAATAAAGGCTTGTCCTTGGAGTCTTGTTCTGGGAGAGTACAGTTAGAAGTGACTGTCAGAAAAAGAACTAAGGACCTGGTGTTATTATCTTCCCATCTTTGTAACTTCTAAAGTCAGAGGTTAATGGGCTAGCCTATGAATTGTAAGTCTTGCCAGGGCATTTTAATGATTAAATGCCAAGCAAAATGCCCTGAAGGCCCATAAGTGGTCTGTTTAAGGAAGATGTGATTAAAAAGACTGATATCAGCCACAGAGGCAGATGGTGAATGAACACCTGCTTTGGCATGGGGCCAAAACAAAGGATTCAAGGTCCAAGGGCTCCACTTGGGGAACATCTCATTATCTGAGATCAAAATTTTAAGGATCCAAGATTATCAGTGGCCTATTTGAGTTCCTGATTTGGACAAGCCTAAATAAAAGCATTTTGCTTAAACCATTTAAGCTTCAGCCTACTTCCAAGAAAATTTTGGTTTTGTATTTTGATATACATGCCTGCTGTATACCACAGGCTTGTCTTGAACTCACAATCCTCTTGTCTCAGCCTCCTGCATGCTGGGCTTATAGGCACAAGGTACTATACTCTTTCCTCTAAGAGATCCTGCCCAGGCCCTTAACAGCACACACATATAAGTACATCCTGAGTAAAGAATTCAAGGTGTTTTGTGGGGGCTTTGATATAACTTTCAAGACATGACCAGACAAAAATGAAGTATGACGAAAGTAACATGTGGAAGGAAAGTTTTATTTTAAATTCTTTTTGAATGAAAGCACCTTCTTAAAGCATCCCTAGAATTAAACATTTTTGTCAGTTATTTAGTAAGTGCCTAATTTGTCCTTGCTAGGGGAGAAAAATTACACGGCTATTCTTAAATTATTAAACAATATTTTGATGGGATTGACAAAGTAAGTAGCAAAGTATTGACCAGTCGCCCTGCTTTAGGGGAAGTCTGTTGCAGCTGGGTTTTGTCTTACAAGGTGGAATTGAAGAGAAAAAAGTCATTAACTCCTGTGAACTACATCTTCAGCTCTGATGGGAAGTCACACATAAAGTTCGTTTTCTTTATAAGACAAAGTAGAAAAGCTTACAAACTAATTCCTTCAAGAAATGCCAAAATGAACTGAAAAAAATTAGATTACTGTGCGAAGTTTTGTTGCCTTGGCTTCTGCATGACAATTTAGTTTGGGGTAAGATTTCATTCAAGCTTTTCTTTATGGGAGTGCACTAATCTCTTTTGTCATGAAGGTTCTCTTTATGCTTCTTGAAATATCTAGAGAGTGAGTCACTGATCTCTATGTTCATTGTCTTCCGTCTTGCATCCTGTAAGGAGGAAGAGCACAAAGAAAAGCAGGAAATCAGAAATTAATATTAAAGAGAAATCCCAGCAATGACAGTTTGGGTCAGGGATCTTCCATATTCAGTGGTTTGAGAAGGCATGATATTTTGTGAGAAAATCTTAACCAAATGGAAATTGTCAATTCTTCTTGGTTTTGCAGGTGACCTAAGGAAGTTACTTGGGTATGAGATTCCATTACCAAGAAGAAGATGGGGTCTTTATGGAATAATTGCCAAGTACCTCCAATGTGTGGGATGATGTCACAGGTGAGGCAGGTACAAGATAAAATGAGGCCTGTCATGGGGTGAGGAGGGATGGGCAGGAGAAAAGTTTGAGGGAAAGGGAGGAGATTGGAACAGAAAGGAGAAAGGGACAGGGGGCTGCAGAGAAGCTGTGGCGGAGAGAACATGGAAGCTGATGTTAAGATTCCACTCTATACCTTTACAGGTTGTTATGAACGTTCTTAAGGGATGGATGTGTACAGGGCTTTTTATGTTTAGGTGGGCAATTATATCTTATCAATTGGATCAGAGGTTATTGTGTTGTGTGTTCTTTCTTGTGGAGAATTGAATTTGGGAGAGTGTGTGGGACACCACAGAGTTGGGATGTGTGTTTCTGACATGGAAACCTGCCTTGGGAACTAGATAGGTAGAGAGATTGCTACCAGGCTCAGAGAGAGGCCTTCAGCAGTGTGATATGGGATGGAGCAGAGCGGGTGAGACGCTTTGCTGACTGAGATTTAGATATCTATCAGATATCTTGGGGCACCGTAGTGCCGGACCTAGTTGGGGATAAAAGACAGACCATTTTTATTACAATTTTACAACAACACCAATGTGCTTAGACCTACAATGTGCTAACTACCTCCAGTGCTGATTATTACACCTATTCTGGCTGGGGGTGGTTATTATCTCAGTTTCAGCTGCCAAGTTGAAAATGAAAGAGATTGTCTTAGTGAAAAACCCACCATGACTAAGGCAGATTTTAAAAAAGCATCTAATTGGTTACTTGGAGTTTCAGAGGGTCACTTGATGATCAGTGTAACAGGAACTATCAAGGTAGGCAGACAGACAATCGGGAAGAGTAGCTGAGAACTCACACCCCTTCTACAGGTGTGTGGCAGAGAGAAGTAGAGGAGGAAAGGGGAAGGGGACTGGAACCTCATAGTCTACCCTAGTGACACAGGCCCTTCCACAAGGCCAGTATCTGAATTCCTTCTAAACAGTTTACCAACTGGGAACCAAACATTCAAATAAATCAACTTATGGGGGCCATTCTCATTCACAGCATCACAGAAATAAAATAACTTGTTCCCATTTTCTCAGGAAGTGAGGGGTAGGCAGATATGAGAATTGTAAAAACAGTTATCAGCACACTTACAAGTTTCTTGCAAAAGGATGGGTCGCTCTATTTGAGGGGCCCACTGTGTAGTTGGAAGACAGAGTCAGCACATGAAGAGGAGTCTGTATTCCAAAACTCTGTTCCCTTCTGCACTCTATGCTGTCATTTAAATAGCTCCAAAGGCACTGTCAAGTAGTAAAGTATTCTGTAAGCTGGAAGACGGGGAAGACAGAAAAACTGGAGCGAACTGGCAGAGGAAGAAGTAAGAGACCGAGATGGGAGACATAGGCTATGGATGGGCAACCTAGAATGTAGCATGGAAACTGCTTGCTTTCACAGCTGGAGAAGCATCTCAGGGGTTCAGCAAGGTGTGTGTGTGTGTGTGTGTGTGTGTGTGTGTGTGTGTGTGTGTGTGTGTGTGTGTGTGTACTCACGTAAAGTGGAATTGTGGCAGCCCTTCTTCATAGTTCTCTAGTGGCCTCTAGACCCACAGCTTTCTGATTATGATCAAGAAGTCAGAGAATAGGGGTTGGGGATTTAGCTCAGTGGTAGAGCGCTTGCCTAGGAAGCGCAAGGCCCTGGGTTCGGTCCCCAGCTCCGAAAAAAAGAACCAAAAAAAAAAAAAAAGAAGTCAGAGAATAATTAGAGGTCAGTAATTATACAACTTCTTACACAGCTGAGTTGACAGCCATCTGCTGGGGGAGGGGCATCTATCTAAAATAAATAGTGGCAAAGATTAGCAAAGATGAAGTGTTATAGACATGCTTGGTTAATGGTCTACTGCCTCTCAGTAGATTCAGCTAATCAGGTAGCAGGTCATTCAAGTGACACATTTGATTAACATGATTCAAATAAGTCAGAGATGCATTGGACATTGCATATGCCAAAGGCTCCTCCATGCTGCTAGCCTTGAAAGTCATGTTCTTCTACCACTTGTGAGAATACTCAAGCTTTTCCTTCTTTTAGGTTATTTAATGAGACTTTTGATCATTGGTGATTGATGATCATAGCAGTCTCCTCAATCTTCACTTGGGAATAGAATTCAGACACTGTGCCTTTAATTCTATATGAAACTTTCTTTATGCTTAGGTGGGCGGAGGCTGGTTTTTTTATGCTTAGGTGGGCAGAGTATTGACAGTTCTCATCCCATTGCTCAGAAGACTTACTTTGATTCACTTCTAATAATAGCATGTTTGCAACATGTCAAACAATGAATGTGATTATTATTTGAATGAAGAATACTTGTGCTTCACGTAGGTTTGATACACCCCTCTTTCTAGTTTGCTGGCGAGGAAAGCTCATACAGTATAGTAGAGAGATTTACTTGTTCCATTTTACAATAGTATTCACTTTTTAAAGAGTGAAGATTCATATAGTAATGTTCTATAGTCATCTTAAATGATATCACAATATTCTAATTACACTGCAAGGTCATCAATTCAGGTACTAGAAGAGCTTAAGCCTCAGTACTATATATCTGTTGGACTGGGCCTGGTGGAGGATTTTCTTTGGTTTTGGCATCTGCTTTCTTCACTAAGGTCCTTTTTTCCCTTGAATGTGGAATATTGGTCACACATGTGCTGTGGTTTGGAGGGAGCCATTAAGCTGGGATAACATGGCACCTTCTGTGTCTACAGCACAGTATTCACACAATAAATTTGAAGCTTTTTTTCTAAATGCAGGGTTTAAGACGATCTACCACTATCTCAATTAATTCAGAGTAAAGATTCAGGCTCAGCGCCAGATCCTCTCCTCCCAGGCTAGTTTCCGCCGTCTGTGAACCAAGTGGCTGTTGTTATTGTCTTTAGTATTTGCAGGGAGAAGATGTTCCAGACAAGAGGTGAACTTTACCTTGGTAATTTCTGGCAAAATGAATGTAAACATCCAGTGTTGTGACCTCTTCAGTTCTATGCATTTCACATATTTGACATTGTTTTACAGCCCTGGTACATCAACAAGTAGATGAAAGTGTTCTTTCATTCATGGGGAGAAGAGGTTTGTGTCTTCGTGGGTAGAGGGGGTAGAGGGCAATTTGGGTGGGGTTGCAGGACCAGCCAGTGAAAGGTGTCTATGCATGTTCAGATTGTTAATATGCTAATGGCTTTTATCTGATTTTAATTTCCCTTCCATTTCTATAATGCCAAGGGCTTTGCCAAAATGTCTTGCCAAAAATTTGAGAATCTTGGTATTTGAAGACAATGCCTTTGGGCTAGATAGAGTAGCTTAGTGGTTGATCACATGCTTAGCATGTATGAGGCTCTAGGTTCCATACCCAGGACTGGTGTGTGTGTGTGTGTGTGTGTGTGTGTGTGTGTGTGTGTGTGTGTGTGTTGTTTTTAAAGCAACTCCTTTTCATTGCATTAGTCTTTTAATGATGAGATCATCAAGAGAGGCATGTATCATTTATGGAAGGGGTCTAGATTGGTAGAGAACAGAGAAAAGAAGGGAGACCAAGCTGTGGCAGGTGAGCTCTAGTGTTCACAAGATTTGCTGTGTCTGTGCAGAAAGAGTAAAGTCACTTTCCTTAAAGGAACCTGGTAGACTTGGGCACCAAGGTTATTGGTTGTGACCACTATAGAAAGAAGTCAAAAGAGTGTCCCTGAGTACTTGCTTTCTCAAAGCTCCAGTACCCTTTGTTATTACCATGGAGATGGAGAAACATCCCTAATGATTGATAGCCCCAGAATCAGTTTTAATTGGATTGAAAGACATAAAACAGTGACTTGTATCAAAGTCTGGAGCATTAAATGCATCCTTGCTGTGAATCAATCAATCACATAAGTCAGGAAGGCCCTGAGACCATACCGGCTCAGATGAAGAGATGGTACTTGCTTTTTTGTCAAAGTTCTTAGTTGAAGAAACCTGAAAAAAAAAAGAGTGTGAAGAGTGCTACTTTATATATGACAACAAGATTACATTGTCATTAATATTGCAAGTCAGTGCTTTGAGGGGAACAGTCTTTGTTTTATTTTAAGATTTTTAGCAGGGTTTATCCAAGGGCTTAGAACACTCAGGAGAGTCGGACCTTCCAGACAAATGCATTTGCCTTGATGAAACACATTTGTGATCACTCTCCAACAATGGCCTAGAGACTACTCCCAATTCACATTGGACTTCAAAAAAATATTTTTTTATCCTGTTTTGAAAATGGACCATGTTTGGGGCACTAATTCACATAGCTACCACACCCACTCTCTGCCCAGAAAGTGAGGAGAATGAATGGGTCAACCAGCTGACATATTTCCATCCAATTTCAAGGGTAGAATGTGTTCATTTTCTGACTAATGGCATGTCATTTTGCAGAAGCCTTTGGTCGCGAATTAATCCTGGAATCAAAACAGATTTTCCGAGGAGCAATCTTCCATCAAGTATTGATTTTTTTACACTCACGGAGTCTGTACTCCCTAATTTAACCTGACAATGATTCTGCACAATGGCCTGGGAGCACCTTGGCAGCTCACTGAAGGAACTTTTACTGTCTTTTCTTTCTGCAAAGTGGAAGGGAAAAAAACCACACCAGCTAGCCCACTCGGTCACTGGGGGGCACTTAGGACTGGATTCTTTACTTCTGGTGATTTGGAGTGGGCAGTGCTGCCTTCTAACTTTTAAAGCAGTGCTCTGAGGAACAGCTTTGGCTTGCAGAGAGTCTATTCCAAGGAACATATTTTTTTAAGCTGCCAATATTTTACGCGATACATTCTGTAATATATCGTTCAGTCATGGCCGATGCTCTCAAATGATGTCATCTTACTGTGTTCACCAAACTCAAGAAAACTGGAAATGTTTCTGAAGAGTTTGTCTCTGAATTTCAATAAACTGTTGGGTTTTTTCCTTTCTGTTTTCTTATCTCAAAGTCACTTTGGATTCCTCCATTTCTCATATCCTATCTGATCTGTATGAATTCAAGATATATTCTTGGGAGAGTCTTTGGATGACTAATTAAGACATAATTCCCCATTTGAAGGAGCTTAGGGTTAAGAAAGCTTAGAGGAGGAAAAGAAGCATATTCTAAGGAAAGAAAATATGACTTGTACACACACACACACACACACACACACACACACACACAATTATTTTCTATTAGAAACAAAAGCAGGCTGACTTTATTGGCACCACAGTATAAACTGTGGAAGACGTTGGACATGGAGCAGTGGAAAGGTAAGGACTGACAGTTAAGATAATGCCTGCTTGGAAATGAGATTGGATACATCTTTATAGAGAAAAGATGTTTGAGCTGGACCTCAAATGATGTGTCAGAGACCATTTCTAAATGCTCATTGAATGTCTACATATGCTTCTATACTTCCCAGCTTCCTTTGTAAATGGGTTGAGATTGTGTAACCAGTTCTGGCCAAGGGAGTGGAATTTGAAGAGGAGGTTTTATTCTTTATCTTTCTCTTACACCCGGAGTAGTAGAAGAGTGCTTATTGGACCTTTCATGAACAAACATAAACTTTTACCTTATAAAACTTTGAAGAAATTTAGGTTATTTTTTAATTATGCCATAGGTTAGAAAAGACTACTGGCAGATACAATTTCTTAATAAAGAAGACACTAAAATTCAGAGTGATATACTCTAAAAGGCTGGTTAATAGACAAGGATTTTGATGGACCCAGGAGTCTGGGCTCATAGCAAGTCAGTGGAGCCTGGGGATCATTAATGCAGAAGCCATTTGGATGTCCCTATAACAGAGCAACAGTGGATCCTAGTTCTATCTTCCCAGTATTGTTGACCTGATGATCTCATGAAACATGGCATGCAATTGGTCATGCCTCTGATCCCCTTTTCCTTTCTCACCCACTGGTTTGCAGCAAGCTGTTATGAAATGATAGCACTAGGCCAATTATACTTCTTAACCAAATCAAAACAATAGTTGTACCAACTCATGCAATCTTCATAAACATTAGCTTTTTCAGTGCAGAGTGGTAATTAAATTAAATAGGAAAATTTATGTAATGAAATTAGTGAAGTGTTGGCCTTTGATAGTCTTAATAACTGTTAATGAAATTTCTAACCTTGTGTTTCCATTACTATTCAGAATGTATTTGTATCCACAGAGAAAGTTACCCTTGTTTATGATTTAAAAAAGAAAAAGAAAATTTGTTAAATTATTTCAGGTCACAGAAATTTGTCCTGTTGGAAAGTGTAAGGTCCAGAGCATTGATCAATCCACAGCAGATGCTGATTAACAACTCATTAACTTCTTTCATTCTTCTGTCATCAAAGCAAGGAGCCTATTTCCATGTTATGGCTTGAATACGAGTGCTGCTTAGATCCATGTTTTAAGCAATGCTGTTTTCAGGGTTTGGAAGACTTTAAGAGGCCACCTGGAAGTGGTAGGGTTACCTTGTCCCTGGACCCTTCCTGCCCCCTTAGCCACATGATTCTGCCACCAGGATGTCCTGTCCAAGAACATCATGGGATCATGAAATGTACTCTTCGAAACCCTTCAAGCTATTCATTCTCACTGTTTTGCTCACAGTGAATAAAAGTAACTAAAATATGTGGTCCCAAAAAGAAGCATTAAAGTGCCATTTTATGTTTGCTGTGTTTTGGAAATTACAAATACCACACATCAAATGACATTCACATTTGTTAAGAGATGCCTTGTTTTGATGTCTTTCTGCTTCTAGGCTGAGGGCCGACCACCATGCTTGCCTCTGAGGAGAGCTGTAATGAAGCTGCAACTGTAATGCCTGGTTCCTCTGTACTTTAAAGTTTCTGTATAACAACAAATGTTCAGATAGCAAGAATTGATCTGATATCACCTGAACATGTCAGCGGCACAGCTAAAATGTGAAGTGTTACACCTGGTCACATGTAATCCAAAGCTTGAAATTGGTGATTAAAATAGCAGATTCCAGCACCTGTACACAGAAAGCATTTTAGGGGGAGTTCTTTGCCTTTTCTTTCTGAAAATGGAAGAAAACTCCTGGTCAATTGAAGTGGCTCCAATTTTGTCTTCTTGCCCGTCAAAGTGTGCCGCACATCCGGGAACCTAGAGCTAAGAGGCTCCACTCTCATTTGCAAGAGCAATGGAGATATCACAGTTGCCATCAATATACCAGTGATTCCACTGTACAGAAACAGACTTTTACTGGAGTGAAACCAGCTCCTGAGTTTTCAAGGTACAGACATTCCACTGTGTTCAAGGTTGGGACTAAATTTTGGAACCAGCTTTTCTAACATCAAGAACAGCCAGCCATTCCTTAAAATCCACAGAGTAGGAGAGTTTGTATTTGCTAACCTGAAAAAAAGCATTATGTAGCTGGGCCTCATGTTTATAGATTTTGCATTTGTGACTTCATGGAGCTGTGGATGGAAACTAGTTGGAAAAAAAAAAGAATACTAAACTAATATTGAGCATGGCCAGACATTTTTCTTGTCATTATGTCTAAACAAAATAGTCTAACAGCTGTTTATGTTGTATTTACATTGTATTAGAGTAACCTGGAGATGCTTTGGCATATGTATCTTACATGAGAAGATATTTGTATAAAGGCCTGAACCACTGCAGATTTGGATATCCACAAGGATCCTAGAACCACATACCAATAGACGTCAAGGAAGGCTGCACTCAGATACATTTAAAAGGCCCCCCCCCAAAAAAAAATAAGAGCAACAATAACTACAACTACAACATCACCACCCTTCAAAACAAAAGCCTGTGATTGGGTCCTCAGTTATTGTGAAATGGGAAAAATTGCTTCAGTTTATTTCTGGTCAGGTCTTTTCTGTGGCTGAAGAGAATCTGGGCTGGTTTGTCTTTCCTGTTTGGGCATTTATAACACACACTGAGTTTAAAACACAGAACTCCTAACTTTTCCCTATCTAAATATTTCTATCAAGTATTTCCCTGTAAATTAGTAAAAAGAGAAAAAATGACACTGTGAAAAAAAATGTAGTTTCAGCTGGATGGTATATGTCTTTCTCTTTTATTTTTAGCAACGGTTTTATGTTTTTATCATGTTTTAAGGATAATGCTAATTTGACATATTAGAGGAATAAATTAGTACATTTTAAAAGAATCAATAAGAAATGTTTATTATATATTTTTATCTATATTATCAGCTTAGTAAGCAAAGAAATTTGGTTGGTAATTAGAAAAATTCTATACTGAGCTAATTCAGACTTCGTGTGTGTGTGTGTGTGTGTGTGTGTGTGTGCGGGTGCATGTGTGTGTTTTAGCATATTTATTTTTTACACATTTCCTTTCTTTTTTAATGATTCAGTTTGTTGACAACTTTATACACGTACACATTACATTCTGCTTACTCTCACCCTGTTTTTTTCTTTCTCACTCACACCCCCTTGGCATCCTTACCCCCACCTTCATACTAAACCTTTCCTCCCATTCACACCAGGACCATCTGTGTGACTACAGGTTTGAAAGTATCTACTAGAGGAGAGTAGTGGGCTCACTGTTGGGTGAAGACAATGACCTGTCCATCAGAACCTACCAGTATCCAGTCATCAGAGAAAGAGTGGAGCTCCGTAACCCCCTCCTTCACACAGGATTGTGTTGACAAGCCCTGTCCCACGTAGGGCAGTGCAGATAAGCTCAGCTGTTAGGAGATCATGTTTGTTGATTGTGTCATGCCTTGAATATAGCACTTCACAGCCCTTCTCTCTGGCTTTTCCATACTTTCTGCTCCCCTCTTCTGAAATATTCCCGAGCGGGTGGTGGAATACATGTCCTGTTTACTATGGCCTGCACACTTGACAGCCATATTCTTAGCACCCTGAACACCCACAAGTCTCTGCCTTCACTGAAGTTCACTGTCCAGTGGGGTCTTGCAGGGTGGGGTGGTGCATTTCAGTTTTTATTTTGTCAGAGGAATGAGGACTCAGTTCACAGAATGACATTAGAGAAAATTAAAGCTCCTTAGTGCAGATTTGATTTGTAGAGAAAAGAAGGAAGCATCAGGAATTTCCGTCTTATTCTGATCTGGCTATTCACTTATTTTTAAGTTGTAGACTATGATTATTTAAAATGAGAATATTTAAAACAATGCATAAAATATGCAGTCATAGAATAGTAAATAATATTACATTTCTTTTGCTAAGGTCTGTATCAGAACCAGGGGAAATGGTACCCAGAAATAAGCTTGAAAATAAGATAAGACCAATACAATGTGTAGTCTTCAATCAATATGTATACAGCCCCACAAAAACCACATAATACAGCACTGGCAATTGGCATGTCCCTAAAGGATTTGGTGTTCTGGCTAATCAAATACATTTTCCTAACAAAATTTGGTTGACTGTAACAAAATGTCTGATATGCAGTGGGAAAATAAGAACCTCAGACGTTAGAAAGAAATCATCTTTGTGGATTTAATTGCCATTGACAAAAAAGGCCATTGGGCTGGAAGGGTAATCATTGTTCAGTCAAAAAGCATTATATAGTTTGAAATTATGGAAGAAAGTCTATTAAGTTTATACAGCTGGAAAATGAAATCTAATAAAAAATATTTAATTTTTAAATAACTATTTTATTTTTTGGCCAGTGACCTTTTTTTATTGTACATGTATGACTAAGTATTACATGTCTATGCCAGGTAGAAATAGATATTTGTTGATAAATGTCAATTTATAAATTAACAGAAAAAATATATTTGCCATGATCTGAGAGGAGTCCTGGTTCACCTGACTTACAGTCTTGGGAAGGCCATTTCCTGGGTGACATGTTTTTCCAGCCATTTCCTTGTAAGGGGATTCAGGCGTGCACACCCAAGACACAGCCCTCTCTTAGCCGAACTTGCCACAGATGAGATGGCGTCCTTTCCTGTGCTGAGCTTCTAATCAGGTTGGGTTCCTGGAGCTTCTTTTTTGTCTCTTTTCCTTGATACTTCTTGGCATCTCCCTGACTCTGTCATATTCTTTGAGCCCATGGCTCTCGGTCCTCATGGTCTATGGTAGGCAGGGCTTTTCTGGAGAGAAACATGGTGAACAAGTATTATGCGGCTGGCAAAATGGCTGATGGAAAAGCCTAATGACCCAAGTCCAATCCCTGGGATGCAAGTAAAGGCAGGAGAGAACACGTCACAAAGTGGCACACATACATTCTGCAGCGGTTTCCTCTGGGATAAAACAATTCATATTGGAGGGAAGCTTGTTAAGACTCAGGATGTTCTTAAAGTAGGGAAAACATTTCTTCATGCAAGGAAGCACATTAAAACTCAGGAATAAAATAACTCACTGTTGTCAGGAAGTACTTGAAACTGTCCAGATTCACTAGGCCCTTCTCTTTAAAGGTTATTCAGATGGTAAGAACTACTAAGAGATACTCACAGACATGGTAAGTTGCCTGGAAGAAGCTCAGAGAAAGGCCTAGAAGAGGTAATCTAAAACCTGTTAGTCTTCCTGCAAGCTGTGCAGTGAGCTGCATGTCTCCAAATTTCATGATCCAGTGCCCGTACTAGCTTTTAGTGAAACAGCTATCTTTGAGTCATTTTACTGCAAGAACCTCTCACTGATATTCTGTACATAACACCAATAAACTTATTGGTTCACCAGTTAGTAACCTTATTTTGGTGTGTTGTTTGCTTTCTATCTTGGTTAAGTGAATATTTATTTCCCCAAGAATGACACACAACATGTGCCATCACACACACACACACACACACACACACACACACACAAACCCATACCCATACATCTGCTCATACACAAATAATATATGAATAGATGATTTTAAAATGTTAAATGTTGATACAGGCTGTACTAACGAAGGTTCTCTAGAGTAACAGAAATCATAGAATGGATCTCTGATTATAGAAAGATTTGTTAGAGTAACTTACAGACTGTGGTCCCGCTAAACCAACAGTGGCTGGCTATGAATGGAAAGGCCAAGAATCTACAAGTCTCTCAGTCCACAAGGTTGTATGTCTCATCTAGTCTTCAGTTTATGCTAGAATCCCAAAGAAATAGGCTCTAATGCCTGTGAAGGAGTGACTTGCTAGTGAGGTGAGAGCAAGTAGGCGAAGAATGAAAGATTTCTTCTTTCATATCCTTATATAGGTTTCTAGCAGAAGGCATGGCCTAAATTAGAGTGGATTTTCCCAGCTCAAAAGATCTAGATTAAAGGTGTGTCTTTCCACCTCAAAGGTTGAGTTTAGAATTAGATGTTTTCACTTCAAATTAAGTAAAAATCCCTCATAGGTGTGGTCTCCCTTTTTGGGTTTTAGTTAATTCCAGATATAGTCCAGTTGACAACCAAGAATAGCTCTCACACAGACACAGTCTGGATTTGACTCATTTACCATAGGCTCTGTGATGAGCCAGGAGTTTTATAACCCATGCTCATGCATTCGAATGAAGTCCTTTACCTCTTACAGTCTGTTTGGGCTTCTACAACAAACACCCATGCCTATAAAAGACAAACTTATTCTTTATTATTCTGAGATGAGTCAAATTCAAGTGTCAGATTTTGTGTCAAGATGAGCAGATTCAGTATCTAGGAAGGGCTGCTCTTCAATTCTGAGATAGGCCCCATTGTTACATGTTCATGTAGTGAAAGACACAAAAATAGAACCCGGCAAACACTTCCTGGTGCCTGTTTTATTAGGACAACAATCTAATTCATGGGGGCTATACTGTCATTCCTAGGACAGTGACACAAGTCAAGAATTTATCCCAAAATATAGTGCCAAGTATGTGGTGTGTGCTTATAACTGAATCACTCAGTAGAGAGATGGAGACTCTGTCTCGATTAAAGTAAAAGAGAAAACCAACAAAGGCTCAAGATGAGTAATGAAATCTGGAGAACGTATATTTCATGGCCTTTATTTTCTCTGTGAAGTGGAATACAAATTTAATGTCTAGAGGCAAGAAGAAGATGAAAAAAAGTATAAACCAGATTATACTAGCTCAGCATCTCCTTTTATGCTTGGTTCACCACCCCTTCAAAAATCCTTCTAGCATTTCAGGAGTCTCCAGTGCCTTTTGTCTACTCAGGGATACACCATAAATTGTGTTACCTCTCTGTCAATCTCCCCATCATGGCACAGGGTACCATTTTTCCTGCAATGACTCTACTACATGATTGAACCTTTCTTTTAACCATCTACAATTCACTGTTCTTTCTTCTTGCCACTTCCTGATGGAGGCTCCCCTCAGTGAACTGTCAGCAGTATAACATAACTGTGATATCTAGACTCTGATGAGCTTCAGTATGAAGAGAAACAGCTCTACCAGTGTTTACCCCAGCTACCCTTTCTTGTGCACAGAATAGCATGCAGGACTGGATTAGACATGTCCACATGGTCTTCTCAAGATCCTAATGCTCCCTCTCTTTGTTCAACATTACCAGTGCTTTACAAGAGTTTCATTTTGAAGAGGTCTGTAGATTCCATTGCTTCCTTAGAGGGTAGTCTAAACTCCAGCATATAGACAGACTGGATTACAATAGCAGCCAGCTAAACAACTAAAGTTGGCTCCCTGAACTTTGCATTGTAATTTAAAAAAAAACTTTGAAATTTTAAACAATTTTTTATAATTGCCTTGAGAATGGAAGATGTAACATACCAGAAAAATGCACAAAACTTCTGAACTCTGCTCATTTATTCACAGAGACTGAAGCCTGATTCAAAAGACAACTATCCCACAGCATTGATATGAATTTATCCAGTACCAGTACTGGGACGCTCAGGAAGAAAGGGGATGTCTGAATTGAGTCAGGGTTGACCATGAGCAGGGCAGGGGAAGCAGCCTTCTTTACTGACAAGTCAAGAGCCAATTGAGGAAGAGGACTTTAACATCAGAGCCTCCCCTTACAATAAGGAGCTTCACCTTTTCCTAGAAAGCTCATCTGAAGGGAAAATTCTTCTAAGCTTCTTTCTGCAAACCTACTTTCTGCACAGCATCTAACAGGCTGGACTCCAGGTTCATGAGGAGTAGAAAGGGTAAGAAATGGCTCTTTCCAACACAGAGAAACTCACTTCACAAGTTTCTGAAGAGTATTGCGCTCAGGCTTTTAACTGCTAGCAATCCATCTGTTTAACTGGTCAGGTTCTAACCTACACTGAACCCAAACTGTCACTTTGAGGGTTGGAGCCCCACTTCGTTGAGCTGGCAAGCCTAATGACCTAAGTTCAAGCCCTGGGACTGCCATGGGAGGAGAGAACTGACTTCTGTAAGTTGTTTTCTGACTTCCACATATATGCCATATTATGACTTCATAAGTAAATGTCAAATAACAAGACAAACCAAAAGGGAAGAGACCCACATTTGGTCAAAGCTACATGCTCTATGTGAGACAGCTCTTGGCATGCTGCCTTGGCTCCCTGAACTGTAGTCTAGAACTTCCTTCCTAGTATGTTTCTCATTAGGACATGCTTCAAAGATTGCTCCTAGGTGGGAAACAAAGGGGTGGGGAATTGTGCCTTGTGAAGCTTGCACACTTCTCAGAAGTCGCTTCATTAACCAGAAACCTAGGTGGCCATGTGAACGGACCTTGGAATATTTCCTGATCATTTTCCCAAATGGCCCAAAGGGGCATGGTCTGGGTGGACGTGATTCCATCAGTTAGAAAGTATGTAAATAAAAGGCAAGTTTTGTATTTCTCTGATTCAAAATAACAATGAAGCCTGAAGCTGCCCTTTCCTTCTATATTCTACTCCCATTATTGTCTATGAGCATGCTCAGTTCATGCCTGCTGGTGACAGCCCCGCCCTGGACTTCATTGCTGATTAGTTTAACCCCATGGATGCAGAGACTAATACCTATAATGAGTGTGTTCACACAACATATTTCTTTCCATTTTATCTCATGTGTGTCCACAAGTGCATATATAATATCTAGTGCTTTTCCATCTCCCAGTTTCCTGGTTGTGGACTGCTTTCAGCTTCTGCTGCCTTGACTTCACCCCCGTGATGGACTACCACACTTTTCCGTTAAGTTGTACATGTCAGGCTTTTTTTAATCACAGCAATAGAACTTTCATTATGTGATTAGTGAGTCTGTAACAATTTCGAGGGCCTTTATCTGGCAGGAGGAACAAAGATGACACATTTTCCCACTGGGGACTCTTTCTATTTAACTTTTTATTGATTCATTGTGAATTTCACATCATGCATCCCAATCCCAATTCCACTCATCTCCCAATTCCCTTCATACCTGTCCTCTGCCCTTGCAACCTCCCTGCATAAGAAAAGAAGGAGAAGGAGATGAAGAAGAAGGGAAGAAGAAAAAGGAGGAGGGGGAGAGAAAGGAGAAGGAGGGGATGAAGGAGAAGGAAAAGGAGAAGATATTGTCACTATGGAAGCTGTAGTGTGTCACAGTGTGTCCCACAGTACCCTTTTGTCCACACTGCTTTACTTGCAAATGTTCATTGCAACGAGTCATTGGTTTGGCTTGAGGCCTCTAGTTTCTGCTACTCTATCTATATTGGATCCTCATTGGGTCCTCTTGGATATTCTATTGTTGCCCTATATCATGGAGATCCTACAGCTTTAGATCTGAAGGGCTGGCCCCTCCGTATGCTCCAGTTGTTTATAAATTGGTAGATATTGGGGTAGGACCAACTCAGAGCCCTGGATCTGGGCCTTGGTGGTAGCTGAGTTGGTCAGCCCTTTAGTTCTCTGGCACCCATACCACTAGGGCATGCTCTCCAGCACTGACACCCATACCACTAGGGCTTGCTCTCCAGCACTGACACCCATACCACTAGGGCGTGCTCTCCAGCACTGACACCCATACCACTAGGGCGTGCTCTCCAGCAGACAGGGCTAACTTATCTAGTGTCACAGCTGACAAGGGACAGAACTAGCTCTCCTGCTCTCCTGCCCTGGGCTGACCCACCTGTAACCCTGGTGGGGACACCAGGGCCAGCTCTGCTCTCAAGATACACTAGGGAATCTTGATGCCCAGAAACACAAACAGTTACAGGCACAAAAAACTCCAAGAAGATCTTGTCTCCAGTCAAAATGTCAGACACAGAATCTTGGTGATGTGGACAAATTGCTGCGAATGGCGGGTTGCCCGTGGAAGCAGGGACTTGCACTTTTACCATCACAGAATGAAAGTCATAGATCGATTCACTCGATATTTTCTACTTGATGGGATCTGGATGCATTGTGGAGAAATTTTTAGTTTGGCTTAACTGAAGTATGAAGATTCATGCTAATGTACTGTGGCATCATCCCATGGGCAGGAATCCTGGACCGAACAATAAAAAGGAATAAAATAGAGAAAACCAGAGTTGAGTGCCAGCATTCATTGTTCTGCCTCCTTTGACTGCAAATACAAAATGATAAGCCACCTCACACTCTGCCACGATGCCTCCCACACCATGATAAACTGTGAAAGGCCTCAGATCCAGACTCAAGGAGTTCACTTAAATGGATTTTGGAGGCAGTTAGAATTTTAGTAAAAGTATTATCAACACCATGGATGGACAGACAGACAGGCAGACAGCGGCACAGCAGGGGCTCTGAAGAGAACTAAGGCCCAGAACCGAGACAGCACAGTGAGAGTTCAGAAGCGAGGGAAAAGGGCCAATACGGCAGAGCCGGGCTTCCTTATGTTCTTAATTCCATAGGAGTCTGGGAAGGCCCGGGGATGGAACTGTGCAACCAGAAATGCCTGTTTTGATGTAGGCTTATATCCTGCAGGTAAAAACCTGCTTCGTGGAAATCTACTGGGTAGAGAATCATAGGTGGTGTCTCAGCAGGAGCCTGGTGATACCTGCGGAAGGGCAGAGTCTGCAGCCCTCACTAAGGCCTCAGCAGGAGCCAGCTCTGGGCTCCGGTGTTACAGTCTGCCCTTAGCGTGAGCCAAAATGACTCCTGCTTATGTTGCTTTTGTCAGGTATTTTGATGCGTCCATAAGAAAAGTAATTGAAATATAGTACCCAAATATGTAAGTGGGGCCATCTGTGGGCAGTTGAGGGCTTTGCATTTGTAGGTGTTAGATTTACAGCATCGTTAGCCTCAGGCTGGGCACAGGGTGCTATTATCTGATCCTGAGATACATTCTTAGATGTTTTTTTCATCAATAGGAAATGTTAGCTCAGACTTCAAAGTTGAAAATTGTGTTTTAGTTAGTGTTCTATTACTGGGAAGAGACCAGAGAAATTCTTATAAAAAGGAAACATTTAATTGAGGAGTTACAGTTTCATAGGCTTAGTCCATTATCATCATAACAGGGAGCATGACAGCGTGCAGGCAGGCCCTGGGGCAGTAACTGAGAGCTACATCAGATGGACTTTTCACGCCTCAAAGCCCATCCCCAGTGACAGTCTTCGTTCAACAAGGCTGCACCTTCTTTCTAGTCCTTGTAATCCCTTCAAATAGTGCCTTGTGACTTAAGAATTCAAATATATGAGCCTTATTCAAATCACCACATTCCACTCTCTAGTCCCTATAGGCTTGTAGCTATTTCATAATGCAAATATGTAGTGTATGTAACACAAATTCTAAAGTTCCCATAATTTATCACAGTCTCAACACTATTTAAAACTCCAATTTTTTTTTTTCTGAGACTCAAGGCAATCTCTTAGCGGCTATCAATGTAAAATCAAAATCTAGAAGCTGATCACATACTTCCAACAGACAGTGATACGGAATATATATTGCCATTCCAAAAGAGAAGAAAAGGAGCAGAGCGAGGAAATACTGGACCGAAGCAAAACCGAAAACCAGCAGGGCCATCTCCAAGCTCTGCATCTCCATGTCTGAGGTCAAAGTGCTCTTCAGCTCTCCAACTCCTTTCAGCTTTGTTGACCACAACCTTCTCTTGGGCTGGTTTCATACCAGGCCTGCAGCTCTACTTGACAGCTAAACCAAGATGCTCTGGTCCCTCCAACTGATGTGTGCTGACTAAGCAAAACCCCATTTTGTGCAAGGCACCCATTCTAAATTTCTAAAAGAAGCTCTGACTACTGGTCCCCTCCCCCAAATTGTAAAATTTGCTGTGAAATGCACGAAGCAGAGGAGAATGAAAGTAGTTTCTTGCCCATCTACACATTTTACACGAATGAGATAATTGTGGTACCTACCCTTAAACACCCTTCTTTTAGACTTTTTTTGCAGGACCTATCTTTGATTTGGCTTTAAGACTGCTGGTCTACTAGCATTAATCAATAAAGTCATTTAATTAAAATTGGAATTGAGTCTGTGGTCTTTTTCCAGTCTAAGTTTAAAGCTAAAGGAATTGGACACCCTAAATGCAGAGATGATGAGGTCGGCAAAAGCCAGCTGCTGTAGAGAATGTAAGAGCCCATGTCACAAGGCCATTAAGGAACCCTACATTACTTCCTAACAAATACCAGTGTCCATTGTTGGCCATTCACTCCCACTGAAGCACAGGGACAGCCTTCCCTAATAGTGGACCCTTTTGTCAACCTCGTATACTTTGTAAACTTTCCCCTGAGGCAGGAAAGTGTCCAGGCCTTGCCTGAGGAACTCCAGCAGCTAGGACCCCTCCCCAAGACCACTTTGTCATAACAGTGTTTCTAGCCTATATAAAGGTCACAAAATTTATTTCCAGTCCCCTCAAACAGTTTCTAGATTATGCTAATTTTAGGTGAAAAGTCTGAACAAAAAGCTGCCAATCCTTGAACAGGAAACTGCCCTCCCCCCACCAATCCCTCAGGCTTTCCACAAAATCCCATCATTCCCGGGGCATGAAAATCCAGCAATCCCTCAGCTCCCCAAGCTCAGGACTTGAAATTCCACTGATCCACACTCTGGAAAATTTCTGCTCTTAAAAGCCCCACTTCTTCCCACCGACCATGAAGCCCTGTATAAAGCTGTCTCTGCTCAGTTCTCTGCTGTCTTCTCCCAGGAGCAGAAGGAGCCATCCGTGGACTTGTGCCCCCAATAAATCTCCTTTATGAGATTTGCTGCCTGGTGTGACTTCCTCATTGGAATAAGCCAAGAAACAATGAAGCAAAGAAGGGAAGAAGTTGAAAAGTGGAGTGGGGATGAAGCCCCTGAGCTCTTCAGCTTGTCTGGAAATACCCTCTCCTGGGAGCTGCAACACCTCTACTGAGGATGTTTCCTCTTAGAGCTGGGCCGTTTCTGGGCTTCCGTGTCTCATGTGCTCCTTGTCTCAGGATGCCCTTCCATTGGGACATTGTCCCACCTCAGAGATGTGGTTCCTGGGCTCCAAGTCCCAGGATACCATCTCAT
Organism: Rattus rattus; assembly: GCF_011064425.1. Taxonomy (NCBI): domain Eukaryota; kingdom Metazoa; phylum Chordata; class Mammalia; order Rodentia; family Muridae; genus Rattus; species Rattus rattus. The sequence goes on from NC_046167.1 coordinate 36,925,462, forward strand.
CCTAGCAGGAACACCAACATCTATGACCTATGGAAGCACAAAGCTTCCTAAGTCTATTATTATCTTCATTATTATTGATCATTACTATTAGTAATAAAGGCTATATTGATTGCAATATATCCTGCACTATCTCATGTGTTTGAACCCCTTGTCCCCTTGGGCAGCACTGTTTTGAGAAGTCAGGGAGCCCTTGTACTTGTGGCCTGGCTGGAGGCAATGGGTCCTTAGGAGATCAGGGAGATTGTCAATGCAGTGAAACAAGTTGCCTCAACACCTGTGCCAGTGCCAGCAGTGCCAGAGCCCACTAACAGGCTGTGCCTGATCTTCTGAAAGCCCGAAATAACCTCTCTCTTTCTTAAATAGTTTATGGATTTGGGAGAATCCATAAAAAGAGCGAAAAAATGATAATGGGTTTTGGCCAGCTGTGATTGGCCTGTGGTTCCTGTGAGCTCACAAGGAGTCATTGTGAGCAATGATAGTAACCTACCTATATGAGGCACTGGTTGGCCCTGCATCTTGTCCATATACTGAAGAGATACTGTTGCAGCTGGACTCAGACTTTGTTCTGAGAGTTTTATTTTTTATTGTCCATCTTTGGAACTGAACATCTGTGATCTTCACTGACCTGAACATTGTGAGTTTGTTTTCTCGTGGACTGTTTTTTTGTGCCTGGATTTTGATTTACTGTTTATTGCCTTGGATTTAGTTTGTGGATGTGCTTCAGTTTATTTCTATACTATCAGTCATTTTCTATTATTACCCATTAATTTTTCTTTAACATTTTGTACATTGGTTTATTTCTTTACTTATAATAGCTGTGAAAAATAATTTAATTAAGCAATGCTCTTGGATCATATCCATCTGCTTTGTTACTTCACCAGCCTTTCCCTGTGGTTAGAAATTACTCTATCATGGTAAAAGTATTCCCCAGCCGCCAAGACACTCGTGAGACAAAACATGCCCTGGCGGATCCTGAGGGATAGCACATTTTGTCATGACATCATGGTGTCACAGACAGGCTACTACTGAGAGGCCAAATCTACTTCATCTTGGGACTGGCCTCCATCCTAAAAGAAAAGAAAACTGAGACCTTGACCTGCAGCTGAAGCCAAGCTACACTCAAGTACCAGAAAGAACCCCACAGCTTGTCCTTGACCCATACCTCAGGGTTTCTCCCTACTTCCTAGGAACAGTGAATCAAAGATTAGTCTGATTGTTTCAGATGTACTTTCAGACTGTTTGTAACCGTTCATGGTCCTGCTTCAAAACACCCACCAGTTGGCTCACAATAGTCATCTTGTTAGATACTTGCCAGGCTGGATGTCCCCTCGCTGCTACCATTTCCTATATAACCTTGTCCTGCTGAGGGTTCGAGGCTACTCTGCCTTCGAGTCCTGTTTGTGTCAAGACTGGGTTGAAGGAGAGTCCAAAGCTTGAGCTTGTAATAAGGAGCCCCTAGTTCAATTGCATTGGAAAAGGCTCCTTGGTGGTCTTTTGGGGTTCATGAACACTTCCTAGCACAACAGCTACCAGCGTTTTGATGCCTACGAATATGAGTTTAAGAAAAAGAAATGGAGTATTAACAAGGTCTGCAGTAACTAGTCATTAGAGAATATGCAGGTCTTAGAGAAAAGTATCTCAGAGAAGCCTGTGTGTTCACTTTCTATCTAGTTAATAACCAAGTCTCTAACCCAGTCAGTCCAAAGCTGACAGTCCATTCTTGTCACTGCTGCTCTTATTAAAGTCAAAATGTCCTCCTTAAGGTTTGAATGTGAGAGGTTTCATAGCAACTCATGTATTTGAATTCTTGGTCTCTAGCAGGGGATGCTGTTTGGGGAGGTCATAAATCCCCACTTTGTGGAAAGAGGCGGGTGGAATTAGATGGCTGAATGCAGTAGGGGCCTGCCAAAATCAACTACTTCAGGCCTATCCTTACAAGTCATGAGCTCCTCCAACTACAGTAGCTCCCTGCTCTCTGAGAGCTGGCGAGAGAGATAGTTATTGTCCCTTCAGCTGCATCTTGTTGGGGATTGTCTAATGGCCATGACAAAATTTATACAGTGCCTGTTAACAATCTTCCAGAATTGCCATGTCCCACCCTCCCTAAACCACTTTGGGTTATCTCATGTGGTTATTAGTCTATCCCTTGCTGTGACATCACAAAAAACCTTTGTGAAAAGTGATAGAAATCAGTTCCTATCCAATCAATTCCAGGCCCTGCAGTGGGCTGGGGTGTGTCTTGATACTGCAGAGAAACCCTTGTTAAATGGAGAGCAATTAGACTCTAGTGCTGGCCCTGATAAACTTTCCAAGTCTCTTGGACCTTGACTTTGGGAGACTTCCTCTTTGTTGGCTTGGGTTTTGTGTTCTTTTTCTGTTTGAGGCATGGATTTCTGCTTATGTGTTCTTTTTTCATAATTGTTCCCTCTAAAAACAATTTTTAATGCAGGAAATTTCCCTGTGACACTTTTATACATAAATATAGTAAATTGAGATCATGTTCACCTGCTCTGTCACACTGCTGCAGTCACTGTCATGTGCCTAAAGTTCTCCCCTTTTTATTTTTTATTTTTTTATTTTTTGCTCCAACTAAATCATTCTCCCCTTTTTATTAAAGTTCCACCTACCCATTAATGATGCTTACCATATCTTTGGAACTGGCACATTACAGACAATCCCTATGTCCAAGTATATTTTAGAAAATGACAAAATTTCATTCTTCATGGCTGGGCATGGTCTTCTTCCCTTGACCCCTTCTATGAGCTTACTGTGGACCAGTTTGTGTGGAATTATCCTATTTTCATGATGAACCTGCCATGGACATGAAGCATCATTTCTGTCAAGTTCTTTTAAACTTTGAACTACCAGAAAATCTCATATTGGCTGTATACATGTATAGGTTTATTAAGGTTATTGCTGTGTGCATGCTGTGTGTGTGTGTGTGTGTGTGTGTGTGTGTGTGTGTGTGTGTGTGTTGTTATAGTTTGGGGATCATGGTAATACTGACTTTGTAGACTAAGTTTGGAATGATCTTTCCTTTTCTCTTTGGTTAACAGTTTGAGGAACATTGGTCTCCATTACATTGTATAGCCAGTAGAGAAGACCCATCCTGCAATCTCTTGGTCCTGGTCTGTACTTATTAGGAAAGACTGTACTACTCTTTCTATTTTGTTCCTATACTGTTCTCTTCACATATGTTCTAACACCCTGAATTTATCATCACAACTGTGGTGGAGCAGGGGGAAGGTAACAGGTAGTGGGCATGCTTGATAATCAACCCTTTTATCAATGCTGTGTGTGTTTTGTGAATTGAGAATGAGTATGAGTTTGTCTTGATCCTGTACAAACCCAGGAAGAAACCTTACTTGTTTATTCTGTTTCCCGTGTCAATAACTTGTTTTTTCCCTGGGTGATTCAGGACAAGCTTTTTTTTTTTTTTTTTATTAACTTGAATATTTCTTATATACATTTCGAGTGTTATTCCCTTTCCGGTTTCCCAAACATCCCCTTCCCTCCCCCCTTCCTTATGGGTGTTCCCCTCCCCACCCTCCCCCCATTGCCGCCCTCCCCCCAACAGTCTAGTTCACTGGGGGTTCAGTCTTAGCAGGACCCAGGGCTTCCCCTTCCACTGGTGCTCTTACTAGGATATTCATTGCTACCTATGAGGTCAGAGTCCAGGGTCAGTCTTTAGGTAGTGGCTTAGTCCCTGGAAGCTCTGGTTGCTTGGCATTGTTGTACATATGGGGTCTCAAACCCCTTCAAGCTCTTCCAGTTCTTTCTCTGATTCCTTCAACGGGGAGGACAAGCTTTTTTCAGATTTGTTTATCCTTTCAAATGATCAGCTCTTTGTTTTTTTGATCTTTGTTTCAACTTATAAGGGTCCACTTATTTCCAGGCTCTTCTTGTGTTAGGGAAGATAGCTCACTAGACCAAGTGCTCTAAACACATGCAAGTGCTCTAGAACACACATGCAATAAGAATTTATTTAGTACCAGTGCTGGGCAGTGCAGGAAGAAGAGTGACAGTCCAACAACATCAGGGTTGAACATGAGCAAGACTGGGGAAACATAGCATTTACATGGAGAAGCATATAGAGTACAAGTGGGTTGGAGAAATTTATAAAAATGTTTAATTCAATTTATAAGCCTTTCTGTGTGGAAATAAAGGAGAAAGAGTCTAAGAAATTAAGAGACATATTCATTTTGCAGGCATCTATTGAGGAACGACAGTGTCAGGCATGGGTATTGGAGAAAATGCCCTTGAGGAACTTGGTTGTAGCAGTAGGTAAATACATACTATAGAGTGCCAACTCTGTGACAGTCCAGGGACAGAGAGGACCATCTCTGAAATGTCTTGGAATGCTGGCTGGAATAAATTATAGCTACATGAGGACCTGGGAAACAAGGATTTAATCAGGAGTGTAGTGAGCCATATTGGATTTGGGCCTGGCAGCTTTGTAACTGCATGGCCACAGTAAAAGTCATGGGATTGTTGGACAGAGGCCTCTCCCATGTATTTATGGCACAGGAAGAAAAGACCAAGTAGTAAACACCTGGTGTCTCCACTGCATGACCTCTGCTGAGCCCGGCTGATGCATGTGGAACTGACACACCTGGACCACACCAGGGTGCTGGTCAATTTACTTCTGCCTTTTGCTTCCTCAGCCTTTATCCTTGAGATTTAGGCTGGTTTTCTCGGATTTCTCCCTAATTAATTCAGGTCTCCTAGTCGGTCTTTTGTTACCGAAGTCACAAGCCAGGTAGTCAGAGCCAGAGCCAGGGTTTTCCACTGTGCTTCCCAGTTATTTTCTACCTGGAGACTTGGGTATATAAGTGGTGAATAAAGCTACAGGACTCTCTCACTCTCTCACTCTCTCTTCCACTCTTCCTCTCTTCCTCTCTTCTGCTCTTTCTCTCTCTCTCTCTCTCTCTCTCTCTCTCTCTCTCTCTCTCTCTCTCTCTCTCTCTCTCTCTTCCTCTCTTCCTCTCCTGGCTTGACAGGATAACCTGTGTGTGTGTATGTGTGTTTCTTTCATCCCGTAGGCTCCGACCCTCTGTGCACTGCTGCTTGCTGGAAGCTGCTGTGGACTGGGGAATTCTGCCCTGGTTTTGCAGATCTCAGACATGGTTCCATTGCCTGCTGGTTGTTCCAGAGAAGAATGACTGATCCTGAACTGTCCTGGGAAAGACCTTGGCATTTTTGATGCTATTGTAGCAGCCATTACTGCTGCAGCCATTGTGTCTGCAGTGTCTGGAGTTACCCTCCCCCAATCTATTGTTAGGCAAGCACAGTGGGTGAACTTTCTGGAGTAGTTGATAACAATTGGGAATTCTAAATTTGATTACAGGAGCGGCTTGACTATGGCCCTTGGTGGTAGCAGCTGAGGAGAACCAGATGAGGTGCCCACTACTTATCGGGAGAGGCTCAACTTCCACAATCTCTTAAATTAATGCCATCTGGCCCCTGCTCCTTCGCCCCTGGGCTCAAGTAAGAGGAATGAGAAGATGACCTGATGTAGCTATTCTCAGCGACGGGCAACTTCCTCTGACCCTTGACCAATCTAGACATGGAGCCTTGAGGGCGACAAGGTGGTCCTATGACAGAGAGGCTGGGGTCTGAGAGGTCGATCCTAAGACAGAGGTAGCTATACCCCGTTTAAACGTACGCCGGTCAATGCTCCTCTGCCCAGTTTCTCCCCCAATAAACACACACGTATAGCCCAGAACGGTGTGTTACAGCATAAGTTCATTCATAGCCATTGGGGTGCAGTCCTAACTGCAAGAGTGGCTCGCCATGGCCGAGCTGGGCACTCTGTGAGGCATGTCTGATCTCTCTCAGACCACTACTTCCACCTAATGGTCTTTTATAAAAGAATAATGGGGGAGATGTAGTGAGCCATATTGGATTTGGGCCTGGCAGCTTTGTAACTGCATGGCCACAGTAAAAGTCATGGGATTGTTGGACAGAGGCCTCTCCCATGTATTTACGGCACAGGAAGAAAAGACCAAGTAGTAAACACCCGGTGTCTCCACTGCATGACCTCTGCTGAGCCCGGCTGATGCATGTGGAACTGACACACCTGGACCACACCAGGGTGCTGGTCAATTTACTTCTGCCTTCTGCTTCCTCAGCCTTTATCCTTGAGATTTAGGCTGGTTTTCTCGGATTTCTCCCTAATTAATTCAGGTCTCCTAGTCGGTCTTTTGTTACCGAAGTCACAAGCCAGGTAGTCAGAGCCAGAGCCAGGGTTTTCCACTGTGCTTCCCAGTTATTTTCTACCTGGAGACTTGGGTATATAAGTGGTGAATAAAGCTACAGGACTCTCTCACTCTTCTTCCTCACTCTCACTCTTCTTTCCGCTCTTCCACTCTTCCTCTTCCTCTGTCTCTCTGTCTCTGTCTCTGTCTCTGTCTCTCTCTCTCTGTCTCTGTCTCTCTCTCTCTCTCTCTCCCTCTCTTCCTCTCCTGGCTTGACAGGATAACCTGTGTGTGTGTATGCGTGTTTCTTTCATCCCGTAGGCTTTCGCCCGATTCTCGGTACCGTGTCGGTGCTGGCGCCGACAAGGAGAAAGGAGCAGGATGCCTCAGACAGAGGAACTACTTGAGTGAAGTCTTAGAGGTTAGAGAGAAAGAAGATGGTAAGTTCTATAGATGGTAGCTAGAATAGAGCACACTGTGGAAAATCAAGGAGTGATGGTTGGGCTACACAGGTAAGAGCCAGGCCAGCCAGGACCACAGAAATTCGAGGTGATCTTCAAAACCATCACATACACAGCCTACTTCAGATTACTACTAAATAGACTTGTCACTGTGTGTCACCATATCTCCTGGAGCTGGAATTGTGGGCTGCTAAGAGCTGCATTAAACAGGTGCTAGCAAAGATTCCTTGCATTCTTACTTTTAGATGAACTTATTCTCACAGTCTTGTTCTTTAGGTCTGGGAGCTTGGCAGGTTTAAATGCAAAACATATTTATTCTCCTCTCTGAGAGTATAAGTTCGTTATAAAAGACTTTTCTGTCTATCGTATGCCTTTGCTGATGTATCTTAGCTATTCAAATGTCTTTAACAATGGGTTAACAGCTGTTGTATTGGATTCACCCTCATCTCAAGGTTGAGGATTTTGTGGTCCTCATTATTCTGAAGGCTTCTCAGTGTTTTATGCTCTAGGAAGAAAAGTCTTTCCTTCTCCAGATTGTAAGTTCCTGGCTTATGGATCTTTCCTCTTTGTTCTTTCTTGTATCTGCTTTTCTTCACTGTGATAAAATATTGAAGATAGACATAGAATGAATATTTTGGCTCAAGAATTTTGCATTTAGAGGTTTTGGGTTGGGTCTGAGGTGAGGTAGAATATTAGAACAAAGCTGTTTACCTCATGGCAGCCAGAGAGCAGAGAGTGGAGAGATGAGAAGAGGCCAGTGCTCTAATAGTTCCTTCAAAGGCTTGTCCTCTTGCTGAACTTTCTTCCATGGGGCCCTTCTTATAGATTTTACTATCTCTCAACAGCACCATTGGCTGGGGACCAAGTGCTCAACATATATACCTGTAGGGAGTTTTCTGACTTTTTGTTTTTAAATAAAAAGCTTACTTTTTGACTAGCATACAAAGTAGTACATTTCCTTTTTACACATAATTTTCTGTGATCCTCCTGCTTTCCTCAGTTTTTTCCTCTGTTTCCTGGCCTATATCATTCCTTTCTACTTTCATATAACATGTACCCATTGCTTTCCTTGAAGCCTCTTTCCCCCTTTCTGATCTCTCCCCATGACTCCCAAATATATAAAAATTTGAAACCAGGATCCCCATATGACAGAGAACATGTAGCTTTTATCTTTCTGAGTTTGGGTTACCTATTTTAATATATTTTCTGGTTTCATTCCTTTGCCTGAAAATATGACTTGTTTTAATGCTGAATAAATTCCACTATGTATATGTAACATTTTTATTATGTAGTCACCTGTTTGTTGCTTGTAGTTTTAAAAAGAGGCTACTGCCTTGCCCAGGAGCTGCTGTGCTCTGACTCCTCCCAGTTCCCCTTTGTCCCATCCAGCTTAGCACCAGAATTGATCCCAATCAGCCCCAACAGGGCTTCCTTTTCTAATCACCTTTGCTCCAGCTTGGCTCTGGGATTGGCCGTTGCCAGCTCCAACCCCGCCTCTCTCCCTGCCTTTGCTCCAGGAGAGGCCACATTACCTGGCCACTCCCAAGACTGTAGAATCTGCTGATCAAGGACACACAGAAAGCTCTGTTATTTTAGAACTTACTAGCTAGGCCCAATTGCTGGGCACAGAAATCTCCTGCTTGGAATGGCGTGCCCTTATCTCCATTTCTCTTCTTGCCCTAAACTTAGTGACTGTTGTCAGCTAGTCCCCGCCAACCTCCTTGGCTGTCCACTGGTAGTGGAGGCCACAGACCTTAGAGGCCTTACATGATTGTAGCATCTTCTTTCCTCCAAAGCATGGCAGAAAAGGCTCCTGCTTTTTCCCTGTGTCTCCATTTCCTCTTTGGACCCGAAAGTCCCACCTGTACTTTCAGTCAAGCAATTGGCCTCTGGCCTTCTTTATTGACAAGTCAAGAACCAATTGGGGAACAAGACCTTATAGACAGAACCTCCCCTTATATGTGTTGGTGGACATCTAGACTGATCCTATTTCCTTGATATTGTGAGTGGAAAAGCAATAAAAATGGACAAATTATCTCCACTATAAGATAGTTATATTTTGGTTATGCATGCAGGGGAGGTATAATTAGGAGCTGGGACATATGGTAGTTCTAACTTCACTTTAAAACCTTCAAATTGATTTTTTTTTAAAAAAAATATGTATATGAGCACTCTATTCGCATGTACGCCTACATGACAGAAGAGGGCATCAGATCCAATTGTAGTTGGTTGTGAGACAACATGTGATTTTTCGGATCACATGGTTTTTATACTCAGGACCTCTGGATGAGTAGCTTGTACTCTTAACTGTTGAGTCACCTTTCCAGCTCTCATGGTGATTTCTAGAGTGCCAGCAATAAATAAGAGTTCATTTCTTCCTATATCCTTACTGGAAATTGTCGTTTGGTTTTCTTACCCCTTCTTTTTTTCCCTTCTTCTTTCTTTCTTCCTTCCTTCTCTTCTCCCTCCCTTCCTTCCTTCATTTCTGTTTTGTCTTTTCAGCTCTCTTTCTTTGTTTCTTTTTTGATGATAGCTATTCTGATGTGACATACTAATACATATTTTATATAAACAATAGAATATTTAAAAAGATGAAATAATAAACCACAAATGAACAATGAAATGTGAAAGTATTGTGCTTTCAGTCAGTAGTTTTTCTTAGAAAGGACAGCTTCTCTGTGTTTATATTTTGTGTGTGTGTGTGTGTGTGTGTGTGTGTGTGTGTGTGTGTGTGTGTGTGTGTTGAGTGAGATCACACACATGCCACAGTGAGCCTGCAGAGGTCAGAGAACAACCTTGGAAACCTGCTCCCTCTTTCTACCTGGATTGGGACAAGATTTCTCTTGTTCAGTTTTTCCCTTCAGACAGTGTGGTGGGATGGTGGGTTTTGTGCCTATGGTTTGATAAAGTACCCAGTTCACTTTTGGCTTGATAAGATCAGCATCAGGTTTGGGTTTTCTGAAGCATGAACTTGCTCTTGCTTCACTGTGTGCTTGGAGTTCTTCACCACTCTTCACTAGCTTTGTTCAGAACACCTTAATCTTATTTTTGTAGTTGTTCTTCTTATTTTCTTTTTGGTGGTTTTCCATGAAGACTTGCTTCCATTCAAACTCTTGGTCTCACAGATACTGCATCTTGCCAGCATCCTTCAGAGAATGTGTTTTCTACCTTGACAACAGCAGCTGACATTTACTACTACTGTTGGATTCTTCAGTTATAGTTATAAATTTAAGTATAGCATTTATCTTCTAGTTAGTCAGAAGTGAAAGTTCTATTATTTCATGATGTGCGCTATCTCAGTGGTCTCTAGTAACCTCAACACTAACTGCCTACTAAGCCCATGTCACGTGTCTTAAATATTTGGTGCATTTGTCAATCACTGCTAGGTAACCACTGAATCCCATTTATAAAAGGCACCATCAAATCTATTAGATGTACTAACTCATTCTCAGTTACTAACAAACGCATACCAGAGAGACATGGGATAGATTTCTTGTTATAAGAGGCATCAAGAGAGACTAGATTTAGGATTTGGGTCTGTGGTGGGTGCTGTTTGGGAAGTATTGTACTAGATTAGTAGTTCTCAATTTTTTTTTAAATGCTGAAACTCTTTAATACAGTTCCTCATGTTGTGTACCCCAACTATAAAAATTATTTTTGTTTCTACTTCATAACCGTAAATTTGCTACTGCTCTGAATCTTAATGTAAATATGTTTGAGATGGAGGTTTACCAAAAGGGTCATGACCCACAGGTTGAGAACCACTGTTGTACTCGGAGTGCTTTCCAATGTTGGGAGGTGGAATTGAATGACTGGGAATCTCATCAATTTTTATGTAGAAGGGGAGGAAAAGTTTGAGGATTTGCTTGTCATTGATTAGGGGCAGTGGTCACTACTGTGGAATGTCTTGAGACCTGTTTATGAATATGTTAAGAAAGAAAACAAGACTCAAACAAACAGCAGGTGGGACCAGTTATTGTCCCAGACTGAAGAGACTATCCAGAGAATTCCAACAGTAGAGAGGTATCACGGTGGTCAGTAGCACTGCAGAGGGGAGCTTAGTGGAACACTTCCTGTATGAGGGTGGGCTATGTGCATACTGGTTCCAGGTACATCATCAATTCCAAAGTCACATATTATATGAGAACAATCTTGTCTCTCATTTCTCTTCTCCCGATAGTGGGCAATAGAGCAACAAGGGGCCGGGAAACCTTTTTGGCTAAAGTTTCCCAGGCTGAGGAAAACTTGAGCAAGGGAAATGAAGAGATGCTATAAGGCTAAGTTGTTCTTTAACTTAGACTGCAATGAAAAGTGATCATCGGGCTTTTGATGAAGGGAAACAGTAATTCTTGGTCCACGTAGTGCATGATTGAAAACTATGTCCATTGAGAGAGGTGATGAGGTTTGTCACAGCAAGCTCTTTGTATTAATTGGTGACTTTTGTTTACTGTCTTTAGGCTAGAACATGAGAGTGGATGATGAAGGGTTGGACTTTCTTGTGCAAGAGTTGTATGGAATGTAGTAAGAGATCAAAATGAATTTTCTAGTCTAAGAACAAAATGAACTTAATAGAGGAACAGAGTTTCTTCTTTTTCTCTCCAATTCTTCCTTGTTCTTCATAAGATTATAGTTACATCTTTGCCAGTGGTAACCTGCCTTCATTTTCCATCAAGAATGAGATGCTGATTTAGTTATTGGATGGCCCAACATACTCCATGTACTTAGATATTGAGAGACCTAAGTGAGGCCCAGAAACATAAGCTTAAGCAAAGAATCAGGTCCTAGGGTGAAACGCATCCAACCAGCCACAGCTGCAGGGAATCACCAGTCCTGCTGCCTTCTTTTCTGCACCCAGGAGATACCATTTCCTAGCAAGCCTTTCGCCCAAATCGCCCTTGGAACATCGAATTGTTCCTAGAAATACCACAAAGGGTGCTAATTGCTCCTCTTCCATAGCAGTCAACAGACATTGCTCATGACCGGTTGCAGCCTTGGAACCCAAAAACAAACAAATCATTTTAAAAGTCAGCTTCCCCATAAATCTCTTACCAAATCATGTAATGCCAAGTCTTGGAAACCCCAGCTAGCTGTTCTTTTTTTTTTTCCTTTAAAAACCCCTTCCCCTAGACCTTGAGGTCACTCTCTTATCCTGTTGCATCAGGAAGTTTTTGTGGCCCAAGCTCAAATAAAACTCTCATGTGCTTGCATTGGAGTTGTGGATCTTGAAGGTCTCTTTGGGGTTTTTGCAATCTGGGTACAATATGACTTTGGTGGAGAAGAGAGCATGAGATCTATTTTCCTTCCTATCTGAAGACTCCCAATCTGAGGAAGCCTCGAACTGATGAGGGAAGAACTAACACTAAGTTGGCTCCTGAACCAAGACTGAAGTCACCATTGGACTACTAATAACTCTATTAGAAACATTTTCTAGTTAGTGACTTGAAATAATCACAATGAGGTGATCCCTTACCTGAGTCTCATTGTGTAGTTTATCCAAGTGACTTTGGGATTGATGTGCCTGGAACCAATACGCACATGCTTGAAGTTAATTAGGTCCAGCTTGTGAAGTTTAACTAAAGATTCCTTGATCACTATTGTGTATTAAAAGTAGGCTCAACAAAGTCTTTTAGCTTAATGGGTCTCAATCCCTGGTCACATTTTAACAACATTTGCTAAGATAGCGGTTGTGCAGCTTTTCTTGGTGTCACTGAACAACAATTAAATCAGAATCTCTGCAGGTAAAGTCCATGAGCAGGAGAAAGCTCATGAAGCCTGAAAAAGACCCTATAAAAAGAACTACAGGCAACTAAAGAATGCTGAGAATGAGAATTTTTATTATTGTTGTTCTGATTTTTTTTTTAACCAGGAAAGACCATACTGATTGGTTATCCAATATCAAATGGTCAGCCATGAAAACATACATTTAAGTAATTTTATCACCACATATGTGCCTACAGTTAAAAAAGATATCATAAATTTAAAAGAGAGCAAGAAGGGGGTATATGGGAGAGATTGGAGAGGTGAAAGGGAAGGAAGAAATCATGTAATTTATATTATAATTAAAAAATAATTTGAAAAACAGGAATATTTCTATAACTCTTTTGTAAGAAAATAGAGCATACCAGGTACTGTTATACTTGTGTGGTGCATTGCATATGGTGTGAGATGGACTCTAATCACCTACTGTCCCATCAGCAGTTACTGAGTAGAGCGCAGTGTTTAGGTCAGATAGAAACAGTCTTGTTTAGCACACTGTTAATATTGTTATCCAAATATATTATTTATTGCTAGTCTGAAATTGAAACATATTTTTTTATATTTTTGCTTTCTAAAAATGGCAGCTTTACAAGAGGAAATGGGGACACAAAGCAGGTTGTTTTCACAGTAGTTTGGTGAAAACATCCTAACACTGGTCAGTGCTAATTTCGAGAGAGTTGCAATCAGGGCTGTTGGCTGTAAACAGCTGAAACCTAGTCAAGTGAGCTGAAACGGAATCAGTGGGAAGCACGCAAAACCAGGCTGGGAAAGGTACTCAAGAGGCTAGGAAGTCAACATCATAGCCACAGCCATGTTAGGAAAGAGCCTAGTTTGGGATGTGCTTCTGCACTCATGGTCTCTCTTTATTCCTGCTGTGGCTCTCAGTTCTGCTGCCATCACAATCCCTTCTGGACTTGGCACCTTTGAGCTATTCCTTCAAGGCCACAGTCCTAAGAGAGTGCATCTGAGTTGCCTGCTTAAGACTTAAGAACCCATAGTTCTCAGGGAGAGCACAGGGAAATAATGCCTCACTTTGGCTTTCTAGGAGTTGGTCTTTGTGTTCTACCAAGACCTAAACCGTGGAAAGAGATTCCCCAAGTAGAAAATAATTTTACATTAAAGTTTTAAGATCTAAGGGATATATACTATTGAGGGCTGAGATGGTCTTCTCAGAAGCACAGGAGTTTGAAAGAAGCAGCACACTGTCATGTTAGATAGGAGACTCCTCCATTCACAGTGTACCATTGACTTAGAGGGTCACTTGGTCTTTCTGATCTTCAGTGTTCTGTAAAGTCAGTGATTTTTAGATTTTGAATTTCACCAACCAATAAAATTCAAAGGTAAATTTGAATACATACTTATAATTATCTTGTCATATTCTACACTGTTAATTGAAAATATTTCTTAACATGACTAGAATATACCATCATCAATTTTCTAAAATAAATCTTATTTAATGCCCCAAATAGAAAGGACATAACTCAGAATGTTGACTTGTTCTTTAACTAAAGTTATATTTTAGGAAAACTTACTCTGTTGGCTCTCTCCTATTTTCTAACTTTGCTTGGATCAATCAATAGCGCTTGGTAGCATCAGCAATGGCTTTTAAAGTCCTTTCCAGGATTAAAATTCCATCAATTTCTGAACACTGGAGAGAGGAGGTTTTGTGCGGGCTTGTGGCATTATGAACTATTACGTTTTAGTCCCTGGGTAAACCTCTGTTAGATAATCTTCAGTGTGCAGCATAGAGGCTCCCTTTAATGTGCATTTCAAACTCTTGAATGGCAAGAGGAAGCCTTTGGGACAGGGAAAATCCACCTCTTTGTGTTGCTTAATGTTACTGTCTTAGAGGTGTCCAGAGACTTTGGCAGTGAGTATGGTCCTATAAATCTTACAAATCGATTAGCTAATCAATATGTCCGGAGGGCCAGTAGATGTGCCCACTTAGGGGACTGAAAGCCTCATCCAACTCAGCCGTTCTCATTATTGAGACATTGACAAACTGAGGCTATACAAAATCTTATGGAGATGACTCATGGTTTTCTTCTCATGCTTTAAAAAACATCATACATTTGGAGAACAGTTGAGAATGAGGACTTGAATATAACATTTTGAAGGAAGAAAACCATGGATATACTTATAAATACAGAGAAATACTAATGAAAGGGATATGTGGTTAACTGGTATTCACTAGTAGTGAATAGTAGACCATAGCAGAATGAGGGAATTTTGGCTCTAAGAATGTAAGTTTCTAACAGTAGGAACTCTGATGCAGCCCCCTTCTGAGTGCTCAGAGATAAGCATAAGAAAGAGGAAAAGGTTTAGTTTAGCAGGCTAAACAGGCTTCATCAGGGTCTGTGGAACTGCTGTCATAGTTGTTTACATGACTACAATCTGTAATTCTGTTCTTCTTTGTAGATTTTGTGTTATTTCGATTGACCTCTTTCTTCCTACTGCTCCCCTTTTTCTGCCTGTGGTTATCTCTTTAAAATCCTACATTGTAAGTCCAGTTTGTTTTCTTCTGGTGCTGATCTTTTAGTTCAACTGACCATGTTTCCATATTGCTCATTCTAATGGTTTAGGCCCCATTCTATGACTGACTATTAGAAAGTTCAGGATGAAAGACATTTAGCAGGCAAACTACCATGGCTTCCTTGTGTTTCTTCCCATTCTGGGCATGCATGTGTTTGAGTGTATACAGGAGTTGGAGGTGGTTCCAGTTTTCTGTCTTGTACAATTATCTATTCATTAACAGAGATAAAGCAAAGAGAAGGCTACCAAAAAGAAGATAAATTATATTCATGATCCTCTTTAAGAAATCATGGAAATTTATGTTTTTACAAAAAATTTTTACTCAATATAATAAAATCCCCCCTAAGAGGGCACCCATTTTCTTTGATCACGAATTTCCTTGGAGCAGAGAAAATGAGCTATATGGACATTATCCTGTTGGGTTCCTTTCAAAAGGCAGGGCTACAGATGAGGAGCTGAGCCATTTTGTATTAGAGAAAAAATTAATGTCTTTACATTGTTGTGACCCAAAGCTTCTGTGTATTCCCCTGCCATAGATTTTCACCAAACTCATTCCTTCACTCTTGCCACTGGGTATATTGTGTCTGTGTGTCCATCACCAAAATAGCATTTGGAATCCTTTCATGACAGAGGTGACCATCCTCTAAGACTAAAGTATTCATACTTATTCATGTTTTTTGACTTTCAAGTGAGCCTATCACCATCTTAATTTGGAGATTTATTTTTTACTTGTAGTTTACTGTAGTAGGAGAAACATAGGGTAATCTTAACTTCCAAAGAACCATTGGGCTTTCTTTTTTGAAAAATTCTATTTCTGGATCTTTAGCATATAAAATATTTTGGCACACAAAGCACTTGGAAGATATTTGTGGAACAGGATGGTTGAATTTAAGTAATGACTATATTTTTAAAGAACCCATATTGTGCTCTAACATTATAAACTATGCTTAGAGTCTTTTATACGGAAAGAAAGTTTAAAATAGCACTTGTTGGCTCTGGCTGGGTATTTATTTATTTATTTATTTATTTAATCTTTTTGTTTTCTTTCTCCTATCAGTGAGGGCTGAGGCTTCAATACTTGTTCCTTTTAAAGTCAGTCTTGGAAACGTCTTGCCTCTTTGTCTGTCCATTATGCCGCATGGACACTCAGCTTTGGGTGAGGCTGATATACAAATCTCTATGCACCTTAAGGAATATTTGCTGAAGATCACCAAATATATGGAGATAAATATTATGTGTTTAACTGGCATCTAAAAAGACTGGTCTACATTCCTTTTAAGTTAGTAAATTGCATAACAAAATTAATTCCTCCTATCTGTATGTTCTAGCGGTATAAAATTTGTATAAAACTTGGAGCGGCAGAGAGAGGTCTCTTGGCAGAGCTCTCTGCAACAGCTGGTTCCCAGCTAGGCAATGTAGCAGAATGCAATGGTTGCCAGCTATATCTGTGTCTTATATTCCATCTTCTGGTTCTTGGGGGGACTCCTCCTCCATTCTGGGCCTCCTGTCATTGTGGCATACATGTCCTACCTAGACACGAGTGAGCCTGGAGACTCTAAATGCTTGATTTAAGATACCTTGACCCTTCCCCACTTTCTCTTCTATTACTTTCAGTGTATCTGGTTTTATGTGGAGGTCTGTGATCCACTTGGACTTGAGCTTTGTACAAGGAGATAAGAATGGATCCTTTTGCATTCTTCTACATGCTGACCTCCAGTTGAATCAGCACCATATGTTGAAAATGCTGTCTTTTTTCCACTGCAAGGTTTTAGCCCCTTGGTCAAAGATCAAGTGACCATAGGTGTGTGGGTTCATTTCTGGACCCTCAATTCTATTCCACTGATCTACCTGCCTGTCTCTACCAATACCATACAGTTTTTTTAAATCACTATTACTTTGTAATACAGCTTGAGGTCAGGGATGGTGATTCTCCCAGAAGCTCTTTTATTGTTGAGAATAACTTTCACTTTCCTGGGTTTTTTGTTACTCCAAATGAATTTGCAAATTGCTCTCTCTTACTCTATGAAGAATTGAGTTGGACTTTGATGAGGATTGCATTGATCTGAACCTAATATAAGAGAAAGTGGGAAAGAGTCTCGAACACCCTAGGCACAGGGAGAAATTTCCTGAAGAGAATACAAATGGCATATGCTCTAAGAGCAAGAATTAACAACTGGGACCACATAAAATTTCAATGCTTTTGTAAGGCAAAGGACACTTGCCATTAGGACAAAATGGCAAGCAACAGATTGGGAAAAGATCTTTACCAATCCTATATCCCATAGAGGGCTATTCTCTAATATATACAAAAAATTCAAGAAGTTAGACTCCAGAGAGTCAAATAACCCTATTAAAAATTGGCTATAGAGCTAAAGAAATAATTTTCAACTGAGGAATATGGAGAGGCACTTAAAGAAATGTTCAACATCCTTAGTCATCAGGGAAATGCAAATCAAAGTAACCCTGAGATTCCACATCACACCAGTCAGAATGACTAAGATCAGAAACTCAGGTGACAGCAGATGCAGATGAGAATGTGGAGAAAGAGGAACACTCCTCCATTGTTGGTGTGATTGCAAGCTGGTACAACTACTCTGGAAATCAGCCTGGTGGTTCCTCAGAAAATTGGACATAGTACTACCTGAGGACACAGCTATACCACTCCTGGGCATACACCCAAATGATGCTCCAACATATAACAAGAACACATGCTCCATTATGTTCATACAGCCTTATTTATGATAATCAGAAGTTGGAAAGAACCCAGATGTCCTTCAACAGAGGAATGGATATAGAAAATATGGTATATTTATATAATGGAATACTACTCAGCTATTAGAAACAATGGCTTCAACATTTACACAATGGAGTACTACTCAGCTATTACAAATGATGGCTTTATGAAATTCTTAGGCAAGTGGAGAGAAATAGAAAATATCATCCTGAGTGAGGTAACCCAGTCACAAAAGAATACACATAATATGGACTCACTGAAAAGTGGATATTAGCCCAAAAGTGGGGAATACCTGATACAATTCATAGACCACATGAAGCTCAAGAAGAAGGAAGACCAAAGCATGGATGATTCAGTCTTTCTTAGGAGGGGGAACAAAAATACTCACAGGAGGAAATATGGAGACAAAGTGTGGCTCAGAGACTGAAGGAAGGCCATCCAGAGACTGCCCTACCCGGGGGATCCATTCCATATACAGACACCAAACCCAGACAATATTACAGATGCCAAGAATTGCATGCTGACAGGAGCCTTTTATAGTTGTCTCCTGAGAGGCTCTGCCAAAGCCTGAGAAATAGAGGTGGATGCTCACAGTCAGCCATTGAACTGAGAATGGAGTCCCCAATGGAGGAGTTAGAGAAAGAACTGAAGGAGCTGAAGGGGTTTGCAACCCCATAAGAACAACAATACCAATCAACCAGATCCCCAGAGCTTCCAGGAACTAAACCACTATCCAAAGAATACACAGGGATGGACGTATGGCTCCAGCCGCATATGTAGCAGAGGATGGCTTTGTAGGGCATCAATGGGAGGAGAAGCCCTTGGTCCTGTCAAGGATCTATGCCCCAGTGTAGGAGAAGATCAGCACAGTGAGGTGTGAGGGGTGGGTGTGTAGGGGAACACCTTCATGTAAACAGGGGAAGGGAGGATGGGATAGTGTATTTCTGGAGGGAAAACTGGGAAAGGGGATAACATTTGAAATTTAAATTTAAAAAAATCCAATAAAAGATACCTTGACCAGTACTGTTGTTTGGACTACAGGAAGAAGCATGATTCAACACCTTTGAGTGGATATTAGAGAATCAGACTTGAGAATAAAGCCAAGGGAGCTAGGTAGGTAAAGAGACTGAGCCAACTGTGTTTGAGATGCAGCAGATGGCTTCTCATTAAGTTATACGACATGGTGCCTCGTCATGTAGGATTGAATGGGATTTCTGTAATGTGCAACCAAAACACCTTAATGGATATGACATTTTTCTTTTCTCAACCTATAGGGTTGTAATGTACATTTTAAATAAATGCTTACAATCTGAGTGACACACCTGAGTGCGAGACATACTTGGCTGAGAAGTTCATGTCAAACAAGTCTTTATTTTTCATGGTACAAATTAAAAGTGACAGATCTGAAGCTGTTCAGAAATACACAAAGTGCAGCTTTACGGACCATACAGATATTGCTCTAGATTAAGGACAGTTTTTATTTTATTTTATTTTTTAAACATTAAGCAACCTGTGTAGATAAGTCAGCTTTGGTTTCAATGTTAGAACAAGTAAGGAGCTTTTCAATATCCAGTTTGGCTTCTTGGTCACGAGTCTATCATGTCAATGTCTTGTCGGCATGATTTTTTTTTCCAGAACAACCCAGTCTATTTTCCTGCTCTCTCTCCTGCTGCCTGCCCCAGGCATGGAGAAGCAGATTCCTTTGCAGCGCTTCATTAAGTGACCCTGGTGACCAGTCTAGATCACAGCACAGAGGATGAAATAATAAATCGAAACTTAAAGGTATTTAAAAAAAAACAACCACTTTTCAACAACAAATAAGCCAATGTGCCTCACAGAATTGCAAGTTGAAGACAAGCAAGTCACGTGACAAAAAAGCTCATTACAAAATATTATCCAAACAGATTTTACAGTCAGACATGGAAATGAAAATCAATTTCCTTTTTCTCCGTTGTTTTTATGCTTGATCGTTAACTGGGTACAAGTAGAGTGCTGAGGTAAAACATTGATGAGCAGTTTGTGATTTGTTTTTCTTAAAATAGGAACAGTTTAGTATTGCAAGATTGTCAGCAACATTTAGCCATATCTACACAATGTGCATATTCCTACACGTACTGAGCTTTGGTCCAGCGTAGAGAAGAGAGCAAAGGCAATTGGATTTCTTTTTGGTTACAGCTTGAGTTCTTTGATATGCCTCTACTTGTTTGTTCTGCCTCCCCCAGCTCTTGGTTTTCCTTTGTTTTTTTTTTTTTTGTTCTCTTTTGTGTGGTGTGTGTGTGTGTGTGTGTGTGTGTGTGTGTGTGTGTGTGTGTGACTGTGTGTTCACGACAGAAAGAGTCCAAAACTTGCAAAGGCAAGTGAAACTTTTAACTACTCAAAATATCTTTTTGGTTGAAAGAGAAAACAACCTCCACAAGCAAGTGTAAAATACAATATCGGCTGTCATGTCTCATCAATGATGAAGAAAATGGAGATGACAACAATTTTTAAAATGTGTGAGAAAGACATAGAAGCTTGAAATACAATCACATTTGCCCAAAGTGGCTTTTACTTTTTGTTGGTAGCAACCTTAACCTTCAGTTCATGGAAACATAAAAGACACTTAGATGTTATTGGCATATGAAGTTCTTTACCAGAGGAAATAAGAAATATCTAATAAAATTAAGCAGTAGGTGTGGTCCTGAAGGCTTATGTGTTCCCAAGTATAGTTTATATTCCTAAGAATCTGTTCAGGCATCTTTTTTTTTTGCCTTGTAGCAAAAAATTCATCAGTAAAAAATCAATATAAGAAGCATTACAACACTATATAAATAATTTATAAAACAATACAAAATTATAAAACTATAAAAAAATCACTGCATGTGAATAGTTTTACAACCATGGGATGAATTCACTTCTTTTTTGTTCTACTCTGGGTGATTAGTTTTATTTTATATTTTTACTATTCTAGCTATGCTCTCCCAATCATAGACCTCAGAACTGAGCAGGCCTCATGTGCCTGCTTCCGGTTCAGATTTTAAACATTTAGCATCCGTCCTATGTTATCTTGTTAGCGTCTCTTCTTGGGGAGCTTTTCTTGATGGAATTTGTAGCAGGTCCTAGGAGAATACAAAATCTGTTTTAATCAATAAAGTTTCAGTTTCTGGGTTGCTGGTATTTCTTCAGTCTTTGCAGTTGTGAAATGCTACCATGATGTTGTTGGCACTAATCGGGCTGGTTGTGGTCCAATTAGAATCAGACTAGTGGCATGGAGACACTGTTATTAATGACTCTATGTCCAGAATTATTATTTAGTTTCCTTGGTGGGAGTTTTATGATTGCTGATTGAACCATCTGAGGGACTATTTTACTGTCCCATTTTTGTTACCAGCAAAGGAGCCAACAGAACAAAAAACTAGAACCCCTGCTTGGGAGAGCTTGCTAGGGGGTACAAGATGGTCTTTGTAACCAACTGGAGGTGGGGTTTCTTTTTCCCTTTCATGATTTGCCTCTAGACAGTACACGAGCATGCTTTTTAACTACTCATGAGTATCTACATTGATGGTTCTCTTACTTGCTTTGATGGAACTCTCTGCCCTCACCCGGGTGAAAACATTAGCAGGCTCCAGGGGTTTCTTTGCCTTTCATTCTGTGGCCTTCTTGGATCTCGTGGCCCATGCCTTGGGGAAGCTCTTTTGAAAGTGAATTAATATGCTAACGGGGAAGGCTCTTCTGAGGTGTTTTATAAGCTACCTGTCTATTTTTCCTTTATTGGAGAGCCTTTGTTGCTAAACTTCTTTCTTTGTCAAGAAGCCAGAGCCTAGTTCCACTTGCTTAAGTTTGCCTGTCACCTTTCTATGCCATGTATATGCCAAGAACAGATGTACCCCAGCTCCAAATGTCTGCCAACACTGTTTGATGAAACAAGTAGCAGAAAAGACGAGGTTAACAGGACACTCGACAGCCCCTAACAATCTAGGTCACCATCATCTTTTGTGGTCTCTCTCTCTGTGTGAGGTGGATGAGCATGGACGTGCTTGTGTGCGTGTGTACTGACTGAAATCTTGAGACTTTTCTTTGGCTATAGACTTCTTAGAGAATTTGCTTTGAACAGAAGCATAACACAGGTTTAAGTATTGAACCATATGTGCAGCGTATGTTTATATTACAGAATTAATTTTTGTCAGCTCTCCACATATGTGGCTATTAGACCGAGAAAAATCCCAATCTCTGGTGTGAACCGTGAGCCTCTGCCAGTGTTGACAGTCATTCAGCAGACAGACGTAGTTATCCTGGATTGTCTCCTGCGTTTCTGCAGGATCGGAGTGGGAAAGAAACCATTCTTCCCACTTCTGCCGTCTTCCAGAAGATTCCCCGGAACCACAGGAAAGGGAAATGGAGCAATAGGGAAGAAAGGGAGGTGTGAACTCCATTTTCTCTCTCAAACCTACAACTCATAGTGACAAGAAAGCCACGAAGGCTTTGGCACACAATCCAGGTTGTTCTCCACCCCACCACCCGCCAAAAATAAAACAAAAAAGGAAATGACACAATTCAGAAAACAAAAACAGTAACAAAAAAAGAAAGAAAGAAAAGAGGAAGCTACTTCTGCTAAGAAGCAAATTGTAGACAGTGAGCTACACAGAATGCTCCCAACAATAGCATCCGCCGCGGTGGCACAGACATCAGGCAAGAAAGATGGGAGAAAGCGGCTTCCACTTTCCTGTTGGTACACATGTAAAAACTCATAACAAACTCTTCACGCAGAGGCGAGTAGACGAGCAGTAGCGTTTGCAGTGTTTCCGACTTTGGTAAATAGGGTTTGCAGTGATCAGCACTTAGTCCCTGAAGGGGTGCAGTCACTCCTCCAGGTGGCAGGCTTGCATTCGCTTTGAACAGATACAAGTTTGTGTTGGCGGTTTTTTTGCTTTTGTTCTTTTTTTTTTTTTTTTTGGTATAGTTTTTTTTCCTTTTTCCTTAAAAGGTGTTCACATTTTCATCACGTACAGAAAAAAGTAAGTGGTTATTTGGTTTGCTTTTAAAAAACTGGCTTTAGGGAGACAGGTGGGGGGAGCAAATGATCCTACCACATACTCCTTCATGTGGTATTTTTTCTTGTTTAAAAATTTAAAATTTCTCTCTCCTTTTTTTTTTTTTCTTTTGGAAAACCAACAGACATGTATAAACCATTCTGCCCACTTGGTAGTTTTTGTTTTTAGTCTTTTACATACAAGAGAGATGATGACTGGGGGTGTCTTTAAATTCTTTTTTCTCCTTTTTTCTTTCTTTCTTTTTTGTGGAGACTCGGGGTAATGCTCAGTTTCTGTGATGCTTCCTTCTGATCATGAATGGTGTGTCTAACAGTTTTCTTCCGGAGAGTCCGCTAAGGGCTCCAGGGGGACCGCAGAGGTGGGCTCGTGCTGCTTTAAACGTTTGATTGTGTTCTTCAGAGCTTGTCTCTTATTGCAGAACCAAACTCTAACTACTTCCCGGTCATAGTTTAGCTTCTCAGCAATCTCGGTCATTTCCTGCCCTGAGGGGTGTGTGTTCTTCTCAAAGTGGGCATTGAGGATCTCAAGGGCCTGGGGGGTGAAGGAGGTGCGCCGCTTGCGCTTTTTGGATGGCTCACTCCCAATAAACTCCGTGAGATTCTGCATACCTGCTCGATGGCGGGCCTCAGCCTCAGCCATCCACCGCTCAAGCACCGGCTTAATCTTCTGGGCACTTTTAGGGGTGATGTCCAGCTTTTCAAACCTGGCAGGATACAAAAGGCCAGGGTTCAGTTTGGCTGTCAGACTGCTAGCTATAGTGTTCTCTTGGGCTTCCTGTGGTAGGAAAAAGTGGCTTCTCAGGATGGTGTGTCTGGGGGGAGAATTGAGAAAGAACAGTCTTACACTGAGTCCTCTGCCAGGGTGGGCCTCCTGCCTGCCTGCCTGATTGCCTGGCAGGGTGAATTCACTCCAGATTAGCAGCCAGCTGCAAGGTAGCCAGCCCTGTCCCAGCCAGCACCCACCCTCCCAGCAAGCTCCATGCCAGCCATGCAGATCCCCAGGCACTCAGACAAGGGAGGGGAAAGAGGCACCGGTGTACAGTATGGAAACACAAGCAATTTGCAGGCCTTTTTTTCCCCCTCTGAACTCTTGAGGTCCGAGCTGTCCCCAGCTTCATTTCCCCAACTCTCAGAATTCTTAAGGCAGGAATTAACCAAGACAGTGTGATGTTCGAGAGAACAATTGTCATATTCTTTCACTTAAAATGTGTTTTATGTTTTGTTTTCCTCTCTATTGTGTTGGTTTTTGAAAAATATTACAGCTGTTATCATAATCTGGAAAGGCTACCGGGCCAAGCTCCTCCTCCTGCCGCTCTTTTTATCTCCCCTTGTGTCTTATTTGAACTTCTTTCTCTCTGGTAACAATTTTCCCCATATGTAAGTTAACAACATGCCTCCTGTCCAGGTAAAACACACACCAGTTGTTACTTTCCAGTTCTGGCCTGGACAGCTGGATACATTGTAATTACTATGGAATACCCCACCCCTGGGTGGGCTTAGGCCGCCTCATGCCTTCCAATCACCATCCAGTGTAATGGTGCACTTTTGTCCCAGGGTATCATGCTGTGTTTAATGTGGGATATCTGCAAACTGTACTTGAATGATATCATTTTCTGTAAATGAGGTCTTCTCTATATCAACTGCCATCAGCAATTCTTTGCTACCTTTACTTTAAAAAAATATGAAGCATCCTGGACAAATTTACACAGAGTGTTTTAAAAAGTCCTTTCTGGTACTAAATTCATTCTGTCAGTAAAATACAAAAGAGGACCAACTCCCTTTGTTCATTTGTTTCTTTATTCTAAGTCTAAATTCATGTCCCTCCTATTGAAACGGTGAGCACAGACTTTCTCTCTCTTAAAGTGTACCACGTTGTTGAAAAGCAATCATCTGGTGTGTTAAGATGCTTGCAAAAGGGTAGACCAGGAAGGCCTTCCTCTTTGCCAGGATCTGATTGTCAGAGTGCATCTTTAGATCCCTTTGTTGAGATGAGAGGCTCAAAGACTAGTAAGGGTTTAGCTCCATTGCACTCTCTTCCACACAGCCAGTCAGGGAGGCATTTGTTTATGTTTGAAAAATGCAGCTTCTTCTAGCATTCACTAAGGAAAGAGAAGCCATCTGCTCTCAGGGCAAGGTGAGTTAAACTTAGTGTTATTAATGAGTTTGTCACCTGTGGCAGGCTCCCCAAAGTCACCATTGTGATAATCTGCCATGTTCTGCATATTGCCATATCCTTCATAATAAAAGCCTGGGGCTTGAGCTCTTGATAGCAACTGGCCTCACAGGGCAGTGCCACCCAGGGGCAGGAACAGGATTCTTCACTTGTGCCTCTCATAAGAAGGTTTAGCACAGAGTGGCACCTCTGTGTAGGCACTGGTAGGCATCCTTTTCCCAGCTTTGAACCCGCTGAGAATATTCCAATGTAAAGTCTTGATTCAAGACTAATTAATTAATTAATTAATTAGGATAGACAGCTTTTAAAACAGCATCACTGAACCACTGGGAGTTGGAGAAAGGATAAAGGCCTTATAGTCTGGGTGTCTGCTCTGTTAACCAATAGTAAATTTCCAGAGGTCTGCAATCTACAGCATTTTTAGCTTCCCTCTGGGGAAGATTTAACAAATCAGCATATCTGATTGGGGATGCCCAGGAATCCGTGTTCATGTATGAGTTCAAACACTGAAAGAACACTCTAGTCAATAAAAGAAAATCACATTTTAGGGCTAAAATAAGCCAAAGAGGAATTTAGCAACAATGTCAAATTGGCATCAAAATAAAAAACCTGTGGCTTCTTTGATCACAAGGCATTGGGACCAGACAAAATTAATGTCTGCCGACAGGGAGCAACAATATTCCCACCACTGATGTGCTTGTTAGCATTGGTGCTTCTGTACGTGTCGTTTGGAATAGCATATACAAGCCTTGATATAAATTTCCCAGCGGTAGTATCCTTGTATAGACTGAATAAAGGTTATTTTCTACAGGGAGGTATCTTATAAGAAAAAACAGTAGGGGAGACCATAGAAGTGAGAGGATCCTATGGTGCTTTTTGTATTTAACAACAATCAATGGGTTTTATGGAAAATCATTGAGCAAAATGTGAGCTGCAAGCTACCACCCCATACTGATGTTATTTATAACCTTAGTCTTAAACTGCAGGAAAAGTACACTTCTGTCCTTTGGGGAATACATTAAAAGTATAAAGAGCAGATAAAAAGACAGCATTTCATGGATCACCAAGAACAAAATCCACTTAAATGAGTTTAGAGTTGGTGTCTTGGCTGTTCCTGACGGAGGAGGACTCCTAAGGCATCGCCCAAGAGGACAAAGCTCCTACCAGTGCCTCGTTACCTCATGCATACACATAGGATTAGTGCAGCACACATGCACACATGGGCGCTGCTCTGAAGATTTAACCCGGATCAACTCAAATACAACCAAGGCTGGATTCAGGAATTTAATGTGTGTGTGTGTGTGGGGGGTACAGTTAGGCCAGATTTACTAACATTTAAAAGGGGTCCTTCCTTCCTCTCTTCCTTCCTTCCTTCCTTCCTTCCTTCCTTCCTTCCTTCCACCTTCCCTTTTTCCTGCTTATTAAGATGTGCCTGGGAAAACAAGGTATAAAAATTTCTTCCACAAGATAGGGAAATTTGTTAAAATGTGCATTTCACGGAAA
Organism: Rattus rattus; assembly: GCF_011064425.1. Lineage (NCBI taxonomy): Eukaryota > Metazoa > Chordata > Mammalia > Rodentia > Muridae > Rattus > Rattus rattus. The sequence continues at coordinate 36,951,848 of NC_046167.1, forward strand.
CTTTAGAGCCCTCTCTGGGTAGTTAACAGTAGGGTGGACTAGCTCGCTGCTTTGCTTTTAGTTAGGGGTACCCATACATTGATTGGAGTTGGTATTCTCATCTGGTAGGGGCATGGAGGAGAAGGGAGACCCCTGACCAGGGCAGCATATTTCAACTGATCAGCCTTGGAAGTTCTTAGAGTTGATAGGAGTTAGGAGGTCAGGACCCCTCAATTCTGCATTGGCACTCCACTTTACATCAACGTCACTGGTCCCAACATACAACTACCCCAGTTCTTCTATCCATGCTCCGTTTGTCCAGTTTGCCCACCCAAAGAAGACAAGCTGAGCTGCAAGGACAAACAAGGCCCGGGCTGGCCAGGACAGGTGATAGCATGCAGCGCCCGTTACCTGCAGATGGCCGACTGGCTGTATGCAGGGCCCTCTGTGGCACTGAGGGCTTGTCCCACCTGAGTCTGTGTCAGGCCAAGGGACAGGCGTCGGATTTTAAAAGCTTTGGCAAATTCTCGGATCTCCTCCAGATTAACCCCGTCCACCTCACCCGCTGCCGTTTGAGGATCTGTGGAGATGTTTTTAAAATAGGATCAACATGTCAACACACAGCCGGTCAGGGTGTTTATCACTGAGCAGCCATAGAGCGGCAGGGAAACCATCACAATACCTCCTTTGTCTCTCATCCTTCAACATACCTTCTTCCCGCACAATCCATCCTTCAAGACACTTCTATCCCAGGGTAAGCCACTTCTATTTACCCTGCCACTTCCCAGAGCAAGGGCACAATTCTTTAGGGCTTAATAATAGCGTCCAGCAAGGGGAGGCTCTTGGTAGCGGGATTCAGACCCACTTTGCTGGTAAGCCTGTTCATAATCGGTGCAAAGACAAACACAGGAAGGCCTCTCTTTGAAATGTCTTAATTGGAATTCTCCATGCTAACAATTGGCTACAAAGAAAACGGCCCTCTGTGTTTTCCCTTCACCTGATCGCCATGTAGCCAGGGTAATAGATGGTAATCTCGCCTCATTTCTTATGTTCACATTACCCCTCAGAAGAGCATGGTTATGAAGCTGCGAGAATAATATTGTCTTTTTTCCCCATAGCGGTTTACTGACACAGCTGCCTTTGTCCCCTGAAAGGGCACATAATAAAAACTGCCTACCACAGGAAGGCTCCTTTGGTGCCGGATAACTCGGTCAATTTAGGACTTATCAAGGGAAATGACACAACAGCTGGAGAATGAAACTTTCTCCCCCCTGGCTACTGATCCCTGGATAAATGAAAGTGTTCACCAAGCTGGAGCCAGCATGGGCTAGGCCTGGTGGGAGATTTCAGCGTAGCTCAGTGCTGCCTGTGGGGAAGTCACCGCTGCTGCAGGCTTTCTCTCCATTGTTCCTCACCTCACTCTTTCCACTCAGCTGAGAGTTGCTCTTCCTCCTCCTGCACAGCAACCAACAGTTTCAGTGAATTTCTGCTCTTGTCCCAGGACCGTTGTAGACTAGGCTTAGCGCTATATACTCTCTGAATGTTACAAAAGAAACATTTGCATCCTAAGTGACAGTTTTTTAAACTGCTTTCAAGTAAGGAAGCTGTGTATCTATGTGTCTGTTGGGAAGGGGCCTAGAGTACTGTGTATAACTTCTCAGCACAGGGGAATAGTCTCACCGGGCAATGGAAAATGTACTCTCAAGAAAAGGGGTAATATAGGTATACATTATACATTTATCTTCACATTAAAAAGAAGCCCTTGGTCGGGTATAATGGTGGTACTGAAGCAAGAGGGTAGACTGAACCCCAGGAGTCCAAGGCCAAACTGAGCCACTCAGCAAGACTTGAAGAAGACCTTAGAATTTTCATAGCACTGGATTTTCATCACAGATTAGAGGGGTTTGGCCACTGCAGTTCATTTGTAAGCATTTTAAAGTGACTCCTGGTTTCTCAGCACGGTGGGGGAGGCACGTTCTTATAGTTTAATGTGGTTTGGAGGTCTAATACTAAGGCATGGAAAACCTACAGAAAAAAAACAAGAATAATCAGGAACTGGCGATGAAGCCTGACTTCAGGGCAGGCTCCATGCTCAGCAGTGCATAGCTGCACAGAACAGACTCGAAGGCATTTCTGGACGTTTTTAAAATTTTTATTTTTAGTCTTACAGGTGTTTTATGTTTATGTTTTAGGCTGCCCCTCGTGCTGTTTGTATTTTGATGTTAATTCTTCCTCAAGAGGGGCTGTCCCCAATGAGTAATAGATCAAATACTCAGGCGATCTCATCTAACTTTCTCCCAGTCTGACAGGTCAAATAAAGGCCTAGAGTCTGTGATTGGGCAGTGGAAGGAAAGGTAGTATGGGAGGAGAGAGGAAGAGGAGGTGGAAGGAAGACGGAACAGAACCACATGGCCTGGAGAAGCCACAAGTAGCAAGGGGGCTCATAGCTGGGGAATGAATTAGTATAGTGATAGAGCTGCTCAATCTAGACATATAACTTATAATTATAATACTGGGTTGTGTGCTTTTCAGATGGGCTTATTGGGGTAAGAAATTACTAAAACACACACATTATTATTTCTGATTTTTGTGTTTTTATGGAATTTCTTTTGTGTGTGCATTTCGGTGTCTATGTATTGTGATTTTTATTTGGCTGTTTTGCTTCTGGGTTATCTTTATTTTATCATTATTCTTTAGATGCCCTATTTGTATTTGTATGAATGTGTGTCAGAGGTGGGGAGGATATAGGAGGAGTTGGGGAAAAGCAAACTATAATTAGAATATTTTATATGGAAAAATCCATTTTCTTTTTTTGAAAATTTTTTATTTACATTTTAAATGTTATCCCTTTCTCAGTTTCCCCTCCAGAAATCCACTATCCTATCCCCCACCTGCTTCTATGAGGGTGCTCCCTCACCCACCCACCCCCTCCTTCCCACCTCCTTGCCCTGACATTCCCCTACATTGGGGTATCGAACCTTGACAGGACCAAAGGCCATCCTCTGCTACATAGGTGGATGGAGTCACAGGCCCATCCCTGTGTTCTCATCTATTTTCAATGAAAAAAACAAAACAAAACAAAACAAAACAAAACTCTTCATCTTTCACAGAACGTAAGGGTCTTTACTTTGTGAATAGAAGGGGCCCATGGACTGGGGAAGGAGCTCATCCAAGTGATGAACGTTTCAGAGTAGCAGATCGAAGATTTATATGTATGGACAGGGCTCGGAAGGTTGTATAAAGTTGATTTAAATAAGATGAATTGAAGTCCTGCTTTCTAGCACCTCTCCCCAAACTTCTTCCTAGAAACCTGACATTCAGTGAATGCAAGATGTGTTTGGGTATTTTGTGGTGGAGACTGTTCCTGGATTTGAAATCCTACCAGCACAGTAGTATGGAGTGGCTTTCCAGTTCACAAAGAATTGTGGGAGAGCACATCTACACACATGGCAGTCTCTAGCCCTTATTTTCTCATTAAATTGGTCCCAGAAGTGGGAACTGCAAATGACCAGCATGGAAGGCTCACACACATTTTGAATTACTTGCCAAAAATATAAAATGGAATTTTAAAGGAAAAGAAAGGTGTCTATGTTCTTTCGGGTGCACAGGGCCTACATGTGCAATAATTTGTCCAATCTCCTGGATCCAATTCTCACGGCCTCTCGGCTCCTCTTCTCCAGCTCTGCTCACATTCACTGCCTGTCCATGGTGAGCTGTGAGCCCGAGTTTAGACTGGGCATCCTGGCTGCTTGATCCGGGGGCTTAAGCAGGAAATACTGGATAGCACAGTGGCTGTCATTCTCCATCCAAGGCCACAGGACAGGACAGATTTATAGCATATCTATGTAAGGACAACAACAACCAAAAAGTCCTTCATGTGGAAGGGAAAAGTATTAGGATTAAGAAAAGGTTTTAAAAGTCCACTTGCAAAAGGAGAGAGGCAAGAATTCAGTAGGTGAGGGATCCCAATTTAGACTAAAAAGGGCACATTGTGTACCTGCCGATACAGAATGGTAGAGAGAAAGGAAAGATTGGCCTAGTCTCTTTCAGAGATGGTGAAGTGTAGACTTGCAAGGAACATTGGATACTCAAAACTCAAAGCTCAAAGCTCAAAACTTAAAAAGAAAGAAAAAGAAAGAAAAGAAAAAGAAAAAAGAAAAAAGAAGAAGCCAGAGACTTACTTTGTATGCACGTGGGTTTTAGAATAACACTTTTCTTAATTTGGCAGGTTTGAGTCACCTGGTAGGGCCAAGGGCACTTTTCCCAGTCAGTATGGTGTCTGTGGCAGGATCTGTCTGCTCCTGCATCTGTCCTACTGTCTGGATGTGGCATCACCATTGTGCCACTGTTTTTCTGAAGCCATTCATATTCATATTCACTTGGTGCTCATTTATATAAAACTGATGAGGCAGGCAGGTCTGGTGAGAAGAAGGGCTCATGGGAGAGCCCCCCACCTCTTCCTTTCCTCACGCCTTTCTGCACTGCATAGGAGAGGGACAAAGCTGTGACTCGGTGGACAGGAAGGCTAGTGTGGTTTGTGAGTAGGGGAATGTTTTCTGACGGTCAAACTAGATATCTCTGTGGGAAATAGCCCTCTGGTTTTTAGTATTCCCATCTCAAGATTAGCCAAAATCAGTTGAGTTAATTAGCACAGGAAGGACTGGGTTTTATGGAAAGCATTCCACAATCTACCTTAATACTGACCCTAAGCTGCTAGCACACACACACACACACACACACACACACACACAGAGAGAGAGAGAGAGAGAGAGAGAGAGAGAGAGAGAGAGAGAGAGGTGTTGGGGAGTTTAGATGTGGTCCATAAATTTATCCTTCCATCGTTTTCCTCCTCGTGAGTTGACAACTCCTTGCTAATTCCCAACCCTTGGAACTGACTACATTCGTGATTGTGCAGCTTTCTTTCAGTTTTTTCTTTTCTTTCTCCTCCGTTTTCTTTTTTACTATATTACTAACAACAATCAGAGAATACTTCGGATTCTGAAATTCCATGCGCTGAGTAGTGTTGGTGTGGATGTCAGTTGTCTACTGAAGAGTTGAGAGGAGTGAGTCCCAGTCACATGCCTAGTGTTTTCCATGAGGCTCCAGTGAGCATGCTTCTGGTTTTACATAAAAACAAGAAAAGAAGGGATTTTCCTTTTTTTTTTCTTACTCATAAAAGTTGGATAGCCAAGGACATGTCATGGCTTGGCCCACAGAAGGCTCTTCATCCAAAGAGACAGTCGCTGTTGGACATTTGTTACCTGTATCTTGATTGTATGTTTGTGAGATGGGCCTCTCTCAGACATTGGCAGGATGTTTTAGGAAGTTCTTAGGTGTTCCTTAGTTTCTCAGCTGACTGTGGTACTGTTTTCCTCCTCAGAGTTTGTCTCAGACTGTCTGGTTGTTTTACTGTTGTAGCAGTTTCCTTCGTTAAGGAATATGTGTTATTCTACTTGAGGAGGAGAAAAAGGTGTCTGTGGTGAGTGGAGGCTTTCCTGGGGTATTACCTCAGCCCCCAGCCTAGCTCAGCGTGCAACATTCCACAGCGCGGAAGATCAACCCCACTTCCATTCTCTTGCTCTTAGGGGAAGTCAGAGTTAGTTTTGAAGATGATCTAGGGTTGGATTGATTATAACCTCAAGAGGAATCTTCAGGGCTGCCTCAAAATGGATTCAGCAACTTTAGCCAGAAACCTAGAGTAAAGGTTCTCTGGAGGGAGGAGGTAATGGTACCTTTTGTAGAAGTTGTCCAGGGTTCAGTCAGCCCTGTACACAGAAGAGAGGTCAGAAAGGAATAGCAGTGATGGATAGGGGTCATCTTAAAAGTGGCCATGGCTCTGCAGAGGGAATTGTGCTGCCTTGGCTCTGTAGAGGAAATCATCAAGGATTTAAGGATTATTGGACTTGGAAATTTGCAGGGATTCAAAAGTATGACACTTCCCACATCAAACCAGAATGCAAGGACTTGAAAAACCAGAGATTTTTATGGAACTGTGTGAGAACAAACCTATTGTGAGCATGCTATCTGGGCCTCTGTGAAACTGGGCTCAGTATATTCTAAGACAGATGCTGTGATTCCTTCCTTCCTTCCTTCCTTCCTTCCTTCCTTCCTTCTTTTCCTTCCTTTCCCTTCTTTCTTCTTTTCTTTCTCTCTCTCTCTTTTCTTTCTTTCTTTCTTTCTTTTCTTTCTTTCTTTCTTTTTTTTTCCTTCTTTCTTTTCTTTCTTTCTTTCTTGCTAGTAGCCTTGATATTTGTGTAGAGTTCTGCTAAACAGTTGAATGTACCACATATCAACATCCTGCTATGATCCCTGCTTATGGAATCACCATGGGCGTGAAATATATCTTTAACAGAAGCTATCAAAAGCTTGAATGAAAATCTAAGGGAAAGAGAAACAACTATCAGCTCTTTCAGACCTTCTCATAGCACACAGTTGGTGTGCTTACCCAATAGTTCTAAAAAAGAAGAAACCATTAGAGAATGAAAAACGTGGATTGGAAGAAGACCTTGCATCATGACAATGTCACTGGGCTATATAAGATTTCTCTATGAGACAAGCTGTCCCCATCTATATGGTTCAGCTTTAGTTTTGAGGCAGTGACTAGCAATTTTGCTAAGGGTCTAGCTTACAAATCAGGAGGTTTTCTTTTTTGTTTTGTTTTGTTTCCCCACCTGTATATGAAGAACAGTAATGAAAACAACAGCCCTCTTCCCAGCAGTTAAAACCTAAAACCTATTTAAACCTATTTAGTACACTGTAGATTCAAACCAAGGTGGTGGAAGTTTTAAAAGTTATTCATTGATTTTTCTTTTATATTTTTTCTAAAAGCCCAGCTTAGAGCTGGGGAGAAGACTTCATACTCTCAATTAAGCACGAGGATCCTTAGAACCCATGCAAACACAAGATGGGAATGGGTGTGATGTCTGCAGTTCTAGCCTTAGAATGCAAAGATAGGCAGAGATGGGCTTCCGAAGAGCAAGCCAGCCCTGAGACTAGCCGTAGCTTTGAGAGATCCCACTTACTAAGGTAGAAGATCTATCAAGGAAGATCCTAGATCTCAACCTTGGTTCTTCACACTCATACACACACATATGCACCTGTACATATACATTCACCCACATACAAGTGAACACATACGCATATAGCACATATGCATAACATGAAAAACATAAAGAAAAAAAGATCAGCTAATAGAAGCAGTGTCTGTGCAGACTGAGCACAGTGTAGAACAGGGGAAGGGTCTCAGGCTACAAGGCATTGACAAGGATGTTTACTTGGTTATTCTGAGCCCAGACACGGAGTTCATCACATAGGAAGGTCATTTGATCATTGTCAAGGGATTATCTAGGCATTCTTTAGCCCAGAGTGAGCAAGATATTTTAATACTAACTGTGGTGTAGAAGATTCACTATAACTCTGATCAGAGTTTGTGTGATATTGTCATATAAGAAATATATTATTGTTTTTTGTGTCCAGAGCATAGCTACCAAAGCTCTTAGAGTGTCTCAAATAATTATAGGAATTCTACAATTCTTATTCTAATATCTGGTTTATTTTTTTTCCCAATATACACCAAAACTCCTTGGAGTTTCTTCATTGAAAGGAACTTTTTTTTTTTTTTTTTGGTCCTAATTAGGTGACTATTAGTTGACTCCTGGTTAGCTTCAGGAAGAGGTGGGTCATTAGAAAAACAAATGACTATGACTAAAAACAAGAGCCCGTGGGCTGGCGAGCACCATAAGTTGTGTGTTTGTGTATGTGCGTGTTTGCAAGGACAGACGTTCCTGTGCACATGCACTCTTGGACTTCACCCTGTGTACTTCTTCCTGAGGAGCTGTGTCCTTTATTATGTGCTTCATGACTTCATGACACACTGGCACACATGTTTCCCCGAAATAAGCCATTGAAGCAATTATTGAGCTGGAAATGGGTGCGCTTTATAAATATGTGACTCATACATTCCTTTTGCGATTGGGTTTTGATACAGAATGAAAATAACTAAAACCACGTCCCAAATCTATAAAGGTTGTACGTTCAGCACTGTTTGTGCAAGCCCATGCTCACGGGTGCTGCTAGACTCTTATGCAGGGAGGACCTACAGTTGGTGTGGGCTCCTTCCTACTCAGGCTCTGCATATGGGTGTCATTTCTTCTGCTTTAATGCATTCGATAGAAAAATTTCCCTCCCAAGCCTTTATTTTGCTGATCACTCATCATTAATTGAAATGCAATTGATGTATTGCATTTGATCTGGCTTATTAAGTAGCTTCCTTACTAATTTCTTAAAAAGCTAATTCTTCTTTGTTCAATAGTGCCAAGTGGACAGAGACAGCCCAGGTCCACCTGTCTGTCCATCCATGCAGCCTTCTCTCTGTCCACCTACCGACTTGAATATAATGTATTTGTAAGACTTCATTAGTGGAGTAGCTTTGTACTTTTCTATTACATGTAATTTTTTTCTCTGTATTGGATTTTGATTCCTTTTCTTTCAGGACCAAATCTTAACAGCTAACTCTACACACACACACACACACACACACACACACACACACACACACACACACACAGAAAATTGAATTCAGGTAGAATTTTAATATTTTCCTACAAAGACCGTACGAGGCATTTTTTATAAAGAAAGATAAAGATATAATAAGATTAATTTTATCTATGAATTTATTCAGCTGGGATAAAGGCTTATGGCCAAATGCACAGAGTTGTATGTCTAGACAGATTAAAGGGAAAACTCCCTGTGTGTCCCTGCTCTGTAGTGTTGAGCCACATTTGAGACCATGAGTGTCCAGGCCAGTACCCAGGAGGACCTGGGCATTGTCCCTAGTGTCTCATTCCATTTTCCTCCCCAATCACAGCATCTTTCTAGTTTGCATTATCTATTGTTGAGCATGCAAACTTTATTTTCCTTTGGGGAGCATCACCTTGCATAACCAGATCTGCCGGTCCTGTGTGAAGACCTCCACACTCTGACTTTAACAAGTCTTTTTCTGTTCTTCACTGACATAGGCTTTCTCATGTCATGGCCCAGGTGCCTATGCAGCGACTCTCCTTTTTAAACCCATGACCATTGGGCACTTGATTCCTGTTGGTTGTGATCTGTATATATGTTTCTATGTTGTCTGATTTCTCATGAACATTTAGTAAGGTTGTACGGAAGTGAGTAAATGATATTTAATCAGACCATTGTCCCATGCATCACTATGTGCTTCTGTTTGCATGTGAAAGATGTGCTGGCTTTCCTGGGAACATGAACCAACTCCACAAATGGTGTCAGATGACCATAGCCACTTTATTAGGGAGGCAGCCTTCAGGCTTGCTTTATTTTGTGAATGGTTGTTTGGAAATTTCTGTCGGATTTCTGCCCACACAGCAGCCTCCATGTGTCACTGAAGGTGGCTCATTATTCACTCGCATACCCACCCCTAGGCATGCTTTCCTTTATTTCCTTGGACACCTACCACAGAATGGCAAGGGATGTCAAACATACAGGAAAGCGGCTTGACCCTCCAGCTGAATGCCTGATCTTGGTTATTTCAGCTCAGAACCGTTTGCCCATTCCCTTCAAGCTGATCAGTTTCTACCTTTGGAAGTTGCAGGTCTGACTAGGCACACCAGAATCCCCTGAAATGGAGCCCACTTCCAGCTTTCACTAATGCAGGGGTGTGCTGTGAGCATAGACATCATTCCAATATTGGCCTAGTAGCCCTAGAAAATGAGGGCGAGAGAGGGAGAAAGGAGGGGAGCAGGGAGAGGGAGGAAGGAAGAGAGAGGGAAAGAGAGAGAGAAAGAGAGAGAGAGAGAGAGAGAGAGAGAGAGAGAGAGAGAGAGAGAGAGAGAGCAATAGGCAATAAAAAGGTCAACATGGTTAAATGGAGCCAGAAAGAATACTTACTGCTGACTAACTGGCCCACGCTCAAAGCTGAAGAAGAGGAGGATGAAGAGGAGGAGGAGGAAGCCTGTCGCACCGGACTTTGAGAGGTGGATGCTTGGCCATGAGCCAGGTGCAGGAGGTTGCCTTGGGTGCCTGCTTGACCCACTGATGTCTGGGAAGATTGGTGAAGCTACACAAGGGATGTAAAAAAAAAACATACAAAATGAGTGGAACATTGTGGGAACTGCTAGGGATGGGACATTTCATCTGGGGTCGATTCATTTTATTTTCACGAATACAGTGTCTACTTCTTGGGAAGAGCACTATACCCAGGCAGGATTTATTTTTGTGTATATAATATGTTGCCTGCTTGCTTGACAGGCATTTTATTAGAAATTCTAAATATATTATTAATTCCCTACTTGGCTTGCCAGAATACCCAATTTTTTACATTTTTCAGCCATAGTGTGTGACTGAACCTTTTTCTGCCTGTTTACACAATTCCCACACACTTGGGAGGCTTCTCAGGGTGGTGTACAAGGAAACAACACAATTCAAATGCAAAACTCAAACTTAAAGTTGGCCTGTGCCCATCATTCAAAGATGTGATAGCTTAGGTGAGGTTCCAGTTTAGGCTGGCAGCTCTGCTCTCTCGCTTCCAGTTTTGGGTGTCTTATGCAAAACTGACAACATGTTTACTGACATCCTCTAGAAATCTGGTAATCAGAGCAAAGATAGAATTTTGTTCTGTGTGGGAATTGCTGCCTTCAGTGGCCAGACCTTCAACACTTGCTCACAGGGGAGTGTTCATTAAGAGAAGTTCTTTGAGGGAGCCTGCCTTATCTGCTGGCCCTATTCCAAGAGAGAGTTGATCTCCAGCATTAAGTCACCTTCCCCATCAGTCATCATTGACATAGACAGTGCCTCTGATCCTATCCCTGCAGCAGTCAGTTCCTGCCCCTGTGGTCAAAATACCCCAGGTTCAGTGGCAGGGAACCCCTAAAGTAGTTTCAGAAAGAGTCTGCAGCAGACTCTGAGGAACTTTGTTTTGCCAGACAGAACAGGCTTTACTCTAGGATGATAAGAGGAGAAAGTCTTGGCACCGGCTCTTCAGCTACTCCAACTGGAGGCTGTGGCCAAGGTCAGGATCAATGTTTTCTCTTCCATGGCCCTCTGACCCAGTGAGACAGCTTGGTGAAGGGCTGCTACTGCAGTCCTGGAATTCAGAGGCACAGGAAAGGCTGTAGTTCTATTAAAGGTCAGTATTCCAGTGTTAGCAATCTCTTTATTGGATATAAGAGGCAGGAAGCCCTGCTCAACTGTGACTCCAGCCTCGGGAATGGCAGTAGAAAGAGTCCTTATAGCCCCAGGTGAACGAGTCATCTCTGACTATAGCTTACTCTCTGATACCCGAGGCTTCAATCAGGATCACACGCCCCTGGGCGAGCCTCATTTCAACACACTAGAGGCTCAGATGCTTTTCTCCCCTGGTCTTTTGGCTCAAGGTCACCAGGTGTGTCTGACAGCCTGGAAGAAACATCCCCCTAAAGCGGAGGAGCCTTACAATTCTTTCATCACCCACTTGGCATCTAGCACCAGGTCCTAACCATCTCTCCACCCTTTTGTTGTTAGTTCTTACTGGAAGCCTAGTGTCCTTTGGCGACTGGGTCTCTTAAGAGGCAGAGCCACCGAGCTGACACTGAAGGGAGGTACTCCTTAAGGGAGAGTCTAAGTCCAGAGAGACAGCCGGTAACAGACTCCAGCTGCCCCTCTGCTCGCCTTTCTGTTTCACAGGCACAAAGCTTGCGTTTTTGCACTGGCCCTTTTGTCCCCAAAAAGCTTCCTCGTTAAGCTGTGTGACTGAATGCTACTTGTCACCTGATCTGGTTGTTTCACCAGCTCTCACCAGGCCACCTCCTAGCTTTCTTGCCTGGCTCCTTTTCCCCTGTTCTTAAGAATTTTATCACCTAATACACTGTGTTGTTTGACTTATAATGTCTCCCATCCTGCTAATATGCATGTCTCAGATTCCCGTTGTGAAGGTTCTAATTCTAAAACAAGGGGATGGTACATCCCCCTAAATATAAAATTTACCTTAACGGGTTGAAACCAGGATTGGACATGTGGATATACTTGAGGCCTTAGAATGTTTCAATCAGGTGCCAATACAGGGATTATATTTACCATAAAATTGTTAAAAGAACCTGGACATTCCTACTCCCCGGCTTCTGGGCACTCATCCCAAGAAGGAGCCCATGAAGGCGCTGAACATGGCTTCATCTACAGCCTGCACTCCACCGACAGGAGCCGCTTGCTCAAAGAACTGCACAGCTTCGAGTCCATTGCCATCGCACAACAAGAATCGGAAGCTCTACCACCCACTCCAGGACAGAGGAGATATGTATTCTTCCACAATGCGATACCTTTCGTAGGGTTTGGCTTTTTGGATAATGCAATTATGATTGTTGCAGGAATCCAAATTGAATTGTCTATTGGAATTATTTTGGGAATTTCAACATATTTTGGGAATGGCAGTCAACATGTTACTTTTTCCTATGTATCAACATATTATTTAACTTTCAGTCATTGATACTGTACTGTACCGACATGGGGTTTGCTTATTTCTGACATAACATGCATGGGATACCTATTTATGTCTTTATTTTTTTCTGATGGTTATAATTCAATGGTGAGGTTTCTCCAAATTATTTAAGATGTTTAATATCAGTTAAAATTGTAATTCCCTGCCTGGTGGCATTCCTTCTGTGATATTTCATGGTAAACGTTAACAATCATATAAATTCATTCAATTTTTAAACTTCCACATCCATCCAAAATGGAGCAGAGTTTTAAGTATATCTGACTATTTTAATTTTGACTCACACTGTCTTTAAGAGTCAGAGGTTAATCAAAAAGAACAATTGTCTGGCCCCCCCTCTTACGTAAGCTGCATATGCTAACAAGTGTACTTATTTCTGATTGGCTTTTTACCTTTAATTTCCCAACTATGAGTAATCACACTGAATTCTGGTTTGTAAGAGAAAGGCAGTGTTTGAATACTTCCTGTGTCTTAGAATATGGTTAAAGAGAGCATGAAAAAAGTCAGAGAGGTTTGGAAAAGAGAAAATGAGGAAGAGAAAAAGCTGAGAACTGGTGTCAAAATTGGTTCTCCACCTCTCCTTGGTTGTCCACCCTGCTTCCCTCTCTGTTGGGCCTCCTAGTAGGCCTTCTTTTGCTTATATCTTTTGGCCCTTGGACATTTAATTGTTTAACCAGGTTTATTAAACAACAGGTAGAAAATATAGCAGCAAAACCTATTCAGGTATATTATCATAGGCTAGCTATGGAGGATGCCTTTGTGATGGCCAAGCTCACCTACTATCTCCTCCCAGCCCAGGCAAGGACATTTTTGTCCTTAAGCCAAATGAGGCCAACATTCTTTTCTGCCTGCTGTCCTGATGTCTTTGCTGAAACATCAACAAATTGTACCCCTGCGTGCTGAGCTGGACAGTCAATGATGGGTAAGGGAGTGATATATTCACGGATAAAGGGCCTAAGACAGGAGGGCTGCCATTAGCTGCTGCCTTATCCCATGACGGACCCTGGCCCTAAGATTCTCTTGGCCATGTGACAAATATCACTCCAACCTAAGACAGATGCAGTTCCCGAGGGGCTCATTCCAGGACAGCACAGCCATTTGGTCGCCTTTTCATTTGACTATAAGGAAGGGGGAGATGTTGGGAGCGATGCCCTTGAAATCCTCCATTATTGATGTTATTATTATGGTTAGTGTTAAGTATGACTGGGTTCATGGAAAATCCCCAGCCAGCTGCAGAAGACTAATACAAATCTAGTGGTCAGAATAAATAATGATATGATAAAGTTCTGACCTTGCTGAGAAATACATCTGACGTCAAGATACCCAATGTGATGACCTGTAACCTTTCTGAAAAAACATCCTGCTGACCAATAGATATGACAAACCTGTGACCTTTCTAACATCCTGTCAACATCAGTCAATTCCCTGACCACACGAATACTGTGTCCTTGGCCTGTTTCACACTTCCCCCTCCCTCTGTTACCCATGTTATGGTATAAATTCAGCCTTGGGAAAAAGTAAAATTGTCGCCTTGATCAGACTCTTGTCTTGGCGTCCGTCCTTCTTCATGTCTCTTGTCCCTCATTCTCTTCCAGGTATCCTCAGCACCCTCGTTGACAGAATTTCCCATAATATATGAAGGTCTCAGTTGCTACTTTTATAGGTGTGGAGAGAGGGTTTCTCTATGTAGCTTTGGGTGTCCTGGAACTTGCTCTGTAAACAAGGCAGGTCTTGGGCTCAGGGCTCAGGGATCTGCCTGCCTCTGCATCTGAAGTGCTGGGATTAAAGGTGTGTGCCACTACAGTACTTTCATGTATGTATATATGTATGTATGTATGTATGTATGTTTGTATGTATGTATGTATGTATGTATGTATGTATGTATGTATATTCTCTCTGTCTCTCTGTGTATTTGTGTTTCTGTGCGAGTGTCTGTGTACATGTAGATGCCTATGGAGGGGTCAGAACCCTTGGAGCTGAAGTCACAGGCATTTGTGAGTGAACTGACATAAGTCTTGGGATCCAAATGGTAGTCTTCCTCACAGAGCACCACATACTCTTAACCACAGAACCATCTCGCTAGCCCCTTAGCTGTTTTCTTACTCTGCTAGCTCCTGGATTAAGGGTATGTTCATGGCCTCTTTAACTGAATTCTCACACTACTGTTGCCTCCATAGAGGGAAGCCAGAGCAGCGAGAACCTCTGGGGTATGATGATGGTTCATCCTCCTGGTATGAAAGAGCTGTTCTCTGGATTCTCTGGATATGTGACATCTGGTCCTGGGTTTAAGCCAATGACTACAATGAAACAAAGAGGGACTAATTTGCTTTTAAAAAGTTTTTGAACTTTGTCTTCTGTCTGTTTACTTACTATTCCTTTAAGGTCTCTTAAGGAAATTGGCTCTGAGAGGCTGAGGTAGGAGAGAGGAGAAAAGTTCCACTAGGCAACCTGGGGGAATATTTCCCTTCTTCCTGGGTTGCCCTTCTAAAAAGATGTTTCAGGAGTTCAGGGCCCTAAGGTAGTGGAAGATTAGCCTTAGCAGTAACCATCCTAGTTAATTGTAAACAATATTTGGTTCACACTAAAAGGCATGACAAGGTTTTTATAAAAGTGGAGCAGTCTGGGAGCCAAATCAGAGTGGGCAGGGAGTGGGAGCTAGCCACAGAGTGAATTAGCCTCTGTCATATCTAAGAGCCTTGGGCACGTCAACTCCAGTCTACATCTGCTTTTTCTCTGTGCGTACTTTCTCCATTCAACATTTTTGAAGATACAATTTTCCTGTAATAAAACACACCCATTTCAAACACAGCCCAAGAAGTCTGTCAAATGGATACACCTGTGAACCATCATAATCAAGACAGGAAGCTTTATCGGTTTATAAAGTTTCCTCTTGCAAGCAATGCCTACCCTCAATTCTCTGCCTTGACAACCATTTGTCTGCTTTCTCTCATGATAGATTCATTTGGTATAATTCTAGAGATGGAATCACACGACAACTTTCTTGTACCCACCTTATTTTGCTTGGTGGACTGTTTACAAACTCATGTAGTCTGTTGTGTAGTCCAGCTCATTCTCTTTGATAGCAATGTAGTAGTTCACTCCCATGATGAGTCTCCCCTTCCACAATCACACGTTTTACTGATTATCCACTTTTTGTTGGTGGATATTTGGGTGTTTCCAGTTTAGGAACATGATCAATAATTCTTTTATAGACATTTGTGTTCAAGTCTGTGAGTCTAATTTTTTTAAATGAAAGTATGAGTAGAGCTATACTTCCAGTACTGATTGTATTATAAATTCATATTGAACTTTCTAAGAAATTCCAAAATCGATGTCCATTTTACACTGACACAGCAATGCGTAAGAATTCTGGTTGTTCCTTCGTCATCACTAGTACCTTAGCTTATCAGTTTCTTAAGCATCCCAATGTGTCTTTAGCCACTCCAGCAGTTCTAGTAAGGGGTGACCCTAGAAACGAACTTAAAGCTATTTCCCACTGTGCTCTTTGCCTCCACGCAATGGTTAATGACACTATCCATACTCACTAGCTGTCCCTCTTGCGGCTATGATAAGTACATGACTGGCCCATGTGGCCTCTGAACATCAGAATCTAGATGCCTACTTGCCCCACAATGGAACTTCCTACAGTTGCAGTTTAGGTGGACATCCTTGTTACTTAGGTATTCTAAACAAAGGTTAATTGTGAGCCAAAGATGGTCGTAACTGACAAGAGGAACACAAATTGATAGGCATCAAACAACTGCCTAAGGTAATTAGCCAATTTGCTGAGCACATACTCAACAATTAAACCCAGCCAATTTTATCTTGTAGGGCTGCCTAGTAAAGATGAAATCCATTTTAATTTACTTCATAAATTGTGATAGATATTTCACATCAATATTTGCCTCTAACCTATTGAGCTGTCTTTCCAAAGACTGGTGCGGGGCAAACATGTTTACAGGTTTGAGGGACTGGTCAGGAGGAAGTTCTCTGGCTTCTCATTCCATTAATAGTTCATTAGCTGTGGCTGTGATAAACTGTCATGCAGGAACTGGACAGGACTATAGTCAGCTGTAGACATGCCATAGTACAGAAAGCATGGCCACACTGCAATGTCACTTAGGAATCAGGAAAGCAAGCTGGGGTTTGTGGGTAATTTGATGCAGGAGAGGAAATCTAAGAGAAAAACAAGCTAACATTTTGAAAGAATTTGCTCCACATATGTACAACTAAAGAGAAAAAGTAATCTAAGATTTGTAAGAATTTTAAATATTTTTCCTCCAAAGAAAACATTGGTCAAGGGCATTGAGGTTTTTGGTTTCTTTCCTGGGTTCTACCAGACAGTTAAACAAAAGTGTAATAAGAATTCTTAAAGGCTTTGAATTTGTAAAAGGTTGAATAGATTGTAATGGCACCATTCTTCCTGATTATAGTTGCCAGTGTGGACATTTGAACGCTAATTCTAGAAGAGCTGTGAGCTCAGAGGGAGCTGTGTGGTATGTAATCAGCTTCTCCCAAAGCTTTTTCCTCAGAAGAGGAGGACATTGATGGCACCATAACATTTAACTCTGTGCAGCTAGTTTATGTCAATGCAACACATGTTAGAGTCAGCTGGGGAGGAGGGACAGACCTCAATTGAGAAAATGCCCCCACCAGATTGCTCTGTGGACAAGGCTTAGTACATTTTATTGTTAGTCCACTGTGGGTGGTGCCACCTCTGGGTTGTTGGTGCTATGGGAAAGCAGGCTGAGAAAGCCATGGGGAGCAAACCAGTAACCAGCATTCCTCCATGGCCTCTGCCTTGAGTTTCCGCCCTGAGTTCCCTGGGAGCAATAGAAGCCTAGGTAATATCTATGTCTTGGATGCTTGAGATTTAATGATTTTGGTATATTAATTTTTAAAACTATGCTTAGAATTATATTTACAGAAGAAGAAGAGGAAGAAGAAGAAGAAGAAAGAAGAAGAAGAAGAAGAAGAAAGAAGAAGAAGAAGAAGAAGAAGAAGAAGAAGAAGAAGAAGAAAGAAAGAAAGAAAGAAAAAAAAGAAGAAGAAGGCGGCAGAGATTTAAGGTATTTTTGTGAAAGAACTCTGTGGTTCCATATAAAAAGTTAATATATTTTTAAAAAGCAGTTTAGGAAAATATATAATTTGATTTAATTATGTTGCATTTTAAGAAACTGACAATTTAAAAATCCATGCTTTGCCTAAATATTGGCAAAATTCCTAAAGCAAAACCGGCCACAGGAATTGGAATTGTTTAGGAGAAGGAAAGGGAGACTGTAAATAACTTGAAGCACACCCCTCGATGGTGTTTTACAGATGAGGCAGCAGATTCTGGAAGAGAAAGTGGCCTCTTATGTAGTAAAACTCTGTTTCCTCACTGTACTTCTATGAAGCTTCTATTTATTTATTTACTTATTGATTGATTGGATATTTTTAAATTTACATTTCAAACGTTACCCCCTTTCCCCTGCAGAAACCCGATATCCCATCCTCCCTCCTCCTGTTTATATGAGGGTGTTCCCCCACCCACCCATCCACTCCCTTCCACCTCCCCTCCCTGACTTTTCCCTACACTGGGCCATAGATCCTTGAAAGGACCAAGGGCCTTTCCTCTATTGATGCCCAACAAGGCCATCCTCTGCTGGAGCCATAGGTCCATCTCGTGGTTTAGTCCCTGGGAGATCTGGGGAGTCTGGTTGGTTGATATTGTTGTTCTTAAGGAGTAGCAAACCCCTTCAGCTCCTTCAGTCCTTTGTAACTCCTCCATTGGGGACCCTGTTCTCAGTTCAATGGTTGGCTGCAAGCATCCACCTCTGTATTTGTCAGGCTTTGGCACAGCCTCTCAGGAGACAGCTATATCAGGCTCCTGTCAGCATGCACTTCTTGCCATCTTCAATATTGTCTGGGTTTGGTGTCTATATATGGGATGGATCCTCAGGTGGGGCAGTCTCTGGATGACCTCTCCTTCGGTCTCTGCTCCACACTTTGTCTCCATATTTCCTCCTGCTAGTATTTTTGTTCCCCCTTCTTAGAAGGACTGAAGCATCTACACTTTGGTCTTCCTTCTTAAGATTCATGTAGTTTGTGAATTGTATCTTGTGTATTTTGAGCTTTTGGGCTACTATCCACTTATCAGTGAGTGCATACCATGTGTGTTCTTTTGTGATTGGGGTTACCTCACTCAGGATGCTATTTTCTAGTTCCATTCATTTGCCTAAGAATTTCATGAAGTCATTGTTCTTAATAGCTAAGTAGTATTCCATTGTGTAAAAGTACCATATTTTCTTTATCCATTTCTCTGTTGAGGGACATCTGGGTTCTTTCCAGCTCTTTAAAGGAGCTGAAGTTTACCTGTACCTGAGTTCATGTAACCACCTTCTTGTCCTTTTGGCGCTGTGAGCCAGGTGCAGAGAGGCTTAGCACATGGGGAATATGCACACGAGGAAAGTCATGGACAGCCTTTGTCTGCCACAGGAGGCTGCACATCTGTCTCACACATGAGATGGCCAAGAGGAAGACAGGACTCAAGCTGACCTGACCCTTCAAGCAACCTCCCACAGGCTGGCTTCATGGGATTGCTTGCACTCAGTGGCACTGCCAGGCTCTTTCATATATTCAACGTAGAAAGACCAAAATGGTAAACGGTAGTATCTTAGAGACATTTGTGTGTGTGTGTGTGTGTGTGTGTGTGTGTGTGTGTGTGTGTGTGTGTGTGTGTGTGTGTGTGTGTGTGTGTGTGTGTGTGTGTGTGTGTGTGTGTGTGTGTGTGTGTGTGTGTGTGTAATTTTTTTTCCATGTGGCTGGTTCATTGTATCCTGCCTGTGTGGTCTTTAATAGTGTTTTAGATTCTGGAATAAAACATCTTTCATTAATTCCATGATAATATAAAAAGTATGGGTGGCAAGTGTCTTGAATGAAAGAAATGTGAGTGTGCTCATCAAGTTGGGAAAGGATTGCACAGAAACAGTAGAATTCATAAAGGGAAGTTCATGTGGGAAGAGCAATCTCCAGATCTGTAAAGGCCAAAGAAGGATGTGTGACCTGCCCTCATGTACAAGCGTGGCAGATCAAGGTGGAATCTCTGATGGGTGAGAGAGAGGTGGGGAGGGAAGCATCTTGCTTGTGGCAGGCATTGTGAGGATGTGAGTGAGTGAGGAGTTAGAACAAGAGGATTTTAGTGGAGCCTTCCAAGTGCAGGCAGGAAAGCATCACAAACAACTGAGGGCTGCAGCCTGCGCTCAGCAGGGACACACAGGAAAATGTGCATTAAGATTTTAAGTGCAGAGTGGAAACGATAGAAGTTCTGTGCAGCTGAGATACTTAGGTGAGAGATCATGGGGAGGAGAAGGAGTTGATGTAGAGAAGGCAGCACTGGGCTGAAGTCTTCTCAGGCTCTCTGGGAGACGCTAATTTGGAACATCCTGACAAATGCTAGGATACATTGGAAAGTCACAGAGTGCTTGGGCTGGGTGTCTTCAAGGATGGCTCTGGAGAGCCTAGTGCCTTAGATAGTGAGATAGAAATCAGCAGCTGTGAACACACTGATCTTTCCTAGGTTGGGGCTGGATTTAGGTTTATGTTGAGCTGACTCCTGTCTTTCAGGTGTCAACTGGTGATGATAAATAGTTTGAGGAAAGGAAGCTGAGGTGAGATCGACAGAGGGATAAATCACAGAGAAGGGCTGATGGCCCAGATCCCCCAAAATGCCATTGGTCAGGGAACTTGGGCAAACGTATTTCAGGGTGCATGCTGTATGGAAAACACTGTCAAATTGATGAGCACTTTCTAATCTGCTATCTGCCTTGGAATAGCCACCAAGCTGCAGATTTTCATAAAAAGTCTTTCCGTGAAGACTATCAACTCTGAGGCCGCAGACATGATAAAAAATGTACCAGCCAAGGAAGGACTCTTCCTGAACAAAGGCTGTTATTTGCTGGTAACTAGCTAGAACATGGGCAGACTTTGACTACAATGTTCACAAGGTTCTGCCCTTCGTCTTGGGTTGAGACTTTACGGTAGCGCTCGCACTACTTCCAACAAGAGTAAACACAAGAGCATCAAGGCTTAGGTTGGCTGTCCCTAAATACTACAAAGGTGGATAAAATGTCAGAACAAGTTTTGTCAGTCAAGAATGGGCTTCAGATGAATGTGATGTTGAAGATTTCACAGCCAGCCATGCTAACAGACAATTCTGTGGCAAGTGTGTTCATCAAAACAGAAGACACAAGTAATTGCGTGAGTTAATAAAAACACAATAACTGAAAAGAGGAAAAATGTATTTCTGGTAAGCAAGAGTATTTTTGTATTTATTTGAAAACAAGAGAAAGGACACTTGCCTGACATTTTAAGTGAACTGAGTTGCCTAAGCTGCATCAGCTTTCCGGTAGCATTGAATGTTCCGAAGAAAACCCCCAAATCTTTACTTGGAAGGCAATCTCTCGGTATCATAATAATCTTTAAAAGTCGGTGTTCGACTGTATAGGTTGAAACATTTGCTTTTCAAACTTTCCTTGTGAGACAAAAATTCCCTTTAACATTTGCTAGGGTTTAGTCAAAAGAAGAAAAAACACAGAGAGAAAACGATGGCTTAAGAAGGAATCATGAATTCAGTCACAGGACAAACCTGTGATTGAGAGCTATTCTCTGACCCAAATGAGTCTTCAAAGTTGGGGGCAGCCAAAAAATCTGGGGCAGGAAACAAAAGGCCACTTTTAAGCTCCAGTAGATCCTTTAGTTTTTATATGTAAAGCATTTCATCTGGCTCCCTCCCATTTGCTCTTTATGTTCTTTGCCCACTCATCAAGCTTCTCTGGTCTGGTAGGTTCTATGGTGCTTTATTTAGGACCATGGAGACTGGTATATTTTAAAAAAGTACTGTGTGTTTCAGACAGTAACTTGGTAGGCTCTTCCCTAGAGACTCCATTTTAGATTTTATTCAGGTCCTTTGAGTCAGGGTTAGGTCGATGGAAAGCTTAGCATGTGGTTAATGCTATTTAAAAATTCAAGTGACTCACTCCCACTCCAGGTCATCTGATCTGAAAGCTTTATACTTTCTTAACATGGATTTCCTTTTGTGTAGGGGTTAGGGACTGTCCCCCTGCAATCTATGACATATTTTACTGTCAGAATCATGCTCTTTTGAGATCCAGTATTTGCCATAAATCACTCAAAAGAATAAATCGAGAAGCTTCTTACTGGATGATAGAAACCCTTTAGTTTTAGTACTTGTGCATATTATAGTTCTTCAATGCAAAGGGCAATATTTAAAGAAAAATCAAAGAGCACTGCTGCCATACCTTTGGTATTAGGGCCTTTTGTGTTTGATTGGGAGTGTTTGATGCTTAACAATTGTAGCTATCGCCCTTAGTACCCAAGCCTGCATGTCTATTGATGATGTGCCCAATCCTGTGCCTAACTTCATGCTCCAAAGTGTTTTCATTACAGCCAATGCCGAGACAAAGTCCTCTATCTCTACCACTCCCCTGACATTTGGGAACTAGTTCACCTTGGTGCCTTCAGCTTTTCCTGGAGCAGGGTAAGAGGCTTGATGCCTGCTATGACTTAGGGGTGGGGTGACCTTCCCCACATTCTTTTCAGTCACACTTTTGAATTCTCATTATGCATACACATTATGTAAAGGTTGCGTTCACATATTCCTGCAAAGGGCATCATTCCTCCATTTGGGATGCTAGTTGTGACTGACATGGATTTGCCAGGTCATCACAGTGGAGCGCCACCTGTTTCCTCAGTAGTAGTGAAGTTTCATTTCAGGGGAGACAAATATAGGGTAGGGAAGCTCTGGAAGTGTTTCTGGATGTTTGGGAGAGACTATGGAAATATTACTGACAACTGGTGTGGGCGGAGTTGAAAAGTAGCTGCATTCCTTGATCAGACCGTTTACCTCTATCTACCTTTGAAATCCAAGGTGAGTGAGAGCCACTTTACATCAAGTGCTAATGACTGCTAACCAATTCACTTTCCTTATGATTAATGAAGTGGCTTTGCTGACATAGCTTTTTATTTTATTTTATTTGTTTTCAGAGAAGGTAGGTAGGCCTCATTTTTTCTCCCTAGACACAATTATGAATAGGCTCAAACAAACAGAAGTAGGGTTGAAGAAGGCAAAGGGGCTGGGTGTGGGGGTGCACATCTTGATCCCAGCAGAGGAAGCTGTATCTGCATATGTTCAAGGAGGTCTAGTTTGCACATCAAGTTCCATGATAGCCAGGACTACATAGTAAGAAAGATAGAGAAGTTTGCCTCTTTTGAAGGTAGAAAATCAATCAGTCAAATGGCCCCTTATAAATAACAAAAGGTGACTATGGGCATGGAAGTCTTTAACTTAAAGGTGGGTTCTAGCTTGGAACAATGGCTTCACTGGCCTAGATTAAACTTCTAGTGCAGAGACACAGGCCCTGGTTTCCATGATGTGTGTTTCCGGGCACTTCTTGCTCACTGGTGTCATATTCCTCCAAGTTTTGTTTTTCTCATGACATCTGCCATGGAGTGAAGTTTCATATCTGAACAAGTCTTTGAAGACTGTGGATCTTCTGTGCTAGGTTTGTAAACTCCATGAAAGAAGGGTTCATGGTTCCTGTCTCGACTACTCACTTCCAGGTACGTTGTCTGACATATGGTTGATAGCCAAAAAAAGTTTACAGTAAACCTTTTTAATATTAATTGAGCAAGCAAGTGGATTTCTGTAGTGACAATTCTGGAATATTTTTTAAAAACACAAATAGAGGATTGTGCTTTCATTTTAATCCCATGTGTGAGGATCTGGGGGCTGCTTCCGACGGTCCATAGCAGCTGACTGTGATTCGCCTCATGCTCTAGCAGAGGCGTGGATTGCCAGCTGCAGATAGTTTCTGTGACTGTGGTGTTTGGAATTCTGGGAACTTTTCAGTGGGTATATAATGCTAGGGCCCCGAGAGGCTGGGTTGGTAGCTGTTTGTCATTTGTTGAGCTTGGTTGTGGTTTGTTAGTAGCCATGGTTGAAGAAGAGACAAAAGGAACAAAATTAGATTCAAGGGTCCCCCCTCTCTTACCTCTCTGCCTCTCTCTCCTCTATCTTTCTTCCTCTATATAGTGCTAGAAGTAGACACTGGCAGAGGGATTAAGAGTGGGTAAAAAGAACCCACAAACTAGCTAGCTATACTAGCTACAGGCTTCTGTGTTTAGCCTCTGATGCTGCTGAGGTGGAAGGCATTTGTGGTGCTGCTGTCTCTGGAGGGACTTTTCTGTGTTGCTGTAGCAAATGGCAATAATTGTGCCTTATTCTCATCTCTTTGCATTGTTTGTCAAATGCTTGATGTACTACAGTCTCCCAACAACATATAAAGCTTCATCATCAGCTGCACATTGGGCGGCTAGCCTTTACATTCCTTTCTGCCATCTTCCTTTAATCACTGTATACTCAACCTTAAAACTGGGTCTTAGCCCTGTTCTGCTTTGACTTGCTGACTAATCTGGTTAACAGTTCACTCTCTTTCAAAGTGCTTGAAACAGAACTGACTCGCGCTTCAAAACACGCTCTTCCTGATGTCTTCTCTGCAGCACTAGACGCCTGCCAGATGGATCCTACCGTTTGATCATCACTCCTGTGCTAGGTAGCTTTACCAGGTTCCTCCCCTACTTAGCCATCACCTCTTCTTTCCCCCTCTTCTCCTGTTCTTTATAAGAGCTGGCACTTACCAGACAGATCCTGGATCTTCCTTCTTTTCCCTGTCTTCAGGCTATCTCTAGTTGTCTTTTTTATTTTTCAGCTCTAGCAAAAACACCTCTCGACTCCTATTGTCAACTGCTGTTCAGTAGGTGTGCTCAGTAATCTTTGCTTGGCTGTCACTATTGTCCCCTAAATAGTTTGCTTACAATGGAAATGTCATAATTTCAGTTCAACTTTCATGTCACTCTCAGACTTACTTTCTTAGAAGAAAACTGAGCACATAATCTCTTCTTGTGTAACACCCACCTCCTATGGTTCCCAGGGTGGCATCTTCACTGCCATCAGCAGCTGAGGTGGCAATGGTATTATGCCTGAATTATAACCTACTGCATCCCAGGCACAGGTCTGACCACTCTGCCCTTCACACACTTTCTTTGAGGTGGACACTAGTATTCCCATCCCATTTTATTTTTGCAAATGTGAAAACCTGAGCAGGAAGTTGGCATGTGACATCTTTAAGGTCACACAGAGATAGAACTCAGCCTTTCCAGTTTGAGTCTACACCCCATTCATAACTACCCCCAGCTTGTTCTATGCTTTTGCCATAGGAACTGTTCCCTGGTCCCTCAACATGTCATTTTCTTCACCTTTGCCCTATCTTTGTGCTACTGTTTTTACTCCTGGATGTTGTTAATTCATTTTCCTGCTCAGCTGCTACTCATCCCACTCTTCCCTGCTTTGTTTCAGAGCCTTCTCTGCTTTATTGGAGAAAGGGCTCCGCATATATGTGTTGGTGTCCCCGTATAACACCATAGACCCCTGGGTTAAAATGTATATCTCTATTTCTTAGCTAGCATTTAGATGAGTCTTGCTATAGACTATCAAAAATGCTAATTGAAGGAATAAACCAATCAAATCTCCATAAACACCAAGGATCACATCTTTCTTCTTTAATGCTACATGATCAACTTCTAGTGTAAGACATAGGAAAAAGTTCAGTTGGTATTTGAATGACAAAGTAAGCTGCCACCAGAGTTTTAGTAAAATTAAGGAGTAGATAGATTGCCTATCTTTCACTTTTTCATTTATAGACAGCTGTTGTAGTAGCTTCAGTTTTGTGTTTAAAAACATTTTTCATTTATAGTTAAAGCATAAATAATCTTGGCTTCTTTTTGGCTCTATTAAAAAAACAGGGGTTGGGGATTTAGTGAAGGCCCTGGGTTTGGTCCTCAGCTCCAGAAAAACAAACCAGAAAATTAAGTATATTGGGTATAGATTAAGAAGAATACATTTTAAGTGACTTTTGGTCACGGTGTCTGTTATGATTTAATGTGTTCCTGGTTTTAGATTAGGGGGCTATTCATGTTATTACTTATATTTGCTAAGAATGTGAAATAAATCTATGTGTTATCTTGTAAGTATTGCTACAGTAGGTTTAGTGAAAATAATAAATCTTTTTGTGATGCAAAATTGACTTTTATATTGAGAGCAAAGAAGAGAAAGGAGGAGAGAAGACATATATTGGGCACCTTGGTGTGGGACCCTTACCTGCTGGCCTGGCTTGATGGGGGACAGGGTGATACCCTGGGTATTGATCACAGGCAAGATCTGGTTTCCGATGACCGTGGCAATGATTTGGCCCTGGGCATTGGTTAGGAGCTGGGGTGTGATAGGCTGTACTTGAAGGCCCTGAGTGCCACTTGCTGCTTGACTCGATGGCCCTGGGTTAGGCATCAGTGGAATGGTCCCAATAATCTGCAAGAGATAGGCCAGAATGTGAGGAGCCAGCTGAATTCAGGGTCTGATTGCACAGGACAAAGACTGCATTGTGCCTTTGTTGTGAGGAACGTTATCAGAAGCTCATTCGCTATCTACAAGCAGGACAGCATGGAGCAAACATTAGGGCACTAGCATTAACAGGAGAGAAAGCACTGCTTCCCCAAGGGAAGGGAAAATTACCTTACTTAAAAATAAAACCAGCAAAAAAATTAATAAAACCAGCTATTGATAAAGAGGTAAACATGCAGTTTCTGCCAAGGCTTTCTCTCAGAAACAGGAGAAATAGATTTCTTATACTTAAGGCATTTGTGGACTTGGAACACTGAATCTTCCTCACACCGAGGCTCTAGATGCCCTGAATCCGGGGGACTTCTCTTCCACAGTCTGCCTCTCATATCCTCCATCCCTTTTCTCTGCCCTGTCCTGCTATCCTACTCAACCCCAAGATCAATGTCAGCATCTTGACCTCTGTACTCTATAGGACTACTAGCCTCAAACAAGTATCCTGCCATGTATGTGGTTGAGAGACTAGACTCTGGAGACAGGAAGTTAGGATATCATTCCTAGCCAGGTCACCAAATAGCCACGTTTGACAAAGTGTGCCTCTCAAAGGTTAGTAAATAAATGGTTAAATTCTTTAGAGGTGATTCGACTATTGACCATTGAAATCAGAAAGATGAGAGTACAGCTTAAATGAAGTGTGTTAAACCAGAACCTAGTTGTCAGGGGCTTCACCGTCTGTGTGTATGTAGGGTGTGAGCCTTAAGTATTAGGGCTCAAGGCTCAATCAAAGGGGCAGGAGAGGGCCATTGCTTTCAATGGCTTCTGTCATCAGTGAAAGTTTTATGCAGGATGATGGTATGGGGCAAGTAGTTAGATATGCTTACTGTGAAAGAGGACGCCATGTCCAGAGTATGTACAGAATCTGAAAATGGAGACTGTACATTGCTAGGGACAAGTGTAATTTGCAATACTTCCAACTGTGAGCTGTCTCTAAACATGAAACCTCAAGGGGTGTCATGAGGAATGGGTTTGGGATTGCTTCTGTTTAGTATACTAAGCCTTGCATTGCCAAGTTGCTACCAATGGCTGTTCCCCAGTTTTGAGCCAAGGTGACCTGGTCCATGACTTCACTGTCATGTGACATTGTTTTTTCAATCTGTCTTCTTACAAGACCTCTCTGAACTGAACTTGGAATTAGTCATGTCTCTCCCCCACAAATTAGACATGAGGGTGAAGAAGAACTCTGAAGTAATCTTTGAGAGAGGAGTTGTGACAAAGCTGGAACTGGTGTCCTTGAATGCTTGCTTTTTCGTTTGAGTCCTGAGTCCCACTACCTGGCTGACACTGAGTATTGGACTCCAGCTCTTGGGCAATGCTTTATATTTTCTACTGGATGATAAGCTCTCTGTGGACTTGTTCACAAATGATAGGGATTCCGCTGCACAGTACTCACACAGGGCTTTGAACATAAATGATTTTTTTTGTGTGTGTGAATAGCTTTAGGATTCTGGGGTTCAGAATTCCAGATGCAAGTAGGACAATAGGAGAACCACCAGACTATAGTTCTTGGGAAGATGGCATTGAACAGCCCCCTTCCCGATCTGTCATTGCTTCCAACACAGCAGTCCTAGGGGTAGCAAAAATGGAGAAGCTGTGCAACTATCAGGTATCAGTTACATTTGACAGTGGATGCTGATGAAGGTCAGGCAATTACTGTGGAAGTGGTCAGCCATCCCTTAAGGAACTGTCAGGCATGCGGGTATCCTGAACAAGCATGTAGTGTCTGTCTCACAGGGACAGCAATGAACATGTCCCATCAGTGTAAGCAAGGTCAGGACGAGTCTACATCAATAGATCATAATGCATAAGTACTTTATTGACAAGTGGTCCTACATTAGCCTAAAAGCCAGTTCCTGTGACCCGCACAGGCATTGTAAGAGAGACATGGGATTAGCCTCCTGTCCTTGACTATACTGGATATAGATGGTCTGCACGTGCACAGTGAAAACTTGGCAATAGACCTTCCCACTCTGGCTGCCTGAAGTGTCTTAGGTCTTTGCCTTCCTACTCCATCTGATTGGCTGCAGAAGTTGGATGCATTTAAGTGAAGGGCTATGGATTCTATTTTTGGCAGAATGTCAGTGCATTTAGGAGCTTGTGGGAGTACGTAGCCTGAGAGAATGCCTCAGAGTAAGGCATGGGACATGACAGCTATAGAACACAGTGATGAAAAGAGAGGCATCTAGCCCGGAGATGATTGACATGAGTATGTGCTGACTCTGTGGTAATGAGATGCACTTTCTGGGTGAAGGAAGAAACAGAAAGGCAAATGCAATTGGCTCACCAGCCTCTCGCCTAGGAGCAGCCTCACTCTCCAACACTGAGCTGCAACTAAAACGCTTGTCACTGTGTCTCCCCCACCTCTCCTTTCTTTTTACCTGGGTCTGAGTACAGATAAGACAACAGTAGTGTCAGAGTCAGAGGAATCTGAAATGGCCCAGCGGAAGGAGATGTTTAACAGAGTTTGGTTGTGAGGTGAGGGATGCATGTAAAGTCAGGAAGTCTTTGGTGAAGTTATGTATTTCTTGGTTATTGTCTTCCTTTCAGAGGCATGAGTATCATCATATCCACATGCCAAACACTTGTTGGTACATGTCGGGAACTTTGTAATAGACTCCGAGATATCAAAATACCCTGCTTTTTTTAAAAAAAAATTTGCTCAAATTTGTTGACTGGTAGAGATGATCACACACTAGATTATCTAAAAATTATCTGTTGAATTATTATGACTTTGATTTCCCCTAGCACTTTCATACATGTAATCAATCTATCTACATACTTCCAAGTATGTTGTTCACAGACTAGCATATGGTGGTAATAGGAGAAGAGGCGCACACGTCTGAGACTTTCCATGCTCTTAATAGCTGTCCAGTTACTGAAGAAAATTGTATTTCAAATTAAAGGCCTTGTGAATTTAATTTGATGGTAGGAGGATTTCAACTCAAGAAGGAAATTAAAACCGAGTCTGGAAAGACTATAGAGAATCTTTGGTTTAGAGATGAAGATAGAAAATATACTTTTAAAATTTGCTTCTAAGGGAATTTGAATACATAGATTACAAAAACTAAGAATGTGCTGAGAAGTCCTGATGGAAGGGTTATTTTGCTACATAAACATGGCAATCAGGACATAACTCCCACTTACCCCATCTGATATTTGAAAGCAACTCATATTCCCTTCGATTATAAAGGACTCTGGCAGAGCAGCCTTCTATTAGCACTGGGTTGTGCCACAGAGATTGCTGAATAGATGCAGGTGGGGCAGGGCGGGGTTAATGTGTTATCAAAGGCAAGGATTCCATTGGTCAAAGGAAGAAATGAGTACTAAATGAATAAGCAAGGGCTTCATGATGGAAAATGTCTATATCTATGCGGCATGTGTTCAAGAACATTGGGAATGAGTGAATTCTTTTAGACAAAGGTGGGGTTGGTTCAGGAAGACTACAGAAGATGCAGGGCTGTGATGTGCTAGTAGGGAAAAATCTACTAGAAGCTACTGTATAGGTAAGGCATAGGAAAGGTGAGTTGATCAGTTTGGAGGCGAGAGAAGGTTGAGACCTATTAGCCTTGGAAGGGTTACTTCCCTGAAGACTTACGATAATTTTGGAGGGGATGGGGCAATTCTGAGACAGGATCTCAGTTGCACAGGCTGGCCTTGTACTTGTTATTTAGCTAAATGTTGAGGCTTACCCCAAACCTGATCATCCTGTCTTAACCTCCTGAGTACTGGTATTGTGTGTGCCATCATGCTTGATGGTGAACAGGTTTCATGGGGAGAAGGGCTGATATTGAGCCATTTCAGGCGTGAATATGACAATTAGGGCCAAATACTCTCAAGTGGTGAAGGGCTGCAGACCAGATCAGTTGCTAGGATGCTACTGAAGTCACCCAAGTATGAAGTAAAATGCTTCAATGAGTCCTTAGCACAGAGGACGCTTGATTCATTGGCTTTCACTTCAAAGCACAAAGCACAGCCTACTTCATGTCTAGCTTGCGACATTAGAAATTTTGAGTGAAGTTATTGCCCCATCAATCGCACAGCAAATAGTGCAGGCATCCATCGTTTGCAATGAGCGTCTGTGTCGTTGCCCTGACTCTCCACCTGCAATGCCTCATCTCTGATGAATGCTTTAGCCAGGCTGAGGCCCATACTGGCATTATAATGATAATTTGTGACTTGAAAGAGTTCCTGTTTCTCTAGCAGGGGACTTACTTGGTTGTTGCTGTTCGTGTCCTCCTGATACTTTCCTTGGAATGAGTTAAGAGCGTTAACTACAATCGAAGAATAAAGTCCATATGTAAGAGCAACTAACCAGAAACCATTCGTATGAACAGCGTTCATTGGCATACATAATTTAGAGGATCCCTATTTCTGTAGTAAATATAGTGGTTTACATCCAACTGGGACTACCATTCATTCAGAAACAAACAACGCCATCATGAAGATTATTTCGCAATGGCAAATCTGGCAGTTAAAGACTTAGCTTTTCGGTCTATCATTTCAACACCCTCCTGCACACCAGTCTAACAGGTATTTACAGGGATGTTAGGTCTGAAAGTGAGGAAAGTGAGCAAATGAATACATTCACTGCTAACACACAGATGACATGGGCTGCAGTCTTTGGCTGGTGTCACAGAGGCCCAGGCACCCAGACAAGTCATCTGATGGGCCACATGTTGTTATAGTCTCTGATATGCAGTTAAACTCTGCCAAAGGAAAGTGATGGCAGATGTCATCTTGACAAGTAATTTTGTTGCCACAGCTTAAAAAAAGGAAGGGAAGCCTGTCAACGTTGTTCCCAGTGACTTCCGCAGGTCTGACAATACATTAGTAGAGACACCTCCTTTCCAAATATTTGTGTCACCTCAGCAGTGTTTGGCCAAGTAGCTTTTGGGAATAGTGGCGTCGATTTCTTCACACTTGGACAAGGAATTAAGATGCTTGTGAGGAGTGACCACTGAAGGGAGCAGCTGGCTGCTCCCCCATTCTTTCTTTCCTAGCTAAAGCTGTGTGTTTTCTTTTTCTATATGATGTATTCGTTCTAAACTCACTTTTATTCTAGGTTTAAAGCTAACCTTCTTGGCTGACTGGGATATTTATTCTAAAGGGAAAAGGAAATACCACTATTTTGCAACCAAAATTTATTTTCAGGATATGACAATCCAGGAGGTTCCCTCACTCCAATTTGGTCATGTCCAACATGGTGAAAAAGAGAGATGTAGACACTGAGAGGGAAAAATCACACAGCAAAGAAAGGGAAGGGAAAAGTCAATGGCAGACACCATGAACAGTGAATACAGACACAGTGAACAGTGAACAGGACCATTTGTAGACTGGCCTCCTGGAGCACTAGAAGTTCCTGTGTTCAAGAAGTCTGTGACTGATTCAAAATGTCTGTCATGGCAGTATGGCCAGAGGTGGCCATGGGCCAGGATCTCAGAACAAGTATATTAAACTGACTTGAAAGACACACACTCTAGTGAGAAGCTGCAAGAGATTCTACTTGAATGTGTTCATTCTAATACTTCTAGTGTGGATGTTGTAGGTACATTCCTATAATAATACTCTCCCACTTGGTCTCTTTAGCTATCAAAATTAAAACCCCATTGCATATTAAAAGGTTTGGCCATAAATTTAGGAACCCAGAAACTCACAGACAAAAGCATAGCACAGCACTGGGGGTATCAGGATCTGGAAATTAGCATTTTCTGTAACATTATGTTAAGAATGGTGTGCATAAAAGCAAATGCTGTCGATACAGCAAAACAGTGAAGATAATCATCTTTCCTAAATGTCTTAGAGACATGAAAAGTGATTCTCTTAGTGAGTTTAAGACATACATAAAGGAAACAAATTCCTCACTGGGTAGGAGAGCTAGTGAGCGACTTGGCCTCTCACAGTCTCAGTCTACTCCTCTGTAAAGTGGGAATAATCACTGCATAATGTCATAAAATAATGTGTAAGGCACTCAGCATGGCTTTGTGTTGCTTGCAGTGTTCATTCAGAAATCACTTTTGCTTATGTTCTTGTGTGGCAGGTCCCGTGCATTTTCACGAGACTGCAAACCACTTTTGACGTTTTTATTTTGAGACAATATATACATATCCCAGATCGGCTGTGAAATTTCAATCCTTCTGCCTCTGTTCTTGAGTGTTGTGATTACAGATGTGTGCCACCACATGTAGCCTTCGAATCTTTTTCAATACCATAAATCCCCGTTAAAATAGTTCACTATTAAAAATGGAAAACAGTAGCAGAGCACAAAGTATACCAAAACATTTCCTGTCGTAGAATTCTGAGCTGGGGGTTTCTGCGTAGGTATGAGAAAGATGTGTTTCATAGGAAAGACCTGACTCCATGCTGAATACACAGAGAAGGCTTCTGCAAAGTTCTTAGACAGCTCCCGAACAAGAACTCCACCATGAGATTAGACATAGAGAACTCTGAAGTTCTGTGTGTTCTTCTCAAGCCCAGAATGGCCTCGAGTTTTCTCCTTACCCCAAGGTTAAAGCATTTTAGTGAACTTTCACCTTTTAAATTTAGACACTCTAGCTCCTACAGATTTTGAAACGAGAGGAGACAGGAAAAGAGGAGTATGGCAGGTGGAGGGAGGGGATGGAGAGTGCATATTCCATGTCACTGTCAGGAGATGCCCATCCACTACTGGACGGAGGCAGGATGCACTTCTCTAGACTTAATTGCATAGTCAGGGCCATTTCAAACTTTGTGCTAGAGCCCCGTTGTGGCATAAGCTGTGTGTGTGTGTGTGTGTGTGTGTGTGTGTATGTGTGTTTGTGTGTGTGTGCGCGTGTGCACACACACATTTCACCCTCAGCAGGTAGGAATTTTTTTAATTAAAGAAATTAAGATGCACCATAAAATTTGTGTTTACACACACACACACACACACACACACGTCTGTGATTATGAGACTTACTATCTTTTATTTGGATTCTACAATCAAGGAGTAAGAAAAACTGACAGAAAAAAATCTGTCTAATCTAATGATGAAGTTAAACTTAAATCAATGACGTCATATTCGAGTCAGAAACAGGGAATCATTGTAAGCCTTTGTGCTCTATTCTTAGCGTGAATGGTGGCTAGAAGCCAGTGCCCAAGAAATAGGCTTTTCTGAACAAAATATTGATGCCCACTGTTTTTGAATTGTATCTGATGAATACCTGCCCTGCACTGAACAGCACACTGGCAAAATTTGTACTTTAAGGAGTTCATGGTTTTCCCCATGCTGCTGGATTTCTAGAAGTTTTACTCATCTAGAAAGTAAGACAGTGAAGTCAGGAGATGAGGGGACAATTTTGCAAGACATCACCTCCTCTGTTATCAAAGTTCAGTGAGGCATTTCTACAAAGCATCTGCTCATCTTCCTGAGAGGTCACAGTGCAGCTTATTCAATGTGGTGGTATTTGGAGGTGAGGTCTTCAGGCAGGAGAGAGGTTAAGATAGTGGGCTCCTCACCAATAGAACTTATAAAGGAACTCTTATCTCTAGAATCCTAATTGGGTTTTTAAAGTGCACTTTAGTTCATAGTTATGTATTACAAGGGCAAAGGTGATAACCCCCCCAAAGCAAGAGGATTCCTTTGAGCTGTGTGGCTTTGGATTTAGTTTCTACCTCCCTACACTATTTTACCTTGATTATTTATTTGATTATGGTTAGGTTGGAGAATACAGAGCTATGTACAGAGTTGGACTAACATTTTCATGTCAGATAGTTTTAAGTGGTAACGTTTTCTTTACACGTATTCTGGTGAATGAGTTGAACTGTTTGTGACCAGATGTTGACAAATTCTTAATGATAATCAGAAACATTTTTTCCTCACGGATTCTCCTTTTAGCCAGTCTACAAATTAAACTATGGATGCTTTTCATTTTTTCCAGTTCTGGTCAAACATATTTTCTGTTTCCCTTCCAAAGAGCATCACTGCTACAGTGAAGCCATCACTTTGCAGGACCACTTTTTGTCAGCCAGGTAACTGGCTTTCCCTAAGACTTTAAATTTTAATACTAGCCTGCAAAAAACCCACCACCAACAGCAAAAACTTAGAATTAGGGAAAGAATTTCTGTTTCTATTTGCTGCTGCCAGGTTAAGTGACTAAATCAGACTTAAGCTATTTATTGCTTGGAAGAACACCTTGATTCATAGCCAGGAAACATCCTCCAACAAAGCCTTCCGTCTAAGAACTATTTTACATTTCATCCAAAAAGGGGAAAGATATAACCATAGCAGCAAACAAAAAATTAAAACAAAAAAAAAACAGTAAAAAACAAAAACAAAAACAAAAACACCCTCACAGCCAATGAACCAACCAACCAACCAACCAACCAACCAACCAACCAACCAACCAACCGAAAATACAACGGGGATCAATGATCTCCAATATTTGTAGTTTACCCTTCATTGAAATAGGCCCACATTCAATGGGAAGAGGTGCAGAGAATGTTTGGCAATTGCTCAAGAAAGGTCTATGCATATTTAGTACCTCCTGGTTCTGTGTTCATACCCAGTGAATGCATCAGGCTGCAAAGCTGAATTTAAATGAGGTTAACAACAAAACAAGCCTCCAAGGGAAAGCAAAGGTGGAGAGGGATGCTCAGTTAAAGACGCGTCTATCACAGCCCAGGTCCATGCGCCTAGGATGATTCATGTATTTTTTGTGAAGAAAATGTCCATTGATGTGGCAAAATTAAATGCATTTTGATACCTGCATGTGATGCGTATCTATCTGCTCAATCAGAAACAAGTTGTCCTCATCATTCTACCACATATTACTTTTTCAATTTCCTGTTAGTAATGTTTCCTTAATGTTCTTGAGGGTAAGACCGCAGAATTTCTCATTTCTCACAACAAAGACTGAGACTCGTTAGAATTATGCTGATGAGTTCCTCTCATAAAATTGCAAAAACTCATTTTCATAGGTGGCCCGTCTTCAGCCAGATCCCCACTGATCAGACGGTTGTTGACAAAGGTCAAGGAGGGTGAGCTGTGCTCTGTGACATCTCAGAGTTGTCGTATCTCTATTTTAAATGTCCCTCAAAGCCATACACATTTAAGTCCTGCCGTCCTTCATGAATCATCTAGGTTCTTCATTGTGGGAACAGGTGCTAAGTTTACAAAGCGATGCCTTGGCATCTCATCTCCAAAGTCAGGGTGAGTTTTCTGAGTCTGGGTCCCAGTGTTCCATTTTGTGTTTATTTAAGTAGATTTTACACTGTGTTATAGATATGAGCATCCCATTTTCTCGAAGATGCCATCCTTTATATTAAAAGGCTAAAGAGTTACTTTATAGCTAAATATTGAAAATATTCTCACCGTTCAGAGTCTTCCATTTCTAACTTGTAGTTTCTCAAGTTCCTTGTACATTGAAAGGCAGAGTCTGTGCAGGGCATCCTTTAGGTCTCCTCACTTCTGTTATGTGAGAAGGCTGCCTAAAATGGCTTAAAGATACAACGAAGGAGGAGGGGACCAGAGAAAAACAAGAGTGCTTAAAGGCACCTAGTGGCTGATAACGCCCTCTGGCCCTGCCTTTTGTTTGAATTGAGTACATCTTGTTAGGAAAAAAAGCCATATGATATTAGGGGGCAGGCTAGACATCTCCCAGCCTGGAGCTACTGTTAATCTTGAGAAAATAGGATTTCCCATCACATTCATCATGTGAGTAGTAGATTCCGTATTGCCACGCTGGCTTTTTCTGCATGTTGGAAGAACATGGCTTCATGGCAGGTATGGCCAAAGGAAAAGTGTTGAGGACATGCTTGAGACTCAAATAGCTCACTCTATGAGGCCTAAGTGTTTAAAACCTGTATTGTGTTCACACACAATACTAGCCGTACAATTTTAAAAGAAGCTAACGGAAGGTAAGTAACTGAAAACAGTCATTTTTAATTGACATGGGAATACTGGCTGGTGTTTAAAAACATTTTCACATAAAGCATTAATAGATTCAGTGGGCCTTGCTTGAGGTCAGCTGACTAAAGGGGATTAAGTATACATACACCATATTATGGGATCTTTCCTATAGTTAGGCACAGTATTAGGTATGTAGAAAGCTTATGCTGACAGCAGCTTTGCTCAAGAAAATCTGGGCTTTGAAGCAGCCAGATTTGGGTTTCTGTCTAGGCTTTCTTATTCACTGTGTGGCTCTGGAAAGCTGAGTAACTTTCCTAAGCTTCCAGTCTATCCATCAGCTGTGAACTGGTATAAGTCAAGAGCACAGTGAGCATGAAATGAAATACTGAATCGACGCAAAATGCTTACTGAAGAGTATATTAGCATACATGAAATACGATCCAGGCCGCGGACGCTATTACTCTCTATGTTCGCTGAGTGCCAGGTAGTGGTCTCGGCTCTTGAGACGCACTAAAAGGAAAGCAAGAGCTTCCAATTGCTGATAGAGCATGTGACAGAGAGCATTGTGAGACAAAACTGAGCTTGGTCCCTGCATTCTCACAGGGTGACCTCGGGAGCTCTCCATCCACCTGTACAATGGCAATGCAGTTGTGGGAAAGATGACATGATTGGGACATGCCGAGGGCTGCTAAGTACCTGTTGGCACTTAGTGCTCTGTAAGTGGCCACCACATGCTAATTTTATTTTTGTTGCTAATAGTGACCCTCTTAACGTTAGGGAACATTTTATTTCAGAGAAGAGAAATCTAGCTGAGGGAGAGGAACCTTGCCTGGCCTCTGGGGGTTTGCTGGAATAGAGCCAGAGCTGAGGTCTCTGCCTGTCTGACTTGAGAACCTGAGCTTTTAGCCCTGGAGTCCCTTCCAGGTAGAGATTCCAGGCACTGCTAGCCATGTCACTTCAGGGAGGGTCTGGGTTATTGTCACTATCTATTGGCAGGTGTCTCATCCAGGTAGGATGCCATGTTCTCTTCTGTGCATTACTTAATGCCACTGGCGTAGGTGTAAAGCTGCACTGTGAGCACTGACTGTGCCGCATGCAGCATTCTTAAAGGTCCAGCTTGTAAGGGTCAACTTTTCCTGTTATTCAAGACGACAAAAGTTAGGTGAGGAAACCAAGAGAAATTGGAAGCTAATGCTTTGAATCTGATGGTGTTGCATAGAGGCTTGGTTTGGACTTGGTCTGAGTTGTGACATTTCCATTCTTCTCTGCCTCTTACCTACTTATTTCTCTCTTATTGGCCTTGCCAGTTGATGACTTCTGACGTCTTTGTGAGTACTAACCAGCTCATGGGCCAACAAAAATGTAGGGTGCATGTTTGGTTTAAAGAATATCTACTTCAATGGTGGCTATATCTCACATGTGAGTTTAATGTCCTGTCCTATCTTGTAATGTTCCAATGATGATAGTTTGAAGATGGGGTTAATGGTGTTCTAGTAAAACTGACTCAGAGTTCACTTCTTTCTCTCCCAACTCCAATTCAAATCAAGCTTATTTTTGATTTTATAATGAAACAATGAATAAATAACTTCTGTTCTCATCCCTCATTTTTGCTAAAATCCAAATATTAAGAAGGCAGCTAATATCCATCCCAGTATATAGTTGTCCCAACATTAGGCTAAGTAAAGACTGTCCATCAAATAAATAACACAGTTTCTCAATTGTAATATTCCTGATGTTACCAAATTTTAGTTATAAAGCTTAGTACTAAAAATATTCTGAAAAAAATCAGTGTATCTCTAGCAATTGATATATTTGTCTAATGTGGTATTTTACTATTATACCCTTTCCCTCAAAAATATATGGCCTGACTTTAGGTGCAATTTAAACCAATGGTTTCTTAGACACAAGAATACAGTGGTACATATTTCTGTTTTTCTTCAAAAGTCTTACTTCATTGGAGGAATGGGTTTCTGGAGGGAAGATCTGGAAACATGAGGTGTCTTAACATGCTTTGAGCTTAACCAATTCTATCCTTATTTTGTGTTTTGGAGGACTAACTGCCCTACTGTGTCCTACTGAGCTCGGAGAAGCTAACATGGAAAGCATCTGTGTTGTTGGGTGGTCATCTATGTGTGGTGCACACTTGCTTTTCTTTGTCCATGGTTAGAAGGCCTTGCTGGGAGGTCTCCTAGGTCCTGACACTTTGAGTCCGCTTTCCTCTGGCATGGTTGGTGTAGATCTGAAATAGACTTTAAATCTGTCACATTGCTTTAGAGACTTCCCTGAAAACACCTCTTCTGTTCCTTTGATGAGCAATAATAAAACTGGTAAGCATATGAATTAGAATACCTAGCGTCTATTTGGTAAAATATATTTATCTTCAGGTTTCAGGTGTGTGTATAGATACACCTTCAGGAGTACTCTGGGAGACTTTTGTTAGGGTTTGTCCTATGTGTTGTGCAACCAATTTGCTGTAATTGGTTCCTCTCCATTAATTCCTGGTTGATCAATATGGCTGGGGCTTATGAGTGGGCAGAGAAGATAGAAAGGTGGAACTTAGAATTGAGGAGGGTTTTAAGAGAGACCACAGGGGAGAAGAGAGTAGAGAGAATGAGAAGAAGGTTACCATTACATCTAATGGTAGATGGGCCAGGAGCACATGGCCAAGAGAAGTTCATCCTAAGTACAGATTGATGGAACAGAAACAGCCCGGGAGACATCAGATTGGCAAATGATGGGCATTTGTGTGGGTTTTAACAGGTGGAAGGATTAGAATGGCTCAGAACCTGCCCAGCATAGTGCTTATAGCTTATTAATAAATTGTAGTGTTTCCGTGTTGTTTACGTGTGACCTACATGGGGGGAAGTAGGGAAGAAACCCCCAATAGATATTTAGAAGTAAAAGGGGTGTAGCGATCCTTCAGAACAATACTTTCTTTCAATGGACTGTAGGGAAAGAAACACACCCCCTTTTTAATGTAGACATTTAGGTTCTGTGGTTTAAGTTGTTCACATAGCATCTGGGAGAGCACCCAGGTCTTCCAGCCAGAGAAACTCGGGGTACAGGAGCACAACAGTGGGCACTGGGTTCAGATCTCAGCCCTGCTACTTATCTAAGATGTTGACCTGGGAAGTTGTATTTTCCTGAACTCTTAGTGTGTGCCCATCTGTACAGATGAGACTATCAAAGCCTTCCATGACATCTCACAGAACTCAGTAGGGTAGACATTCTCTCTCTCTCTCTCTCTCTCTGATATCACTTGACCTAAAGGAGCATGTGGCTAAAATCCAGCAGTCCAAGATGCTTTAAAGAGTTCTGTGTCCTCAAATGAGCCACATGATTAATCCTTAGGGACAAACAGCATTTTCTCACCAGGGTAAATAAACTGACACGGGTGTCTGCTGAGCAGGAAACACGTTTATTTTCATTCATTTCTTTTTAATGTTAAGCAGGGCAGCCCTGATCAGCTCCTTGGTGCTGTAAATAGCATCCTCTAGCTGATTAGCTGTTTAGAATTATAGATGCTAATTGGGTAGCTACAGGAATTAACTGGCTTCAAAAGAATGTACAAGTTTTATTCAGTAATCTACAGGGGAGACCAATTCCCTGTTCCCATGAAAACAAAAGTTTATGAAGTACAGTACAACAAAAGTTGGCAGTGGCCAGAGCTAAGAAAGAAACAGAGAGCTCAACATTCTGTTTTAGGTAGCAAAGACCTGATACTCTCTTGCTAGGTCTTCGGGGGTAAATTCTACAAAGGTAGTTTTTACTGTATATTATTGCTAACCTCCCTTATTAAGTAGTGTTTGCTCTGCTAGGGGTGGAGACTAAAAAGAAAGACACCAGAGGGGACTTTTTAAAATTCTTTAATTCGATGGGCCTCTGTGCTGATAAGTATTTGATATCAGATATGGAGGGGAAGAGGGTGGAAAAAGGGAGGCTGGTGTTGGAGTAGCATTGGGTGGCTAGAGCTGAAACCATTCCTACCACAGCTGAGTCCAGAGTCCGCAATAGAACCACCTGTAACCACCCCTCCCTCAGAACCCAGCATCCACTGAGTCACTGCACACCAGGGTTAAGAAACACGACTTTCATCTGAGTTCTGGATGGTAAGGACTCAGATATTGGCTGTGCTCCATCGGCTGGCTTTCTGGTTCCACCTCTGACCTGTCTTTGCAGGTTGTAAAGTCCAAAGAAAGTTCTCTTTGAGGTAGGCAGACATTGGTTTGCCAGTGATTTACATGTTATGAGTTCCTGGAAATCCTTGAAACAGTTTGAGACCCTTTGTTCTTACAAAGGGGATAAGACAACAAACTGGAAGTCACAGCAAAACTGTGGTGGTAAGGGCGACATCTCCTCACATGAAGGAGTCCTGCTTTCAAAAGGCGCTAAAAAAAAAACCAACAAAAAACCATGGATAGTTGTGAGAACTGCAGGCAGCAGCAACCTTCTGCTAAAGCACACACATAGATTTTATTAACTGTTAGTTGGGGAATTTGGGGCTAAGAAAGTTCGAGCCTCAATTCCCTAGTGAATGCCAGGGTGTTGAGGTGGGAGTGGGTGGGCAGGAGAGCATCCTCATAGAAGCAGAGGGAGGAAGGATGGGAAAGGGGGAACATGGAAAGGGGATAACATTTGAAATGTAAATACATAAAATATCCAATAAAAAAGCCGGCAGCCTGGTGGCCTTGACTCTGCTAACTTCTTTGAACCTAGCAGGTCACTATAGCCCAGAATTGGTCAAGACTGCTGCACTGTGGTCTTGATGCCAAGGCTTCTCATTTGCAGACCATTTTGTGGGACACTGAAGGGAGCACTTAGGGAAACAGCACTGAAATGAGGCAATAAAGCCCTTAACCGGGCTCAGAGGGCAGATTTGCTGTGTTAGTAAACGGGTTGAGGTGGCTGATTATTATTTTATCTTTATCACCAAGAAGAAGTCAGGGTGATATTCTTAGAATGCTACCAACCCCACGAAGATACATTTCCTGCTCTCCAGAGAGTTTTGAAAAAAAGTCCACTAAAAAGGATAGTTAAAACCCAGTTCATTCAATTATTATTACACATTAAAACCTTCTCCTGTGACATGTGCAAATGGGGGAATTAAAGGTTTTGTTAGACCTATATTTATATTTATGAGAAAACACATAGACGTCAACTCTGAACTTTCCACACAATGTTTGATCCTTATTTAAACACATTGTCTAAATGGATAATGCCAATAAATGTAGTTTTAAAAAATAGTAGCGCTTTATGCATTTTTTTTGTTTTTAAATTGATATTTTGTGGTGAAACCATACAATTTTCAGATAACTATTATAGTGACCACCCTGGAAATGGAGGGGAGGATGTGCTTTTTGTCTGGAGTTTCTGTATTCTTTTGAAAATAATGAAGAGAACTGAGGCTGGAATAAAAAAAATGTAAAGGTGTTTGTGTTGTTTTGGAAAAATTATATTTCCTATATTTACTGGATATTTGGTTAGTGGTTTAGTCACCGGGAAGTCTGGTGTGGTCTGGTTGGTTGATATTGTTGGTCTTCCTATGGGGTTGCAAACCCCTTCAGATGCTTCATTCCTAACTCCTCCATCCTTCTCTAGGGTCCCTGCTCCACTGGGGTCCCCCTGCTCAGTCCAGTGTTTAACTGCAAGCATCCTCATCTGTATCAGTAAGGCTCTAGCAGAGCCTCTCAGGAGACATCCATATCAGGCTCCTATCAGCAAGCACTTGTTAGCACCAGCAATAATGACTGGGTTTGGTGGCTGCATATAGGATAGATCCCCAGGTGGGGCAGTCTCTGGATGGCCTTTCCTTCAGTCTCTGCTCTACTCTTTGTCCCTGTATTTCCTCCCAGGAGTATTTTGTTTCCCCTTCTAAGAAGGACTGAAACACCCACATTTTGGTCTTCTTCTTGAGCTTCATATGGTCTGTGATTGTATCTTGTATATTCCAAGCTTTTGGGCTAATATCCACTTAGCAGTGAGTGCATACCATGTGTTTTCTTTTGGGACTGGGTTACCTCACTCAGGATGTTTTCTAATTATATTTGTTTTGTGTGCTTCACTATTAAGAAATGAAGTAAAAGACGCTATGTGGGACACCCCAGATACCCCATCACTGGCTTGCCTGGGTCAAATAGGCCCTGAGGCTTATTCATAATCAGAACCACACATTATTCCTTCATCTTCTGCAGGACTGGAAAACTTCCACAGACTGTTGTGGCTTTGGAGTACTCTAGACAGATCTCGGAAGACTCCAGAGAAGATTGTCAGCGATCGAATTACTTATCTCTCAACCTTGTGGCTGAGATTAGCATTTATTATAACTTCAATGAGTTGATCTTAGGGAGTCTCATCTTTCCATTTAAATTATGAGCTAATATCCACTTTTACAATCTAATAAAGGGCAGTTTCTGGGTTTTGATTTTAAAGGAATAGCTCTGTAATTTATTAAATGGCTTATCTTTCTTTTACTGTTGGAAAAGAAATCCAGAAAATTATATAACCTACATGAGGCCATTCTGTTGGTGACTAGGAATGTTTATGTTTCAACGAAAACTTAGGTTTTCAGTATGCTACTGCTCAGAAGGCGTCATTCAGCTCGTGATTAGAACTCAGAGGACCTCGCATGGAGTGCAGTTCTTCAGCTGCCCATCTTTATAGAGCTAACCTGCCCGGGTCTAAGGGCACGGTCAGAAGTACTCGTGCCTCCCCACCTACCATAGGGCTTGAAATAAAGCTGTCCCCACAATGTTCCACTCAGTGAGGGTTGCCCTTCGTGCAGCAACCTGTTCCAGTCACAGTCCTCAGGAGGCAGCTTTTAGCCCACATAGAGCATAGAAATTCTCTTTATATCAAGCAAACTTTGCTTCTGTTCTTTAGTTGTATAAAAGCTTGCATACTTCTGAGTAACCTGTGTGGGCTGTGTGGGTACCCTTTTTTGTTCTTTTTAAAACCTGATGAGAAAAGGTCACCAGGTGTGGCCACATAAACCTGTAATCTCAGCACTTGGGAGTTGGAGGCAGGGGTAACTCTACTTTAAAGGAAAAGGTAACATCGTTGAGTCGCTTTTGTGTTTTGCATGCTTGGCTCTTTAAAGAACAAAGATGGGTGTCTGAGTTCACTAGTTTTCACCTCTCAAAGATTTAGAGTGGCGGAGGACCTGATTCCATCAGGAAACGGCCATGAGCGTCACTAAAAGTGTAAAATGCTTTCCTTAACCTTAGAATAAAGCAAAATTTCATTTTGTTTTCCTTTCTGTAATAATGCCAATAAGGAGATATTGCCACGGATACGGGGAAGCAGTTTTGTAGCTGAAGAAATTGATGATAAATCTGCTTGCCAATTTCTCCAACACTATTAGGAGCACGCATGGGGACCTTCACTCTCCACCCTCTGGTGCTGTTCTGAGAAAGGTTGAGGTACCCTAAGATGACTTAACATCCCACTGCTGAGATTCACACAAAACCTTCATCCATGTGCCAAAGGAAAACATTCACCTTCATTAACAGACAGCATCTCCTGAACATTAGCTCTGAGAGATGACTGAGTGATCAACGTCATTCTAAGTACTTTAAGCCAATGAGACGATGTCAGTATTCTCCCACTTTTCAGAAGAGAAATCATGACACAAAGAGAATAAGAGGATCCTCTGAGGCATCCTAGCTAATGAACGGCAGCCTGGCTGCCTGCCCTTCCTGCCTGTCTGTACGCCATACTACTGCCTCTTGCTAGCATCCAAATAAAAATCATGATGAGCAATGGTGATGATACTTACGGCATTGTTCATTAAATGTTTAGTTGTATGCGCAAGTGCCCAGGAGATATTTTTAAGACTGGAGTTCAGTTAATTCTCATAACCAAAGGACTGTGGTGTGTGTGTGTGTGTGTGTGTGTGTGTGTGTGTGTGTGTGTGTGTGTGTAGCCTTGGGTGCTATTCATCAGGAGCTGCCTATTTGCTTTTTTGGACCCAGGCTTCCGTGATTATTAAGCTAGGCTGTCCAGGAGCCAGCCAGGGACCCTTAGGTCTCCACCTCTCCAATGCTGGGATTGCAAGGGTGTTCTG
Source organism: Rattus rattus (assembly GCF_011064425.1). Taxonomy (NCBI): domain Eukaryota; kingdom Metazoa; phylum Chordata; class Mammalia; order Rodentia; family Muridae; genus Rattus; species Rattus rattus. Next base: position 36,995,748 of record NC_046167.1, read on the forward strand.
TCACACCCACATTTAACAGGGATCCTGGAGAGCAAATTCAGGTCCTCACTCTTGAATGTGAGCACCTTACCAGTGAGCCATCTTCCTAGTCTAGCACTTGTCTAGATTTTATTGTCCATATACTCTAATGAGAAAAGTGAGTTTCAGGGGGCTAAAGAATTGGCTCAGATCACATTTGGAATTAAATCTACCCCTTCAACTTTTTCTTTTTTTCCTTTCCTGGATATGTGATCCAGGAAGTAAAGAGAACTGTAATGATCTTGGCAGTGTAGTGCTAATGCCAATGTTCTGCTTACTGGTTTACTAGTTACCTTTTCACCTAGAAGGAAAGTTCAAACCTCTTAGTATCCCTGGGTGGCACCGGTACTTTGTGGTTTTAGATTGCTGTGTCTGTTAAATTGGTAACTGTAGTGACCACTCTATCCTTTGAATTAATAGTTATGATAGGGCAAAGTAAGACAAGTATGAAAATGGAGGAACACTTTCTTTTGTTATGATTAGAGGCTGAGGTGTGGGTGGGGACAAAAGGACAGAAAAGGTTCTTCAACACATCCAAGGCAGGAAGGTGAAACAGCAAGACCTAGGTGGTGATGTTTCTTGTTGTTGAGACCCAAAGGCCAAAGTTTGAGCATAGAGAGGAGGCTGATCCTGCAGGCACAAGTGTACATAGAGACTCCTTGAAGCTTATGAGTAGGCTTGGGTAAGCTAAGCGTGGGAAACCAGATAGAATTGCTACCTAAAGTTATCTGTGTGTAGGCTTGAAGGCTCATTTAGGTCTCTTAAACCCTGTCTTTGGTCCATAGGGCGTAGAGAGGATCTTAGGAAGTGGGGACAAGGATAACCACTTTGGGTGATGATGCCCCTCCTTGATGGTTTCTGTGTAGAACAAACCTCATCTGTCCATGTGACTATCAATAAGTCCCACTTCTCAAAGTTAGCTTTAACTTCAGTATTAATGCCATTACTCTTGGATACACTTCTAAATACAAGAAAGGACAGGTGCCAAGAACTCCAATAAGGAAGTTTCTAAATATTCAAAGAGTTTGTTCTTCAAGTCTCTTTGGGAAATCTCTGTGGAGACTTCTAAGAAGCTAACATGGACTGAGTGCTGCAGTTTTAAGCAGGGTATGTTAAGCAAGGGGAATTGTACTAACCTGGTTCCAATATTTTTTTCTTTTGTATCACAGTAACAGAAGACAAAAACTACATATACCTAATGATTTTTCGTCCCTTTTAAGGTAGTCGATGTTCACTTTAGGATATATGTCTACTATAAATACAAATAAACGACCCTTATACAACTTGTAAACAATAAAAGATTGATTATAATTAACTCTGATTCACTGTCTACATAACCCTATGAGTATTCAATTTGGTATTGTTGCTGTTACAGAGATTCCAGGGCTTAGGGTGACAAAGGTGGAAATTCTGGTCCCTAAGAAGTTTCCACTGGCGCCTCAGCTACCAAAGCATTTGAAACGAAAGCATCAAGTAGTCCCTTGCAAGCCTTAAAGTCATTCTCCTTGTGGGGAGCATAAAGTACATTCACTTGGATGGCAGAACAGAAAAATCAGAGGGAAATGCCTCTCTGTAGACAGATTTGGTTTTGCTCTTCAACTCAATATTTACATCTTGAGGTTGTTTCATTTTTGGGTGTAGCTTTAGGAAGCTGCTTCCAGCATGGGCCTGAAGTATGGGTGAGTTATAGATATTAAAACCAACTTTTCCTCTACCCCAATACCCACAGCCTTCCAGAAATCTTAATATGCTTTTGAGAGCCTCGATGTAGAGCTGGCTGCATAAAATGATCCTTTGATGAAAAGGAACTGGAACAAGGGTTAAAGCAGACATTGAGAGGTTACTGTGGAGGGCACAGTGTTCATACAACCCTCCTTTAATATGTGTGGTGTGCACCTGTGATAAGATGATTCATTACACGGGGCCTCTCTTTGACAAGCTCCATCGTTCAGCCCTCGGGCCTCTGATGGGACAAACCTACACCCGCCCAGGAAATATAACAAGGTCAGCTTTTTCTTTCCTTGGCTGTAGGTAGAGATGGTTTCGCTTAGAACATATCTTTGTTTGCTCTTTATGTAAAATAAAAAAACAAACAAGAGTTTAAGGCATTGCGATTCCTGCTTTTGCAGAGGGGCCGTATGTAGCAGGGAGTTGTGTAAACATAATGCTGGATAAAGAAATGATGTTTCCCCTGGGTTTTATGGTCACAAATGGCCAGGCTGGAAAACTGAGGTCACTAATCACCCAGGCTGGCTCTGGCTTTCCATCGGAGGCACCCTGCCATCACCAACTTCACTCTGCCCTGTGTTTTATGCAGCCTGTAAAGTTACTGATCACTGAAGTCCTGTCATATCTAAACATGATGGGGACACATGAGCCTTGTAGGGAAATGGGCGACATGGGGAAGTCTTAGTGGCCCTGACACATTAGTGATAATCCACATGTATGCAAGAGACCTTCCGGATCCCCGGAAATCAGCTCGAGTGCCAGGGGCTGAACGGCAGCTGGCATCTAACTCCCCCTCCCCCCATACACATACTTTTTGTTATTGCTTGAATACGACTTTGCGTTAGCTTTCCACACATACGGAGCATGGCTTACCCAGGTTAGTGTAGATATATCAGAGCAACCAGCAAAAGGCCTTAGTTTCTCCCATTACGTCAAAAAATTTTAAGTGAAAAATAAAAAAAAGAGCAAAGCAAGGTTTTCTTTGAAAAATTTAGTTTTTGATTGTTTATTTCAAAGAATGTCCCAATAGTGAGAAGGGGGAAATTCTTTTACTCAGACCATAACACTAGTCATCTCACAAAACAAAACCGACATAAAACCTTGACATTTTAGGGGAAAGAAAGAAAAATCTCGCCTCTAAAATACAGAAACACTTCCCCACCCCTTTCCTATTCTTGACATTGCTAGTAAACATTATTTATTTGCCTCAAATAGATGCAGCAACATATCACTGTCATGCAAAAGAAATTCATTTCCTTTCCAAGTTCAATCTGCCGTAAAAATGCACTTTTCCTCCCATCTCCCACTCACCTGTCCTTGTGCATTAGTAACTAGTTGACCTGTGACCCCCTGAAGGCTGGAGAGGGCATTGCCAAAGGCCTGTGAGCTTGCTATGGAGCCCATGGCTGCTGCTGCAGCGGCGGCCTGACTTGCTAGAGGATTATTAACCAGCTGCAAAGAAAGAAAAGATCAGGGTGAAAACACCACATGGCACGGTAACCACACAGCGACACAACATTCCTCCAGCTCGCTCATGCAAAGGGCCCGAACCTGCTACAGGGTCTCCATAAGATATGAAAACTGACTAGAGGAAGTTAGGGTCAGGGTGGGGGGCTCAGCTGAGAGCTCAGCCCAGGAGGGAAGGACCCTGGATTTGGGGGAAAAATCATAGAATACAATTCTAAGAAAAGGCCAGCCTTCCTTGAAATCATCATGTGAAGGAGGATGGGGAGAGGAATTGATGACCGCAGGGTTTCTGTGTGGATTTATCATTCCCACGTCTGAATCACAGCTTCCTTTAGGGTTATTTGCGAGGGGCAGGTTTCAGACCTCACTTTCATTTCTGAGATTTGAATCAACCAAAATCAGTGAAATGACAGTCCAGCTCCCGTGCCCTGAGAGAGTGAGTGGGTCTGTGGTTGGGACACTTGGGGCTTGTTTTGAGGAGAGATTCAAAGTCTCTGGTGAATGGACAGGTTGACAATTACTTCCTGTTTTACCTAACGTGGCTTCTTTCCTGCAACAAACGTTTAACAGGAAGGGATAAACAGAAGGGGGAGAGACCAGCACAGGGAGGTGGCTATGGCTGCCAAATTCAGTTTTTCCGTGGAGACCAATTCAATATTCTTTCTCCTGCCAATTTTCCACACCGCAGGTTTTCAGGCCTTCTGACCATGAGGCAGAAGGGTGGCATGAACTGAAATCTGCATTTAGGTTAATGACTAGATATAAATTCAAGAAACATTTAAACTATTTTCACAGTATTGGTTTTGATACATGAATTTCATTTGTATTTATTCTAGGGTGTTATTTTTTCCTCTCTGTATAGTTTCTCTCAACTTCAACAACTGTGTATAATAATGCATTTTCCATCACCACGTTCCACATCCATGCAACTTCTGCATTTAACAGAGACCTGCCAAGGCTACCACCTGGGGGAGAAGAATTAGTCATACTTAGTTCAAGTCTTGGCTTGTGTAGAGCTCTTTTTTTATTAGTAATATTGTAAGCGTTCTTTCTACTTTTTAAACATTCTTTATTCTTTTCTGCCATCTCTGTTCTTCCATTTCTCCTTCCCTTTTTTCTTTTCCTTTCAGAAAATATTTTGTTTCTTTATTGTTTTGTGAATTTTTTCAGAGTTTACATTAATTGCATTGCTGAACAATACACTAATGTCTTAGGCATAAGAGTTCTCAATTTCCATTCCAGAGTTTACTTTGCTCATCCAATGAGTAAAGAAATAGTAATGGTTGAGGGGGAAGGGATTTTAGTATGTATCCTTACTTTTTATTTTACCCAACATGTCACTGACCTGCACATTGCTTTGGAGAGGAAGATTCCCTTTAAACTAATTACTTTGTCTTTTCTTATTATCTCTTTCCTAAGAAAAATTAAGTAGAAAAACAATCTCATTCTTTTGCCTAATGAGAAACCCTGTTTCAGATTACCATGTTGGAATTTAATATTCAGAATAGCCTTGACCTTGGTGTTTTGCTTATGTCTATAGTGACTCTGGCTGAGATGTGGGATGTGTTAAGAGAAAACACTCCTTGCTTTAGTTTGAATGCCCACAATGGATGGTCCACACTGTATTCTTGGGGCACAGAATCCTCTAGCACCCAGCACAGACATTGCACACTGGCCTTCCATTCTGAGCTCATTCGAGAAGACTTTGCTTATATTGTGTTTATGAATAAAGCTGCAATCATAAGAAAATCCTGGAATCATATGGTAAACTTAACCCCTAAAGAATGATTAATTTATGTACAATTTGGTTTTAGTTTTGAGCTGTATCCCCCTAGCTTTGGATGACTCTTATTTCCTGTCCAGATAGCTTCCTGCTTTGTCTGTATGATTGTACCTTGTTGTATGGAGAAGTCTGTCAGGCCTTGCTTTGCAGCTAGAATACACATACCCAATGTGGCTGCAGTGGTACAAGCCAGTGTAAAAGCAACCTGGATGGTGATCATAGTGGACACAGCTTCATGAAATAGTTCTTGGCTCTTGTGTTGGGCAGGCTTGCACTGCCATTAACATAAGTGGCAGGGATGGGGGTGGGTATGGCCATCACCTCAGGTCATGCCGCTCTGTACCGTCCACAGTCATGTCACGTTAGCAGTGCCCCGATCACTATTCTTCTTGATTGGAGACTCAGACTAGATTTGGACAGCTGTGAGCCCATGCACAACAAATGCAGATAATGAGCACAGCCAACTGGGCACTCGGAAATGGCTGCCAAGTGTACACGCCTTCATAGCTTTCATTGCCAGGATGCCTACCAGGAAAACGGGGGCCTGGGAGAAATCCGACTGTATTACATGGTGTGTTTTCAACAGATCAGTTCAAGACATGCTGATTCTAGTGTGTTCTTATTATAAATACAGGAGGTCTGAGAGTAGGGATTCGTAGCAGATGAGAGTTTTGACGATTCATCCTGAGCACATCAAGCATGGCTATAGGATCTACAGCTGGTCTAATCCACTCACCGAAATGACCATTTCTGAAGACATTTCCTTTTCTAGCATAAAATATCAAAATAAATTTAAATATAGTTGTGTACCTCTGCCATAAGGCACCAAACCCCACCTTTCCCTGCTCAATCAGGAGAGTCAGGCTGTAAAACCAGATGGACTCAGTAGATGCAAAAAACTCAAACCCCATTTTTTTCCTGGATAAAATAGGTGGTAAAATGACAGCAACTCATGAGAATGCAATGGGAATCAAGTGAAAGTGTGCAGGTAAAAGTGTTAGACATACATCCATAGCTCATGTCCTTAACAAGTATTGACTAATACCTTCACAGATCACACTGCACAGAACTTCTTACCTTAGAAATATGACAACTGTCCTGCTTATACATACAGTTTCTTTTTGTTTGATTTTTCTGCTTGATTATTTTTGGCAGGATGTTCCCCTGTAACTCAGGATGGTCTCCAACTTGAGATTAGCCTGCCTTAGCCTTCCCAGTGTTGCGGCTATAGACGTGTATCACCATGTCTGGCTGTGTTATTTTTAAAATGTAGTTTAGGGAAGCTACTAGCCAGCTGACATGGTAACTAAATGAGTTGTGCAATTGAAAAGAAGATAAGAATACAAGGTATATAAGACGGATAAAAAATTAGATGCATGTCATGAGAAGGCTTGCAAAACAAAAAAGAATTTGAAACAACTGTCACCTATTCGTCTCATATCCATCCTGTTAGATAGGACTTGTACATTGGCAGAGAAAACTGCTTCAGTTCTAGACCCAGAAGTGGTAGATGAAAAAGAAGTCAGAGAAGACATGACTTTCTTTATTGTGCATTATTCTTAGACTTAGTTTATAATATTTTTAAGTGCTCATCTTACAATTTAATTCCTGCAGTTTATTTTAAAGTTGTTTATTAGATAGTGAAGGTATGCACTAAAAAAGATTAGAGAAAAATAACACTTTGTGTTTACAATGCGCTCTCTCTCTCTCTCTCTCTCTCTCTCTCTCTCTCTCTCTCTCTCTCTCCTTCTTCCCTCACCGCTGTCCCTATTTCTGAAGAGTTTCATGTAAACCAGGATGGCCTCATATATTCCATGTATCCAATGACTACCTTGAGCCCCTGATCCTCCTTGCCCCTACCTGTAATTATTTATTCCTGTGTTCATACATTAGTGTGGCTATTGGGTGCTGATCTCAGGGAATAAGTACACATATCCAAATCTATATGCTTTGTGAATTTCCTTGCTGTCTATGAACATTAAATTATGATAAAATAAACAAATTCTTTCAAAGAGCAGCCTTCAGGGGTGTCGTGCACATCATCCACAGATGTCACCATCACAGATGTCACAACAGGACAGAGACAGAGCTCTTGTATCTTGGTAAAAGATTCATGTTTTTTGAAGTTGAATATCAGCACTCGTAACATTTTAAAAGAAGTTGTGTTGATTAAATTACAATAGCACAACTCATTTACATAAATAGGACATCACAATGAAGCAGTTTAGCTGTGACATGATATTCAGTGTTTATGCCTATTTCCTAAGTGTGCTTTGTGGATGCATAGGCTCAAAGCCTTCCTGGCACATAATTGAGGGTGATCTATGGGTCTGTCATTCTCTATGAGCCATGTGGATTTTACAGGGCATGGGTTTAGGAGCAGTTCTTTTTACTACTAAGTCTTTAGTTTAGTGTCTGGGTGTGTGGTACCATTTCATTTTAAATGAGGACATTGCAGAGTACGCAACTGACTCCTTGTTTAAGGGCCAGTGACTCTCAGAATATTTAGAAACGGTAGGGAAAACAGTGCAGTTTTTAGTTCATTTATGTACATTAAGACCTTAGCTTTCCCTCTAGCATTAGGCAAGAAAGAAGCATGTTTGCTGTCTTTGAGACTCTTTAACCAAACTGGTACTTCTGTTCCTTAACATTTTTCATAGGTGATGAAGGGAAGAGACATGTGTTGGATGGGTGGCTCTGTCCCTCTTAATGAGCTACTTCACATGTGGTCTATGCTGGGAGGCTCCCCTGACCCGTTCTAGGATTATCACTATGTGGGACCCTTAGAACAGTGGGAGAACAGTTTCTAGTATTTAATACTGAGTTGGTCCTCAGCTCTTTGTCTTCCGGCTAGATTGTAGAGATGGCTCTGTGTTAAATGCTGTCCATTCAGCATCCATGAAATAAAAAAGGACTGAAGTGATCTGAGGCACTTCAGTATCATAAAACACTTTGGTTCATCAACATAAAGTCACACCCAATTTCTATAGACTTTTAGAATTAATCTTATTTTAATGGCAAATTGACAAGGAGAACATCTTATTCTTTTCTAACACACAGCCATATTGCCAACGAGGATTTCTAGAAAACAATGCAATGTGTTTGTTGGATTCCCTAGCAATGGGCCAGGAAGAAGAAAACCCTGATCCTGCAGGGTTCTGGAGTCTAGAGTGGGGCCTCAGACATGTCCTACCCCAACACAAAGAAGCCGAAACTTCAACATTCACATCTGACAGTCATCATTATCCAGCAACCTGTGTTAACTGAGGACTGGAACCCTCCCGGTGTGGATGGCTCTGGGATCCTGAGGTAAGATGGATTCTGTTGCCCAAGGAAGTCCTTGAGATGTGACAGTTACTGAAGCAGAGTAGTGGGGACAAGTCCTGAAAAAGTGACATTACAATGGATCTCATTAGAAATTGTGTGGCATAGTAAGTATACCATGGTTCTCATCCCCTTTAATTATCATAGAGATCTTAGATCCTTGGAGTTTCTGAATGCGAGTGTAGGTGAGCAGCTGAAGATTACTGAGGAGTCTCTTATTCCTCACTTGAGCTGGTTCTGGATGTTGGAGGCTAGTTGCCAAAAGAGCCATCGAGCTAAACTGGCAGAGGCTTAGAAGTTCGAGTCCACCTCTGCCCTCCAGAGATTAAAGAGGGCCTGAGAAGGTTCCCATTGATTTGAGAAGTTTAGTCATGTGTACAATGGGTGTTGGAGAGTGCCCCTGCTGTGAAGGAGGGTACTGTGCCCCAAACCATCTACAAACAGAAGCTCTCGTGCACTCAGGACCATCTGGATCCTGCCCTGTGTATCCTCCCATCTAGAGCAGTGGCTCTCAACTTTTCTAGTGCTGTGATACTTAGTGCAGTTCCTCATGTCATGCTGACCCCCATAAAATTATTTTGTTGCTACTTCATAACTGTAATTTTGCTACTGTTATGAACTGTAATGCAAATATCTGATATGCAATGTACGTGATAAGTGGCCCCCAAAGGGGTCATGACTCTCAGGTTGGGAACCACTGATTTAGTTGTGCATTTGTATACTTTCTAATACCCTTCATAACAAAATAACAAACACTTTCCCCTGAGTTCTGTGAGTTATAATGCCAAATTAATACATAAAACGAGGGATTGATGGGAACCCATGAGTTGTAGTCAAAGTAAACAGAAGCCAGGACAACCTAGGGATCCAGTACTTATAGTTGACATGTTTAACACGGACGTGTGTTGGGGGGCATTGATCTTGTGAGGCTATATACCTTTTACTTGTGAGGCCTTCACTAACTCCAGATAATTGGTCTCAAAATTGAATTAAACAGTTGGATCTATGGTTGATGTATGCAGAGAATTGGAGAATTGCTTGGTGTAGGAAAAACAGCCAAATATGTTGCATGGCAGAAATATAAGTAAATAAATAGTTGTCTTTTCAAACGATAATGTGGATGCTATAGTACAGATATCACATATAGTCTTTTGCTTATGAATTTCATCATCCCGCAAGCACCTGCTCAATACCCAATATGATTGGGACACAGTATTGCAATGGATGGCAGACTGACATGTTCCCTATCTGGTGGGGATATTCGAACAGGGGAAGAAACTTGGTAGTAAAGGAAGTGATGTAAGACAAGGTAAGCCACCCATTCATTGACCTCCAAACTCAGTGGGGTGACAGTGGATAGTATAGAGTAGATGAGATGGATTCCATGATAGCTCAGCAGCTGTGATCTGTGTACCTGGGCCTGTTCAGAATAGTACACAGATGTGACTGGCAATTAATGGACCATTCTATCCCATAAAGGAGAAGTCATATAGTGCAATGACTGGGAGCATGAATTCTGGAACTGGACTCTGAAGCTGCTCCTAGGTAGTTGTGCCTCAGTCTCTCCAACTTTAGTGAAAAAGACACATGACTGAAGGCTGACAGTGCAGTCTAGTGGTAGAGCATGTACTTAGCATACATGAAGTCCTGGATTCAAACCTTAGTACCACATGCATGCAAAACCATGAAACAAAACAACAAAAACCAGCCATTTATATGAACTGGTACTAGAAGAGTTCCTGGCATAGAGTAGTAAGCCCCTTGTAAGTTTTACTATAATAGTTTTATCCATTCTCTTACAGGAATACAATATTTTAGGACTAAGTCCCTTCACACAGTCACAGTATCCTGGGTAGTTTATTGGCCACTTTTCAGATTTTAACCTATCCAAAAGTCCTTTCCTTGCTGTTCACACATTTCATTTTTCCTAGGCACCCTTTAGAGACACTTTCCTTAACTAGAGCTATCCAAGGTGCACACTTCTTACTGGACAGAGTCATGCCAAAACCATTGGAAAGAAATGAAACAATGCTCAGATTTATTGAAAAAGTAATCCAGGACAGAAGGGTGGTGGGTATGGAAGATAGGCCCTAGATAGGTGCTTGAAGACACTGGGTGGCAAACTGACTTGGCTCTTACAAGAGTAAGAACCTATTGTGCTCTTACATGAAGCTGTATTTCCCTGACAGTAACAGTTCTTAAAAATCTCTTTTATGATACCTGGCTGGACTTAGAATCACCATGGAAATAGACTTCTGGGAGTTCCTGTGAGGACATATCCAGAAAGGTTCAACTGAAGATGGAATTCTGAATGTGTGTTACTGTCCTTCCCAAAGGCTGTAGTCCTGGTCTGATAAGGGTCAAAGGAGAGAGGCAGCTGAAAGCAGGCTTGTATCTCCCTGCTCTTTGACACAGACTCAGTGTGACTGTCTCATGCTCCTGCTGCCATGGCATCTTCATCACAATGGGCTGTAACCTCAAACTGTGAGCTAGAACAGTCTAAAGCCTTTCTTCCTGAAGTCACTTGTGTTGAGCACATTTCCAGAGCATTGAGAAAAATAAAGAACTCACCTTTCTGTTGTCTGTCCAGTTCTCTCACTTCCCAACATTTCGCAAAAACTATTTGGATTATTTGAATGCTCTCTTTCTTTCCCTATCTAAACAACCTCCAGTAAATTTTGATTCATGGCTGTATTTTCATTTTTTTTTCACAATGAAAAACACTCAGAGCCCTGGATAGACGTTTATTGAATTACTACACAAATGAGTATATAAAAAAAAATCTTCCTCGGGTACAAGACTTTTGTGGGAAGTGAATTCTTCAATCTTTACAAAAAAGAGTATCTATATTTTTCCTTTTAAAAACACTCTAAACTCTCTAAGTTCACATTACATTAATAAACCTAAGCTTTAGATGTGGGGTAAAAGACCAGAAACTTCTTGGTCCCTAGGTGGTAATTCATCAGGTAAATTGTGGTCAATAAATGCAGCCATACAGCCACACACTTATAAGGCTATAATGCCCTTGGATGATTTTCTGATCATAGTTGGTCATACTCCAGGGTGGAAAACTCAATGATGATCTCATACAAAGATGAAAATGTAGCTTTTCTTTGGACATCTTGGGTGAAAAGCCCTGTGGGATCTCTTAGACACTGAAAGCCTAGAAATGGTGTAGAGGACTGGACAGATGACTTAATATTGATTTGAGATGCAGTCATGGTCATGTAAGACCACAAAGGAGGTGAGGCATTTCTGTTGCTTAGTGATGCTGGACTTGCCATATTGCCACATCACAAGACATTACTTATGTTTTGTGTTGGTATTAGCAAATGCAGCAAGCATAAGAATGTACAGCACTCCCATAAGCACATACTACTTCATAATGATAACAATTGACTGTGCTATTGATTTATGCATTTACTGTATGACATTTTGTATTGTTATTCTTTGTATTGTTATTTTAGAAGGTACTCCTTTCAATTATGCAATAACTTAACTGTAAAACACCATGCTGTGTTACATGGGCAGCAAGCTCATCCATTTCTGCTTATTATATCTCTTGATTAAATCACACAGGTACAGTCAGTAATTAACCTATGCTGTCCAGTCTCTTTCCTCTTCTCTCCTCCCCTTCCCTCCCCCTCTCTTTTTTGTTTCTCTCTTTCTTCTGTTAGTTCTTTCTATCTTTGTGGTTTGGTGGATAGCCTTGAGCTGTGATGGGCTTTATGGGGGTGTCAGGGCACATGGGCATAAAATTAGTTTGTGGCTTCACAGCAGTCATTGAGTCAAAAGTGAGGACCTGTACAGCTGACTTTACAAAAGCTTGACATCACTAAAGGTGGACAGAGGAGGCTCTCCCAGAGGGAACATGGGTATCTTAGCAAGTGTTCTAGAATCACACTGGGGAGACAGCTAGGTGCTGCATGGAGTCTGAGTCCAAGTCATGAAGACACTAGAAGAAGAAGAAGGCACTGGGTCAGGCTGACACGCTGTAATTATGTGGCAAGCTATTAGAAAGCTCTCCAAAGGCATGCGCTTCTCTGTTATTTTTACAGTAATCCCAGCATTGAGTCAGGAAGCCAGCAGGCTTTCACCTCCACACAATTCACTGATTTGATTTTGTAGAAGAGAGGTCATCATTACAGAACACACCAACCTTAAATCAGATTTTATCCAAGTGCTATGCAGACAAATACAATGTTACTTCCAACCTACACATCTCATTTCCTTTTCTCTCTGGTCCTCTATCTCATAACCTGAAAATCCATCTTTTTATGGAACTTCATGCTATTTTCTTACTTACATACACAGTGCTACTTTTACCAATTGCCTCTTGTCATGGCACATTAGTTAGGTGAATTTGTTGATATTACAGACTCTCTCATCCTGTATTTCTTATTTTCTCATTCACCTTAAACAAATAATTGGGAATACTCCTGTGATGCTAAAAGGAAAAATACTTTTAAAAATAGACACTTTTAAGAAACAGGATAAATTGCTGCCATGGTATAGCAGTTAGTATTGTGCCAGTCACTAGCCATGGAAAAATTTATTACACTCTTCTTTACACACACACACACAGACACACACACACACACACACACACACACAGACACAGACACACACACACACACACACACACACACACACACACACACATATATATATATATATATATATATATATATATATATATATATATATTCCTAAGACTTGTTGAGTTGTGTTACAAGGGACCATAGGTCCTGTGTAGTGAATAGGAAAGACAAGAACAAAAGAGGGACCAATAGGAAGCCAGGGACAATTTTCTGCCTTTCTGAGGCTTCATGGGCATGTCATTCATTAGATTCTTCAGGTGACAGTGGCACAGTCTCTATACAAGGACTCAAGGACACAGACATCAAGGAGACAAGAGCATTTTGCCTACAGGCCCTTCTAGGTCTTTCTGGGCCCTTCCAGGCCTTTTGTACCAACACAGACAGGGCTATAAGAAAAAGAAGCAAGAAATCCAGAGAAGGGCCGTTACTCTGGCCCAGGAAAATGGGAAACTTCTTGGAGAGGACTCTCTTGAACTGACTCTCAGAAGAATACTAGGAATTGATTGTTAAGGTGGAAGAAAAAGAGAGGAAAAGGCATCTTGTCCTTGGCAATACTCAGTCAAAGATGCAGAGTTGAGAACTAGAACTCTGTATGTGGGACCATTAGTGTGGCACTTTAGGTATTTGGAGGAGCATGGAGTGGTAGATGCTGTTGGAAAAGCTTTCCCACAATTCATAGGGGCTCAGTCCTGCATAATCACAGATTGACTAGGCTGATGGGAAAAGACAGGCAACTAGGGCAGAAGAGACTAAATACATCACTATGGCATCAGAAAGCCCCATGCATGTCCAGAGCACAGCTTGAGGCAGGTGACAGATCTGGGATAGTTCTTAGCTGGGTTTAAAGGTGAGGAATGAAGGTAGGAACCATAGATTCAGAAGCACACGTGAATTGTGTGCTGGTTCCTGGGTGGGGTCTGAGAGAGCCACAGGTCTGAAAGCAGAGTGCCTCCATTCTCATCTCCATGGGGACCTTTTGGAGACCACCTGCAGAGTATCACAGTGAGGAAGCCACCCAGTGGCAGTAATCTACATAAAGTACTGTCTATATAAGAGGGAATTTAAATCGCTGATTATCTAAAAATTGATAATCAAACATTTGGCCTTATAAACTAAAATACCTTCTGTTAAAATGAAGAAATGATCTAGGTTACAAAGCCCCACAGTGACGGGCTATGAAGGACCACTCCGTATCTATGGCTGGGTCCATGTATAAGACCAAAGTGTCACTTAATAAATTTTAGTTTTAGCAGTTAATTAAAAGGAATGTACTAGTTCGTGACTAGATCAAGTCTCTGGGAATCTGCCCCAAAGGGATGAAAGTCTTTTACTTTGAAGAGGTTGAATGTGTGTTTTTCCTACAGATTCTAGTTTCATTGGTGAAGCTCAAAACTTTTTCTAAGTCCAATGGATTCAATTAATCATTAAGAAAGTAACAAAAAACCTTTTTCTTCCATCTCAATAATCACATTACTAAGAAGTGCTTATAAGGTCTTCTGCAGAACGCCTTGGTTTGAGCAGCCCGGGGGTGGGGGCAGAGGGAGGCTTTTGTACACTGTGTTTGATCTTTGTTAGTATTCGTGAAGGCTTGCTTGCCTCAGTTTACTCTCTGAACAGCTGCTGCAGCCTCGGAGACTACAGTATTCTCAGAAGTCAACCCTACACTTGGGTCAGATTTTTCAATCCTAAGAACAAGTAGTCTTTGGTTTATTTGTTGTGTCTCTGTCCTGGAACCTTAGGACAACATCTTTCATGAGTGGACAGTAAGGATTGGATGTGACATTTAGACTGTAAATAGAAGAAAATACCATTTCTGGTTAGGTTACACACCCCTTAAGTTGGTGTCTATATGCATGGCTGAGTAAACACTGTGTGGTCCCTTCACCACCCTAAGTGCGAGATCATCTGACAAATGACCCCAGAGAACACCCTGAACATCACAGAGGTGGCTGCACCATCTCTGTGAATAACTCCAGGAAGAAAAACAAGTGGCCCAGTTATTAGAGAAAATACAGCCACACAGACTCAAGAAAAACAAAACAAAACATGACTAGAATGCTCAAAGGTAAATAAAACCCTCCTACACTCACAAGACATATTGGTTATAGGTTGTTCTAAAAAACATTAAGCTAACAGTAAGAACCAGCCACTCTCTGTAGGAGCTGTGAGCCAAGACAATATAAAAAGTTGTTGCATAGATTATTCGGGACGATCACATTAATAAAGTCGAGCACAGGTTAAGAAGTATAAAAGCCGAATCTCACCACGTGCAATTGCAAGGCTGTGTAGAACTTTCCTTGTACTTAGGGAGGACAGAGAAGGCAGTCGGAGAATGAAGACAGCAGTCCTCCCAATCAGTAACAAAAACCTTTAAAAATCTTCGCAAGTACTGGCCAATACTGAGAAAATGCTGGGTACGAAGGACACAAACTAAGGGTGTAGGAGGGACTCGTGGCAAAGTCCTCGGAAGCCAGGGCTCTTGGGTTCTCTCAGGGAATCAGCTCTTCGGCCAAATCACTTTGGCCCCGCTTTGCTTTCCTAATGAGAAGAGGGAGTACTCCACTACCCCCACTGTTTTTAAAGCTAACTTCTTGGGTACCGAAGCCGCAGCAGATTTAAACATTCTGTACTGAATTTCACCAATCAATCATCCTTTACACTACTCCAAGGACTAAATAAACCTGCTTCCCCGGCCGCCCACCCGCCTCTGCAGGGCTTCGGACAGAAGATGGTGCCGAGAGACTTGGCTTCATGGGGTCTGCAGGTAAGAGCTTCCAGGCTGTGGCTCTGAGTACGGATTCTGCCCACAGCATCATCACCACAAAGAAACTCCACAAGGCACATTTTAAGGCGGAACCGTGGTGGCCCACTCCGTCAGTCATTGTTAGTGAGTGGTGAAGAAAGCTGCCTACTTCACTGTTAACTGGGAAGGAGTCCGGGTCCCAGTGTTCCTTTGAAATAAATGACCCTGTGACCTTACATATTATTACTAGGCCTCATCTATCACCTCCCAATAGCACTGATGCCTTTAACACATAGGATTTCTGGGACACTTCAGATCCATACATGGACAATGATAATGTTACAATGTAATAAATTGGGAATGGTGATATAATTTTTAAGACTTATGAGAATTATTAAATAAATATATTAATTGGATGTAATTCATGCACACGCGTGCATGCATGTGTGCATGCTTGAGAAAGGGTCTTACTCTATAGTCCAGGCTGGCCTCAAACTCCTGACAGTGCTATTGTTCCTTTTGCTTCAGACTCCCACGGTAGGATAAAAAGTGAGTCACTCAAATAGAAACATGGCTGGAAGTGAGCATGTAGTGAATCAGGCTACGGCAAGGTTCTGTCACCTGCAGCTCATTGACTTCTGAGGTGGCTCCCGCAGCCTGGGCTTGGCAGTTGGCTGGCAACACCCATTCTGCCCCAAGATGAGATGGCCTGAAACCTTTTCCATATGATAAAATCCTGCTTTGGCGCAGGAAATGGTAGGATGTTGAATTTACAATAAATTTTAATAAAAATCAAGTCAGCCAGGCAAAGTCTTTCAAAGACTCCAGAAGACCAAGGATTGTAATGTCTGAGTGCTGAACAGGCCACCGCAGGAGCCTAGGGATTATGGGGGTGGAGGGAGACTTGGAGATCTTTAATATTAATTCCAGAATATCTTGGTCCTGGGGAGGTCATTTTCATGAGTCTGGATGGTAGAAAGCTCAATCAATATTTTTCTTGAACTTCCAGATTAGCTTTTGCTTTGTGTACCACATTTTAAAACCGAGAGCCCCTACATCTCTCAATTACAGTGCATGGGGGAAGACTTAGTCCAACGTACATGCTCAAACAAACTTGCACACACACATGCACACACAATGCACACTCACATACACACAGTCTGTGTCTCTTTTACAATCTGTCTCCCATACAACCACATACATTCTCTCACACACACACACTCATGTGCATACAGGTAAACACACACCCACTCACATAGTGCACATGTCATTCACAGTCACTAACTCCCACATAAACACATACACTTACACAATACACACTCACATATCATACTCCATACATAAACTCACTCACACACTCATACTCATACATACACATACTCACATACAGACTAACTCGTACACACATATACACACAAACACACACATACCTGATCCCATATAAATATATACTCAGTCTTCTATACACACATACATACTCACATATGCTCATATACACATCCACACCCACACCATACCACCACACTCAGAAACACCCCCATGCACACTTATATAAGTGTTCACACATATTCACACACACTTGCACACACTAAAATATAAGAAAATACGAAACTTCACGAAGTGATTAATTTTTCTATGGAAAACATCAAAAATGAAACAGAAATGGAGGTGTGGAAGTGGTAAGCAGATGTTTACTTTTTAAAGATTTTCATTTCAAAAATGTGGGTAAATTGACAAGCTACGGTTTAGGTTTTAAAGAGTCAGAAATATAATTTTGAGGAATTTGTTGGGATAGAGATGGAACCTCATCATAGCTTTAAAACAATGCATTTCTAGGCTGTAGATGTGCAAGCAATGACTGGGGCAGAGTATTTGGGCAGCTCCTAAAGTCTGTGATCTGGGACTGTAGTCCCAGGATTTGCTCTGGAGTCCAGCGTTTGGACATCAAACAGGTTTGATAGCGACTGTGATGCCTGGGCCTTCTGTTGACTTGGAATGATCTTAGTGCACTATTGGCTCTGGACACGGGCCATCCTTAAGGAAGCTTTCCCAGCATGTAGAACCACTGTGCATTGTGCAGTCACAATAGCTCTTTTATATAGAGTTCCACATGTAAACCCTTCTGCACTGTGACCTATGTTGTGTGCCCTGAGCAAAGCTGGCTGATCTTTCTGTTATCCACACGTTTAGTGGATGTACTAAAGGCTCTGCTTGTATGCACACTGCCTCGTCCCATCATCTACATCTCAATGGAGAACTGGCTCTTCAAAGCTGGGTGCTCCACAAACCACCTGCATCTGGAAAATGTTCCTTCTGACACTTTAGTTGTGATTCGTACAAATTAGTTAAGATAAGATTTATCAATTTCAATATCACGTATCATGGAGACTACAGGCTTTGGGATTCATAAACACAGTTTTTTTACTATTGTATAGCAGTGTAGTCACAGTTCACATTTCTATGGCCCACAGTCACGAGCCCAACAGTTTATCTGCCCTCCCTCTCCACCTGGAGCAGTACATTTTACATCCCACAGAGAAGGGGTGTGGGCAGGACGGAAAGCAGGCAAAGGAAAATTCTCAGGTAGAAAGGCTTGGATGCTAGTTCTCTGAGGATAGCACTCAAGATGGCCATGTGTGCTCAGAGATTACTGCTGGGGTGGTGGGGTGATGGTGTATATCTATATATCTGTGGTGTATATTAAGTGTATCTGTGACTGCTGAGTAATGAAGAGAAGACTCTTTTTGGGCATGTGTGGCTTTGGAGATAAATGATACATGACCACTGTCATCTTCATTTTCTTTGTAAACCTCACTTTAAAGTGTTAATTGCTGATAATTAAAGCCAAGAAGCATATATGTCACATCTAATGTACACTGAAGTTAAATTTGTTCATACTGGGAAGCAAGCTTACATTTAATATGCTATTTCTCTAGTTTCTATAGGCACAGCCTCTTAAAGTCTTAGGAATATAAATGGATAAATTTATTTGCATCTATGACTTATGAATGAATTCTTTACTTCATAGTTCGAGAAAAAAGTTAAAGAATGAGGTTTAATTATATGCAAAGTTTTGAAAAAATATTTCTTTAATACAAAAGCGAGTCGTTATAAATTACAACTAAGTCTTACAATGCAAAGCCTGATTCTACGTTGTAAAATTTGAAAAGCTGGTTTTATACTTTGAAACTTGGCACTGAACATTCATTTAGAAGTGTGTTACAGCTGGACTAAGAAGTACGGTTATTTCTGGAGATAAATTTGCTCTGCACCTGGAGTGCAGGCAGGTATCATGTTTTGGTAACTATGAGGGGCCATCTTTGTCCTTCATTTTCATCTAGGTGGGCAGAAGGTAGACGATGCTTCTGGATTTCTGAACAGGTAACTGTACCTTCTGTGGGCATGGCTAAGAGCCTTACAGCTAATAGAGATCTGCTTCTCCGTGTTGAATGTCTCTCAAAAAGAGGGAGGAGGAGCCAATAAACTGATGTATAAAGATGACCATAAATTGTCCAAAGCAAAACAATAAAATTATGGTAAATAAGCACAAAAATGCACTGAAAATAGCATTTCATTTTAGAAACGTTTCAAAACAATCCTGTAATTTTCTAAACATTTTTAATGCATTTCGCTCTCATGAACTTTGTCATCTACTATTCAAGTAGCAATCAGGCAATACATTATAAAATATGTTATTTCAAGTAGAAATGCTTTCAGATATAAAATGGGCTTCATGTACTAGCCATTAATTTAGCTGAATAAGCGGAATGTGAACTTGGCAGCAAAATGAGCACTTTCCATCCGTCCTCGCTGTTTCCTTCAGAAGAGAGAACTGGGAAATTCACCCAGATGTTAGAGGAGCACAGCAACTTCTTCCTTTCGGATCGTTTTGATTGGCTTCTTTCAGTTAGTAATGTGCATTTAATTTCTTCTGTGCCTTTCATAGCTTGCTAATTCATTTCTTCTTAGTGGTGAATATTCAATTTCAATACATTGTTTATTCCCAATGTATCCCAATGTACCCCATTTTATTTATTTATCTGCTTGCTGAAGGATATATAAATTGCTACCAAGTTTGGGCAATTATGAATAAGCTCTAGACATCCAAGAGCAGGCATTTGTGTGGACGCTAGTTTTCAGTTTTGCTGGGTAAGTATGAAGGAGCCCAATGACGGGTGGACTGTGTGGCAAAGTATCTTTATGCTTGTAAGACTGTCAAACTGCCTTCCCAGCGGCTTCTGTTTCACACTTCCACCAGTTTCCATTGCATCGTGTCTTCCCCGGTGCATGTGCTTAGAATCCGGGTCATTCTAACAGGGGTACTGTAGTTGATCACCAGTAAGTGAATGAAGGCACCATGGAAAGGCTACACACTGTGTGACTCCAACTGCGATGCTTTGGCAAAAACAGTGAAACAGTGATGGGAGAAAGGCCCATGGGGAAGGGATGGGACGAATACCCTTACGCATATGTCCAAACACAAAGGTTGAGCAAGCCAAAAGTGCGCCCTCATGTAGACTTGGGCTTTGGGTGAAAATGCTGGGTCTTTGTGGGTCCACTAATGATAACAATCTGCATGTTTGTGGGGTGTTGACAATAGGGAGGCTGTGGATGTGTGGGGGAGCAGGGCTATGCTAGAAAGCTCTCCACCTCGTAAGTCATTCTGACAATTACATACATCTCCTGTGACACAGTGGACTTAAAAAGGTATATTCTTTACACTTGCTACCAAGCCTAAATATTCAAGTTTGTTCTCCAGTACTTACATGGGAGAGGGCAAAAGCTAAGCTCTACCATGCATTTTCTGAGTTCCATACACGTGCTATGGCATGTCTCTCCATTCTCTAATCATTTCAATAGATGTAACTGTAAGAGATAAGCTGTAAGCACATGCAATACAACTGCATTAGATGGACTCAGTAAGTCAGTAATAAAGAAGAGACCATGAGTTTAAGAGGAAATAGGGGCTGGAGAGGTGGCTTAGGGATTAAGAGCACTGACTGATGCCCCAGAGGACCGGGGTTCAATTCCTAGCACTCACATGGCAGCTCACAACTGCCTATAACTCCAGTTTCAGGGGATCTGACGCCTTACACAGACATACATGCAGGCAAAACATGAATGCACATGAAATAAAAGTAATTAAAAAAAAGAGGGAGTAGAGAGAATCCAGGAGGAGTTGGAGGGAGATTAGAGGGATGAATCCTTTAAATATAAAGACAGAGTTCATGTGTTAACTTCTCAAAGAACAACAATTTTAAAGAATACACTGTACGTAAACTCATTTGCTGTCATCAAAGGCTAAAAGACAACTTTCTTTTCTCTTGAAAGGCCATAACTTGAGGATGCACACAAGAGCAGTCACAGCCTGCCCTAAACACACAATTCTAGCTTTGTTTCTGTGTCCGCATCAGTGTCAAGGACTAGGACTGAGTTCGAGTCCTGTTGTGTGGGTTCTAAATGATGCTTTTCCATCCTCCTTACTTTTACACGGGTTTACCTGGAAGCAGACTCTGGAGAACAATGGTTCTCAACTTTCCAAATGTTGAGGCCATTTTACAGTTCCTCATGTTGTGGAGACCCCAGTCATAAAATTTCGATGCTACTTCATAATTGTAATTTTCTACTGTTATGGGTCATAATGTAAGTATCTGATATGTGACCACAACCCCCAGGTTGAGAGCCACTGCTACAGGCCATAGGGTGTTACTGAAGGGAGATCTTTGGGACTGATCCTCAAGGACAGGCGTGAGAGGAGTGAGTGAGCAGAGGAGAACTTGGGTTTGATATAGATCTGTGCAGATGTCTTCCAAGCCCACAAGAAAACTTTAGAGTTAGAGCAGTCCATAAAAATGGGCCAAGCTGGGGTTTCTTGATTTATTTACTAATTTTAAAGTAGCAATAATACTTTATTAAAAGCTAATTGGTAGGTCAGATTACACTGCAGAAGAGCAGCAGAATGTGTGAGGAAAGAAGGTGCTCCAGGGCCAGAGCTGGGCTTTAAAATGTGTCACATGAGTAGGTCATTAGATGTGGGACATCCATGTCAGTGTATGGCCTTGAAGGAGGAGCTTTTTTGCAGCTAAAGTCACTTAGGAGGAGCTACTGACATAGGGCACTTCAGTAGCTGGACAAGTAGCTGAAGGGGCATCTATGCTTGCCCTCTCTAAGCCTCCATTTCTTACTGTGTCAATGAGGACCCGTGAAGGCACTGGCTTCAGTGCATTTATATTTAGTTGTGTTCAGATGCCCAACAAATGCTCAGACATGTCTTGCTATTACAGGGTGATTACAGCTTTTTTGTTTGTTTGTTTGCTTTCAGGCAGGGTTTCTCTGTGTAGCTTTGCTGTCCTGGAACTTTCTCTGTAGACCAGGCTGGCCTTGAGCTCAGAGATCTTCCTGCCTCTGCTTCCCAAGTGCTGGGATTAAAGGGGTGAACCACCGCTACCTGGTGATCATTAGAACATTGTTCTTCCTGGAACCCAGCATGCTCCTTCCAATGCAGAGGCATGATCTAGAGGCTTCTTTTCATTGATGAGTTCCTTCCCAACCCAGAGCCAACACAAAAATCTCCTGTGGAAACCACTTTCTTCTGTTACTCCTAATAATTTGCATGTGATTCTAATTAAGGTGTCATGTAAAAATTGATCATATCCATTCCTAAAATTTCCCCTCTCACATCCTAGAACTGAAAGTTACTAAAGAGAAGAGAGTACGTCTTCTTATTTCCTTGTACTACTGCTGGTACTGATCACTGTGCTTTACTGGGCAAGCAATGGAAGTTTGTTGACTGAATAAACACGCGAAAGGGAAAGGCTGGTCATCTGTCACATACTGCTATTTTTCCTATTACAAGAATTTGAGATTTACAGAACCTATTATTTCCTAACTTCACCCCTGGGAAGTCTAGAGTTAAGTTTAATGAACAATTATAGATATGGTATTAACCTAGCCATTTGGTCTCTTATTTTCCCTTCACTCTGCATTGATTTTGGTGTTTGTTTTATTGGCTTTGCTTATGACTGTTATATATTTTTTTATCATAATCCCTCTTGGATCCCCTTTAGATGTAGGCAGGTTATAAATTCTATGTATGCAAATCACATCATCCATGTTCTAGCTTTCAAAAAAACATTTAAGGATTACTATCTAAATGTAATTCATTATAAGATTTTATTTCCAGAACACAAACTTTCCAAATGTGTGTAGAATCAGCATCAACTTTATCCATTATATTTTTGTTTCAATTGTATGTTTATAAGGAGTTATTATAAAACAGTTCTATATCCAAAATATGGTAGGGGTGATACCTAAAATATGGTTCTCAAGGAGAAAAATAAGATACTAAACCAAAAGAAATAGTAAGTCTGTCTGTCCATCCATCCTTCCACCCACCCTTTGTTTAGTGGATGTATGTCACACGTCCTCACTGTTCTAGTGACTACTGGGAAAGTCGGGAGTGAGATCCATATGGAACAGGTTGCTTGCTATTGCATTTTTGTAGATAAAAATAGATGGGCGATGAGAAAACAGTGGGTAATTTGGAGTACTGGGAAGTGCTGGGAAGAAAATAAAACAGGAGCGTGTGGAAGAGGAACTGGTGACAGGGGAGCGAATTGTAATGGTAGGTCCTGTGGACAGGAGAGATCTCTCAGAGAAGGCAAGGAAGACAGCTTAATGATGAGAGGGAGCTACTCATAAAAATATGACATATAACTAGGCAGAGAGAGGACAAGATGTGCAAAGGCCCTGAGGCAGGAGCAGGCAAGGCTGTTTATAAGCCCCCAGCCTGGAAGTCATTTGTAAGTTAGTATTTAACTTAAATTGTAGTTAATATGTACAGCCCAGCATCTCACTAAAGAATCATAGAACAGCTGCAGCTCGCAATGAGATCTCCAATGCAGACATACTTTTGAGTTTCAGTGTATTTTTAAAAACTTTAAGGAACTTTGCCCAGATTACAACATGGTTATCTATCATTGCTCCGATAGAAAGGAAACCGCCTTGCCATGGTGTCTGAGCCAAACCCTGGAGCATTTGATCTGAACCAAATGCAAGTACAAGTCGAGTGTCTATTATTTTATGAGACACAACCAATAAAATTCCTCCTCCTGACTTTGGTGGGACAAATGAGAGCCACTGGGGCTAGTTGGATTTATCTTCCTCAGAGACCTCTGAGTGGGTAGTGCTTCGGATTATGGAATTGACTTTTAGAGCAAAAGTCTGAGTTTCTTATGTTGACTGATTTGTAATTTACTATGTGTTTTACGACCCTTCTGAGGCATCTCACGTCTCATATTTAAATTGAGCATCTAGGGCAGAAAGTGGTAGAATTGACTCATTCTGCCTCGGCAGGAAGGGGTGAGAGAGAACAGGTAAGACTGAAGCCTCTTCTCCATGACACACGGTGGTGGGGATTCGGAGAGAGGCATAATTCAAGAAAAGAAACAGAAGCCGGAAGTAGTCCTCATAACCTGGAACAGGAGCACCTTCCTTTCCCACAGGACTTCACAGTGACCGGTCTTCCTACATCTAGAGACTGGTCAACAGTGGTGTGCCGACACCCTAAGCATTGGTTTGCTGTGTGACCTGAATGGCTTCACACATTCCTCCTGGCATTTGTCCACAGACACAGTATCTCTTGTGACTTCTGTCCTCATTCCTGACTCCCTCATACTATTTCTGATGACAGAAGAAGATAGATCCTGGCTCTTTGTGCTGAAGAGCTGTACCATTGGGTAGATTTAATAAGAATATCAAAGAAAATGATCATTTCCTACTAAGAGTAAGCCAAACGATTTCAGGAAACAGAGGCAGAAAGTTGTTGAGATATGCAGAGCCTAAGGGTCCCACTTGAAAAATCTCAGCTGAAGCATCACTCACATCTCTGGAATCTTTGACTCTGAGTATTGTTTAAGGTTTTATTATTAAATAACAAAATATTAGAAAATATTAGAAAGCCGACTGATAACTTTGCTGCTTGCTTTTTCGCCATATGTGCTATACATGAAATGTGTGTTTATAGAAAACCATGAAATGGAGACAAAACTCCTCCACATATATTTAAAATTATGCCAATTAAAACTACCTCAATTGTAGCCGGATAAAAATCTAGTGGTTAAGAGCATTTGTTGCCTTTGCAGAGGACTTAGGTTTGGTTCCCAGCACCCCACAGAAGCTCGCAGCCTCTGTAATTCCAGTTACAGGGGATTTGACTTCCTCTTCCGGACTTTGGAGGCACCGAGTGTGCAAGTGATGCATGAACACACATCCACATGCAAGTCAAAAACCGTTTACTTTCTATTCTATCCGACTCATACTTGCTTGATGTCTATATACATAGTGGGAACACAACCCTGACTACCTGAGGAGAAATGTAGTCTTCTTTAAAAAAAAAACTTCATCATGTATAATTCATGTCTTTTCATACCAATAAAAAGTTATGCTTTCCTAAGCTTAAAAGAATGCATAGTTTCATTATACTTTGGAGTATAATGAAAATCAGTGACCATGTGTGAACTGTGTGTCCCTCTGCCCTTGGTCTTGTCTTTGTGAAGTGTCTCTGAACCTAGCTTTGAGAATCGCTATGCTCTTCGAACAACTTATACCCTCTCTGACTCCGCACACTATAAGTCAAGGTTCTGGACAGCATCCAAGTTCTTGTGACAAAATCATGATTGTGTTACCTCTTGCTCATGTTCATTACCTACAAACCTGAAGGGTACAGTTTCGTCTGTGTTGACTTTAGTCTCTGCAGATTCCCCAGGGCATGCACTCTGCCTTAAAGTTCCCCCTTTCCAAGGTGTATAAGCTTGGACCAGCATCCCTACATCCACTGTTCTCTCTCCAGTTGCTGGGATGCATGGATTCCTATTGCCTGCCACATTCCACCCACTTGCCAATGGTTTGTATATCCACAAGCTGATGGTACTTCCTTCTATGATATTGGACAGATTACCTTCTTCCTCTTCATGAAGCTGATCTGTACCTAAATCTTCCTATCCAAATAGGCAGCATTCTTCTTCTTAGTGATCCAGGCTCTGATCATGAAGTCACTGCCATTTCATTATTTCTTGTTATTAATCTCTAGTGGCTTTTGCAACCAGAAAGTATGATTGCATCAAAGCATGGGTATTTGAGAAACACCTACTGTGTGTGTGTGTGTGTGTGTGTGTGTGTGTGTGTGTGTGTGTGTGTTTCTCTTTTTGTTCTCAACTGGTTTAAGAAATGAGCTGCCAAACTACAGTGTTTCCAGTCTGAGAGCTGTTGCCCTGGTCATGAGTGAAAAATAGAATTTCTTTTATATTTTATCATGAAATTACATATTTATTTTCTCCAAATTCTGAAAAGAAATATATATATATATGTGTGTGTGTATATATTTCTAGGAATACATATATATTTCTAGAAATACATATAGGTTAGATATGTTTCTATAAATATATACATTTTATAAAAGTTGTATGCCTTTATTAAAGATAGAAACTGGGTTACTAAATGAAAATCAGGACTCTAATCAACTGATTATAGGAATCTATTTAATAATTAGGCCATTCTTTTTTTCTGTTTCAGTAGGAGCAGGGCATCGTCTCTTGCAATCATGCAAATATCCTGAAGAGAAACCTGTATCCATACAAATCAGTCTTCCCTAGCCACATCTAAAACTCTTTTAGGGCACTGTTTGGAATTGGGATGACTGAGCCCATGAGAGGGGATTCAAGGTTGCAAGACTTAAAAGTGAGAGCACGTAGGGAGGCTGGCCCTCCGTTGCTTTTCTATGTGATGTGATACTATGACTACATGGGTGAATCCTTCTCTGGCAAGTGGGATCATAACGAAGAGATAGCTTCCTCTTCCCCTCCATGCCACATGGTACTTTCTGGGACTGCTGTGGAGAAGTGTGACTGGTTATCAAAAGCAAAGCCACCTGTGAAAATCACACCCAAGCAGAATTTGGACTTCTGTTCTGAAACTCATTCAACAAAACATTACTAAATGCCACTGTGAAGCCTGCCCCGAAGAAGGCAACTTCTAGAACAAAAGAGACAGGAAGTTGAATTTGATCAACTTTTAGTGTTTTTGCCTCTGTATAGATATTCTTCACTGAAGTGGTTACATGCTGATATAACAGTAAAATAGGTAAATGTTTCAGCTATAATAATACATTTTCAGCCATTAACATTTTTCATTTACAATATTTTTATGATAGCTTTAAAAAAAATCCTCTACCCTTGACAATATAAGCAATGTTAGGTTGCAAAGAAAGAAGCAAAGGAGTGTGTGTTTGAATTAGGCTGGCAGAATGGTGCACAGCCATGATGCTAGAGATTCAGTCCTCCAGAAAAGCATTTTAACATGAAACAGTGTTGTATGTACACATGAAAAAGTGGGTACTTAATATATATCACCACATTGAGAAATAGATCCTATTATCCCCATTTTCAGGTGAAGAAATGGAGGTTAAATGCCTAGTTTGAGGGGCACAAGAGCAGCTGCAATTAGAATCTAGGTCTCCCCCATGGATTATATTGCCTGCTTAGAGTATAATAAATAAAAGAAAAATTTGTAGGCCAGGTTTATACAGCTCAAATTAAATGGGGCTATGGAAATATTCAGCGAGAGCATCTATACTTCTCATGTGAATAGTACAGCAATTTTTTCTGAGTTATATGTATTTCTTCAATTGCATTGGGATGAATAGATCATTTCTAAATAAAACAGAGACCATAAAAAATGAAACGAATGGGCTCAATCCCAGTTGAAGCAAGAAGAGTAAAATACATTTTCCTGCTTGAAAGAAAACGATTCATCTATGTGAGGTTCTATAAATGCCCTCTTTCAGAAAGTCACACCGCTGCCGGAAGGGCGTTTTACCTCAAATGACAAGGGCTGTCATTTGGAGAAGGAACATCTGCTCACTCATGACCCAAGTGAACAGCTCTCTCTAGAGATCAGAGGAGTTGGTGTTGGTGATGTTCAGGCACCAGGTTGGGAGAACCAAATTGAGAAATTGGCCCTAGATTTTGTTGTGTTTAAACATTTAAAAAGTAAACGAAAAGCTAACAGTGATTGCAGGGAAACAGCAGAGCACCTGGCTGTTCTTCAGGGTCTCAGGAACTGGGTAAAGTCCCACCTGGAGACAATTTAGTACCAGGTCATACAAGAAGAGAAAAGGAACTGTTGTATTAACACCTGCACAGAGAGAAGGGAAATATAAGGGATGATCTCAGCACAGTGGTGAACACGTGTCACTCTAGCACCTAGGAGACAGAGACAGGAAGACTGACAAGTTCAAGGTCAGCCTGATCTACATAGAAGTTCTAGTCCATCAGGGCTACATAGCAAGGTCCTGTCTCAAATGAGATAAAACAACAAAAGAAGACAAAAGTATACCATACGGAAGTGGATATGTTGGCAAGTGTCAACAATGTGTCCAATGTGTCAGGAAAGTGACATGGTTGGCAGCATGGCCTGGGAAGGGACCTGAGGAAGTATGGAGCTGGGATACTGGGAAGGTTATCATGCCGGAGCCTGAGGAAGTATTACTACAACCTAAGTGTAACACAACATGGCTGACAGAAAGAGAAAAAGGAATTGGAGAGCCAGAATATTATTTCTGGACCCTAAACTTGATTTTACTCAAAGGTACTATTAGGACAGAAGTGTACCATGAAGCATTCACATTACAGTGGATGGACTTCCTTCAAAGACTGTGCTCCTAAGACACGTATCAGATGCCAGAAAAAACCCATGTCAGAAGACAAACTGGCTAACCTGTGCTACTGGGTTAACTTGTGGCACAGATAATTGATGGAAGCTTACTCCTCAAGTGTCGTGCTCTTTGTGGGAACTTGGAGACCTGCTCTACGTAAAATGCTTTTCCTAAGCCAGTTTCTTAGAGTTGTTTGCCTTTTATGGTCTTTGGACAGGTTATTTTTTAAAGCTCATTTTATAAGTCAATAAGATCCTGTGTGTTAGCTGAAATACCCAACGAAGGGGAGAGAGAACCTGTAGAGACCATTTCCAGAGGCTAGACATGACTCCCACCCATCTCAAAAAATTTAACCCAGAATTGCTCCTGTCTAAAGGAAATGCAGGAACAAAGAGTGGAGCAGAGACTGAAGGAAAGGCCATCCAGAGACCGCCCCACCCGGGATCCATCCCATATGTAGCCACCAAACCCAGTCACTACTGCTGATGCAAAGAAGTACTTGCTGACAGGAACCTGATATAGCTGTCTCCTGAGAGGCTCTGCCAGAGCCTGACCAATACAGATGCGTATGCTTGCAGACAACCCCTGGACTGAACACAGAGACCCAATGGAGGAATTAGGGGAAGGACTGAAAAAGATCCCGTGTCTTTGCTTAATTAATTTTATCTTAAAACTTTTCACAATTATACCAAGTCCCAAATCCACTTCTAGCTGTTCAGGGAGTTGCCAGAATTTTACCATATGCATTAGGTCTTTGATATATTTGGACACATGCATGTAGATATATTCAAATTCTTTTCCTTCATAACTGACATAGCATGGGCTTTAGAAAGCTGGACTCTGAGAAGTGATGACTAAATAAAGGCCTGAATGTTCTTCCTATAAAGCCACCAATACCTTCGTGCTCTTGGGAATTGGATAGGGGAGCCTGGGAAGAGTCTTGCAGTTGTTCTCTACAGGGGGCGAAACAGTTTTACTTTCTAATAAAGTAGTGCATTTTTACATAATTGAAGGACAAGTACACTTACTTAATATTTCCTTAAATTTTTATATCTTTTAGATGTAAGTTTATAGTCATTTATTTTTTAAACTGTGTATGCTGTGTGTGTATAGTGTGTGCAAATATGGATGTGAGCATGTCATTGTGTCCATGTGGACATTAAAGGTCTACTGTGTGGAATTGGTTCTTTCCTACTGTGGGTCCCAGGGCTGGAACTTATGTTGTTGGATTTGCTCAGCAAATGGTTTTAGTTGCCAAACTATCTTGCCTGAGTGATGAGGGTATCACCTGATGTCTTTAGAAGGTTGCTTACCAATTCCCATGGATAATAACATTCACTGGTGCTCAAATCCCTTATACAAAATGATGTATATGTATCTAACCAATACACAGCCTCCCAAATATCTTAAACATTTTCTAGAAAACTCATAATTCTTGATATATTGTAAAGTTAGGTAAACAGTTGCTACATGGTGTAGATTATGGACAAATGAAAAGACAGTATCTATATGCTGTTAGAACAAACCTAGCCTTTGTAGGGTTGATGTTATGGAATGGTACATGTTCTGAGATGATTCAGGTATACAACAGCATGGTACACGCTCTGAGGTAGACCTGACATACACTAGCAATGCTGACACTATGAAATTGGCTTGGTGTACAGGAGTAATGGAGTTTTTCCTACTGTACACTAGCATGGTACATACCCTAAGGCTAACTTGTACGCTAGGATGGTATATAATAATCCGAGGGGGTTCTAGTACACTCTACCATGCTGCCCACACTGAGGTTGGTTAATCTGCAGATGTGCAAACCTTGAATAGTAAAGATCAATGGTATAAATTAAATAATTTAACTTATTATAATTCATTTCTTCTGTACTATATATTTAATATGTAGTTATTTTTTAAATTTTTTATTAGATGTATTTCTTTGCATACATTTCAAATATTATTCCCTGTTTCCTGTCCATAAGCCCCCATCCCCTTCTCTCCCCCTCCCCCATATGGGTATTGCCCCCATACATCCCCCTTATTGCCCCCCCCATATTCCCCTGCACTGGGGGTCCAACCTTGGCAGGACCAAGGGCTTCCCCTTCCACTGGTGCCCCAATAAGGCTGTTCTTTGCTACATATGCAGTTGGAGCCCTGGGTCAGTCCATGTGTAGACTTTTGGTAGTGGTTTAGTCCCTGGAAGCTCTGGTTGGTTGGCATTGTTGTTCTTATGGGATTGCAAACCCCTTCAACTCTTTCAATACTTCCTCGACACATGTATACTATGATATCATTAAACAATTATATAAAAATATACTAAACATGCTTTATAAATATTAAGCATCTATATATATTTACTAAGTAAACACTACATTATATTAAATAAATAACATCAAAATAGAACATTACTAAATAATAAAAACTTTGTCCATCATAGCTAATGATATATTAGTATCTTTGAGCTCTGACATCTCTTATAGTATTTTCTGGTATTTGTGCTCACATTTTAACAATCGTAAGTCTAAACAGCCAATGATATTCAAGCAGCTCAGCAGGTGAGAGCTGGAAGAGACCTAAGCCCACCTACACTGAGGTAGGCATGGCAGCAGGGGCATTTGTCAACCACTCTGGGTCTGGGTTTCTTCTGCTGAACAAGAGTGGCCCAAGAACGACACCCAGGTGCCCCACCCAGGCTAGGCACAGCCTCCAAAAGCAGGGAGCACTGAAGCTCCTTCGGAGTCTTGAGGCTTCCCAGTTCCTCCCTTCGGCCTCTGCAGCCCCTTTCAGGGCCCTTCTGGACCAACCACTCACTTCACACTTGTTCATTTGTTTTCACACTTAGTTGTACATCTCAGAAAGAGAGGGAGAGGGGAGGTAGGAGAACAAAGAAGAGGGAGAGGAAGAGGAAGAGGGAGAAGGAGGGGGACAGAGAAAGAGGAGAGAGACAGAAGGAGGGAGAGAAGGGGAGAGAGGGAGAGGGGTAAAAGAGAAATTTAGGTACAAGTCATAGCTGTCTTTACTTGGGACAGCACCTTTCTACATCATATAGCAGTGCATAGATTAATTGTGGATTCTTGCTTGAGACCAACTGACTAATCGTTAAATTACAATGTATTTAAAATGGGCAGAGTTCAGTTACCAATATCTTACAGTTGATTAAGACCCGTTAGGTAGGAGATGGAAGAGAACATGCTATGATTCCCCCATTCAAATGAAAACAGTCTTGCCAATGAGGTGAGCATTGTAAGGTCCATTCTCCAGGTGAGAAAACTGAGGTCCAGAGAATTTAAGCAGCTTGCTCAAAGCCACACACCTCTAGTGAATAAAAGAGCTAGATTTGAATTTAGCATAGTCATCCTTGACTGAAAGTGAAAGGTGACCAGGAACTCTGGGAGAAAACAGAATTAAAAACAAAACAAAACAAACAGCACAACAGTCCCTGCTGCTCTCAGGCAGGTAGGAAGACTGCCTGGAGGAGGAGCGCTGGCTTAAATGAAAGAGGGCTGTCTCTGCTCCAGCGCCCATCACCCGAGCCTGGGCTGGAGAGTAAATAAACAGAGCAACCCTAGAGAAAAGTATTTATTTATTTAATGGCTGAAACAAAATGCCACCTCTCTTGTGCTAACAGAAGGTTTAAAGTGTATTACTGTCGTCCTCCATACACGTGCGGGCTGGCTTGCAGGTCATATGGTGCAACAGTCCATGTAATCTCCTGAGCAGGAAAAAAATTAGGCTCCAAGTGCCAAATGGACACCCACAACATAATATCAGGTAAAACAAGCGTATTCTCCCATCCCCCACCCCTTCCCAACCTCCCCAAATGTTAGAGAAATAGAGAGAAATTCCAGTCATTTCTCATTACTGTGAAGGTCAGCCTGGCTGGGAAATTGTTTCTGCTTTACAATTCCCCAAACTGTAGAAAGCAGTTAGACTTCTGGACAAAAAACTAATGTTGCATTCAAAGGGAAAAGAGGCTGAGACGGCACCGCTGCAGTAATAAGAGAATTTTTTACTCTTTCCACTTCCCTGTGAACCTAATCAACTGTGACATGAGAAAATATACTGGGCTCACCCAGCCAGAATCTGCCAGCCACCTGAAAATGTCCTCGGTACTCCACTGTCTGGGGCTTTACAGTGATCCTTCCGACATCAATTTTGTGCATGTACATCAAAATGCCATTAGAAATGCCTTCTCCCTTC
Source organism: Rattus rattus (assembly GCF_011064425.1). Lineage (NCBI taxonomy): Eukaryota > Metazoa > Chordata > Mammalia > Rodentia > Muridae > Rattus > Rattus rattus. The sequence continues at coordinate 37,028,318 of NC_046167.1, forward strand.
CCCGTCATGGGCCTTCCCTGCCCCACCCCCACGCAGGGAGACTCCTCCGTGGTTGATAGATGGTCCCTTTCAGTCACTGGCTGGGAAGCATTTGCCTATATGGAAAGGTGGCTAGGGGGAAAACAGGGCATCTAAGGCTCTCTGAGTGTCCCCAGACAAGGTTTGAATATTGGTAGAAGGGAATTTTGAGAATCTCCTTCAAGGCTTGATTAGTGTTTGCTCAAATAGCAAGTTCCCAGGCTTTTCTCTAGACCCAGAGAGCTGGCATCTTGTAGCAGGTTTAAGAAATAGAAAAAAACCCGAATGTGCTCACATGGGGTTGCAGTGTGGATCCAGCTGTGAGGTGCGGTGCTGTGGAGGCCCAGCATAGGTACACGGATGCACAGACTGTCCTTGTCCTCCAAGATATGTGCTTGTTTTATGGGCTCATGCACAGACACATATACATGGGTAAATGATGCAGAATGATTTTTGACAAGTGCTGGGCATATACAATGAAATTCTTGCTGACAGTTTTATTATCTTTTAGTTATGTAAAGTTGGGCAGCTCTAATGCAATTCACAGTGGCATTATCATCTTCTCTCTCTGTCCTAATATTTACAGAAATATTACAAGTATTTGACATATAAATTCAGCATTTGACTGACTTTAATAACCATGTGATCAATAAGAAGTGATATTTTTATAGTCCAGGTTCAATATTTAAAGGGTCACGGACAGCAAATCTTCATTAAAGCAATAAGGCCAGATCTTTTTATTTTTTAGAATCCATCATTTCTCTTTCAAACAAAATCTCTTTGGAGTGACTACAATTAAGAGTAAAGATCTATAGAAAATGTTACCAAATTCACAAAGGATGTGGTCACACTTGCTTCTGAATGGCTTCAAAGTTTGGATAGCAAGAAGAAATTCAATGTGTTAAACAGAGATGGAAACAAAATCAGTGCATGTAAATCTGGGAACTCATTCTTTACTCAGTAAAGACACCAGTTCCCAGCCTCTTGGTAAAACCCTTGCTTCTCCAGCAAACTGACCCAATTAGCTATGACTAAGTAGACTGGTTTTCATTCCCTGTGTATTAAGAGTGTGTGCTATTTTTAAACGTGGGTGTTGAATTGCTCTATGTTTCACCTCCAAACCCACTCTCCTAGGTTACCCTGCCTTCAGAATATAATTAATATTAGTAACTTTGTTGGACACAGTGCAAGTCTATAATGATTGATTCCTAGAATACAAGAGCAGGTCTCACATTTGAGTTCCTAATGGGGTTAGTTCTCTTCGGAGGTTGATAAATCAACCTCTCTCTGTGCTTCAAGCATGTAGAAACCACGCAGGGTCTAGCACTGTGTCCTTCATGCTCCTCCCAGCTTTCCTAGGGTCACTACCATACCAATTACATATCAATCCCATAGTGCTCACACTCACGAAGGCCCATCACTGTTCTCAGAACTTTGAGAATACTTCCAGTTAATCCTTTGAGGAAATATGGAAGGTCATATTTATACCTCTTTTCTGAAGAAGGCAATTGAGTCATGGAAGGGATGAACAGCTCTGTGGAGATTCTTCAGTCACTAAAAGAGGAAGTCAGAGTTCAAACCCAAGTAGTGGGTCTCCTTGTTAAAGCACGCTCTAGACTGGATGTCATTACCTGTACTTTAGGGCTAGTTATTATGTTTTCTTATTACTATTGTTACTATTACTCTATGGTAAGAGCCAGGCAACTGCTGCTCAGTCAATTCAGGCCTATCGAATGTGTTTGGACAGCTCAGCAAGCTAAGCACAGTGTTCAGGGACAAATATTGGCATTGATCTGATGACAGGCACCAAGTGTGGACTGCATTTAGTGCAGTTCCAATGAATACCATCCCTCTGTATTGGTTAATTTCCTTTGTCACTTGGCTGAACTATGAAGTGCTCAGATATTTTCACTTTATTTTCTGGGTATTTTCATGATGGTGTTACTTGAGTTCATAGACTGAATTAGCAGATCGGCCTTTGCTGTTTGAATAGGATTCACCTACTCTGTGGAAGCCATGAATAGCACAACAGGCCCCCTGCAGTAGTAGAGAGTCTTGCCATTTTATGACTTGAACTGACAAATGCTTTCCTCAGATTTCAGATTTGACAGCCTCCAATATCAATCCCAAGAACCAAATCAGACTCTCTCTCTCTCTCTCTCTCTCTCTCTTCTCTTTTTTCTTTCTCTGACAAAGATAGATATGTACAGGTAGAACTCATGGTGAGTGTGTGTGTGTGTGTGTGTGTGTGTGTGTGTGTGTGTGTGTGATCTAACCCCTGCTTCTCTCCTCATCTACACCCATACTTAGAAAATATTTAATTCAAGGAATCTGCTCACATAACTACAGAGGTTGGCAAGATCCATATCTTCAGGGGAGCCTGACTGACCGGAATCCTAGAGAAGAAGCAATATTAAAATTCAAATTCAAAGGCTTTCTGCTATGGAACTTATTCTTTATTAGGAGAGGACAAACTTTGGTTAAATTTAAGAGTAACAGGGCAAGGCTTTACTCACTGTCCACCAATATAAATGTCCAACTCATTGGAAAAGGTCCGCACAGAGATGCTCATAGCCATGCTTGACCATTTGGTATCATGGCTCAGTCAAACTGATGTGTAGAAATCATTATCACAAAGAATAATTTAGGGTAAGTGGAGGAGGGGAACAATTCACTACTGGTTTGGGATACACCTGTAGCAGGAGAAAAATGTGGCCAAGAAGTACTTTTGCTGACTTAGACATCTGTGAGCTTAGGATGTTTGACTTCCAGCATTGCTGACCTTATCTTGACCAGAACTCAAGTCCTGGGTTGATTTCCTCCCAAATCCTCTTAGACACTCCCAGTCCTGGGCACTCTTCTCTCCTGGTCTCCAAGGTGACCTGCTACATATATATTTTGTTCAGTGGATGATTGTGTTCTCATATGGTACACCTGGCCATCTCTCCCAGGAAATGTCTTTTTAAGCTCTATCAATAGGTCTTTCATTCTGCATTATGGCCTGTCTCACCAACCTGTCAAATCTCTTAAGGACCTATTTTACCAGGATGTTGAAGGATACTATGAGATAATGTTTGTGAAAGTACTTTGTAAACCACAAGATATGATACAAATAGAAGACTTTTATTACTACAGTACTTTGTTTACGAAGGCTAGGGGTGGGAGTAAGATGCTTTTAAAAGAGTCATATTTTACAAGTTTTTACAAGTTTTATAGTGCTGGCATTAAAAGGTTTAACCCTTATGTCTTCTGAGAAAACTTGGCTGTGGAGAGGTGTAGCAGGAATGGCAGGGCTGCCTTTATGTAAATGCTGGGGGCTGTGTAGCTGCAAAAGCATCTCCTGTAGGAGGACCTAATTGAGGACTGCCTATGACACCAGCATTCCTGCAAGAGGACCTAATTGAGGACTGAGAGAGCAAGGATTGCTGGTGCAAACAGTGCCAGCCAATCAGGAGCTGCTTCTTAGAATAGATACTTTCTTGGAACCAATGGGGACATGGGTGGAGGGTATTAAAGGAGCTTGCAGCAGTGCTCGGATGAGCTGCTGCTGCTTTTCTCACCTGCTCCTTGAGTCTGTGTCCTTGACTCTGCTCCAACTCACCCCACCCCCAAGGGCAGGGAGGGTTTGGAGGAGAGCTGTCCAGGCACAGACAACAGAGAGGAACTTGTTGAGTGAGAGTCACAGACAGCCACTTGGTTGTTGGTTATTCTGACTTGCCTCCATGTTGTGTTTTCTCAAATGTACAATGTCTCTTCTGATTTTAAAATTATATTTATTTTCATGCATGGTGGTTGGTTGATAGACAACTGGCTTTCTAGGTTTACTGTCTATTTGAACATTTAATTATAAATATACTTGAAATTTATAATAGGAGAAAATCAAATATGTCTAAACTATTACTGTTGATGGTTATATTAACTGATAATCACATCAACATATTTTAATTAATTTTATTGGAGAAATTCATACATGAGTATTGTATTTACATCACTTCCATGCTTCTATCTCTCACTCAAAATCCTTTTCTTTGTCTCAAATAATTGAGCTCTCTCTATATATAAAACATTATAACACAAATATATATATATATAAAACATATAATATACATATATAAACTTGATGAGTTCATTTAGTATTGTGAATATATAGTTGTGCTTAGGGCTGACTACTCAGGATTGGATAATCTATTCGGCGGAGGAGGAATAAAGAAGACTGATACATCTCTTTTTATAAATTTTATTTTTCTTGGATATTTTATGTATTTACATTTCAAATGGTATCCTCTTTCCCCCCTCTTTCATGCCTCCTCTTTCCTCCCCCTGCTTCTATGAGGATGTTCCCATTCCCACCCACCCACTCCAACCTCAATGCCTTGGCATTACCCTACATTGGGGAAACAAGCCTTCACAGGACCAAGGGATTTTCTTCCTATTGATTCTGGACAATGCCATCCTCTGCTACATATGTGGCTGGAGTCATGGGTCCCTCCATGTGTACTCATTGGTTGGAGGTTTAATCCTTGGGAGCTCTGGTGGGGTCTGGTTGGTTGATATTGTTGTTTTTCCTATAAGGTTGCAAATCCCTTCATTTCCTTCAGTCTTTTCTCTAACTCCTCTATTGGGGTCCCCTTGTCCAGTCCATTGGTTACCTGCAACCATCCTCATCTTTATCAGTAGGGTTCTGGCAGAGCCTCTCAGGAGACACTTATATCTGGCTCCTGTCAGCAAGCACTTCTTGGCATCAGCAATAGTGGCTGGGTTTGGTGGCTGCAAATGGAATGGATCCCCAGGTGGGGCAGTCTCTGGATGACCTTTTCTTCAGTACCTACTCCACGCTTTGTCCCTGTATTTCCTCCCGTGAATATTTAGTTCATCCCTTCTAAGAAGGAATGAAGCATCCGCATTTTGGTTTTCCTTCTTCTTGGGCTTCATATGATCTGTGAATTTTTTCTTAGGTATTCCAAGCTAATATCCACTTATCAGTGAGTGCATATCATGTGTGTTCTTTTCTGACGGTGCTACCTCACTCAGGATGATATTTTTTAATTCCATCCATTTGCCTAAGAATTTCATGTATGCATTGTGTAAATGTACCACATTTTCTGTACCCATTCCTCTGTTAAGGACATCTGGGATCTTTCCAGCTTTTGGCTACAATAAATAAGGCTGCTATGAATATAGTAGAGCATGTATCTTGGTTATATGTTGGAGCATCTTTTGGGTATCTGACGAGGAGTGGTATAGCTGGGTCCTCAGGTAGTAATATGTTCAGTTTTCTGAGGAACCTCCAGACTGATTTCCAGAGTGCTTTTACCAGTTTGCAATCCCACCAATAATGGAGGAGTGTTCCTCTTTCTCCACATCCTCACCAGCATCTGCTGGCATCTGAGTTTTTTATCATAGCCATTCTGAATGATGTGAAGTGGTATCTCAGGGTTGTTTTGATTTCCCTGGTGACTAAGCATGTTGAACATTTATTTCTTTAGATGTTTCTCAGTCATTTGGTATTTCTCAGTTGAGAATTATTTATTTAGCTCTGTACACAATTTTTAATAGGATTACTTGATTCTCTGGAGTCTAACTTCTTGAGTTCTTTGTATATATTAGATAATACCCTCTATCAGATGTAGGACTGGTAAAGATCCTTTCCCAATATGTTGGTTGCCATTTAGTCCTAATGACAGTGTCCTTTGCCTCATAGAAGCTTTGCAATTTTATGAGGTCCCATTTGTCTTAGAGCAGACGCCATTGGTGTTCTGTTCAGGAAATTTTCTCCTGGGCCCATGTGTTCGAGGGTCTTGCCCACTTTCTCTTCTATTACTTTCAGTGTATCTGGTTTTAAGTAGAGGTCTTTGATCCACAGTGTCTTGAGCTTTGCACAGGGAGATAAGAATGGATCAATTTGCATTCTTCTACATGTTGACCTCTAGTCGAACCAGCACCATTTGTTGAAAATGCTGTCTTTTTTTCCATTGGACAGTTTTAGGTCCTTTGTCAAAAATCAAGTGACAATAGGTGTGTGGGTTCATTTATGGGTCTTCAGTTCTATTCCATTGATCTATCTGACTGTCTCTGTACGCAGTTTTTAACACAACTGGTCTGTCATACAGCTTGAGTTCAGAGATGGTGATTCCCCCAGAAGTTCTTTTATTATTGAGAATAGTTTTCACTATATGGGTTGTTATTCTAAATGAATTTGTAAATTGTGCTTTTTAAATCTATGAAGAATTGAGTTGGAATTTTGATGGGAATTGCATTGAATCTGTAGATTCAAGCAAGATGGCCATTTTTACTGTATTAATCTTGCCAATACATAAGCATAGGAGATCATTCCATCTTCTGAGATCTTCAAATTTTTTCTTCAGAGACTTGACATTCTTGTCATACAAATCTTTCACTTGCTTGGTTAGAGTCACACCAAGGTGTTTTATATTATTTGTGGCTATTGTAAAGGGTGTCATTTCCCTAATTTCTTTCTCAACCTGTTTTTCCTTTGAGTAGAGGAAGATTACTTATTTGTTTGAGTTAATTTTATATCCATCCGCTTTGCTGAAGTTGTTTATCAGTTGTAGGAGTGGAGTTTTGGAGATAACTTAAATATACTATCATATCGTCTGCAAATAGTTATATTTCCAATTTCTATCCCTCTGAACTCTTTTTCTTGTCCTATTGCTCTGGCAAAGACTACAAGTACTCTATTGAATAGGTACAGAGAAAGTGGGCAGCTTGTCTTGTCCCTAACAAGTGGGATTGCTTCAAGTTTTTCTCCGTTTAGTTTGATGTTGGCTACTGGTTTGCTGTATATTCCTTTGACTATGTTTAGGTATGGGCCTTGAAATCCTGATCTTTCCAAGACTGTTATCATGAAGGGGTGTTGAATTTTGTCAAATGCTTTCTCAGAATCTAATGAAATGACCATGTGTTTCTTTTCCTTGAGTTTGTTTATATTGTGTATTATGTTGATGGATTTTCATATATTGAACCATCCTTGTATCCCTGGCATGAAACCTACTTGTTCATGGTGAATGATCGTTTTGATGTGTTCTTGGTTTGATTGTGTTCGGTTTGGGAGAATTTTATTGAGTATTTATGCATCTATATTCAGGAGGGAAATTGGTCTGAAGTTCTCTTTTTTGTAGGATCTTTGTGGTTTAGGCATAGAGCAAATTGGGTAGTGTTCCTTCTGTTTCTATTTTGTGGAATAGTTTGAAGATTATTGGTATTAGGTCTTCTACGAAGGTCTGATAGAATTCTGCACTACCCCCCCCCTTTTTGGTTGAGAAATTTTTAATGAGCACTTCTATTTCTTTAGGATTTATGGGACTGTTTAGAGGGTTATTTGATCCTAATTAAACTTTGGTACCTGGTATATGTCTAGAAAATTGTCCATTTCCTCCAGATTTTTTTTAAGTATAGGCTTTTTGGAGTAGGATCTGATAATTTTTGGAATTTCCTCAGTTTCTGTTGTTAGGTCTCCCTTTTTATTTCTGATTTTGTTAATTTGGATATTGTCTCTCTGACCTCTGGTTAGTCTGGCTAAGGGTTTATTTTGTTGATTTTCTCAAAGAACCAGCTCCTTGTTTTGTTGATTCTTTGTATTGTTCTTTTTGCCTCTAGTTGGTTGAGTTCATTTCTGAGTTTGAATATTTCCTGCAGCCTACTCTTCTTGAGTGTATTTGCTTCTTTTTGTTCTAGAGCTTTCAGGCATGCTGTCATGCTGTGTGTGTGTGCTCTCTCCAGTTCTTTTGGGAGGCACTCAGAGCTATGAGTTTTCCTCTTACTACTGCTTTCATTGTGTCCCATAAGTTTGGTATGTTGGGCCTTTATTTTCAGCAAATTCTAAAGTCTTTAATTTCTTTCTTTATTTCTTCCTTCACCATTCATCATTCCTTCCTTCCTTCATTCATTCCTTCCTTCATCATTGAGTAGAGCATTGTCCATCTTCCATGTAAATGGCGGCTTTCTGTTGAGTTTGTTGTTATTGAAGATCAGCCTTAGTCTGTGGTAATCTGATAAGATGCATGGGATTATTTCAATCTTCTTGTACCTGTTGAGGCCTGTTTTGTGACCAATTATAAGGTCAATTTTGGAAAAGATACCATGAGGTGCTGAGAAGATGGTATTTTTCTTTTTAGGATGAAATGTTCTATAGATAGATATTTGTTAAATACATTTGGTTCATAACTTCTATTCATTTCACCTTGTCTCTGTTTAGTTTCTGTTTCCATGAACTGTCCATTGCTGAGAGTGGGGTCTTTAAATCTCCCACTACTATTGTGTGTGGTGCAATATATATTTTGAGCTTTAGTAAAATTTCTTTTATGAATGTGGGCACCCTTGTATTTGGAGCTTAAATGTTCAGAATTGAGAGTTCATCTTGGTAGATTTTTCATTCGATGAGTATGAAGTATCCTTCCTTATCTTTTTTGATAACTTTTGGTTGAAAGTTGATTTTATTTGATATTAGAATGGATACTCCAGCTTGTTTCTTGGTACTATTTGCTTGGAAATTTTTTCTAGTCTTTTACTCTTAGGCAATACCTGTCTTTGTCACTGAAGTGCACTTCCTGTATGCAGCAAAATGCTGGTTCCCATTTATGTGTCTAGTTTGAGAGTGGAAATTATCCCCAGATCTTGTGTATCCCTCTAAAAAGCTTTTACCTTTTCCGTTATGTGGAATTCTCACAGCTCCACCATGGCTGGCTTTGGAGGTCATGAGCACTAAACTGTAATGTCAACAGTTCTCTGGCCTTCCCTTTTTCTAAGAAAAGCCCCTTATGCAGACTGCAATAGATGTTTTCTCTGTTCTTCCTTTTACCCTTTGGATGCCATTAGAACTTATAAATAAAAAGATGTCAATTGTCTGATGAATTTTAGTAGAAGGTGGGTTTTTATTTCAATTTGACTAATTTTTTTCAGATTCATTGAAACTTCCACACTCTGTCTCCATACACTGGAACAGCATGGTGACAATGTAGGCAGAGGTAGTGGAGCAGTACTTTATAGGTTCAGAAAGGACCTCCAAGAGAAAGCTCCAGGGAGCTAACACTGTCCATGTGTATGGGAGATCTCTCTCTGTGACTGGTACTTTCTGTGGGCCTCTTTCACTTGTCTGATCGACTCATTTGAACAATAACCTCAGCTTTTGTGTGGAATCAGAGCTCAGGAAGAGGTGAGTACCCTTTATCTGGACTTGAGGACTTCAAGTGAGAGACACAGTGTTTAGTGTTATTTCTGGCTTACAAAATAAGTTGCCTGTAGAGGAAAACAATAAACTTTAAAATGTTTGAATGGTTATTTTATGATGTGTTCGTCAGTCTTCAGAAAATAGGTGCATGGTATTGCCATACATTAGGAAAAGAATAAGCTAAATAGAGATCTCCCAGCAGCAAGTCTGAAGGCTAACACACTGGCACTCAGTGATAAGCCTATGAAAATTCCCAAGTGCATTGTAGTAAGTCTGCAAGCTTCCAGCCTTCAGGAGTGTCTACAGTATGTACCATGTAGAAGCACATACTGTGTATCTACCTCAAGGAAGCGAAGGTAGTCAGACTGATGGATTCTATTTTGGAAGTTGAAAAATGAATCATTGTTTCTGGAGGGAAAAGAGTGATAGCGTTGCCTATTCTGAAACTATCTACAGTTATGATTTTGAAATGAAGAAAATAGTAAGAGGAGAAGGAGGAAGAAGAAGAAGGAGAAGGAGAAGGAGAAGGAGAAGGAGAAAAGAAGAAGAAGAAGAAGAAGAAGAAGAAGAAGAAGAAGAAGAAGAAGAAGAAGAAGAAGAAGAAGAAGAAGAAGAAGAAGAAGAAGAAAAGAAGAAGGAGAAGAAGAAAGAAGAAGAAGAAGAAGAAGAAGAAGAAGAAGAAGAAAAGAAGGAAGGTAGCCTATTTGCTAACAATTGAGTTTTAAATACTTTTGCTTATTTCATTCCTACTGTTACCCATGTGAGAAGAAGACTGTTTTAGAACTTTTACCCGCAATTATGCAGGTTTATGAGATGAATTAGCACTTCTGAATACAGAGAAACTACCACACACAAATGCAAATGGAAGGATAGAGTTTCTTAGTTGTGGGTGAAGGCATTATTCATCAAAAGCTTTTCCTGGTTTCTGAGATGCCGTTCCCCACTTTGGCTTGTTGAGATTCTAACTTTCCCAGGGCAAAATACGAACATGGACTCTACCTGTCTCTCAGAATATCAGAGGTGTTGAGGGTCGGATATGGTCAGGATGACATTGAAGGTCCGTAGTACAAGATAAAGGTGTCCATTAGGAAAGGCTGTGCAAGGTCAGTTGGACTCAGCTGGTAGAGAAGAGGCAGGAATGGAGGTAACCTAAGTCTCACTGGCTGCATAGCCATGGCCCTGGCCATTGTCTTATTTAACCATTTAGTCTCCAGGACAGATGAGTGGGTGATATGTATGGACAACCGGAGGAAGTCTAAGAATGCTTATGGGACCTCAAAGCTTCTATTCTCTATATTGTCATGTGCCTGCAGCTTACTGTAAGTTTTAATCTTAAATGTTTCTACTTCCCTTTATTGTAGCTTTTGTTTTTACCTGTAAGTTTATCATTTCTTTTTTTTTTTTTTTTTTTTTTTTTTTGGAGCTGGGGACCGAACCCAGGGCCTTATGGTTTGCTAGGCAAGCGCTCTACCACTGAGCTAAATCCCCAATCCCAAGTTTATCATTTCTAATTCCATATATTTATGGGATACAATATGAAATAGTTGAATTAAATTAGGTAACATAACCATAATATCAAATGTTTAATTTTTTGTGGTAAGAATATTTGAAAGCTGTATTTGCCATTCTATAACAGATTTTGTGCCTTTTGGCTATCATATCCCCATGATTCCTACCACTCCCACCCCCCATCCCCCCATGTAACAAGTCTTCAATTCTCTGTTTCAAAGCATTTGACTGTTTTCTATTCTGTGTAAAGTAAGAACAAGAAGAATTTACCCCAGCAGAATTTGCCCCTTTGACCCTGGCTTATTTCACTTAGCAAGGTGTTCTCCAGTTTCATTGGCTTGATGACCAGATCTGCTTTTCATAGGGCTACTTGGTGTTTCGTTGTATCTTCTGAGCAAGCTTGGTTTACTCACTGGACAGTAGATGAAATCTTAGGTTGGCTCTGTTACTATTCTGACCATTATGGATATGTACTGTAGTACTGAGTATGGGAGTCTCTCTAACAGCCTGATTTTCATGTCTTTTGGTAGTACTCGGGAATAAGATTGTTGGACAAAACAGTAATCTGTCTTTTGCTTTTTATGCATTTTCACACACCTGTCCAGAATAGGCATACCAATGTACATTCCTGTCAGAACTATGTGGGATTCCCTTTCCTCCGTATCCTTTTCACACATGTCTTTGATCTTGTTGATAATATCATTCTGACAGGTATGAAGTGATATCTCATTTATGATTATATTTCTAATAAGCACTTTAAAAACAGTTGGCTAATCGCCTATATAACATTATGGAGAAATGCCTATTGAATCTTCTTGCCCATTAATTACTTCTGTTTTATTTTGGTTATTGGTTTCCTGTGCATATTCGTTCTTTATTGGTTAGAGCTTGCAAACTGTCTCTTCTAATCTATATGCTGTTCCTAGGCATTGTGTTTTCTTTCTGCTCTGTAGAAGCCTTTCGGTTTGATGTAATCTGTTCATTTTTGTTTGTGTTGTTTCCTAGTTTCTTTAACAACCATGGCTTCTAGCTTATCACTCTAAATTTCAAACTTTACCTAATACTAAATAGCGAATACCAATGAGTAGAATCTTAACTAATAGCACTGTGAACAGGATACCTCAAAATAGACCCTTTCCCTTGGTTAATATTTCACAAGCATATCAGCGGTAGGACCGAAACAACTGAAAGTGCCATTCTAAGTAAGGTTGTTAGCGATCATCTTGAAAAGTGCCTGAACACCTCACTGCAAACAAACCTCGCATGTAAAATATAAAAATTTCTGTGTTGCACTTGAAATCTGATAAATATTTATTATCAATGCTGTTTGCTTTTAATCTGTTCAGGATATCATTTTTCCAGCTTCTTAGTAGTTAAACAAAAATGGCATTTACATTACAATATTGCTTGCCAACAATCTCATTTTCTGGTTTAGTCAGCAGCCCTTCATGCTTGATTAGTCTTTAATTATACAAATACCTACATATTAAAAAAAGTTTTCTTTTTTTCCATACTTTGAGCACGTAATTATTTTCTCTTGCATGCAATAACCTTTAATTTTAGGATTAAGCAGCTGACTCTTTTTAGTATGGATGGGCCTTTTCAAGTGTTGAAGCAAATTTAGTTATTGTATTTTGAGAAAAATTAACTTTGGGAAGCTACTCATCAGTATATTTGATGGCACCCCGCCTCCCACTCCCAAGAAGCCCTAGGTGTTGGGTAGATAGAACCAGAGTTTATTTCCTCTATTTCTGCTTGGATCTCCAGTCTGTGAATGTGATCACTGAATCAGTTAAAGCCTATGTGTACCAATTTCCCTGTTTCTAGAAGTTAGGGATAAGACATGTTCTACATAGCATTTTTAATGAAAAGATTATTTGTACTAGTAGAGAAATACAAACAGCCAGCTTTTATGATAAAAGTGTTTCTATAATAAACTTATAGAATAGCTAAATGCCCTTCCATCTTCAAACATGGCTACTGCAAGTCTTCTCCATGCTGTCTAGCATACCGGATACTAGCTCTGTTTTGGTGTCCTATCCTCATACCCAAACCAGAAAAACAGTACTTTCTTCTGAGCATTACCTCATAAGGTGAATATAAGCAAATAGTAAATGTCATCCTCCACCTTCTTGCCCCTAAATTTCTCTGCAAATTTTTTAGATATTTTGTTTTGTATTACCTTTACTATTTTAAATATTACTGGTAAAATTTCCCCAATTTTAGACACTGACCTCTCTTTTAATAGACAGCTGAACAATCTCCCCAATTCTCCTATTTCCTCCCAACAATTGCTGATTTAATCAGCAGTTCTTGCTGTGATCAGGAAAAGTACTATTTACTGCTACAACTTTTAGTGCATTTGATTATTCAGTCTTGTTTATTTGTTTGTTTCTCTGCATAGTTTCCTCAAATTCATTAAAGGGAGGATTAGGAAGATGTCTAAGTACAGCATTCTATAAAGTTAGCCGCAGACTTTTCTTTCAACTTCCTTCTCTCTCCCTTTTTTTAAAGATTTATTTATCTTTATATATTTGAACACATTGTGACTGTGCCATCAGAAGAGGGCATCAGATCCCGTTACAGATGGTTGTGAGCCACCAAGTGGTTGCTGGGAATTGGACTCAGGACCCCTGGAAGAGCAATCAGTGATCTTAACCACTGAGCCATCTCCACAGCCCAACACATGTTCCCGAAATTTCAATCTTCTGCAGTCTTTTTCCTCCCCTACACAGCTCTGAGATGGACTGGCTGTTTTCTGGCCTGCTGTGTAACCAGTCCAGCCACTCTTTTGGCCAGCTTCTGTGTTACACCTCCAATCGTCTACTCTCTTGGCTTACTCTACTATTTGTTTGGGACACTTCCTTTACTAGATCTGATGAAGGAGGCAAGACAGATATAGGGGAGATAAATTTTTAGAGACCTGGAATCCACATCTTTAGCTTATTTTCCATGTTGCTGGATAGCTGTGCAGTATACAAAACCCCAGATGAAAGTCATGCCCCAGAGATAGTGTGACCTTGATGCTTCAAGTGTTGCTTTTGAAAACAAATGCCATTGTGATTTCTGTTTTATCTGTTTTTCTTTGAAATGTTTATAATGACATGTCTGAGTTGGGCTATTTTTCTTTTTGTAATCTCTTGCAGTACATGCAGTGAAACTTACAGCGGGGCTGCATCCTTCAGTATGTTTACTTGTTCCATCCTTCTGCAGATGTTTCCTCCACAGAAGCCCTGGAGTGAATTCTGTGGATGTCTAGCCTTCTCCCATCTGCAGAAGAACATTTACTTTATGCTTTTCCTTCCTTGCCTCTACTATCTCTAACTCTCCTTTTTAGCTTTGATTTCTGATTTTAGACAAAGCTGTTCCTCAAATCTCAGTCATTATTGTGTTCACATGTGTGACCATGGGGCAAAGGCATGGTCTTCTTGTTTGAGGAATCCCAGAAATGCACAAACAGTCTGTCCTCTTCAGTCAGAGGGAGTTTCTCTGTCAGAACAATCTGACCATTTCCTGAAGTGAAGCAGTGGGAGGTCGTGAGTGCCTGTGTGTGAACATCTACAATGAGCTCTGGTAGCTCAGGGAGGCCAGTCTCATCCTTTAGGTTGCAGACTTTCTCTGGATCCTCCGGGAGACTTTAAAGAGTCTCCCCAAAGATGACAGCTGTGTCTTCAAGTCTAGAGGGTCTTCCATTTTTTCTCATGCATAAAACTTCTGGAGAGGTTGCTGTTGACCTATTTGGGCTGGGGAGGGAGCTAAAGTTCTAACTATTCACGCAGTCTTTTAAATATCTTCCTGTTTTCATTCCCATTTCCCCTTGTCCCCTTCCTCCTACTAGGCACTGCCTCCACACCCACAGCTCCAAAAGTTGCCATCACAGCCCTGTCCTTCCTTCAAGCCCTTAGTATTTCACCTTCACAGCCCATTAACTATTGTATTTTCTTGACTTTATTTATTATTTAGGATTCAAAAACACTTAAACATTTTCCTTCAAGATCATTCTAGTGGGATTAAATAAATCTAGGGAGAAATAAATGCATAAACTCAACTTATCCCACTTAGTGAGAAGTCTTATTTTTTAAGAACTGGAAGTTTCCTTATTATTTTTAGTTTTCTAGTACCTTTCTTATTCTTCACAATTTCTCAGCTATTAATGGCCATCTTTAGTTATTTAATTTTTGGTTAAAAAACCTATAATTTCTTAACATACTCATCTTTAACCCATTATTTATTTTTGCATAATTGTCCCAGCCTTAGTTTAATCAATTTATAATTACATAAAAGAGTTATTCATTTAGTTTTAAAAATTATTTTATTATTTTGTGTCTATGGGTGTTATTTCTGCATGTATTGCCGATATCAGACCAGAAGAAGGCATTGGATCCTAGGGACTGGAGTTACAGATATACACCACTATGCAGAATTGAGCCCTGTTCTTTAGGAAGAGCAGGTAGTGCTCTTAACCACTGCACCATTTCTCTAGCCCATGTAAGAGTTGTTCTTAAGTCCTGATGAGCATCAAAATATCCAACTCTATAGTAGAGTCCAATTTTATATTTCTGGATTGGAGGATGGAAATCTGTGTTATTAAAGAATTCTCAGGTGATTAAACATTTTATTTTGTATTTTCCCAATATAAATGTTTAAATACAAAGCAAAGAAAGGAAAAAGTAACTCCACTGGGCTCATTATACATCTTTGGTAAAATAATCAAATTCATGGACAATATTCGTACATCTATCCTCATCAATTAATCTCATCTGTATTATTCTTTTTTTTTTTTTAGTTCTTTTTTTTGGAGCTGGGGACCGAACCCAGGGCCTTGCGCTTCCTAGGCAAGCGCTCTACCACTGAGCTAAATCCCCAACCCCATCTGTATTATTCTTTATTCACTCATATCATTTCAGAACAAGTTCCAGATAAGAATATCATTTAATTGTGTTTCAATACATATCTTTAAATGTTATTCAAACAAAGCCATAAAGCTTGCATACACTACAGCATGAAAATCACTCGAGTAGCTCTTTAGTATCACCAGTTATTCAGATACTGTCATGTTCCCAAGTCTCTCTCAAGTGTCACTCATTCCTGCTGATGATATGATTGAATTGTAACCCCAATGAGGCCCAACAAGAAAACCAGTTGTGTTGACTTCATCTACAGGTCTATGTCCCTCACTGTGTACTCATGGATTCTTCCAAAATTAATTTATTGATGAAATCCCCACTTGTGATTTTTATGTGTGCTCATCCATAGGGGTCTCCTGCCAGTCAGTAGAGTCCTACCTTTTTATAAACATTTTCTTTTTTCTTTTTTTCCACTATAAAACCAATCAACACTGCGATTTTGGCTCTAAGAATAACACATATGTTTATAGGAATTACCATATCCATGTTATTGCTGAGTTAAGAAGTGATCTAAACCTAGCTTTTTGGGGTTGAGTGGCCTGAAGTCAGAAGGAGGCAATTTGGTGAGATGGTGGGTATAGTACGATGAGCAATCTCTATATAGACTTCTTCTGAGGATCAACTGGAGAGTTATGGAGTACAGGGATGATAGACAATATGGAGGCTCTCCTGGTGAAAAGCCTGGTGTGAAGGCCTATGAGGTGGACCCTGAGAGTCAGGTTAAAGTCTACCTCTGCTTTTCAAAGATTTTGGAGGTTTCTGAGTTACCAGTTTCTTAGAGACTCAGTTTCCTTACTCTACTGATAATTTCAAAGAATACACACATAAGGCATTTGACACGTGTTAATGCCAATGTTTCCGATGTGTATTTTTGAAATAGGATTATTGTTTTCGTATGAGACGATCCTCTGTTCTTAGGCTCTGACAATAGGTTTGGGGTAGCTGGAGCCTTCAAACATGAGAGTCTCAAGAATCCAGTGGTGGATACTTATTCATCCTCATCTTCCTTCAGTGTCTTTGTTTGCTTTGGTGTGTGTGTGTGCTCACAGATCATTTGGCCCTAGAAAACATTAAGAAGGGGCCCCTTATTGCCTATAATAAATAGTATTAATATTAGTACCGTCCACGTGCTGGTTAGATAGTGAGGGAAAGGTAATAGAAAAATTAGAAAATGATGATCCTTACTTTGCTCCATGTTTGGAAATGAAGAAAGCTGCTGTTGAACTGCCTAAATCAGGCTGCTATCTCTCACTTTCCATTGGAGACATAGTTTGAACATAATGAGGTGACCAATACAATAATTAATCCTAATGAAACCTAAGCTATTAAAGTATTTGCTCTGTGCTAAACATTGTTCTAAGTAAGTATCATAATAAATAACCATCATCTTATAAAGTAATTTTGTAAATAATTTCAAGATGTCTGACAATAGACACTTTTCATATGTGGGGGATTATAAGATTAGAGCTCAAGTTAAGATAACAAGTATGTCTATAAAAATGATGGAAAAAAGGTAAAAATTACCTTCTCTATGAGTTTAGAGTATAGGGCTTTTCTGGAAGCTGGGTAGGTCACTGAAGGAGTAATAATTCCAAGTGATGGGCCAGGCATTACCAAGACAGTGGGGTAGATGGCATGGGAGGACTGGGGAGACACACAGCCGGACAGGGTCAGAGTCCTGACTAAGGCGGGTCAAAAGGAGGATTTTGATCATGAAGGTTGCTGTGGTTTGAATGGGATCTTGCAGTTCATGTTTTAAAAACTTAACACCCAACATAGCAATTGAGAAGTGGGCTCTGTAAGGGAGGAGAACTCTGGTTATAAAGTGAGTTTGACCGCCGTTCAGGCTTCCTCTCCTGCTCATGTGAGCCTTTAGCTGTCTTATGACACAGCATGGGTAAGGCACCTTGATCCTGTTTGTTTGTTTGTTTGTTTGTTTTTTCCTCAGCCTTCAAAATCATGAGAAAAAAAATACACTTCTCTTTGTTAGAAATTAGCTCTTCTAGTATTCCACTTAGGGAGCAAAGAGTGGTCCAAGACAGAGATGATGGAAATGAAGAACTCTTTCAGGAGTTTTCCTGACTGTAGTTGGCAGAATGTGTGATTCAGGGAGAAAATAGAAGCAGGAAGGCCCATTCTGGGGTAGATGATAGCACTTCCCAGGGACAGACCAGATGGGGGTTCTTAGAAAAGTTCCAGCCCATAGGGAGTTAGGTACCCATGGATTTGGCCTTCTCTGGGGGATCCTGCTTCTTCTGGAAGACTTCATCAGACAGCCCCGTGGGGATCTGGACTTCCTGCTGCCATCATCTCCTTCCCTTTCTCCTTAGACCTGGTCCTCAATGTCCGTTCTAAGGCCCTTAGTAGTTACTGGATTACCTAGCCTTCATATTTAGTAGGTGTATAAACCACTAATCTGAAGTGAACTTTAGGCCATAGAGGCAGCAAAATATTTTGAACATTTAATCACTTTGTTTTTTTTTGTTTTTTTTTAAGATTTATTCATTTATTATATATAAGTACACTGTAGCTGTCTTCAGATACACCAGAAGAGGGCATCTGATCTCATTACAGATGGTTGTGAGCCACCATGTTGTTTCTGGGAATTGAACTCAGGACCTCTGAAAGAGCAGTTGGTGCTCTTAACCGCTGAGCCATCTCTCCAGCCCCATTTAATCACTTTGAAAGGTGTGTGTGTGTGTGTGTGTGTGTGTGTGTGTGTGCGCGCGCGCACGCACGCACGCAATTGGTCTGATGTAATTCAACCTAAGATCCGTAGAAAAGTCCAGAAGGTACACGTTTCTTTGCTTCCCCTGATAGTCTGTATTCTTGCTCATGGTTATAAATGAACAAGGATCATTAGGAATGAGAATGATGCAGGCAGGGTTGGGAGGGGCCTGGCCCCCATGAATACAGGAAAAACATCTGACTATCGCTGCAAAGGGCAAGGTATCCCTTCCCAATCCATTCCAATAACCTGCTCCTTTACCTAGTTCCCCATGAAACGGTTCCCCACAAAACAGAAGCAGATGAAGTCCTGCAGAATCCTAAATTATAGGAGTTTCTCATAGAACCTCTAGGCTGTGCCTCTTTTCTATCCTTAACAGGGGATAATTTTTGGAAATACATGATGAACTCTAAGTCAGGTTCAGACTCTATAGGAAACATATATATATATATATATATATATATATATATATATTCACCTCAGGCATTGTATCAAGGAGTTTTTAATGTAAAATTAGAATCTCAGCACCACATCTACATCGAAGACTCAACTATGCCTAAGGTTCTCAATCCTGTCATGACATCTTAAATTATTTCAATCCATGTGTCCTAGTTGTCACACAAGAGAAAAGATTTCTTAAAGTGCTCCTCCCCCACCGACCCCACCCTTTGCTTAGATCCAGAGGTTTGGGCTTCTGACCCTTCGATTCCCATTCTGCATCTGATCGGTGTCCGGTCGGTCCCAGTTACACTAAAAGGAGGTTAAGTGGAGAACTGAAAAGCGTCAGCTCAGCAGGCCGGGGGCTGTCACCATTTTGACACAGCATCCTGGCACACTCGGTGGGTAGGGGTGGGTAGGGGTGAGTAGGGAATGTTTCTTGCATACCTTCCCTCCCTCGCTGTTCCCACCCTGATTGTTTGGTGCCTGATTTGTTTCTAGTTGCAGCAGGGAGGTCAGAGCGAGCCAGGAAAATGAATGAAGCAGCCTCCTGCTGGCCGCCTGGAGCGCGCGGGAGTTACGGATCAGCGTAAAGCCAGCTTCCTTCCCAGGGCCCGGGCCGATGTAACTCACTGGAGTGGCAAATTACATCAGACCTACAGCTGTAACCCGACATTATGATTAATTTGATCAGTAATTTCTCCTGTTTTTCATTTTAATCGGTGTGACTATTCTGCTGTGGCGGGTCTTTCAGATCTAATTAAGATAAATTTCCCAGTAAAAGACTTGGCAGACTTTCCGAGTCAAATCCAGGCATCAAGTGTGAAGACCTGCAGGCCCAGTCAATCACCTTCAGTGAGGGCCGGCCTCTTGCTCGCAATCAACCATTCACACTTAAGCAAATTCGTAATCTCTAGCCCTGCTTAGTCATTCTCTCAAGACATCCAGGCAGAAACGGGGGAGAAAAAATAAAGCAGACGATGTCATTCTTAGCCCTTGCTTACCCGCCACTGATTTGCAGCAACACGAGGATGGCACCGAGATTGCAGACCCTGAACTGATGTTTCAAAAAAAAAAAAAAAACGATTCTAAATAAATACCTGCAGGCAAATATACACACACAATTATCGAATACTCATATTTACACATAACTGTGTGTAATACACATAACTATGAAGATGGACAATACACACCCACACACATGTATACATTTATAGTCTAAGCCTTGAATGTAATCAGCCGTACATATGTTGGATTTGGGCTGGACAAATTTTAAGTGTTTATATCTTCTATTTTTTCTTTTTCGGTGAGGTCATCAAAGGCATTCATCTATGCATCCCAAGGCTGTTCTTTGTACAAGTTCTGCTAGGTTTCTGTCTCTAGAAAATGGGAGTGTTAATGGTATTTCCTTCCCCAGCCATTTAATCTGAAGGACCTGTCTGTGTGAACTGGCAGAGGCTGTATTCAGTAGGTGTCAAGACTTTCTCTAGATTATTGGTTTTATGTTTCCTCGAAGGAAACACAAAGACAGGCCCAGAACTTCAAAAGGGCAGGTGTCTTTTGAAGACTTTACTCCACTGGATGTGAACAAAAACCATTGTTCTAGCATGTTGGCACTGCCATGATGTTTGTTATGAGATGAATTGCCTATTTTGACAGGAATAGCTATAATGAAAATGTACACTGTCTGGAGACCAGAAGCTTAAATCGTATTGTAGTCAGCACATCTTCCCACCCAGTCTATTCAGAGCATTAAGCATGCTTTCTAATAACTGATGGAAGCCTGGAAATTCAGTGCAGAAGAGGACAGTCTGGCTGCACACAGACTATGGGGCTTCGAGGATGGTTTGTTTCTGTTTTGTGTGTATCTTGATTTTTTGCTTCTCCCAAGTGTTGATACAATGGCATAAGAGAAGATTCCGACCTTCAGTGAGGCATATGGTGTCTCTCACTGGTACATGAAAAGCGATGATCTAAATGTAGATGAGTGTGGTCATCACATGTGTAGAGCAAGGTGACTCAGGGCTAAAACTCAGTATGTGACCTGATGCCTCCTCATAGGGATTCTGTTATCTCTCTTAGATCTAATTTCATACTGGCCACAGACCACTATACTTTCTCTGTACTTGTATTTCAACTCAGAGATAACTTCAACAAGCCAGTGGACTTACTAAAGAAAGAAACGGATGCATGGATTTGTCCTCCCTAAGAACTTCAGAGGAACTGACATTCGAGCAGTGATAATGTCAACTTTTAAATCAGGAGAAAGACTCAGACTGAGAGGAAGACGAGCTAGGTAGGAAAATGAAAATGTTCTTTCCAACAGAGCTGTTTACCACTGTCCTCATCTGTAAGGAAAGGCATGCTGTATTCTTGTGAGGTCTCTTGCTAAAGATGAAAATTCCAAAATGAAAACAAAAACCAAAGTTTGTGAGGCGGTAAGCAGGTGAGGTTTTGATGGTAGATCCCGCTGTCCAAATTGTTTCTTTAAGGGCTTCACTCAGAACTTCCCACCTGAGAAAAGGAGCTAGTAGGACACAAGTGTTCTCTCAGAAGAGCTTCGTTAGTCAAAATGAGGGTAGAGGATCCTCAACATTTACCACCAATAGCTGGTGAGCCACAAGGACCAATCTCACCCATTGACCTGAGATCTAAATCAGCCACCCTACCCATGCCTAGAATAGAGGATCACGTGGATCCCAACACAGAGGCCTAGAGACCCTCATAGCCAGTCTCCTACCTGATGCCTGCTGATAAACACCTCACCCACCTCAGCAGCATGGAACTGCAGAGAATCACAGAACTCTAGAGCTGCTCCATGTCTGAAAATCATGCACTATTCAGCTGCCTCAGAACTTGACAAGTTGAAATAGCAGAAAAGCAAACAAAAATCTAAAAAACCACCATCCAAAGGCAAGATCAAATATTCATACCAAGAAAATACTGGAAACCACCTAACTGCCTATGCCTAGATCCCATCCCTAATCCACAAAAACATGAACAACCAGAACAATATATGTGTATTCCAGAAACTAGGACCCTGAACCTAATATACCCTGAGGAAAGAAACTTAGCTGATATACGAAAATTTTAAAATAGTAATTATAAACTTGTTTTAAGAGGATATGAATAAGTTCACGAATGAGGGCTATGACAGCACAGTTGTATGAAATAATACAAATTTAAGATATTAAAATAGAATATAATAAAGAGATCTTGGGGCTGGGGAGGGAACCAAACTAAGATAAAACTTGGAATGAAAAACTCATGTATTCAAACAAAAAGTTCAGCATAAAGTCTCACCAAATATTTAGATGGAGTGAAAGAGAGAATATCAGGTCTTGAAGCCAAGGTATAAGAAATTGTTGCCTTCAGCAGGGCATTTCCACCAAGGCAAAGGAATCATACTGTGTGTTTGCTATCTGGAGCTTCTACTCTTTTGATCCTTTTGCTGATGCAAAATAGGGTGATGGTCTGTTTCTCACTGGCACTGCAGATTATATCCATATAAGAATTCAACAGAGAAATGGCAGGACCTTTATTATTGTCCAAAAGATTGCTGATGATGGTTCCAAGAAGCAAGTGGGCCTAGCTATTTTGATATTTCACAAAATAAACTTCATCTCAAAACATATCTGAAGAGAGACGGAAAGACACTACATATTCATTAAAGGAAAAATGTGCCAAGTGGATTTTGCAATTCAAAACATTTCTGCACCAAACATAATGACATGCACGTTTATAAAGGAAGCGCCAATAAGGATAAAAATCACACATTAAGCCTCACACAGTGATAGTGGGGTGACTTCAATACATCATTCTAACCACTAGACATTGAAGAAATTGAAAGAGACATTGTAAGTTATAAAGATCTCACATGAATATGGATCCATAGGCTTAATATTGTCAAAATGGCCATCCTACACAATCTACAGATCGATAAAACAAATGACGTTCTGAGTGAGTAATGCTGACCCAAAAGGCAAGTGTTACATGTTTATATGTGGATGTTGCTTTTAAGCTTTTAATATGTGTGCTCCACTATGCATAACCACAGAGGGTAGGTTTGTAGTAAGGGTCTACTAGCAAGAAGATCTCCCAAAGAAAGGGAAATAGAGTGGTGTTACAAAGAGATAAAGGGGAAACTGGAGTAGGAGGATTGCATAGGGAAGGCTATGGGAGAACAGGGTCAAGGTGGAAATGAGGGAAGGGACAATCAACACTGAAGGCTTTTTGAAAAAACACATGGAAAGCTACTACTGTAAAAGCTTCATATAATACATGCATATGTGAAAGGAATTTGAAATGAGTTATCATATATTGGGGGCGTGGGGGAAGACAGTGGTCCAAGTAGACATGACAGCAAGTAAAATCCTCCAGAACCAGGAACGGGTTATGTCTTGCTGAGTCAAAGGGATCCCATAGAGTCCCCCTAAGCATTATAGTCTTTTGACTAGGCTATTGGTTATTCTCCACAAGTGGATGGCAAGGGCCTTTTGCTGAAGACATCATTTATGTCATTGAACTTGGAGAAATCAAGTTGGTGCCCAACTAGAGGGTTCATCACTACTGATTAGCGTTCATGGTGCTAGACAGACTCTGCACATACCCAGCTGAGCCCTCACCACAGACACTTCTTCTAGCAGTAGATGAGATGGGAGTTAACACAGAGACACACAACTGGACACTGCAGAGAGTGAGAGGCTTTGGGGCACTCGGCCCTGAATGTGGTGTCTTTATCCCTGATCCTTGCCCAAGGATCGGGGGTCTACATGAAAGAATATAAAAGATTGTATGAGCCAGAGGTGGTAGATGAATCTGAGGACACTGTTCTCCAAAACAACAGGACCGTTACCCATAGAGACATAAGCATAAGACCTGCATAGGTACAAGCAAGACAAAATCCCAGCATTGAAAAGGGAAGTGGACATAAAGTCCCACCCAACTAAGTAGCTATTTATAATTAATACCTGTTGACAAAAGGAATGACTTTTCCTAATGGACTGTCACTGGGTGTATTAAACACGCTACTGTAAGCCCATTGCCCAGAAATAGTTGTCCAACACAAAACAGATCTGTGAGTGTGGGGTGCAAGGGAATTTTTGTTGCATTTTGTTTTGATAGTTTTGGTCTCACTAGTAATTTTTTGTTTTGTTTTTAGGTTTTTGTTTTGAAGGAGAGGAGGAAAGAAGGAGAGAGAGAGAGAGAGAGAGAGAGAGAGAGAGAGAGAGAGAGAGAGAGAGAGAGTGCTGAATTTGGGCAGGTAAGGAAGTAAAAAGAATCTGGGAAGATTTAGAGGAGGAGACACATGACTGAAATATATTGTACGAGAAATTAAAGGAAATCCCAATCTCATTACCAAGAAAAGCTCAAAGCAAAAAGGATCCATCATAGCCTTTTATGTTCGAATAAATAAATAATAAATAGAACTAACACAATACAACTGAAATTACTTCATAAAATAGAAAATGAAAGAAATTTCCTAATTCTTTTTATAGATCAAATATAACTCTGATACCAAACACAGATAAAAAGAAAACTAAAGGGCCTGGATAAATGGTTCAGTGGTTAAGAGAACTGACTGGTCTTCCAAAGGTCCTGAGTTCAATTCCCAGCAACCACAGGGCGACTCACAACCATCTGTAATGGGATCTGATGCCTTCTTCTGGTGTGTCTGAAGACAGCTAGAGTAAATTTAAAAAACAAACTAAAGACCAATAACATAAACACAAAAATTTTTTAAACTACTCGCAAACTAAATTTAAGAACACATCCAAAAGACCAAGCACCATAATTAAGTCAATTTCATCTCAGACATGTAAGAATAGTACAAAATAATAAATAATACATAAATACTTTAGTGTAATGCACTATATAAATAGACTTAAGAACAGACACCACACCTCCACAGCAAACCAGATACACTCAAACTAATAGAAGAAAAAGTAGAGTCTCGAACAAATGGGCATTGGGGAAAATTTCCTGAATAAAACACCAATGGCTTAAGCTCTAAGATCAAGAATCGACAAATGGGACCTTATAAAACTGCAAAGCTTCTGTAAGGCAAAAGACACTGTGGTTAGGACAAAATGGCAATCAACAGATTGGGAAAAGATCTTTACCAATCTTACATCTGATAGAGGGCTCATATCCAAAATATACAAAGAACTCAAGAAGTTAGACTCCAGAGAGCTAAATAACCCTATTAAAAATGG
Source organism: Rattus rattus (assembly GCF_011064425.1). Taxonomy (NCBI): domain Eukaryota; kingdom Metazoa; phylum Chordata; class Mammalia; order Rodentia; family Muridae; genus Rattus; species Rattus rattus. The sequence goes on from NC_046167.1 coordinate 37,053,320, forward strand.
GGTACAGAGCTAAACAAAACATTCTCAGCTGAGAATTATTGAATGGCCAAAAAGCACCTAAAGAAATGTTCAACATCCTTAGTCATCAGGGAAATACAAATCAAAACAACCCTAAGATTCCAACTCACACCAATCAGAATGGCTAAAATAAAAAACTCTGGCGACAGCAGATGCTGGCAAGGATGTGGAGAAAGAGGAACACTCCTCCATTGTTGGTGGGATTGCAAACTGGTACAACCACTCTGGAAATCAGTCTGGAGGTTTCTCAGAAAATTGGACATTGAACTACCTGAGGACCCAGCTATACCTCTCCTGGCCATATGCCCAAAAGATGCTCTAACATACAACAAAGACACATGCTCCACTAAGTTCATAGCAGCCTTATTTATAATAGCCAGAAGCTGGAAAGAATCCAGATGCCCTTCAACAGAGGAATGGATTCAAAAAATGTGGTACATCTGCACAATGGAGTACTACTCAGCTATCAAAAACAATGACTTCATGAAATTCATAGGCAAATGGAATGAACTAGAAAATATCATCCTTAGTGAGGTAACCCAATCACAGAAAAACACACATGGTATGCACTCATTGATAAGTGGATATTAGCCAAGAAGCTCGAATTACCCAAGATGCAATCCACAGATCAAAGGAAGCTCAAGAAGAAGGATGACCTAAATTCGGATGCTCCCACTCCTTCTTAAAAGGGGAAAAATATCCATAAGAGGGGATATGGAAGCAAAGTTTAGAGCAGTGACTCAAGTAATGGCCATTCAGAGCCTGCCCCACATGTGGCCCATATATATATACAGCCACCTAAACTAGATAAGATTGATGAAGCTAAAAAATGCATGCTGAAAGGGACCGGATATGGATATAGATCTCTCCTGAGAGACACAGCCAGAGCATGTCCAATACAGAGGTCAATGCTAGCAGCAAACCACTGAACTGAGAATAGGACCCTCTTAGGGGAAATAAGAGGGAGGATTGAAAGAGCTGAAGGGGCTTGCAACCCCATAAAAACAACAATGCCAACCAACCAGAGCTTCCAGGGACTAAACCACTACCGAAAGACTATACCTGGACTGACCCAGGGCTCCAACTGCATATGTAGCAGAGAATAGCCTTGTTGGGGCACCAATGGAAGGGGAAGCCCTTGGTCCTGCCAAGGTTGGACCCCCAGTGTAGGGGAATATGGGGGGGCAGTAAGAGGGATGTATGGGGGGAATATCCATATGGGGGAGGGGAAGTGGAGGGAATGGGAGCTTATTGACAGGAAACCGGGAAAGGGAATAACATTTGAAATGTAAGTAAAGAAATGTATCTGATAAAAAAGTTTTTAAAAAGAACAGATACCACATATTTATCTCATGAGATATAGGTAAGGTCTTTGTCAAAATTCAACATCTAGTCATGAAAAAAGTCATGGGGAAACTGGGAATACAGTACACCTACCTCAACACAGTAGAGGAATTTACAACAAGCCCACAGCCAGCATCAGTCTAAAAGGAGAGTAATTCAAATCCTTTCTACTAACATCAGGAAGAAGACAAAGGATACCCACTTTCCCACTATTGTTCGATATAGTTTATGAAGTCTTAGCTAGAGCAATAAGACAACCAAAGGAAATAAAGAGGATACAAATAGGGAAGGAAGAATTCAAAGGAGTATCCCTATTTGCAGATGGTATGACTTCACACAGTAACATTTCTAAAGACTCTACCAGAAAACTACAGTTGATAAGTACTTTCAACAAAGCAACAGGATGCAAAAACAACACACAAAAATCAGTAGCCTTTTACCATACAAATGGTAAAGCTACCTAGAAATAAAAGAACAAATACCATTCATAATATCTTCAAACATATTTAAAAATAAATCCAAAAATTGAAAGTTGAGTTACATGATACGTGCTTTAAGACATTGAAGAAAGAAATTGAAAAAGATACCAGGAGGTGCCAGACCTTCCATGTTCATGGACTGGTAGGATTGATAGCACAAATAGCCAGTCTAGTGAAGTCAATCTACAGATACAATGTAGTCTCCATCAAAGTGACAACATAATTCCTTACAGAAATTGAAAAAACAATCTTAAACTTTATATATAAACACAAGAAAACCAGGACAACTACAGCAACCCCGAACTGGAGTTATCACCATTCTTGACATTAAGGATCATGGCGGAGCCTTAGTAGTAACAGTGTGATACAGTCATAAAAATAGACATGCTGATCAACTGAAGAGAATTGAGGACCCAGACTTAAGTCCACCAACTTTTTTTTTAATGAAAAGACAAAAATGTATCCTGGAGAAAGAAAATACAGCATCTTCAACAAATGATGCTTGTCAAATGGGATGTAGAGCAATGAGACTCTGTTGATACTCTTCACCTTGCACAGTACTCAACTCCAATGCCGTCAAGGATCTCAGGAGCCTAGATACCTTGAGAAGGATCTGAGAGAAGAAAGCAAGAGAATGTAAGAGATATGCCTGAACTTACAGAGGAAGAGACTTTTTGAACAAGACCCTGATGACCCATTCAACAACTGATGAAGGGGGCTGGGTGAAATGGAAAAGCTCCAGTACAGCAAAGGATATCATCACTCAAGTAAAGAGGCATTCTACAGAATGAAAAAAGAAACTTTACCAGCTGTATATGACAGTGTTAGTAGCTTGAATGTACAAGTATACAAAGAAATATACGCAGAAATAAAATGAAGTAAAACTATAAGGAAACAAATGAGCCAATTTAAAATTAGAGCATGGAATCAAACAGTTCTCAAGAGATGAAACACAAATGCCTGAGAAACACTTAAAAAGGTTCATTATCGTTAGCCATCATGTCAGCAAAAATTGCAGCTACTTTGAGATTTCACTTTACCCGATCCAGAATGGCCAAGATAAAAAAAAAATAACAAAAACCAAATTACAACATATACAAGCAAGAATGTGGAGGGAGATAGAACATTTATTCACTCTTGTGGGAGTTCAAACTGGTGTATCCAGTAGGCAAATATGTGTGGTGCAAAAGCTGAAAATGTATCTAGCGCAAGAATCATTCCATAGTATACACCCAACAGACTCTACGTTATGGTGCAGATACCGCTCAGCCACGTTCTTTGTAGCCAGGAAATGAAAACAGTTTAGATATCTATGAACTGATGAATGAAGGTCAACATGATATATTTACACAGTGGAATGTTTCTTAGCTTTAAAAATATGAAGTTCTGAAATTTGTGGGCAAATGGATGGAACTGAAAACAATTATCCTAAGCCAAGTAGCCCAGACTGAGAAAAACAAATATTGCAGATTATCTCTCACATGTGAAGGTTGCTTCTGAGCTTTACGTATGTGCACTTCTTTTGGAACAACTACAGGGGCTAGATAACTCCCTGAGGGGAAGGGCAGGGTCTTTCCAGGAAGAGGAAATAGAATATAGTGTTATAAAGGTGGGATGGGGAGAAATAGAAGAGGAATGTTGGGGTAACATTATTATTTGTTTTGTATTATTTAAATGCTGATTTCTGTGCTTGGCAGAGTTACTTTATCTTGTTATTTTTATTGGGTTGTCTCCAGCCTGTGTATTTTGTAAACACCCTTTCCTCACCTAATGGCCTATAGCGGAGAAGCAGGAAAGGATAGGCAGGACTTCTGGGGAGAAATAGAATTCTGGGAAAGAAGCGTCAAGCGCAGGGCAGTTAGCTAGCCAGACTATAGGAAGAAGTAGGCTGGGACTGAAGATAACTAACAAGCCATGTGGCAGAACTCATATAAAAATAAGTGGGTTAATTATACTGTAAGAGCTACTTAGGAACAAGAGTGAGGAATAGTCTTAAACACTTATAATAAACATGTCTCTGTGTCTTTATCCGCACCTGCGGTGGGCATAGAAAGCCCTTTACAGTTACAGGGAAAGGATCAAATGTGATAGGAATTGGGAGAAAAGGGTACATGAAGGACTATGGGAAGGAAGGTCTAAATGACACAAAATATCCTTTGAAAAAGCCTTGGAAACCTCCTAATGTAGACGCTCCATAAAACATACATATACATCACATATTAATGCACACAGAAAAAGATTTGAAATGGAGTTATGCTATAATGGGAGAAAACACAATCCCAAATACAAACCATAATATCCTAAATGTCTTACCTCTTTTTGATTTGTTGGTTAATGGGGTTCCATACCACCCAAACATTACAGACTATTATCTATAATCAGTGCTATTATTTACTCTCCAGAACTTTAGAGTAAGACTCTATTGCTAAGGGCACAACATACCTGAGTCATAAAACATGGAGAAACAAACCTAGATAGTACTAGGGAAGAAGAGTCATCATCAATCTCACCCAGTTTTATACCCTGTGAAGTACAACAATGGCGTGCCTGGAAAGACATGCCCACTGGTGCAATAATGACATCAATGTTATGGGAATAAATAATCACTTTTTTCTTGGATTGAAGTCCCAGTCCAAGAGAGGAAACCCATTCTTGAGACTGTCAAAGTGGTCAAGAACCGATGCCTAGATAGATCATGGGCCTGAGAGGAAAACTACAATGACTGCTCTTGTTGGCAATACAACATAGCAGAAACAGCTTTCTGGTTCAGTGAAAAACCCTGCCTCAAGGGAATAGGGTAGACATCAATAGAGGATAGAGAAAGATAAAAGATGTCAAACATCTTCCTTTGACCTCTATATATGCAGGTGTGTATAATACATACACACAATGTATTATACTACATATATAACACCCACAACACCAGCCAACACACACACACACACACACACACACACACACACACACACACACAGATGAGAGAGAGAGAGTTAATTTGTTAAAATTTCATAAAAATATTATTGTTCTCGTTTGTTTACTTTGCTGGAGTAACAGACTGCACTGACAAAGGTGGAAATGTTAATTTCATCTTACTCTTCAAGGCTCCAATCTTCCACTGAGGGAAGTAAGGCAGAATACAAGTCAGGAGCTTGACGCAGAAACCACTGAGGAACGTGCCTTACTGATTTGCTGTCTCCTACTTCTGCTCAGCCAACTTTCTTATATATTCTAGGACCACAACCACCCAGGGTTGGCACTGTTCCTATTGGTCTGGGCACTTCAACATCAATCATCAATCAGGAAAATGCTCCACAGATATGCCCATGGGACAATTTGACGAAGTAAAAATTTCAATTAAGGTTCCTTTATCCCAGGTTTTCCAAGGTGACAACTAAGATTAGCTATCTTAAGTCTATCCCTGCCAACCTGACTTACAAACACATCATTTTAAAAACCTATCCTTTTCTTTCTCTTTTATTCCCAATATCTCATGCTAATACTAGAATATAAAATATAGAATATTAAAGTTTCTAAGATTTTAAAATTTCTGTCACTTAAAGGTTTAAAGTCTCTCTAAAATATCCACTCTCTTATTTGTGGGCTCCTATAAAAGAAAAAAGCAAGTTATGTACTTCTTATTTCAAAAGGGAAGGTCAAGGGTGTAAAACCAATAGGGTTAAACTAAGAGGGAAATCCAGTAGAAGTAAACATTGTCTGACATCTAGGTCTCATTTTAGCCTTGGGAGTTCTGAAAGACTTGGGTGGTCTCGCTTCGATACTCTGCCAGCTACAGCACACACAGCTTGTCTCGTAGGCTTAGACAGGTCCCACTTCACACCTGCCACTATCCTTGATGCTTATCCCGCAGTTTGACATCTCTAATATCCTGGAGTTTCACCTTCACAAATGACCTCTCAGGGCCTCTCTGAAAAGACTTCAACACCATCATAGAGCCTTACCTGTTCTCACGACCCTCCCACGTCTTCAAACTCAGCACCTTTCCAGGGACTTCCAAATAGATAAATTCAGCTTCTAGATTGAGAGGCAGGCGTGCTGACCCTGAGGAAACACTCCATTATTTCCCCAATGAAGCATGGGGATTTTCACCTCAATTATAATGATCTTTTATTAATCACAGCCAATTTCTAGCCTTTGGGACCAATTGTAACAGGAAAGTACTAGAGCTCATGGCTCCGGTGGTTTAGAGTTCATGACCATCATAGTGGGGACATGGCAGCAGGTTGGTAGGCATGTCCCTGGAGCAGGAACCGAGACTACATTTTGATCCATAAGTCAGAGAGAAATAGTGTGAGCTTTTCCAACATCAAAGCTTACCTCAGTAACATACCTCCTCCAACAGCCTATACCTCCTAATCCTTTCCAAGAAGTTCCACCAACTAGGGACCAAATACTCAAATATGGGGGTAATTCTCATTCAAAGCAGCACAAGCACAGATTCTTAATCCGAATATACAATGGGAGGAGCCCTGATATAGTATTTCCCCTGAAAGTTCGGAAGGCAGGCCTTGACTATTTGCACTTGCTTCAATATCCTTTTCTTCCGAGATCCGATAATGGTTTTCTTATTAAGCTCTGGACAGTCAAAGGATTTTTCCAGTCAAAGTTCCTCAGTCTAGTTTCCACAATTCTTCCCCCAAATCACCATGGTCAGGTCAATGACTGCAACAACCCATACTATTTGTGTTTTAATTTGCTTTTTGTTGCTCTGATAAACACAGTAACCAAGAGCAACTTGGGGAGAAATGGGGTTATTTCATCTTACAAATTAGGTCTGTTATCCAGGAAAGCCAAGTCAGGAACACAAGGCACACACAGAGACTTGCTTACTGACTTGCTGTCCGTTGTGTACTGCTCTTGCTCCGTCAGCTTTCTCACAAATCCCTGACCACCTGCTCAGGGGTGACACTGCCTTCCACTGACTGTGCCCTTCTACATTTAGTGTCAAGAAAATTCCCCACAGACACATCGACAGGACAATCTGATGGCAACAACACATAGGCTGGTGTCCCTTCTTCCCAGGGAAGTCAAATTTACAACTGTGATTGGCCGTTACAATCATTAAATGAAGTGTGGCTTGGAGTTAGGACAGCATTTCTAACAATTTCTTAAATAGCTCTAAACATAGTTCTGTAATCTTGTATTTCACATGTATAAAGTAATATTCTCAGCACTGATGATCATAAAATCAAACTATTAACTGGCTGAAAGCTGTCGAAGATGCTCTATACCCTGAAACATCCTTCTTGGGGCTAGCAAAGTGCTTCAGTGGGTAAGGGTGCTTGCAAGAAAGGCTGACAAACTGGCTTTGATCCTCAGAACCCACATGGTAGAAAAAAATTCTGCAGCTAATCCTCTGACTTTCACATGTGCATTGTACTATATGAGAGAGAGAGAGAGAGAGAGAGAGAGAGAGAGAATGTATGTATGTATGCATGTATGTGTGCACACACACACACACAAACACACACACATACACACACCACACTAAATGTAAAAAAAGTTTTCAGTTTTTATTTAAAAGTGATCAGGCACCCACTTTAATCCCAGCACACTGAGAGGCAGAGGCAGGTGCATCTCTGTGTTCAAGGCCAGTCTGGTCTACTACAGAGAGAGTCCTGGGACAGCCAGGGACACTCAGAGAAACCCTATCTCAAACCACCACCACCACCACCATCACCACCACCACCACCACCACCACTACCACTACCACCATCAACACCACCATCACCACCACCACCACCACCACCACCACCAACAACAACAACAACAAAACACGTGAACATGCACATCTGTCATTAGTACCAAAATTTTATTTTGTCCTTTTTAAGGTGTAAAATCATATGTGTATCAAATTTGTTAAAAAATAAATTCCTTTGATTGATTATCGCTAAATGTTTTATACATATCCAAGATTATATAAAACTTTCTCAGGCAGAAAGAGGATTTCAAGCTGAAAAGTTTAAGAAGGCCTTAGGTAGAAGGGGACAGCATTGAGCAGTGGATGGATACCTAATGCTCTCAGTTCTTTTGAGAGCATGCTAAGAGTAGAAAAGGATTGTTATTTTCTTTATAATATTTTAGGTTATATATATATATATCACTAGGATTCCCTCCCCATAAAGATACATAGCTATTGAGCATGCAGAGTTTGGAACAGGCTTGGTAGATAATAAACCAGGAATTCTCAGATGCAGTGTGTGTGTGGGGAAGTAGACAGTGGAATCAACACTGGTTCATTCTTCGTGGAAATTAAGATTTATCTTAAAGGTAGTAAGGGCCAACCCATGTAGCCAACATTTTGAGAAAAAGCATTTTGATCACTGCATAATTTGGACTCTGTTATTGAGACCACAGATGGTTGTTTACCTTCTCCTCCTTTTGGAAGCTTCTTGAGAATTTAAGAGCTGTTGATACTCAGCTTCACTTAGAACCTGTAGGTCAGCAGTTCTCAACCTTTCTAATGCTATGGCACTTTTATACAGTTCCTTATGTTGTGGTGACACCCAACCATAAAATTATGTCGCTGCTACTTCATAACTATAATTTTGTGACCGTTAGAAAGTGTAATGTAAATATCTGACATGAAGGATATCTGATATGCAACCCCCACTGTCTTGACCCACAGGTTGAGAACCACTGCTCTAGGTGGATCTTAAGTACCAGTATTCAAAAACTTCCTGCTCCTAACGTACGGCCAATGCTGAAAACTGGTTAATGATATTTGTAATTTCCTTGAAAAAAAAAAACAACTGAGGACAAAGTATAGGATGATGGGTCTGTGTAGCTTGAGTTAGACAAGTTGAGAGTAGTCAATCTGGTAAGGTCCTGACTCAGAACATATTTGATCATACGTCAGTCTTCCTTTCTGGTAAGAAGAGACTCAAGGAAGGAGGCCGGCTGAAGTAAGGATGTTGTGTATATTGTGCTTCAAAGACATTTGAAATGGGTTCCATGTACTTCTTAATGTTAGCAACTTAAAAAGCACCTTCTTTGGTCTCTGCTTTCATTGACTTTCTGTCCATTCAGGTTGGTTCTTAGAATCACTTGGTTTTAGCCCTAGGTTGAAAATCCTTTTGGATGTACAGTACTGCATGTCATAGTTTGCAAGGACTATCACCTATTTTGACCACAGGCAGGAATACAAGGTACTTTTTCCTAATTAAAAAGATTTAATCTTGTAAGTCTTACAGATCACTGCCTGGAGAGCTTTCTGGGAGAAGCAAGAGGGATTTTTTTCAACATTCTCTAATCTGAAATTCTTAAAATCTTTTATTCTCTTTCAAAGGTCTGAGTGCCCTGTTGCTATCTGACAATACAAGGACAGAGGCTCAACTTTGAAGAGTCCAGCTGAGAAAACGAAGGGATTCCTAACTCTGCTTCTTTTTTAAAGACAGTTAAACATCTACTGTTATAGAAAACTAAGTGGTTCTGGGCAAATCATTGTCAAACTGTAGTTCAGACAAAATGTGCTGGGCTAGGAATGTTGCATTGATCGGAGCCCAACTGGGCTTTCAGACATAGACACTAGTTCTGAGACCCAACAGAGCCAGTAGCATACAAATGCCAACTACTCCTTTATTGTGCATTCTTCCCTGGCCTCAGAGACTGCCCCACTGAGTGGCCAAGGGTAGGAGAATTGTCCTTTCCACTAGAGGCCACTCAGAGGCATCTCGGCCTTTTCTGTATGAGGTCACGTTACTCTAAAGATGGTTTTCCTATTCTCCTTATCTTTGCTCTTGTACCCTTAGGTCCAACATTTAGGTCTTAACAGTGGAGGGTGAAGGGAGAAGAAAACACGCAGATACACAGTTAACCCATAACCAAAATAGGCATTGCAGAGGCAGAAAAATATGAATGATGGCAATTTGAAATCAGACCTACTCTGGAGTACATTAATGATGTTATTAATGATGCTTAGGAAGCTACTGCAGGTTTTCTGAGACTGAAGCTTTTTTGCATCTGGAATAATTTTAGTTTCTTTTGAGTTACATAGAAAATGTGAGAATAAAATTAATTCTGTAAGATATACAGAAATTTTATTTAATAAATGGTTAGAGCTTTGCAACATAAGGCCATTAATAAAATTAATAAGTAAACGAATGAATATAGACATATGCATTGTACATTTCTAAAACTCCAAATATCAGCCCAATATAAGAAGTATTTCCTGAATATTGCATATATTTTATAAATTATGGCATACATATGCTTTTTCTTGTCATCAAACTATGTTATTTATTTCATGAATAGAATATGGATCTGGAAAGGTTTAAAACATCATCCTGTATAAACTTTTCATGAAATACACAGCAGCTAAGTCCCAAAGATTTAGGTAGCTTGCCCAAGGTCCTAACACTAGCAGAAGAACTGACATTATCAAGATTCTTTGGGAGGGTAAGATAGTTCAGTCAGTGAAGGTATTTGTCACTGGACATGACAACCTGAGTTCAATCCCCAGGACCCCCACGATAAGCAAATAAGTGTAATAAAATTTCCCCCCTTTGCATGCATGATAGAAACTACATTGGTTTACTAGTGTATTACCCAAAAGTATCCTGTAAGCCCCACTCTGTCCAAAGACCAGGTAACTTCACAGAAGGCTGGGTATTGTAGTTCTTGGAAAATAAAACTTCGTGGAAAAGTACGGTGGCCTATAAGTTTTTGTCCATAAAAGCAACACATGTCTCTGGACCACTCAGCTGGGATATTCCAGGGATTGGTCCGGACCAAAGTTCATCTCTTAGTCAATATTTATTATTTTATAATCTTGCTTCATATTTAGCTCAAAATGGTGGAATTTCTTTTTCTCTAGCAAATCTCAGGATTAACATTGTAGGTAAACTTATTTGAGTTCTTAAGAATATCAACTCAACGGTAAAAGGAGATTCTGTGGGTGTAAGTCTTTAAAATGAGATGGTTAATCAACATTAGGATTAAGTACATGCACCTGCTTTCTTTCTAGCTTACATCATTTGGAGATTCTCAACAGCCCTTGTTAAGGATCCCCTTCAGAAAGTATCTTCACCTTCTGACTCAGTTTCACCACAGGTATAATCATTGTGTATGCATGCATGGGTATAGCCCATGATCGTTTGCTTTTGTTCAAATGCACCTGTTTGTCTCATATTCTTCCTTAGATTAGAACAGCTACAGTCAATGAAGGAAAAGCTCCACTGAGCCCTAGCTCTAGTCTCTGGAATCATATTAGTTGCTCTCATACAAGCTGCTTCATTTAATCCCCATCCCCATCTACCAATTATAGAGGAAACTGAGGTCTGAAAGATATGCCGTCTTGATGCAAGTGTTCATCCGAGGCAGCATTTGATCTAGCGATGTCTGCTCCTGAAAGACATTTTCTCTCAGCTCCCACCTAGTCTGATCTGCAGCTCCTTTGCGGAGTTGCAATGTACACCATTTGTGCTTACCAAATGTTTGCAGAGGCTGATAAAAGTACTTTATTTTTTACAACCTAGAGAATATTCACTTTCGAGTCTATGATTTGGGAGTCAATTTAAAAGCCCATGGAAAATTTACTTTAAACTTGTGGGAAATGAGGCTAAAACATAAAGAATAACACGGTGTTAAAGTACTAGAATATTGAGTTCACATAAATGGTAAGTTTTGCTTGTTCAGAGCAAAGTGTCAGCCGAATGATACATTTATGAACATGAAGTTAAAAGGGTTTCTGAAGCATTCTGCATTATATTTTAGGATTGGCTCACCAACTACTGTCTAGTAGACCCTGCTGGGACTAGAAGATGTGTATAGTACCAGGCTCCGTGCTGTGCTCAAGGATCTACCCCAGGATGACAGTGGTTCTGTTTTATGTGACAACTTACAACTTATCATGAGCAAATGCTGCAGTAAATTTCCCACCACCCTTTGAGCATCTTTCCATCTCTCATTATTTGATATGAGTTTCCATAGTTGGTGGCGAGGACATGCTGCCTCCTTTGTTAAACCCCTTCCACACAATCTGACTAATCTACAGAGCAATACACTGGAATGGTAAATCCAAACAATGACAAAGAATCACCGCAGTGTATAAGTATATTCTTGGTAAACTAATTTCTTCCCCTGCCACTCTCAAAGCAATATAAACTTGGTTGTTCCTCCTGGATCTCCAATGCTTGTAATAAATTCTTTGAAATGTCAGTAATGTTGAACTGAGGATTTTGTTAAAGGAGATTTTCTTTCTTTCATAAAAGGAAAAATTGTCCTTTGCAGAGTATATGGGTAAATATATTTTGCTTATTTTATTCTTTGCTTAATACAGATGGGTAAAGGGATTCCCACGTCCCACCAGGCCTCTTGCTGAATGGGTGAATCGTGAATAAAGTCCTCAGTCTTCTGGATGGTGGTGTGAGCAGAAATAAATCCTTACTCTTTCACAACTTTAGGCTAACAAAGGCCCATTCAACAAATCTATAGCATACAAAACATCTCTATTAGTGTATTAATCTAATCTTCACAGTAAATCTCTGAATTCCGCTGATTTCTCATCCATGATAATCAAGTTTTCTTTGGCTCTTTAGACTAAGAGGAAATATTTCCCAGTCCATGCTGACTCGTGTTCTACAGATGTCCCCATGGCTGAATCATGCGAAAACACGCTATCTGCATGGTGACAATACTACCTTCTTTTTAAACTGATTTTACTTGATTTCAGAAATTCATAAATCAGTTATCCAAAAGAGTCATAATACCTGTCATAATACTTCAATTAAAAAGATGGGTTTATTAGTCATTTGTAATAAGGAATATAGATTTGCAAGCCTTTACTCTTCTCTAATCCATTAGCCAACACACCCCTGTTTTCCTGCTGTGCCAAACGTGGTGTATTTTCAAGCACATTCAGAAAGTCGTATGTAAGACATACCAACATTTAGGACACATGGGATGCTACTGGCCAGGGAGGATGCTCACTAACTGGGTCATTTACTCATTTGAGTGCAAGAGCTGCAGGAAGGATAAACGAGGAAGCACTGAGCATCTGCACGGCACTGAAGGGCAAGACAGAGAACAAGTCAATGCAACATTTTAGCCGTGAACAGGACAATCTCGGGTTTGGGCCAGCGTGTCAGCATGCCTTATGTTTTAGAATTAACCATAACTCAACCTGGCCTTAGAGCTGGAAACCTGAAGTTCTATTGATGATGGGGTTTCGGATTTAAATTTTTAAAACACTCTATTAGAACTTTTTCCCCAATTACTGTGTTTTGGACAAGGCGCTTCTAAGTTCTTCATCTGAGAAGGGAAACACAAAGCTTTAGCTTAGTCTCACTTCTGCACGTGACTTGGCCCTGTGTAAATGTAGAGATGTCTCTGTTCTGTTGGAATTGGTCATGGCCAAAGGAGGCTGAACGTAAGTGCTGGGCCACTGACACCACACAGCGCTGCTATTTCTAAGGTAAAACTCGGATCTGAAAGGGCCTCAGAGGGATTACATTTTATGAATGGAAAAAAAAAAATCCTACAACCAAGACCCTTGTGCTAAGCTGATCAATTGCTAAGGGAGAGGGAGTGTGACTTCAAAGACCCCAGGCCCTTTTTCCCATGAGGAGAAGGTCTCATAGTTTGGTCTCACATTTGCTTTAAAAATAACAGAAGTTACAATTTGTGAAGGTTTGGACTCTATGTTTCAAAAAGGAGTATGACACCACCTACCTATTGCACATCTACACTGGATATGGTGATGAGTGTGCCAGGGGCAAACTGTTATCAAAATGGTCAAAGGCCTTGCCCTGTGTAACAGAGGTGGGTTCTGACCCAGTTTCATTACTGAGCTGTTACTAGGCAAATGCTCACAGGGGAAAATGCATCTTACCCCATCTTCCAAGCACCTGTGCAGCCCCTCATTCCATATACAAGCACACAGTTTCCCTGCTCCTACTTCTACTGTTCTCTCTCTCCCTTTCACCCACCCTCCCTGCTTCCCTCCCTCTGTCCTCTCCCTTTCTCAGTACCTCCGTTGCTTATTAAAATGTGCAGTACAACAAGAAAAGGCAAAGATTATCCTGCTTCCCGCCAAGCAAGATGGCGTTCAGAAGGCCAAGGTTAACTGCAGCGTTTGGTTCCTTAAGCTTCTCTAATGCACAGGTGTGGCAAGACAATCTAGGATGAGGGCTTATAGCGGCGACTCTCTGTGGATGAAAACTTGACTTTAATTTGGGCTCTCCGGCTAAGATAAAGCCTTCTTCTGCTATCATTATCCCACTTATGTTTGTCTTCCACTCTCTTTCCACTCTGCCATCCAGCTGAGTGGGAAGAAATTCACCTGACCTTGAAGAATACTCAAAATCTGAAAATAAGGTTTTCAGCAGCCAGTAAAATACCAGACTTCTACTAACACTTGGAGCACACATGCACAGGACGGAGAAGGCTCTTAGCAGTGCCAGGTGTGAAAACCCGACATCCGGAGAGAGGTACCATAACTTGTCAAAAGCTAGGAGTGAGTTGGAGATGGGGCTGGGATTAGAAAGAAGCTATTTACTTTCTGGTACAACACAATGAGCTCCAGCCCTGTGTGATCAGACCCTTCAGGAGGGCCTCATTAGGACATAGGCAAATGCCTGCGAGATGCATCCAGTGCATGTAAAATTCTGAGTATGCTCAGGAAAAGCAAGCGCAAAGAGCTGTAAGGAAGAACCTCACGATTCTCGAGATCACAGGATCTCTGCCAGATGAGACTAACATTGAACTTTTCTACCAGGAATAATTACTCTAAGTCCTCCCAATCTAAAAGGTTCCCTCTATTGTTTCAGACCCTTGCATATTCTGTTGCAGATGGGTTACGGCAAATGAAGGTGCATGGACTGAAGACCGTCCTTGAACCCAAGGACTAACTTCCGCGACCCGCTTTTCTGTCTCCTGCACTCTACAGAAATTCATTTGCACCTGCACCTGCCCGTGTGCCTTGTCTGCCTGGCCCCCGAGGACCCGTGTACTTTCTTCCTCTGGTTAGAACTCCTCAGCCTCCAGGGACTGAAGGAAGTTGTGAGTGGGCAGGTTTGAGTCTCTGTGGAGAATCTAAACACAGCTCAGCACGGTTCGGCTTCTGCCATCCTTTTTTTTTTTTTTTTTTTTTTTTTTTCTTTTTTTTGGAGCTGGGGACCCGAACCCAGGGCCTTATGCCTTCCCTAGGTAAGCGCTCTACCACTGAGCTAAGTCCCCAGCCCCTCTGCCATCCTCTTTAGACCCGCCCTTCGCTGGTCCCAAGTAATCAAAATTAACGAACAAAGTTCCTCTCTTACCCAAGCTGTTCTAAAGGGATAACACTTCAGACTCTTCTCTGCCTTGAAACAACAATCTGGTTTTGTAAATGCAATCCATTTCATGGAATTGAGTAAAAATGTGAAATAAAATTATGCTGCAATTTTACAGAAACACCTGACAGGAGCTATTTGGAGAGTTTTTGTCGAGGTGTTGCTCCTGCCAGCACTACTCATGTTTTTCTTCATCTTTGAGAAATGATATCACCCAAATATTCCTTCACAGCCTGCTTACATGTGGGACTTTTTCTTAAGCCATCTCTATAGCATTATAAATAATTATTATCCTTCAAAAATTTTTTGAGCCAAATATAAAACAAAAAAAGATTCCAATGTGCTGGCTTTCCCCAATAATCTATGCTGCAGTTCTAAAATGCTGTCTCGGAATGATGCAAAGAGATAAAGCCCACACGAAAATGGAGAATCGTAAAAATGAAATTTAAGTTCTCACATACGAATTTAGTTGATCTTTATTCCCTGAATAATTTTCAGACAAAACACTTCATTCTGCCTCATAAAGATCATTACCTCCCAGAATTAAATGTCTGTGCAGTGCTTTTAAATGGGCTTCTTCTTAAAAAGTTCAAACCTTCCATGTTCCACAAGCTCAAAAGCCCTGCAGCGAGTGTTGCAGGAAAAAGTTGAGACCATGAATTTGTCCCTTTCTTTTACATGTGTCTACATACGGCAAGTGAGGAGTGCTTTCTGCTTTCTGCTTGTTGACATAGACTTATTCGACTTTAATTCTTCATCCATTCAAAATGGTTTTAAACTTTGAACCAACTTTGGCGGTCACCCGTTCAGGTCCTCGGGTGGGTGTTAGTGTTACCACTACTTTCTACGTAAATACCACAAATATATTAAGTTTAGAACTCCCAATGTTGAAAAATTAGAATATTTTATTAGGGCTATAAAGAAACAAAGCGTGGCTTTGAGCATTCTTTTGCTGAAAAGTGAGACAAAACAAAGACGCTTGAGATTTCTGTAGTGTTGCAGGGGGAAGCTCAGAAGTCTTTAGTGTTAGTGTTAGTGAAGCCTGACATCTGCAGAGCTCCAAGCTAGCTTTCACTAACTG
Organism: Rattus rattus; assembly: GCF_011064425.1. NCBI lineage: Eukaryota > Metazoa > Chordata > Mammalia > Rodentia > Muridae > Rattus > Rattus rattus. The sequence goes on from NC_046167.1 coordinate 37,069,528, forward strand.
GGAAACAACTCCAGATTATAACAACGTGGACAGATGCGAGTCATCTGTCTATCAAGGCATGGTGAGCCTCTTTTTATAATTTAATTTACTTTGGTGCCTTGGGTGGGGCAGTGTTTAACCACACATTGTCATGGTTTGGGTCTGAACTATCTCCTACAGGTTCTGTTTGAAGCTTGTTTCCCTGTCTGTGGTGCTGTCTAAGGAGGATGTAGAACATGTAGAACATTCTGTCTGTCTGGCAGAAATCCATCCCTGAGGGTAGGCCTTTTGAGGTCAATCCCTCGTTCCTGCCTCAGTTTCTGTTTCCTGTTTCACTATTGTGAAGAGGTCCTACCTCACACTGTTGTTATAAACCAACCCACTCCCCAGTGGCCTCTGTGCTATGATGGGCTGCAACTCTCCAAAACTGTGAGTCAAAATGAAGCAAGTTGTTTCAGGCACTGTGTGCTGAGTCTGAAAGTCGCTGATTCACTTGGTGACTTTACCTGTCTCTTCTTAGAAAACTTTAGTCTCTCTCTGGAATGACAGAGATGCATTTTAGATCCCCACAATGCTGGGGGCTGCTTGAACAGTATGTTTGCTTATATTTACTCTCCCATCAGATGTCAGGTGTCTGAGGAAGACTTTTTTATTTTTATTTTTTTAGCTTGTGTTCAATTCAGTATCATGTCAAAACTGTTAGGTTGTCTTGTCCTTGGAAGATTTGTAAAAAAAAAACAAAACTTTTTAGCTCTGTCTTAGGCATGTGCCTAGGGTAAGGGTTACCTTTAACCACTTGTTCAGGAATCAAATGTTGGTACATAAAAACATTGGATCACTTTTAGAAAGCAAGTTTAGGGAGACTGAGCAGTGGGCGTGACAGAGCCAGTTCTAAGGTGGTAAGTCCCTAACCTGCCTGCCTTTTATCTGTGTGCTCATCTGTTTGAGTCTTTTCCTATTTAGCCGCCACAAATGCCATCACTAGTGTCACCCTTGTGTTGGGGAGCCTGGATCGAGGCTTACCTGTAAGGAAGCTGTGTGGGCGAATCAGTATTCGAAGTAAGTGCATAAACGGTTTAGTTGGTTGTCACGGTGCCTAGGGCTACTCTGAGCCACTTTCAGTCTCACTGAGAAAAGTGCCCCATGTAAGTCAAAAAACAAGAGGCTCTGTACGTCCTGTGCGGCACCCCCGTCATTCTGTTTGAAGCTAATCTGTTAGGAATGCCATTAGGCAGTTAAAGTTACGTATTTCTGAATGCTTCTCTTCATTCCTCTCAATGATAGTAGACTAAAGATAAGCTTTCATTATTAGCCTAAAGTACCTATTTATTTCTCCAGTCTCACAGTAATAAAGTAAATATATAGCTCCTTTATCTTGTATCGAGGTGCATATGATTTTTAGGCTCTGGCATGAATTTAGAATACTTGTTAGTCTGTGGAGTAACGGATGGAGTCTGGGGTACAAGACTGGGGCTAAATTTCTTTGCCCTCCTAACCCCAGAGAGTTTTTAGAAAAATAAAAACAAAAGAGCAGAAAGTACTGAAGGTAGGACACTGTTGTATTCATAATATAGAGAAATAACCACCAGCCTCGTGGCCAGTATATGCAGTTCTCCACGGGGCTACAAAACTGTGCTAGTAATAATTTTAATTGGATGCTATCTTTGCTGCCTTCAAAAAGTATCATAAAATGGAGTTATTACCGGCTACAAGTGCACTTACAGTGCTGTCCTCTCACCAAAAGAAAGACATAACATTTATCCTTCGGAGGGCAGCATCAATGGGCTTCTATTTGTTTCCTTTACATGCATCCCCAGCTGCCTGCCATTTACTTCCTCTTCTCTAAGTCTAGGAGATCAATTTGAATTGGACACTGCAGAACGGGATGCTATGTCTTGCTGGCCTTCTGCCTGTGGGGACTGTACAACACCATGGGAAAGGCCACACTCTCGAGGAGGATGAAAAGCATACCTGTAGAGGGTTAGGCGGTGTGAGTGGTGACGGAAGGCTATGTCCTCCTGGAGATGGGGTGGGTTTCTGAGAGGGGCTTGAGCTCTGCTGGGTTGGAGACGACTGGTTCTGGTTCTGGGGATGGGAATGAGGTTGGTGCTGTTGAGGCTGAGTAGCCTGCGGCAGCTGAGCTGGGGCAGCTGGCAACTGCTGTGCAGCAGGTGGTGGCTGGTGAGGCGGGGTGGGCTGGGACTGCGGCGGCTGAGACTGTGCGGGCGCCTGTGGGGCTGGCTGTGGGTGCTGGCTGGTTGGTGGAGGAGGTGGTTGTTGCTGCTGCTGTTGCTGCTGGAGCTGGAGTTGCTGGAGCTGTTGCAGCTGGGAGTTCAGGGATGAGGTAGCTGCAGGAAGACAGGAAGAAAGGATAGTGTGAGACGGAGCAGTTATGATGTGTCCTGTGCACCCTGACAAAGGTTCACCTTACAGGGTGTTGTCCTCTCTCCTTGAAGCTCCTTGGCATGGCAAGAGGACTGTGGGACTCTGGGAGAAACAAAATCGTGTGTGTGTGTGTGTGTGTGTGTGTGTGTGTGTGTGAAAATTTTACAACTTCAGAGCAGCGTGTAACACAGCAGATATTCTCAAAGCTCTGAGCATTGCTTAAAAGCACTGCATTAAAGAGATGCACCAAGGAGGAAGACGGGTTTTAAGCACTTTCTCCCGCTTTCTCTTCTTTTCCATCTGCAAAATATACTCATGCTTTCAAGATTTGATTTAGATTTCCAAAGTTCAACCCGTTTAATTCTTTTGGTAAATGCTTGACTGGAGTTACGAACAGAACACTAAATTGTTAGCAATCTTCTTTCCATCCCCCATCAGGGCCATTAGTGGCATCACTTTCACTCGTTACTGCAGACCTCCACCAATTTGCTCAGACATCCTGGTTTAACGGTGTTCTGCTTTAAAGCGAGTACAGACTTCTCAGATTTTTTTTTTTTGAGCAAAAGAATCCTGTGTGATTCAATTATTTTTTTGCTTGCTGATCAAAGGCTTTCCCCCATCAATTAATTTACTCACTTTATATCTTGACACCCCCCCATCCCTCCCTTTACTTCACCTCTGAGAAGGGGAAGGTTCCCCACCCCAGGTACCAACCCTCCTTGGCACCAAGTCACTGCAGGACTAGCCATACCCTCTTCCACTGAGACCAGACAAGGCAATCCAGTTAGGGGAACAGGATTTACAAGTAGGAAACAGAATCAGGGTAAGAGTCCCCCTCCAGTTGTTGGGAGACCCACAGGAAGAGAAGCAGCACATCTGCTATCTGCTCTCTGTCTCTCTGTCTCTCTCTGTCTCCCTGTCTCTCTCTGTCTCTCTCTCTCTCTTTCTCTCTCTCTCTGTATTTGTATCTGTATCTGTATCATCTGTATCTGTATCATCTGTATCTGTATCTGTATCATCTGTATCTGTATCTGTATCTGTATCTGTATCTGTATCTGTATCTGTATCTGTATCTGTATCTGTATCTGTATCTGTATCATCTGTGAGGGTACAGTAGGTCCAGTCCTTGTATGCTCTTTGATTGGTGGTGGTTCAGTCTCTGAGAGTCCTAAAATATAGGGACAAGAAATGGATCAGAGACTAATGGAATGGCCAACCAATGACTGGCCCAACCTGAGATTCATTTCCCGGGCAAGAACCTAACCCTGACACTATTAGTGATACTCTGTCATGCTTGCAGATAGGACCCTAGCATAACTGTCCTCTGTGAAGCTCCACCTAGCAGCTGACAGAAATATATGCAGAGACCCAGAGCTAAATATTAAATGGAACTCAGGGAGTCTTGTGGAAGAGTCGAGGGAAGGATTGAGGGACGTGGAGGAGACAGGATTCCAAACAACAGAGTCAACTAACCTGAGCCCTTAGGGGCTCCCAGAGATTGAACCACCAACCACACAAGTTCTGAAACTGAAAGGATTGTGGTTGGTGGCTCTGAATGGGTTTAGGTGCTTCAGCATCTAAAAGAGCTAAGTGAATAAATTAACCCTTTAAGGTTTCCTTGAGTTGTGTATCTGTGAAAAGTTATCTCTGCACTGAACAAGCACCATTACTTCTCAGATGGTCATTAGCTAAGGCAGTCTCAGTTTTTAAATCTAGAAAAATACCTAGTATGAATGGTTATATAATATACATGCCCTCATACAGCAGTTATGCTGAAAATGCATGCATATTGAGTGCAGTCAGCAGGGTCATTAACTAATGTCTGCTTTTGTAAAGAATAATTTTATAAGAGACATTGAATGCCACATAGATAATGGTAGGGTGCCAGACAGGATGTAGGATTTAAAGGGACAGAGTTTTACCTTCTAGAAACTTACAGTGACTTTAAGGATATAATATTAATCCATAAAAAATGCAATTTGGAGGTAACTATTACAGAATCCCAGCAGAAGTATAAGCCATATTCATAATTGTTAATTAAATGATAGGTGGTGTAAACCTGACAAAAGAGAGCTAGATCTGTCATGGTGGATGTGGCTCTGTGTCAAGTGAACTGTGTCACTGGAGGAACTGGCATAGGGCTGGTGAAATGAAGCACGTTCAACCCTGGAAATCTCAAAACTTGAGATTTAGAATCTCATCCTGAGACTAGCAGGAGTGGAAATTTATCCCTCCCTACTTCTATGCCTTCCTTTGAGCATATAACCAAAGTGACCCCCAACAAGGTGGTCACAGGTAGTCATGTGGCTGGCCCAGTACCTGGCGTACCTAATGAGACTTCTCAGTACCTTAGCTTTCAGCCAATATCCTTTCTCCACCCTGGATATTCTCACCCCAAAATTATATAATTCTTGTTTCACCATGAAAAAAGTGTCTGTGTTGAAGCCCACCCTGAATACAGAAATATGCACAAGCTAAGATCTGCTTCATTAAAGGCTGTCAGAGAAGACCTTTGCCTAAATGAGTCATAACATAAGATCCTTGGAGAAGGCCTTCTCTTTCCTCACCCCCTAGTACTCGATTGTGCCAATTCCAGACTCTGCTTCACCCATCTAGACTGTTATGCAGCTGCATCTGGACACCCTGAGAGGGAGAAAGTAGAGGACACAGAACCACATTTGTTCAAAACTAAGCTTCACCCTCCATGCGTAATGGCATCTGACCCTCTGGAAGGAAGAGGTGGACTATGAACCCCACTGATTCTAGACTTCAGATAGTCCTTTTTGAGCTGGTGTCAGGGAGTTGAACCTGAAACTACATGGAACTATAGAAAGAAGGTTTCAGAGAAGGAAGTGAAGAGAGAGAACATCTAGCTGAAGAAACACCCAGAAATCATGACTTGAGTGACAATTATGGGGGAAGTTTTGTGACTGACTGGCTGAAACTAAGAGTCAAGGAAGTTTTGAGTCATCTAAACTTCAGAGACATGAGGTGATCCTTACAATCAGGCATGGCATATGTTAGATTTCAGATAACAATTCTTGTTTTCTCAAGGAGGGTGCAGATGCATGGGTGGGTTAGCAGTGTCCTCATGTCCTGGGGCTTGTATGTGACTCATTAATGACTCAGTCATCATCCTCATTTCAGAATGTTGAAAGCTCATTTTGTTATTTTCCCCTTGCTCTCTTTAATCATACAAAATCACATTTGATGAAAAACAAGAATCTCGAATCAATTCGGACTCTCAAAACCTCTTGCATTCTCAGATTCCTGGAAAAGTGGGCTTTGGCATCTTTTGTGGTATGGTTACAGACAGTGCAATCTGATTGCACCTTGTCTCCTGCCCTATTCAAACCAGGTGTGTCTAGGCTTCTTTCAAGTGTGGCATATAACAGTGCTTATTCTCATGGCTGCATTCAATACCACATGGTTTCCTTTGGATTAGAAAAGCATTAATCTAAATCACCATTTAGAAACTGGAAAGACTTTGGAATATTGGCAGGTAGGTATCGGCAGACAAGTGCAACAGACCCTAACCTACTAATGAGACAGGGTCCCAGATGTGTCTTCAATGCTCTGTGTTCATGTGCTCACATTACTCAGGTATTTCCTCTAATAGCAGCTTGACTGCAAAGGCACAGATATCTAATATTATAAAGCAAAACGAACTATGGACATAGAAAGTAAAAACTAAGAAAACTGAGAAAGGTTAAGGACATAGATGAACTACACAAATTATGTTCATAGATAATATGGTACTGGTGCACTGGGGGACAAAACTGACCCCAGACATGTAACATTCAAGATTTTACTATCTTTTGGTACTTATTTTCTATGTCTGGTTACAATACATTGAACAGGGCTAATAGTAAATATGAAATTTAGGCAATGAAAGAACACATATATAAAAACATTTCTTAAAATTTTGAAAAGGAGAAGGAAAGCAAAATTCTCTCAGACTCAGAACTTCCTAGAGAAGAGAGGTCTGTGGAAAAATGACTTCAAACATTCAAAATAAATAATTTAATATGACCAAGGAGTATCCAGAAGTCCTGCAGTTTGCTATTTGTTCAGTTTCTATAATTCAACTATGTATTAAAAACAATTCCTCATTTTGAATGTTAAGGTTCCCATAGTGAACCCTACACTTAAATAGGACCACACAGCCTGAATGATCAGTAGCAGCATTGTATAGGATGGGATCTATGTGAGTACAGTTCTGAAAGCCCAGAGTAGAAAGTGAAGGCGTCCACAGACATCCTTCATGTTCTTGGGGATTGGTTTAGTTTCCAGGACTTCTGTGGATACTCAAATTCATAGGAGCTCATATCTCCTATTTACAATGACTGTATATAACCTATGCAAGTTATGTTCAAAGGCCGCTGTATTACTTATAAGAGCATGATATGATTACTGTATTGCTAATTGTTACACTGTTTTGTCTAGAGAATTAAAATAATGGGGAAATCTATGCACATTTATTGGAGAGGGAGTTAAAAGTACTTTTGATCAATAGTTCATTTAATCTTCAGATTTAAGGAGACAGGATGATTGTTCCTGAACTTTAAATAATCCATGAAGTTCCAGAGAAATGCCCATGCTGAATACCACCATCATTTAACCTATGTGGTATGGTCTCTCTTGCCTTAAAGCAAGTCTCTCAGCTATCCCTATTTTGGTTTCTTTGGTTCCCAAGAGTCTCTGAAGGGAAGGCACACAATTAAAGAGTCAGAGATAGGGTCCACATATCAGGGAAAATATGCTGTATTTCTCTTCCTGAGTGGGTTTACTTAGATCAGTATATTTAAATTTCAGTTCTATTCATTTCCCCCTACAACTTTCATAATTTATTTTTTCTTTGTAACTGAATAAAATGTCATTGTGTATTTGTACATTTTCCTTATCTACTTGTCAGTTGATGGAAATCTGAGCTGGTTCCATTTTCTAGCTATTACAAATAGGACTGTGATGAACATGGAAGTAGAGGTGTCTGTGTAGTAGGGTACAGGTTCCTTAGGGAGTGTGGTGGTTTGAATACGCTTGGCTCATGAGAAGTAGCATTATTAGGAGGAGTGGCCTTGTTGGAGAATGTGTGTCACTATGTAGGTGAGCTTTGAGAAATCCAGTGCTCAAGCTCTGCCCAGTGTAGAGAACTACCTCCTGGCTGCCTTTGGATCAAGATGTAGAATTCTCAGCTTTTTATTTAGTGCCATGCCTATGTGGATGCTACCATGCTTCCTGCCATGGTGATAATGGACTGAACTTCTGAAACCATAAGCCTCTCCCAATTAAATGTTTTACTTTGTAAGAGTTACCTTGATCATGGTGTCTCTTTAAAGCAATGAAACTCTAACTTAAACAGGGTAATGTGGGGACATATTCTTGATTAATAATTGCTAGGCAGGCTATGCCATCCCTTGGCAGGCCATCTTGGGTGGTATAAGAAAGCAAGCTAAGTAGGCCATGGGGAGCTAGTAAATAATCAGCATTCTTCCATGGTTCCTACCTTGGCTTTCCTCAAAGAACCCTCAATGAATGCTGTGATCTGTAGGTGTAAGCTTTTCTCTCCAAGTTGCTTTTGATCATAGTATTTAGCACAGCTTCAGAAATGAAACTAATAAAAACAGTAAACTTAATTGCAAGAAATTATCAAATAAGTGAAGTAAAGATCTAGTTCATAGAAGGTGCCATTAGGAGAGGTACCATTGTTAGGGCTGAATTGTCACATAATCATTGGGTATCATCGATAAAACATTAAATTACTTCTTCCTTGATTGTTGAGATGGTTGTAGACAGTAGAACTGGAAGCTATCCTGGTAGTTTCAGGAATGGGTTTGGTGCTCAGATTGAGCATTCTAGATCAGTCATATCTCTTCCAAGAATACCTCCTAAAGGCAGGCTCCTGACTGAGGGTGGATATTTTCCATATGCTGCTACATTGATGGCAGTGCAGATTCTTAGTCTAATAAACATAAAATTAGTTGGTTAGTTTTGGTTCCTTGGAATGTCCAGGAAGACTTGTATTATAGAGGAGGAAAAGCCATGACCTTGGTATTGTTGACAATAAGTCAGAAAAATTCCACATATGTCAATCTTTCTGACATTGGGAAATAGAATTATCATCTACAAAGTTCACATTTGAGAATCTACCCAACCCAGTTATAGAAGAAGAAAAAGAAAGAAGGAAGAGAGAAAAAGAAGAAATCACATATAGAAAAATAAGGTTATGATTTTCTGTTGGGCTGTATTCTCAGCTTCCTAGGCTACAGATTAGACATGCCTGCTAATGATGGGTCTGAGGTTTCTTGTGAGCTGAAGTCATCAGATAGGGACTGCCCTGCTCTTACACACTTTTCTAGTTGTTCTCAGGACACAGGCACAGAACCTTAGGACAGGACCTGACTGTAAGAGCCTGGTAGAACCAAGATACTCGGATGAGTAGTGTTTGAATACAGAGAAGAGAATATCCTCAATGAGAAATAAAGTCAACAAATGCAGGATGGACTGCAGAAATTAAAGGGCTCTCGACAGGATCTAGGATAAGCCTCACTGAACACCGGTGGGCGATTAACTCCTTTAGATTAGCCTCTGAGGGGGTTTTCTTGGTTACATTACTGGGCGTGAGAAGACCTACCCTGAAGGTGACACCATGGGGAACTTCCCCCGGGGGTGGGGGAGTTTTTACCTGTTTGTCTTTGACCTTACTGATGAGCCTATCTGATTCCCAAGTTTGTCTATACTTTTGTTACTGCTGTCATTGAGGCCATGGTGCTGCCACCACATTTTTTTTTGCTGACATCAGAACTCAGTTCTTTTGCCTTCAATATAGACTGAAGACCAGCAACTCTCCAGGAATTCAATCAGGCCATCTGATTGAGGCTCTCAAGAAAGCCTTGTAGCTGGAATAGCTACTGACTCTCAGGACAAAGACAGCACTATGAGTTATCCAGACTACACTGTGTAAGGCAATCAAAAGAATTTAAAAATATAAATTCATTCTATGGGTTCTGAGTCTCCAGAGAACCCTAACAAATACACAAGGTATTCACAAGTTCTGTCTGGTTTGTTCTATGTTCTTGTTTCTGACTATTCCACTGACCTCTGGCTATAATCCTCTTATCTCTCAGCTTAAATTCTTGATTACTCATGGAGATTTGGGGGTTAATACTATATTTCTCACCCACTCCTCTCTCTCTCTCTCTCTCTCTCTCTCTCTCTCTCTCTGTGTGTGTGTGTGTTTGTGTGTTTCTGTCTCTGTCTGTCTCTCTCAAGCAAGCAGACAAAACAAAGAAAATGTGCAATAGCTGGACATGCATGTTGGATAGCAAGCTGTTGCTTGTTATCAGTTAGTCTCTTCTGTTAAGAACAGTGATGAAATCAGACGCTGTGGAGGGTCATTACTCAGCCCTCTGTGTATTGTTAGAGGACCTCAGGGCAGGAATCCTGCTGTAGTACACCTCATGACTTACTATTATTTCTCTATTTTTGCATCATTACATGCATTCACTTACTCAACAAATATTTACTGTGCTGGTTATTGTTTAATGGAGGAGACAGTGCCAAGCAAGGGCAACCAGATCCTGCTCTCAGGGGACAAACAGTGTGATAGGTTTGTCCAGAAGTGATAGTGAATTTAGTGTCTGGAATAGCATATGTGTACTAATAGAACAAACACTAGACATTATGCTATGCTAATATGCACAATTAATTATTGGTTTCTGATTTGATAAATTTATATTATAAATACTTTTCTATTCAAAATAATGTACACAGAAGAATACCCAAGCAGAGGGAGACTATTCATGTTGAGAAGGAATGAAGCGAGTGGGTCTTTTTAAAACTGACTTAAGGACCCCACCAAAAGCATGGTGAGTAATGATCTTTCAAACCCCCTTTATCCTAGTTTTTCTGGAGTATACCTAGTTGTAGGGAGAGAAACAGTGTCAAGAAAATAAAAACAAGCAACCTTGAAAATGTGGTAACTGAAAGAAGCCATCACAATATGAATCCACTAATAATTAATGGACAGAAGAGGTGAATACAAACAGGAAGCAGAGGGGCAGATACTAGGGTCTGAGTAGGAGGAGTGTTAATTCTATGGCTAATGGCTATGGAATTTTGTTTGGAGACAATGACAAAATTCTAGATCTAGATAATGGTAAAGGTTGGACAATATAAGTAATGTGCTCAAGGCTACTATGCTACATGCTTAAAGTCAATAAAATAGCTAATTTTATTACTTTATTTAGAAAAAGATGTCATCTTTAGCTCTGTGTTCACATGCCAAGGCCCAGTCTACACAGCCTGCGTCCTCATCCCCTCTCATAGCTTCAAGGTCTAGAGTCTGCAACCTTGTCTCTGGGAAAGGGCTGTGCTCAGGACTATTTCCTTTTATCTGCTTGACTTCAAGTCTTATTAGTGAATTTCTTTAGTCTGTTCTTTGAGAGCACTGAGAGGTCAGTCTGCTTAGCGAGGAACACACTGTGCCCATTGGAGAGGCATAGGCTCTGCAAGGCCAAGAGGTATCAGGATGTTCTGTCAGGCTGAGGAAGCCATGAAGAGCAAGCCAGTAAACAACATTCCTCTATGACTTCTGCTTCAGTTTCTGCTAAGTTCCTGCCTTGAATTACTGCCCTAACTACCCTTCATGATAACCCCCTTTGACCTCAAGTGCTTTTGGTCATGGTGTTTATCACAATAATAGAAAGCCGACAAAGACATGCATATGAGTGGTTTCTGACATGAAGCTGTATTTGAGGGAAGTACAGTAAAGAAACTGCCAAAATGATCACTCCATAGTATGGGAAGTTGTTGGTTTTTTTTTTTTTTTTTTTTTTTTTTTTTAGATATGAGAGTGAGGACAGAAGCATTTTGAAGAGTCCAGATCACAGATCAGACAGATCAGAGAGACAGGAGAGAGAGAGAGAGAGAGAGAGAGAGAGAGAGAGAGAGAGAGAGAGAGACTGAAGATGTCCAGGAGATGACATGGCCAGGAGTATTTGTGAAAGAGGGGAGTAGGACCAGGAATAGAGAATAGAGACAGCATGGTAGTTGGATTATGAGAAGAGTGAGTACCTGAGAGAAGGAAAGCCTGGGAGCCAGAGGGACTTTATGGAAGAGAAGGAGGTGAAAAGGGCTAAGATGCTAGAGGGAGTCTGAGGGAGCCTGGAGGCCACAATGGACCTTGATATGCTGATAGGTGCCACAGGTATATCAATTGGAGAACCATATATCTTTTGTCAGTGGTAAAGGAAATGACCCTTTGGCAGACAGGAACCAGCTTCACACGTAACTGAGGAGTGCTGGCTGTTATTTAACTGCTGGAAATCCTCCTGTCATCCATCTTGAGCTGAGCCATATCCAATCTTTGAGTGTGTTGGCTTGCCCTTTGTGGAGATATGTCCATTGGACCTGACAACAGGGTCATTTCTAAGTCATGTAACTCACACAATAATGATTTCTAGATATTCTGGGAAGTTTTGGTTGTTCTGCACACAGGTGGAACACAGTGTGGGGTAAAAATAACAGTGTCTTGTATTTTAGAAAGGGCTGCCACTGAATATCATGAAGTGGCTTTCAAGACAACTTAATGGGTAGAAGCTATCAGTGCTATGCTGTGCTACACAGAGAAGGCTCAGAATGGTTCCACAACCTTCCCAAGCACATACAGCTTGCCAATGCTCCCAGTGACTCTGTAATAAGGTGCCAACTTTCCAAAGCCAATGAACAAGCACAATTGCATTTACAGATGGGGTAAACCATTTCCTGTAAGGGTTTTCATAAAAGCAAACACTCATTTGTAAATAAATGCCCTATGTGGCCATGCTCTTGAGACGGGGGTACAAATACTTAGAAACACAGAAAAGTATTTGTTCAATGATGTTATTTCTTGAGGTAGTGTCTTTACACATAATATCAGCCCTACTGTAGACAAACCACCTTTTAAAAATCTGTGGAGGGGAAGGGAAGTGTTCATTCTGAGGATGGGATGCCAATCTGAGTATGAATGTGGGGTTTTATGAAGCATAGGGGTGACAGAAGGGGACAGGTAAGATGTGTGGTGGAGAGGGAAAGGGTCTCAGTATAGTCACCCTGATATCAAAGCTCTCTAGAAGAACGGAATATGCCATCCAGTATGATTTGACTTAATAAACTAAACATCTGTGCTCACACCCCTTAGACAGTAACATCAAATCAAACTGCACCAAGATGTAAGGAAGCAACCATTTCTGGTCCCCATGAGGACAAGCACAGCTTCCTCTCTAGTAGATGAAAAAAACATAGATGGTTAGGTACAGGATTTTGGAAATTCACAGAAGGTGAAGACTTGAGGGGAAATCTGCTATTATTCTCGGCCACAGTCAGAAACAAGACACCTTGATGCTGCCTTAGGGATGATGGACATCTGTCTCCATCTGGGCTTAGTTTCAAAATATGGCTGCATAGGCCCTTACCCTTTATTCTCCTCTATGCTTTTAAGACAGAGATCTACACAGACTTGAAATGTCTAGGGTAAAGAGGACAATTCTTCCCCCAAAACATCAATTCCATCAATACATATTTCCATCAATAGCGTGAATGGATAGGCCAAGCTTGTCCCAGCTTGATGGCTTCCACCATGTCCCATTTTTGGCTATGGGCCAGAATTACCAAGGGAGCTTGTTAAAAAAGAGGTTCCAGGGTGGCACAAAAACCAGCATTCTAAAAAACATTCCCAGAGGACCAGGAGACGTCCCTAGGGCTCCTAGCAGCTTACAAGAAGTATGTTGGTCTTCTCTTCCCTTGACTGTCAGTTGTGCCTACTTCCTTATTCATCTCCATAGGAACTTTAAGAATATTTCATTCAAACAACTTGCTAGAGGAAAAAGTGTGATGGGTTGAGTAGAGAAGGAAACAGACTCCTGGAATTCAGGTGTTCGTTAGTGGGTTTTGTTTTTCTCCCCTCTCCTGTATGATAATTCACTAATCTCTCCTGCCTTTATTGAGAGTTTAGGATACATGGTTGTTGGAGTACATTTAAGAAGAATGAATTACGAGACATATCAGATTGATCACTACACAGGGAAGGTGAAAGGGGAGAGCTGAGCTTGGGTAAAGCAGAAGGAAGGGCTGGTGATGTCAGAGAAGCTGATGACACAAATGGAAAGAGAGCCCTGAATCCAGAGGCCTTTTCTGAGATCTCTTCACAGAACAGCTGACCTCCTCACTACCTAGTCTGGAAGAATGGATCAAAGCCAGATCTAAACATAGCAGAAAAATAGTCTAAAGATTCTGCTTTAAAAAAATTGTAAAAGCCACCTGGAAAAGAATCAAGATTTTTAATGTGTATTTGAGCACCTCGGAGTAAGAGTCTTTCCTTACACTTAGCTTTCCTTACACTTTCCTTACACTTGTTTAAGCTATTAATCCACAATGTCACTGCGATGTGGAGCTCTTCCCTCAGCTCCCCAGTCCTTGGGGTTTCTACTCGCATTCTTACTGAGTGCCAACCAGTATTAAAGAAACAAGGCCTACTCTGAGTAACGTCTTCATGGAATTGAAGAACACCAAAGAAAAATACATTTTTTAAATCTAAAAGGATTTTGCAAAAAAAACAAAAAACAAAAAACAAAAAACAAAAAACAAAACTTGCCCCCAACTGAGAGTTAGGAATCTGGCATCATTACCACGAGCTGCCTTTTATTAATGAGACTGTGAATGAAAGCAGAGGAACAATGCCTTCGAAATTCTGAGAGAACTCCCCTTCTGTAAAGAGCTCTACTGCTAGACTTATTTTTAGGGTGATGAGCTTTTCCCGATGAAAATTAAGTACAGATCTATGAAACTCTTATTTTTGCCCTAAGAAGCTTGCCTGGATTAATCCACCCATCTGGCTTAGCCAGTGTGAGGACAATGATAAGTTCACACTTAATGGAATCTTTGAGTGCTATAAACACCTTTGACAAAAATTAGCTTATACAGTAGTAAATGCATGTATACTTCTTAATAAATGTAGCTTCCTTGAAAACAGTGTTTCAGATCATCTATACAAAAGGAGGTAGAGAAACCAAAAGGAGCTGAGGATAAAAGGTAGGATATCAGTCTTCATGAGGAATCAGGACCAGCTGTGGTCTTGCCAATTCATCCCTGGACTCTGAGACAGCAACAATGCTATAGAGAGCAGCTATTAGGAACCTCGTATGTCTAACTTCTCCATGAGCCAATAGGTAGAATGATTAAGGTGAGGAAATGTAGTTCTATTAATACATGTAAGATCTTCATTAAGAAGGGGAAGGTCTAAAAACTTCTTCCCTGATGGTCTCCATCAAATTTTTAAATCCTCTTGTGGTGTAAACATAATATCACATCAAAACCTTAAAGATCTTAACAGGCATTTGAAATTGAGTTTCCCTGAACAGCTCCTATGTGTTTCATGATTGGCTTGACCCAAGTTTACATAACCCTGTAGGGATTGTGTATGGAAAGTTGATTATTGATGTGAAGTCCATTTGCCTTATGAGAAGGCCAGTTTACTCACCTGGGAATTTTAATCCAGTGTCCTGCAGTTTGCAGTAGACTCCTGAAGGGGCGCTGGGAGTGTCCCTGAGAGTGACTGCTCAGGCTTAATCAAGTTGTTTGATTAAGCATGCTGAGATTCACTGACGATTGCTGTGTCTATATCCCCATTGTCTCGATACTATGTGAGTTTAGTACAGAGAATACATTCTGATGTATTGGGAAGTTCATGTAACACAAGCCCATCCGTTTGACAATGTGAAGAACAGTTGTCTATATTTCTGGCTGTCTCTTCTTAAGAAAGCTAATTTACTTTTTGCTAGCCACTAAAAAATTTAAATTGCTGCTAATACTTATTGAACATGAATTCTCTAGGGGAAAACTGTACTTCTTTTATTAAGGTACAAGAGAATCCATATTTGCTAAATGAGATGAAGGATAGAAGGAAAAGGGAGAAATGTGCTGTGTTTCTGTGCTAATCAAACAGCTGCATGGTTCTTTAAATGTAGAAGGCAGCTCAAGCTGCAGCCTGACTTTTAAAGCATGAAGATTCACTTTTCATTTCAAATGGAGATTTGCAAGGGGAAATATTACAAGCAATTCAATGGCTACTGCGCCTGGTTTAAACACAGCCCTCTGCTCGCTCACATTTCTTTTAGGCGATAGACACATGGACCACTGCTTATTTTCATGGTTGATTTAAACCATCCTCTCTGCCAGTGTGGGGCTTATTCCCTACAGTTATTCTCCAGTGATCTGTCAGTTCAGATTTAAAAAATGTTAAGTGACAACGATGCGGGGACTGATTCCCTTAGAAGGTCTGGAAGCTCCAGTGTACACTAGGAGATTTGTTCCTAAGAATCTGACTACGTTCTCTTTGTAATTCCTTTTGCATCAGCAGCAGTGTGCCTTATCTGGGCTGAGCTGAAACTCCCTGAACAGCCAATTCAATTTTGTTCCTTCACAACAAATTTAGGATTGCCAAAAGCTTTACGGGTCCACCTGTGTGGGAATCATACCTTTGTCGTTGTTCAATGACAAGGCAGGACATACGTCCTCTCGCAGGTGAATAAAAATCTAAGACTCGAGTTTAGGGCCATGGACCGCCTAACACTGCATGGCTTCAAAATAAACAGTGAAGCCCCCTGAAGTTGAATCTGTTTTTATGTTTTGAGATATAAGACCTTAAAATGCACCCCTGTCAAACTCGTTTAGATTTTTAAAAAGAAACTTGTTGTAAAAATGACCATGCATGGTGAAATGTTGGTTAAGTACAATATTGAAGGTTAATCAGGTTATGTCATAAATGTTATTGTTGTCTTAATTTCTCTTCCCACCTCTGCATTTGAGTTCTTTAGTTCCGATGAATATTATCCATTTATATTTTTCTTATTTTGTCCTGATTTATTAACCATTCAGTTCAAACAATTTTAAAAGTTTTTATATATAATAAATGAGAGAGATGTCAGCTCAGCTTTAGTGAAATACACTGATAGTAGTTACCTGGTAGAAAACATCATTAGAGAAAGAACCCTAGGAAAATTCATAAAAGAGCAAGCAATACATGCTGGAAAGTAAATGCACATCTCATAGATTTTTGAAAAGCATGCTTACCTTGCATATATGAGGTACAATAGTAGTACATTTACATTGTCTCTGATGCAGGATTTTAAAGAGAGGATAGGACATATGTACCAGTGAGGACAGGTTAAGCTACATTGTAGTGGCATCTTTCTTAGGGTGGGTTAGGATCCACTGTAGTAATGATGCTTCTTTGGACAGATTAGGATACACTGTGGTATCTATTAATCCTTTCCAGAAGTTAGAATACACTGTAGCAACATTGCTTCTTAAAGTCTCAGTGCCAGAGCCTAACAAGCTTTATTTTTAATTTTTTTACATCATAGGAGGCAAGGCTTTAGGATCATCACCGACACTTGGTAAAACAATCACTGTCCTGATATTGTCAGGATGATGCCAGGAGGGAAGAGCCTCGGAGGGAATGAAATATCCTGGCATTGCAATAACCCCATCACTTTCTCTCATCATTCATTGTCATTGGCCAACACAGGAAGTGCAGTCAGCTCCCAGAGGGGGGAACCTGAAAACTGTGAGCAGCTTCACTAAACCCTTCACGGCTCCCAGGAGAGTTTACATGTTTATTTCATTCTTTTTTTCCTATTAGTTTAACCTCATTATCTTGTGTGAATTACTGAGAAAGCCTATAACTGGACTCTGATATCTTACTTACCTAATTATTCACTCCTTTTCCGTTGCCTAGAATTTTCTAAAACATAACCGTTGCACATGTGCGTACACATGCACACACATACACAATTTGAGCAATTGTTATTGCTGTGGCTTTGAGACAGGATCATGCTAATGATGTTGGACTCATGCTCTTTTTGCCTCACAGTCCTGAGTGCTAAAATCACAGGGCTATGCCATGTCTGGCTCATCTCATTGTGCATTTTTAAGATGATACATGCTTGCTCCTATAGTGAAGAATAGTTCAATGCTTAGCCACATATTGAAGGCTGGGTGCATTGTGCTTCCAGCCTCCTTTTAGACACTAGCTATTATGAGAACTTTCACTTTAGTTCAGAGGTATCACCTGGTGGTGCTTGGTTGGCTTGGGTTAGCCAGTAAGCTGGGGAACCCTGCTCTCATACCTATGAAAACAGGACTGTGAAACCATTTGAATTTGTTGACAGTTCCTAAGAATAAAATCAGAAGATCCTCCGCAATACATGTATTGACTGTGTTCTTTAAAACTACACAGAATGTCTGGCACTCCCACCTTGTGGGGAACTAGAACTAAGCGGCAAATGCTCCTCTCTGGCTCCTATGAGGGAATACCCAGTGTATCTTGCATTATAATAATATGCGCTTCTCTGATTGCCTGCTGTCTCTCTGCTTCACCATCTTAACATCGTATATACTCACTAAACCATGGCCTGTGACCACTGCTGAAACCTGCAATGTGACTGGCCACCTGTTAGCGTTCTTCATGCCTAATGTGAATCATATGCTTTCTCTGGTTTTGTTCACGAAGGAAGTATGTCATGGGAATGGATTAATGAGACCACTGCTCAGTTTTGGAGGAGTTAAAATACCCATCATGCAAGGAATGACAACGGATTCTAGATCAGTGGTTCTCAACCTTTGAGTTTTGACCCTTTGGGGGTTTGCATATCAGATATTTACTTTACAATTCATAAAAGTAGAAATTTTACAGTTATGAAATAGTACCAAAATAATTATATGGCTGGCAGTCATAGCAACATAAGGAACTGTATCAAAGTGTCATTTCATTGGGTTGAAAACCACTGCTTTACAAAATATTGCTGGTTTGTTTTTATATACAAAGTCAAGTTCCCATTCTCTTTAAAATAACTGTGAGCTAAGGCAGTGTCTGTCACACATCTGTGTCTTAAAAGTTCAGTAGGATAATTATATTTCTAAGTAGGAAGTCCCTAAAGGAAGTCCCTAAAGGAAGCTAGTGAGGCTGTAAGGATTTAGCATTTGACAGTAGGCTATAGGAGCTTAAAGGCGGTATGAGAGATACTGTTGACAACTGTGAACTTCTGGAAGAGGAGAGTTGGCTCTCTCTAAGACAAGTGCTCCTGATAAGTGGATCGCATTTTAGTGGAAGGCCACACATCCAAGAATATTTGGGCAGCACAAATTGACCTGGTATGTGGAGAAGAAACAAAGTTGGGTGGGAACGGAAGGGGATAGATGGAGGAGTTGGAGGACAGAGTATGAATCTGATCAAAGTATATTGTATGAGATTCTCAAGGGACTATTAAAAATATTTTAAAATGTACATTCAAAGAGGGAACAAAAAGTTTTGAAAGCCCTTAAAGTTTATCTAGATAGACAGAGCAGTGTTTCAGAGGTATAAAACAAATCATAACCATAGAAAAATAAAAAATACTATTCCAACCACAATCACCAGAATTCTACCCAATGAGGAGGTATATAATAGAGCATATAGACTAAAATGTCTGTATTGAAGGTTGAGTTTTTATTATGTTCAGGCTTCTAGTATGTGGATGCCAACCAGGCATGACAACTGTACTGTTCTCCTGAGTGAGCTCTGGTAAAGGGACAGAGTTACTTGTGGATGTGGGGCCCCACAGTTCAGTTCTTTCTCCTATTCATTACCATGTTCCACTCCTCACCATTACCAACGTGTGCTCTGTTCATAAGTGAAACTTGGTGGAGGCATAGGACAGATGAGCACAGTCACACACGTTCTCTTTCTGTGGTGAATTGAAGTATTAATTACCATCCCTAAGCTGGTGACAGGGATGCCATTCTAGTTACTCCATGGGACATCTCACTCTTGTTTGCCAGGAATGAGGTAATAGCCCTCTTCTGCTCCCCAACTCTTCACCTCTGACCTCTTTCCACTTTGTTTTTCTTCCTCCACTTCTCCATTGCATTACTTCACTCCTCTGAGCCCACACCCACCATTTACTATAGAAATAAGTTAGTGTCACTCTCACTCTCATCACAGAAGCTTCCTTTTGTAGTTGTTAGTAGTTAATGTGGAGAGTCACAACAGGTCAAACTGTTGTGAGCATGTGACCATGGGGTGTTCAGTCCTGAATCTGCATCATCCCCTTTATGGCTCAGGGAAGATGGTGGAAGATGGAGGGGAAACAAAGCAAGAACCAGAGTTTGGGGAGGGATATCGTGAGTAGTGTCTTCTGGATATGTTAGTGGCGAATTCACGGCAGCTGTGCTTATCATGCGTGGGAGAAGGGCTAGTGATGCCCCGCACTTCACTGAGGTTCAAAAGAGAAAACCTCAAAGTAGGAGGGGATGGTTGGAAAGAATAATTTCAGTGGAAGAGGGGACGAGAAAATAAATAAATGCTCCAAACTCAGTACTGCATGTATAAAGTGTCAAATAATAAAATGAACGAGTTAGTCGACTTACCAGGAAATCAGCAGCAAGGCAAACATAAATGTGGGTTAAACTTTGATTCTGGTACTGTGTACTGTGTTCACATTCTACTTGGGAAAACAGATACAAATATCAATTATAGTATCATGCGATGTGTTCATACTGTTTCTTCTTAGATCATGACTTTCATTCTCTTTTCACTTCTCCAAAAGTTTGTATTTCTGTCCTTTGAGGCCTCACTTCAGTCTCTCACTTCAGTTGAACTATTGCACATGGCTTCCTGGGTACAAATTGAAATTTTGTCTTGTTAAGCTTAGTTTGCCTCCAGGTTTTTATTGTCCCTGCCTCCTAAATTTTGGGATTATGGCACTGTACCTCTATGCCTGGACCATGCTTGACTTACCCATGATTCCTTTGGGCTTCTGAAATGGTCTCCCCAACACTGTCACTCTACTGCCTGTCCCAAGCTGTTTTCATTGATTGTAATTCTACACTGGCACTATTAGATTTATAATGGAGTTCTTTCCCAATAAATCAATTGTAAATTGAAAGCATCTTGTCAAAACGCATCTAATACAACTAACCTACCTTGTCTATGTTAAGTATTCTCAGGGTACTTATGAGCCTATATTTGGTCCAATTATGAATATCTCAAGTAGTGGGCTGAAACAGTGTTGCTTCTGCTGTGATCACAACTGTGGCCCAATCCGCTCAGCATGGTTAAGATTCACTGCATATTGCTAGCCCAGGGCAAAGATACAAATTCAGAACTTAAGGAGTGGTTCTACTGAATGCACATTGCTTTCATACTATTGTCACCTTGAAGAATTAAAATGGAATTTTGATGGAGATTGCACTGAATCCGTAGATTGCTTTCAGCAAGATGGCCACTTTTACTATATTTATCCTGCCAATCCATAGCATGGGAGATCTTTCCATCTTCTGAGATCTTCACTTTCTTTTTTAAGAGACTCGAAGTTCTTGTCATACAGATCTTTCACTTGCTTGGTTAGAGTCATACCAAGATATTTTATATTGTTTGTGACTATTGTGAAAGGGGGCATTTTCCTTATTTTCTTTCTCAGCCAGTTTATCCTTTGAGTAGAGGAAGGCTACTGATTTGTTTGAGTTAATTTTATATTGAGCCACTTTGCTGAAGTTGTAGGAGTGAGTTCTCTAGTGCAATTTTGAGGTCACTTATGTATACCATTATATCCCCTGCAAATAGTGAAATTTTGACTTCTTCCTTTCCAATTCGTATCCCATTGACCTCCTTTTGTTGTCTAATTGCTCTGGCTAGGACTATATTGTATAGGTAGGGAAAGAGTGGGCAGCCTTGTCTAGTCCCTGATTTTAGTGGGATTGTTTCAAGTTTCTCTGCATTTAGTTTGACGTTGGCTACTGGTTTACTGTACATTGCTTTTACTAAGTTTAGGTATAGACCTTAAATTCCTGATCTTTCCAAGTTATCATGAAGGGGTGTTGAATTTTGTCACATACTTTCTGAGCATCTAATGAAATGATCATGTGTTTTTTCTCTGAGTTTGTTTATATAGTGGATTATGTTGATGGATTTTTGTATATTGAATCATCCCTGCATTCCCTGGGATAAGCCTACTTTATCATGATGGATGATCATTTTGATGTGTTCTTGGATATGGTTTGCGAGAATTTTACTGTGTAATTTGGCATGGATATTCATAAGGCATTGGTCTGAAGTTCTCTTTCCTTGTTGGGTCTTTGTGTGGTTTAGGCATGAGTGTAATTGTGACTTCATAGAACGAATTGAGTAGTGTTCCTTCTGTTTCTATTTTGTCAAATAGTTTGAAGAGTATTGGTATTAGGTCTTCTTTGAGGGTCTGATAGAATTCTATACTACATGTGGTACTGGACTTTTTTTTTAATACAGTTAGAAAGAGCAATTTACAAATTTATTTGGAATAACAAGAAACCCAGGATAGCGGAAACTATTCTCAACAATAAAAGAACTTCTTGGAGAATCACCTTCTCTGATCTCGAGCTGTATTACAGATCCATAGTAATAAAAACTGCATGGTTTTGGTACAGAGACAGGCAGGTAGATCAGTGGAATAGAATTGAAGACCGAGAAATAAACTTAGACACCTATGGTCACTTGATCTTTGACAAAGGAGATATAATCATCCAGTAGAAAAAAGACAGCATTTCCAACAAATGGTGCTGGTTCAATTTGAGGTCAGAATGTAGAAGAATGTAAATTGATTCATTTTTATCTCTTTGTAAAAAGCTCAAGTCCAAGTGGATCAAGGACCTCCACATAAAACCAGATACATTGAAACTAATAGAAGACAAAGTAGGGAAGAGCACAAGGAAAAATTTCCTGAACAGAACACCAATGGCTTATGCTCTAAGATCAACAACAACAAATGGGTCTCATAAAATCTCAAAGCTTCTACAAGGCAAAGGACACTGGCAATAGGACAAAGAGGGAACCACCAGATTGGGAAAAAATCTTTACCAATCCTACATCTGATAGAGGGCTAATATCCAATAGATACAAAGAACTCAAGAAGTTAGACCCCAGAGAATCAAAAAACCCTATTAAAAATGGGGTCCAGAGCTAAACAAAGAATTCTCAACTGAGGAATACTAAATGGCTGAGAAGCACCTAAAGAAATGTTCAACATCCTTAGTAATCAGTGAAATGCAAATTTAATCCACCTTGAGATTCTACCTCACAGCAGTTAGAATGGCTAAGATCAAAATCTCAGGTGATAGCAGATGCTGGTGAGGATGTGGAGAAAGAGGAACACTCCTCCATTGCTGGTGGGACTGCAAGCTGGTACAACCACTCTGGAAATCAGTCTGGAGGTTCCTCAGAAAATTGGACATAGTAGTACCTGAGAACCGAGAACCCAGCTATAGCACTCCTGGGCATACACCCAAAAGATACTTCAATATACAACAAATGTACATGCTGCACTATGTTCATAGCAGCCTTATTTATAATAAATAGCCAGAAGCTGGAAATAACCCAGATATCCTTCAATAGAGGAATGGATATAGAAAATGTGGTACATTTACACAATGGAGTACTACTCAGCTATTAAAAACAATGCCTTCATGAAATTCTTAGGCAAATGGATGGAATTAGAAAATATCATCCTGAGTGAGGTAACCCAGTCACAAAAAACCAAAATGAAACAAACAAACAAACAAACAAACAACAACAACAAAAACCCACACATAGTATGCACTCACTGATAAGTGGATATTAGCCCAAAAGCTTGGAATACCCAAGATACATTTCACAGACCACATGAAGCTCAAGAAGAAGGAAGACCAAAGAGTGAATGCTTCAGTCCTTCTTAGTAGGGGGAACAAAATACTCAAGGGAGGAAATACGGAGACAAAATGTGGAGCAGAGACTAAAGGAAAAGCCATCCATAGACTGCCCCACATAGGGATCCATCCCATATACAGCCACTAAACCCAGGCACTATTGCTGATGCGAAGAAGTGCTTGCTGATCTGAGCCTGATATAGCTGTCTCCTGAGAGGCTCTGCTAGAGTCTGACAAATACAGTGGCAGATGTTCACAGCCAATCACTGGACTGAGCACAAGGTTCCCAATGGAGGAGTTATAGAATGGATTGAAGAAGCTGAAGGGGTTTGTAACCTATGAGAAGAACAATATCCATCAACTATACTGTCAGAGCTCCTAGAGCTAAACCACCAACCAAAGAGTATACATGGAGGCACCCATAACTCCAGCCCCATATGTAACAGAGGTTGGTCTTGTCAGACATGAGTGGGAGGATAGGCCCTTGGTTCTGTCAAGGCTGGTTGTCCCAGTGTAGGGAAATACCAGGGCAGGAAGGTAGGAGTAGATGGGTGGGTGGGTGAACATCCTCATAGAAGCAGGAAGAGCAAGGATGGAATAGGGTTTCTATTGGGGAAACCGGGAAATTGGATAACATTTGAAATGTAAATAACTAAAATATTCAATAAAAAAGAAACTGAAAGAAAAACACTCAATATAAACAAATTAAAATGAAGGCAAGTTGTGTTCATCTATATGTACTAGAACTCATCTAACCTTTCTGTGCTCCTCTCCTACCCCACATAGCACACAGGAAATGCAAACAGTGGTTATGGGAGCACTGAAGTTTTCAGTTTCCGCCAGACCAGATGTGGTAAAACAATAGTGGACCATCTCAGAATGCACTAGAGAGTCTTGTGCAGACAAGACTGAACAGATCTAAACAATGAGATCTCAGGGGTAGAGTATCAGTGGCCCCAGGGGCTCTGTGGTGAGAAGTCATGATTGACAGGTTTTAAAATACGCCTCCTCCCCATGAAAGTATCTTTCGGAAACAATAATTCTTAAGGTCAGTGAGTGTGCAGGCAGCCAGGTAGACACTCACTTTCCTAAAATGGCTGGGTACGAGTGGTGATAGAGGAGGAACTGGAGTTTATGTGGGGAACAAGGAATGGAAGTTGGCAGAACACTTCCCTATGGCAGGAGGAAAGGGAGTGGGAACTGAGGGGAACCAAAACTCCTCTCTATATAAAGGTAGAGTACTGTTGATTGCCCGCATATGTACATCCCACCTCACAACACGAAGAAGTTTGTAGTAGGAGTGACAGAGGAGGTTCTGGGACACCCTTGAGCTGTCATGGAAGCAGGGGAAAGGACAGCCTAAAGGGGTCAGTCTAAAATGATGCCAGTATCTAGACACATAAGCTTAGAGGATCTAAGCCATGATTTGTTCTTCCTCAGGGAGCATGCTTTTCCCTTTGCAGCAGACCCTAAGAGCTGCTGATTAAAGGTTGCTGTCTTCTTCTTCCAACTGCCTGTGTCTGAGCCCAAATCCTTTTCTGGAGAGAGGGGTACATTTTCCCTTCTTTGTATACATTCATTCAGCATACAACACATTTTTATTGACCATATATCTCAGAGTCTATCAAGCCTCGGGGGCAGAACAATCACGTAGGGATAAAAAGGCTGGTTAAAGGGCTCTACTCCCACGGGCTTTATTACCCAGCTCTCCAGCGGAGTGATAAAAGGCTTCCCTTAAGCAATATTTTGGTGCAGGGGTCTTCAATCCATGCTTGAAGCACTATCTTCGAGTTCTAGGCACTGGGATTGGTGAATAGGCTGCCACAAAAATCCATGCTTGCAACTTACCCTTAAAAACAACCATTTATGCAGATAGTCAGTAAATCACTGACATATGTGAGCACACATTTCTTTATTTGGTGGTACTGCAAACACAGGGTGGTAATAGAACTAGTGTCAGGAGCCAGAAGTGGGGTAGTGTAGGTTGATGTCTTTATGCAGGAAGGCAGGTACAGGATAGAACGAGACCCGTCATTGGATGAGAAGGAAGGATGGGTGGGAACAGAGTTTAGAAAGAAGAGAAGGAGCTGGAACAATGGGGAGGAGTGGGGAAAACATGGTGGCAGATGTTAAGGTTCTTCTCTCGGCATAGATACAGGTTGTTATGAATAATTTTAAGGGATGGGTGTATACAGTATTTTGTGTGTTCTAGATGGGCAAATTATATCTTATCAATTAGATTTTTGTGTGGTGTGTTCTTTCATGTGGAGACTTAATTGAGTTCAAGAGAAGGTGTGGAGCTTGACACGGAATTGGGATGTGTACGCCTGGTGTGGTAACAACCCGCTAAGGGAGCTGTGAGTGAAGCAGTGCAGCAAGGTGTCCGGTTGGAATGGCTTGTGACTGCCCAGCATGGAGCCACTGGGATAGAAGCCCCACAGTGCTATGTAGTCTCAAGCCAGTTGGTGCTGGCTCTAGCATGGGATGAAAGGTTACTAGTTTTTGTTGTTTTTTTTTTTTTTTTAATATTTACCGCAACAGGGTAGAGGAGGGTAGAACACAACACACCTGCGTGCACCACACACACACACACACACACACACACACACACACACACACACACACACACACACACACACACATATGAGGGGGAAGGGGAGGAAGAAGAGAATATGTCTAGAAGAAGAGTTTTTTAGAATGATGATCATCGAGTCCCACCCACCCCTAAGAAGGAGGGTTTACTCACATTCTGTGAACTCTGTAAGAACCAGAGTTGACAATATAGTCCTTGGAACTCATTAAACCCAACCTCACTCTTGATGAGTAAGGAAAATGAGAACCAGAGCCCTTAAATGCCTTGCTCAGAGAGGAGGGTAGGACTGTTTTTCTCTATAGTTGGATTTATCTCCAGCCAATAACCACTTACCCAAAAGGAGACTCCAACTGGCTTAGAGTTCTAGAGACAGTCCTGTATCAAATGTTAAAATCATTATAAATACAATATATGTTTAAGAGAATGAAATAATTTAAAAGACCTGTGAAATTTTCTTTCTGAAGAACTATTTTATTGAAAATAATGCAAGCAACTTATCCCTATGGTAATTTATTATGTTGTAGCTTCTGACTATAAATTATTAAAACTGAAAAATGTCATTGGTACAGAAATTCAATTGTGTATATATATCTTCATTTGTTTAGACAGCATGCATTCACCACATGTCTGTTATGTTCCTGGATCCAAGCTTTAGTTTCCTGATTCCTCATTTGAATCTAGTGGGAGTACCAAGTGCATGTACAAGACCATTTTGTTAGCATTTGCAGTTAAAAAAGAAAAGATATCAAATGGTAAGCCCCCACTAGTGTTCACAGAATCACCAGCATCTTGATCACCTCAACCTACAAACCCAGTGACATGAGTGGTACTGGATAGGTATTTAAAACAGAAAGCCAGATAAACCTGGATCCTGCTCGTGAAATAAAGCATGCTATATTTTAACTTAATTGCCTTGACAATTCCAACTACTGTTACTTCTGGTTTTTTTATTTCCAGCAGAGTGTTGCAGACACCTTGGAGTCTTGACTCTTGAACTGATCTCAACCGACTTCTTTCACTTTGACTGGAAGGAATTTTTCACAAGAATATCAAAAGGTTAAAATAAGCCTTAGTTGTTTTGTCAAATTGCTAATGTTTTGCCTGTAACATTGGAAAGATTAATGGCTGCATGTGGGTGCTGTAGAGCTAATGAGAATGGAAATATGTGAAGCCCTAGGTCACTCAACCTAGGAGCCACAAGAGAAGGTCTCACTTCTTTCCCTTTGGGTCTCCTAACCTGTCAGCATTCCTGCTGCTGGGGAGTCTGGACTATCCTGGCAGGACATGCATGATGTAGGTGGAGGGGTTGAAGAGGAAAAAAGAAAGGGGATGGATTAAGAAAAATGAAGGATCACCCAACTGCAGAGTCATGAGGAGTGACCTTGAGCACAGGAAGTTTCCTGCTGAGATGATGGAGGACAGAAGTGTCCATAAATAACTAGGTAGTTCTTCGTCTAAAGCTTTAGAGTCATCAGCCCATAAACATAAATAATAACGTTAAAACCCTAGTCGACCTTTCACGGAGAACTTACTGTATGCCACATGTAACCTCTTTCCATCCCACACGATGGGACTAATGAGAAGTGACAAAGGAGGCAAAGTGATACTCCCTTGGAAGAATTAACACTGTGATTGCTAAGGAAGTAGTTGTAAGTACAAAGATTACTGCAGACAATTTACACAATTAGAGTAACACACCTCCCTTAGATTCCCAAAACTGTGCAGAGCTCAGCCACTCCGTGAAGAACAGGCATCCAGACCTTCTTTCTAATCTGGGAAGTAGGAATCTATCATGGATATACAGTGAAGGCTTTAATTCAACACCACAGAGTTTTGGGGCTTGCTGTATCTTAATTGTGACCACTGGAAACTTTATCTAGTTCTACTTTTTAAACATGTGGGGTTGTGTAATTGGATCTGGAGTTTGCAGAGGAAATTATAATAGTAAAAGTTTTCTGAATGTAAAACAAACACATAGTCAGTCCGAGTTTGTGGCCATGCTCACCCATACTGCATCATGTGACTTCTGAACACAATAGTACACATGGGACTCCAATGACATCATTTCACAAACTACCAATGAACACTACTTCAAACACACTAGCTCAGAATCCAGACTGCTGTCTGTGATGAATTGTAGTGTTTCTATTTTACATACAATGTTTCTGGCTCTTCTGGAAACATGAAGTTTTATATTGGAAAAGTAGGACTTTTAATATTTTCTTCAGCATATAAATATCAAATTAATATTTCTCTGAAGTATATTGTGTTAGTATATTTGATTTTAAAAATTGTTTGAAATGCTGAATTGAAGTTTGTGAATATTTAAGTGAATTTTTCTTGGGATAAGGATAGAATTTTAATAATTTATAAAGTAGCCATAGACGTACTTCTTCCATTTTTAAAAATTTCACATTTATGTAAAATGGTATTCTCAGTACTTGTAATTATAAAATAAAAATACAGGTCAAGTATGAAGGCCTTTGAATATAATCTACATCTTATAGTGTCAAATAGATAAGATTTAATTATTAATGCAAAAATTAAGCACATTTATTTTATTAGTATACACATTTGCTTTCATCTTTAATAAAAGGTAAAATTATAATCCAAGGAGCTGTTTCAAAATAAATTTCTTAGCATTTATTATCAGTAATGCTTGATTCATATATCTGCTTTTATGCTTATAATTCTGGGGTTGCAGCAAGTTTTTTTTTTTTTTTTTTTTTTTTTTTTGTGAAAAGGGGTCATAAGTGAATGGGAAAAGTTTTAGAAGCCTTGACCCAGGCTTTCTTTGGGAAGGACATCACTGTCTCGTACTATGGCCAGAGGTGATTTTTAAATATTTACGTAATTAACTATTTAATTGCATCCCAAATGCTACCCCATCCCTGTTGTGAGTAAATTTAAAAAACATGCTGGCTCCTTTGCCGGGTCCTGCAGCTCAAGTTCCCAGCTTAGGTCAGAGATCAGCTGCCAACAGCCTCATTTCTGATTTGCTGGTTCCTCCTGGCTCAACTCCACCAGCTACCACCCAGGGACAGCAGGGAACTGCTGTCTGAGCTCTACCTGCTACCTCTTTCTCCCAACTAGCTTTGCCAAGCTGCTATCAACCGCCCCATCTTCTTTCTTCTGCTTACCTTAGTTCCGCAGAAGAAAAACACCAGACCACTTTATTATTTTAAAACCAGCCAGATAACACAATAGCTGGTCGAAGAATCTCCTGCTCTGATCTTACCAGCTAACAGCTAGCTCTTGATAACCTCCTCGGCCCCAGGGGGCCACATGCCCTAGGTGCTCTGAGGCCTTACATGTTGTTCATGCTGCTCATTCCAAAGCCTGACGGAAAAACCTGCTATTTCTTTTTTTAATTTTTTTTATTTTTTATTTTTTTTTATTTCTTTGTTTCTTTTGTCTTCCTTCTGGGACCTGGAAGTCCCACCTTTTCCCCTTTGCCCTACAGTTAGCTTTTGCCTTCTTTATTGACCAATTAGGGATACAGCACCTCTCTCTACATCCCCAGGCCAGGTCCTGTCTCCCAGAGTTAGTCCTCCCAGCTTCCCTCCCCTTCAACTCTGAGAGAGTAGACTCCCCCAACCACAGTATCCTCCATCCTGGTGCATCAAATCTCTTCAGGATTAGGCGCATCCAAGAGGTGTTTTTTAGAACTGGATCTTTTACAGAATCAGGAGGCTACCTGCTATCCCTTCATAAGAAGATGAGAAAGGGAATTCTTTTTTTGTAGACTCAGTTCTCTCTAATACCTTTGCTAAAAGTTAGGTCCTAAGTCATGAAAATAAAAACATTGATTAATTTAGGTTCCACCTTTTAAAGCCAAATAAGTACTTTTGAAATATAATGACTATGTGTCTTACAATTTGACTGTTACATTGAATGCTAATGTAAATGTAGTATCTTCTTAACTAGACTCTACTACCTGGAGCATGGAGCATCACAAGTTCAAAGACTGCCTGGCTACAGAGTGGATTCAAGGCCATCCTGAGAAACCTAGGAAGAATCTGGGTGTCTGTGTGTTCTATATTCTAATGAACTTATATTTAATCCCTGGAATCAACCAATGTTTCTCTCTCTCTCTCTCTCTCTGAGATAGGGTTTCTCTGTGTAGTCTTGGCTGTCCTGGAATTCACTCTGTAGATCTGACTGGCCTCTTGAACTCAGAGATCTGCCTGCCTCTGCCTCCCAAGTGCTATGATTAAAGGCATGCGCCACCACTGCCTGGTTAGTGATCCCTAGAATCTTAAAAACAATACAAAAACTAAAGAAAAAGAAAAATGAAGGAACAAACAACCGTACCTGTTTCATAGTAATAATTTTTATAACTTCTCAGGAAAACTTTGACCTCTCACCGAAATGTCCAGAAAATAAGTAGAGTGCTAGACTCTACTTATCCAGTCAGTTAAATGTTCCAGTGTTTGCTGTGTTCCAGCCAGTCACACAAACAGCAACCTATATCCCTAAAAATCTAAGTGATGGGGACAGAGGAGAAACAACACACGTAAAGAAGATAGGATACTTTAAATAGTTAAAAATTCAAGGTAGAAAGTCAGAGCGGGGTTTGGGGAGAGAGAGAGAGAGAGAGAGAGAGAGAGAGAGAGAGAGAGAGAGAGAGAGAGAGAAAGAGAGAATAGGTAGAGGACTGACTTGTCAACCAGATGAGAGGGCAGAGCATTCTGATGTGGAGAGGAAGCCCAGAGGCTGAAGCATCGTGCTTGCCAGCAATATTGCAGAGACGTGGGCATCAACTGCCTAACATCCAGGCTGAAGACTCTGGGATGGAAGGAAGGCAATAGCAATAGTGTGGAATGAGAGGGAAGCACTCCCCTGAGTCAGATGCATTCTTTGCCTATCACTTGGCTGATTTTCCCTACTGGTAAGAGGTTTTCTAGACTTTTATGTAGCAGTGTCTTTAGTGTCTGTGTGACATCCCACCTTAGGGTAAAGTACTTGAGTTGTTCTGCCTTTCAGAACTCTGTGGAATTTGCCCCATTTGTTCTGGAATTGTTTCTGTGGAGAAGCTGAAGACAAACCACTTGTTTCTGATGCCTATCTGCTTGGAGAGACAACATTTAAGTTCAGGGGCCTTCCTCTCGAGCATTCAGTAATTTCCCCCAGAATATATGTTTTAAAGCTGATTCAGCCCTTTTTTATTACTAGATATTTTTCTATGTCTTCTTCTGAAAATCTGTTATGTTTTTGCAGGACCAGCAATCTCTGTTTTCCAAGCTGTTTTCTAGTTTCTGGGATATATGGGGTTTGCTCTGGTTTCCTTGCAGTGAGATATGTGGTAAAGTTAATTCTGTTTCTGGCAGTGTGTATTCTATTATAGTCATTTCTAATTTATTAATTATTTTTCCTATTAATCTTTTTTATAAAATGTCAACGTTATTACCCATAATGTATTTTTGTAGGTCCTGGACTTCTTTATTTTTAAATGCCATCCATTGTGATCACATCTTCGAGATAGTTTTCACCGATTTCATGCCCTCTTTCATTTTCTTTAAAAGTTAGTCTCTCCTTTAGATTTTCTTTCTTTTAGACTAGAATCTTAACTGTACTTTTCATGCTTTTTTCCTTCATGCGATAACTAGCCTTCTACAGCCTTACTTACACTTGCAGTTATGTGTGACTCTACCTGTAAGTATAGTAATTTGTGTTTCTGCCCCATCCTTAGCTACACGCCTGTAGCTAGCTTACTGTATTATGTCTAATGTTGTCATAATACTTATCCATCCATTAGTCATCAAAACAGTTCAACATCTAATTTGTTGGACACCCAGTAAGTACCAGGTTAAAATCTTTGTCTCTGTAGAGTTTCCACTGTAATGGAGGGAGACAGGATGTAAATGATAAGTATATGCAGACACACCATGTAATATGGCAAAATGTGTGGTAAGGCCAGGTGATCAAGTTACCATGGGGCATTAGAAAAAGTGAAGGTAAGGTAAAGTTGAATACATTTTTGTATAGGGAAACCGTGGTTACTTTTTATATATATAACCAAAAGTATTTTTTTTTTTATTAACTTGAATATTTCTTATATACATTTGAGGTGACCATCCCCCTCCCCCTCCCTTATGGGTGTTCCCTCCATGCCCTCCCCCCCATTGCCCCCCCTCCCCCAACAATCTAGTTCAAATTCCAGCAGGACCCAGGGCTTCCCTTGCACTGGTGCTCTTACTAGGATATTCGGGTGCTCCTATGAGGCAGAGTTCAGGGTCAGTCCATCTCTTTAGGTAGTAAACAAAGTATTAGGTGACCACTCTCTTCTCTCAAATCTCTCTCTCTCTCTCTCTCTCTCTCTCTCTCTCTCTCAACCTTTTCAAGATCATGTGGTCCTCAGAGGTTCAGATGAAGGCTGGGACACCCTATAGCTTGAGTAATGAGGTAGAAAAAGGGGTCAGCTGTGACCTTGGCCTGCCAAGCCCTCTTTGCTCTGCATATCTTCACCCTCTCTGGTACGCTTTAGATATGGTTTAAGTGGATCACCCCAAACTTCACGTGCTATAAGCTTGGTCCTTGGAGTCATTGTGTTGACAGACAGTGGAACTTGTAGGGAATGGGTGGGGCCTAGTGTGAGGTGCTTATGTCTTTGGATACTGCCTTGGAAGGGACTCATTGAATTCTTTTGAGACCCTAGAAAGTTTCCTTGGAGGAGGGTTATGACAAACACCTTCATATCTTGACTATCTTGCCCTGTAATCACCGCCACATGTATCCAGAGCTGTCATTGTGGCATTCTCTTCATGAGGCCTTCATCAGAGGCCAAACGGATCAGGCCACTGTATTTCGTCTTTTTAACCTCCAATTGTGTTATTAAATCATTTTGCTTTACAGATATTTGGCTGTGGGAACAACAACCGATAAAAAGGATTAAGTTAGGTGACAAGGAGCTCTCAATACCCTTAGCTGAAGGATGGGAAAAGGCAGGGTGCTGATGAGAGATTCTGAAGGGAAGGGACATGTCTGGCTTCCTCAGTGACGGCAGACTCATGTCTGAATTTGTGTGGTTCTGTGAGATCACAACTGTCCTGCTTTCCTTCTGAGTGGGAGTGCAGGACTCAGTGCTGTGCACATGACATTTATCATTCATGGCATCACAAAGAACAAATTGATAGATAACAATTTCCTCATTTTGAAAACAGTCAATCTTAAGAGGGCTGATCCTCATTTTGGTCTGTAAGGACATGAAATATGAATGAGTCTTATGATCAAGTTTGTGCTTGTGGATGACCACTCCCTTTGTGTTAGAGTCTTATGAAACAAAAATGTAGACATTTGTGCATAAACCTGCTTGTCTTTAATGACACAGTAGGCACTTTCCTAAGTGTTTGCACTGTTTAAAAACTTACTTCAACTACTTTTCAACCCTGGAATGTGCTGGGTTTTTTTCTTCTCCTTAATATTTTGATCCAATGCACAGGTCTGAAAGGCTTCCCATCTCTTACAATTTTTTTCTTTTTCTTTTTCTTTTTTTGCTCACTGTAGAAAACTGTGAAGTATTGCATGGTGGGGCTGCTGACTCTGGATTGCCCTAGATACTGGCAATTCAGAACGAAGGTCCAACAGTAACCTTAACTTTGCCTTCTTGAAGGGTTACAGCAGCCTTTTGTTATGTGATCATATCACCCAGAAGAGCTAAATTCTGCATCACCATGCTGTCACTCCACTTACAAAACGCTCTTTGAAATCAATGGGGTTCTGGGCACGAAGGGGCCAGGCACAGTGTAGGAGAATTGGGCTCCATGCATTCACAACTACAAACTGACACACACACATATGCATTTATTAGCTGCTAGGAAAGGCTTAAAAGGCTACAGCTTAGCTACCTGATGGTGACTTCTGAAGGAGCTATACAGAAGAAAGGAGTGTAGGTTCTCCCACTATGTAAGCCACATCCTGTGTCATGTCACTAACTCGTACATTTGTTGGATAAAAGCCTACATTGTACAGTAAAGGTTACCTTGTGAAAATGACAAACGTAGGCTTTGTCCATGTTTTATGCAATTAAAATGTTAACCTTGGCACTATACTACCTTTTCAGTTTTCTTCATATGTCCTTCAGTTTGCAAATCTGAGGAACTTTTTCTTCTGGCGTGTGTGAGGTATCTACAGTGAGGTACCCTCTTTCCTGTTCGTAGGAAAACTACAGATTTATGCGTAGTTATTAGGACTTGGCTATCCCAGATGGTGGTATTGGCTTCTGTTTGAGATTTCCTTCAGTATCTGTATTTCTTCCTTTTTCCATTAACGTTTAACAAGATAGACCATGTCCCATGCTACTGGGTGATTTGTTTGGTGGAAAAAGAATGATAGAAAAGGCTGGCCCTTCTAACACCCAACTGGTAAGTAGAATCTCTTGTGGGATTTTTTTGTTTATAGAAGGTTCCTGATTTCTCCTTGGAGAAGCTTCATTGGACCACCTGGGACTCCTGATTTTCCTTAACTGTAGCTGTCTTTGCATTTATCTCTGTAATCTGTGCCCTGCCACTTCTCCTTTGCTCTTACCTTTAAGCAGGGCATCTTTATTTTCGTCTACACAAGAGAAACAACATGACGGAGGGAAGTTGACATAGAAAGTGCCTTTTAATGACTGGTTGTGTTACAATAACATCCTCTCAGAAAACCTTCAACAGGTAGTGAGTTGGTAGGTTCAGATCCCTTCCATGGCTCTGAGAGATGTACCCCCCCATCCCCAAATATCCATATGATGACATGTTTAGAGTTGTCTGTGTTTGTTCTGTCCCCACTCTTCTCTTTGGTAAGGTAGCAATAGAGGTGATTATGGGCATTTGTGAGGACACTGGAGATGTATTTAGTTTTGGTTTAGTGGGATATCTTTGAGTTGGTGTTTGATATCTTGGTAAAGACAAGCATCATTCATATGACATATCTTTGTGATGTGTATAAGCATTTTCAAGGTGGCACTTTCATTGGAGGATGGTGGGTAATGGGGGCAGCACTTGAAATGTGCAAGCCCAGAAATTGATGTGTATAAAATTATTCTATCACTTACAAGTCTAGCCCCTAGCATGAAACTAGGGATTAATAAGCAGATTAATCATCATAGAAGGATCTTTCAAAAATCTCTATAAACACTGATATAACATACTTTTTGTTATATGAAGAGGCATTGGAAAGGTAGTAACAAAAACTACAGGCAACATTGAAGAGTATGGGAGATTATGTTGGTGGATTTGTGATGTTTCTGGCTATTTCAACTTTTAAATTTCTATTTTGCTATAATTTTCCTTAACTCTACAAATACATATTGCCTAATCTTGACAGATCCCTAAGTTACATAACCTTTCATTATTGTAACTCTAAACCTGCCCATCCAGAAAGGATGTAATTTACTTAATGAAACAATTTAATTTACTTAGCAAAAAAGATATTTTAAGTGTGATCAACTACCACTTGTCTTTTTATATATGAGCTAGTAACAGAAAAGGCTTACACACTTATTTCTTCTTGAATACACCCACTGTACAGCCAGTGGTCTTGCTGTGTTAGCCTTAACACAAACGTTACAGAGAGAGCAAGTCCAACTTGGACTCTAATCGTCAGTTATTTCAGGTCTTTAGGAGTTTGTTTTCCAAATAATTTCCCAGAACTTGACTCTATTTTTCCATCCTTCTGTCATTTGGGGAAATGATCTGGGATCTTGAACCAGCATGGATTCTGCATAATGGTGATCACATGTTCCAATTCATCCTCATTGAGCTCTCCAATCTTCTTGGTGAGGCCAGTGGTCTCTTTTCTTGAGACCTTTTGTCCATACCCCTAATGGCATCAATAACAGTGAATTTGTCTGTTGGCTTATCGATGTGACTTGCTTTTCTCAGGAATCACTGCAAACAAAATAGCAGCATCATGGTGACATATGGTCCTCTTGTGCAAGAGCTTTCAATTACCTTAAGTTAATTTTAAGAACTGGAAATCAGTTCTTCCAAGCCCATTTACAACTACAACTGATATCTGTGGGTCATCAACTGGTCAATATACTGAACATTTTAACATCCTCAAGTATCTCATGAGTCATTGTTGCTAACTTGATTCCAACAGATCCCTTCAAAATGCCTCAAAACTGTATAAGACAATTAACATTGAAGAAGGAAATAGAAGAATACCACTTAATTCAACCTGAATGGAAATAGCAAATAAAAAGAGGCTACATAGCATGGAAACTAGAAGCTATCAACTCAAGTTTAATAGGAGTTCCCAAGTCCAAGAGTTACCATGAAAAATGGAGCTTCATGCATGCTAGTAACATTTATAAATCACATGCATTTCTGTTATGAATTAAGATATCAGCTTTCAGCTATTCCTATTGTCATAATTCTCGGCTATGACAGACTTATCCCTCTCTAAGCACAATCTCAAATGAACTCTTTATTTGATAAGTTGCTATGGCCATGGTGTTTTGTAACAGCAATAGAAAGATAACTAATACAGAAGATGAGGAAGAGACCTGTTGCTATGACAGACCTGACCCTACTGTTGTTTGGAGGGGTGTGGCAGACTTTGGGACTTTGGACTAGAAAAGCAATTGAATGTTGGAGTTTAATAGAACCTCTTAGAAGGATCCAGGAAGACAGTGCTGATAACAGTTTGTACTGTGAAGCTTCAAATCAAAAGGTTTCAGAGGGCAACAATATTAGCAACTAATCTAGGGACCTTTCTTGTGATATACTGGCAAAGAATGTGGCTGCTTTCTGCCTTTGTTCTAAGAACTTGCCCAAGGCTAAATTTAAGCAATGAACTAATTTCTTTGGTGAAGTCTAATTTCTTTAGATTTCAAGACAAACTAATATTAACTCTGATGTAGGATTACTAGTAACCATACAACACAGAGAATACAGATATGCCCTTAGTACATACCTTTACTTCCAAACAATGAAAATAAAGTTAGTTTTTAGAAGGAAAACACCCATGTTTGAAAGTGATGTCTAATTGAGTGGCAGACAAAATGAGGCATCAGAGAAAGATTTGACAAAATAGGATATGCCTAACTCTCACAAGAAGAGAGAGGAACTGTAAGTTACTTAACAGATCAGTGCAGAGAGACAGAGAGAGAGAAGGGGAACAGTTTTACTAGGACAGTTTTACAAAGACAGGTTGAATAGAGAATAAGCTAGACACAGGTAAAGAGAGAACAAATCAGAGAGTGATAAGGAACCAGAGGATTAGAACATATTGCCAGAGTTAGTATGAGGTCAAGCAGAGCAATTCAAGGAGAGGCCGAGAGAGAAGTCATATTAAACCAGTCAGCTTGGAGAAGAGTTTGAGTCAGCTGAGTTGAACCAGCCAGGAGAGCTCAGAAAGAGCTAGAAAGGGTAAGCTTATTAAAGAGTAAGTCTCAGAGGCTGAAAACATTCTAGGCCTGGATTAGATTGTATGGATTCTAGAAGCTTCTTGGACTTGGCTTAGGTTTGCAGCAGAGACAGCAAGACTCAGAGATAACAATTACATCATGCAAATAAAAGATACTTTTACAGTTCTGAGCTATTATATGTTGAAAGTATGTAATTCTCTTCCTTCTTCCTTCCTTCCTTCCTTCCTTCCTTCCTTCCTTCCTTCCTTCCTTCCTCCCTCTCTTTTTTTTCTTCTTGGTTGAACCTTTAAGAGTGGAACATCTTTCTAGGCTAGAATTTGATTTTTGATTTCACAATTGGCTGCTATTAAACTGCCTTGAGTCTCAGAAGAGCATTTGGATTTTAAATAATGTTGAGACTGAAAGACTGTGGGCATTTTTCGAGTTGGATCACACTTTCTTTGTATTATGATATGGCCATAAACACACAGGGTATGGGTTACGGAGTGAAATGTGATTAAATGAGATGTCCCCCATAGGCTCAGATATCTGAATACTCAGTTTCTAACTGGTGGAACTGTCTGGGTGTGCGTAAGAAGTGTGGCCTTGTGGTTGTATTATGCCACTAGGAGAATGCTTTGAGGTTGCAAAGATTAAGTAATTCTCAGTTCACTCTCTCTGTACTTGTGGTTTAACATGTGCTCTCTTAGCTGTTCTTGTTACCATGCTTGACTGCCAAAAACATGACTGAGTTAAAAAGTCAAAAGCAGTGAATATACAGTAGAATATAATGATAAGTTTCAGAAAGAGGAATTGGAGACTGTCAATTGGTTCCTTAGCAGTGTGATAACAGTGGTAGGGAGATATAAGGGGAGGGAATGTAGGTTATGGAGACCTAGGCTTAATTCTTTTAACAGTTACTAAGTGTTGTGTTTCCTTATTCATAAACAAGATCAATGGTATCTACCTGTAAGGGTATTAGGAAGAATAGGAATAAGGCTCTGGGTACCTTGTTAAAAATAATGGTAGATCACCAAGGACTGATAGGATTATCTCCTTTGTTGGTTTATGATACTACTACTACTGTTCTAAGGTCATTGCCTTAGACTCATCAGTAATAGGTGTTTTTATATGCAAGCAAGACTTTATTTTCAACAATGCTGAGTGGTTACTAACTGGAAGTTTTGGGTCTTATTAATGTGTTGAATACTCTTTACTTGTGAACCTGGTTTCTGTTTGTTAGAAGCATGGGGATTTCAAATATTCTTCACAGATATAAGATTTAATGAACTAAATTCACAAGTATATCATTTTTCTCTAATATTAAGTAACTGTAGAGAGAAAGAAAAGAATGAAAAATAGTAATGAGGGTTATTCTCTAAAGAAAGGAACTTAGGTCCATCTTCCTAGGGTGGTTAATGAATTTACTGTTCTATTACTCCCAGCCCACCCAAAATCTTTGGAGGCTTTCTAAGAGCATATTTAGCTCACTTCTTTTTCCTTTTATAAATATTTGTTGGAAACCATGTGCATGAGAATGTAAGGCTTCAGGCTTCAAGTGTTCTTAGGAGACTGAAGACCATTAGTGAAGATCTGTTTACAGTGCTACATTTTCAGAGAAGTGTACCACCACCAATTTATGGTATCCATTTCTCTTTATATTGCACTTGCACATATGTCTTCTCACCAGAATTGCACATGGAGGAGGGGGCTATTATAGGCATCTCCACAGGTAAATAGGACACCTGAACATCTCAAACATTCAGTTTTGATGACTGTAACTATCATAGAAAGCCAGAGAGTCCAGGGATATCCGACACTTGTTGCACAGCAGTTAAAGCCCTACAGTGTGGCATAAACACGTTTGAGCAGTCTGATTTGTCCTGCCCTTGTGTTAATAAAACCCAGTACAGAATCCTGTTCTGAATATCTTATTACATACTATGAGCTAAACATAAGAGAAGCACATTTTAATGAAATGCATTTCGATTTAGAGACAATCTTCTAAAAATGTGAGATAGGACTTCTTATTGATTAGAGCATAGGAAGAACAAACTTTGGCATATCATCATTACTAACGACAGGCCCTTCAACAAGGTTGAAGGTTGGCTTCTCTGAAAATAAAACGAGAAAGAATTGTTTTGTAATAGAGTCATTATGAAGATTAAGTACTATGGGTATATTTCAGCACTATTGTGTAACAATAGTAAATGTTGTTTTCTGGTATATAGACACAGATAGTGTTTTACATCAAGCATATTAACATGTGACTTTATATGACTATAGCATTGAGAAAAGGTTTCTTTGTGAAGTCACAAATATTGACCATGAACTTTGCTGGGTAAGGTTTAATCTAAATGATATTGCGTGGTTCCACATTGCAGAACTTACTATTATATTCCAGAGTCCTAAAACAATTTCCTTGGGGATTTTTAGTCTCAGGATTAGTATCACTTTTGGGTCACTATCAAACCAAAGTGTCTGACTAAATTCCATATGACTGGTAAGTTGGAAATGCTTGTAGAATAGTAAAACTAGGGCAGCCTTTTCTCAGCACAGTGGTGTGTTAACTGTGTCTTCCTGTTTACCTGGAGTATCCTGTATGCTCCTCTCTGCATGAGGAGTTTCTGTCCACACCAAAGGTGATGATTTTACTTATTATGTCCCAGGCCCTGTTTGCAATCCAAGTTGGTTGAAAATTGCTTCTTGGTTTCCTTCCCCTGTTTTAAATTTACTTTGCTCTGAAAAAACCTTCTGAAACTTGGAGAGATCTCAGGATGTACACACTTAAGATGCAGGTCCCAGTATACAGAGGTTTGGTAGGAACTGGTTCTGAGGTGTCTGAGGACCCTTGATTGTTCAGATGTCCAAGACACCCAGCAAATGTTGACACCAAAGATGTTGATCTAAATAAACTCTCAGAAGGGAATTCCTGTGGATTTATTGTTCTTGTTATTGTTTATTTTTGAGACAGGGGCTTATGTAGCCCAGGGCGGTCTTGAACTAACTAGCTAACTCCTTATTTTTCTGTTTCAGCTCCAAAGTGCTGGGATTATAGGCATGTGCCACCATACCCAGCTATCTTTCTGTAGCTATAAATTTCTCCTTTTCCTGTGATGCTCTGATCTTTTTATTTTTTGTTGTAGAAAGTATTTAAATCTAACCCAGGGTTTCTACCCTGCGCTGAGCCATTTAGTTCCCAGATAAGAGACACATAGCCTTTATATTTATAATAAGCCTTAAACAGCACAAGAGCTGGGCAGATATTTAACCCTTGATGTTTGTTAGAATCTACTCTCCTATTGATAACCCTGAGTTATTGCTTACTATGCTTCATCTGGGCTGCTCTTAACTCCAATTGGTTAGCCCTCAGGGCCATGTTTTGATGGCTTACCTAGCCACTGCAGCTTCTCCTCCCCTATACCTTCTCCTCCTCCACAAGGTCCTCAGTCTTCGAAGATTTTCAACATGGGTTCATTAGTCTTTGAAATGCTTAGTCACATTTGATATTAGACAAATATCACTAAAAGGGTTTGTACAGGTGTATGATATAAAGAGTGATTGGATTAAATTAATCTAATTCCTTGTTTGGGATAAAATGAGTCGAAACAAAAGAAGAATAAGGTTGACTACAACAATTTTCAAAAAGTTAAATAGCTTCATTTTGTTCAAAAGAGAGCAAAAATCCTCTCTGGCATTAAAGGCTGGCTGACAGGAGACAGATTTCCATGCAAACATCTTGTTGGGAGTTGGGTCTGCCAGAAGGAACAATTTCCTGGAATTTAACAATGCCTTACAAGGTCAGAGAAATACTCAAGGAACCAGCTTGCCTTCCTACCTAGACACCCCAATGGATTTAACAAAATATATGCCCAGCTTTATTTCTATCAGTTTCCAGCCTTTGCCCTGTGTCAGCCCTACTCACCCTCCAAGCTGCTGAGCTGCCTGCCTCCAACTGTGATAAATGCCTAGCCACCTTGTAGGCAGAATGCACATTCGGTCTCCAGGTGAACCTGCATTTCCCTGATTTGCAGATTGCCTTTATACCTGAGTTAAACTGCTTTTGCTTTGATCTCAACCTTGTTTATGGTTTTCTTGGTTCACAGACATAAGAAAGACCTGAACCAGGTGCTGTGAGAGTTACATTTCTTAAGTTCTTTTTTCTGGGAGGGATTGGAAAGGTACTTCTTTAGAATTAATTTAACTTCTCTCTTCCTTTCTTACAAATAGATCCCATGTCCATGCCTAGATTTACAGTTTGAAAAGCCCAAGTCATGCTATCTGTGTTTTGTGACATCTTGCACATCAACAGTCAGTCTTGAGGGTTTGGTCCCCTGCTGACCAAGGAAGGAGAGTCAATCTAATCTCTAAGGCATTATTCCACCTTGCTAAATCCATAAGATCAATTCCCTTCGCACTTTCCAACAGCTGCAGAAACGGAGTATTATAAAAAGATACAGGACAGAACAATGGTAACCTGGAATGGTGGGTGTTTCTATCCATCCTTATACATGAGCCAAAGGAGCAATGGCAACACAAAGCAGATTGTTGGAGCCATGTCTCTCTAGTGCCAACCACTAACCTTTTGAACAGGGAAGCAAGAGCAGTGTTTCTTTAATGAGACCAACCCAGCAACCACATTTACTTAGGAACTTGTCAGATAGCCTTCACCTGGGACCAACTGCTACAACACTGTGAGTGGGCCTCAAAAATCAACATTTAATGCACAATTCTAGTGATTCCAGCTCAAGTTTTGCTAGACAGAGAGAACTCACATGTAGTCCTCTAGGTTTCAGTTAGTTATTATCTTACAGTTATTGCAGTTCTCCTAGGTTTGCAGTTGTGCAATTACTTAATGCACTGTGGCTCTGAAAATGCTCAAGCTCCAAAAGAAAGGACACAGGGGCTCACGTCCCTAATGAAAAATGTGATTCAGATTTGACTCTAGGTTTTGATTATCATTGTTTCTTTCTCATTAAGACAGCTGGTACTTATGGAAACTCTTGTGTCTTGTGCCATACCAATCACTGTGGCATACCAAAAGAGTGATACAACATAGTATTTATTGTCAAGAACCTTATAACTTCACTGAGAATCAGTAAACAACCTGGAAAGAAGCTGTATCAATGTGGGATGCACACAGACATAGATATATATGCACACACACACAGACATATGTGTATATGTGTATATACATACATAATATACACATATATAAACACACAGACAGGGAACTAAGTAAAGATGACATTTATGATGAAGATATACCTGGATAAACCCTGTTAAGTGGAAAAGGCAACAGTCCTACATTGCTGAACAGCACAACTCAGTCTGGCTGAGTTTCCTCAAGCTCTAAAGGTTTACATTCACTTACTGTTCGGCAAGATCATTTAACACAGAGCCAATTTAGTAATGAAGCATTAAATAGCTCAAATAAGTTATTTGAGCTCCACCTTCCACAATCTCTGGTTGGCTGGTTGCTCAAACTCTCTGGTGCTACCAAGCATTGAAAGAGAGTGCTATTGTATATTGTATTGTATATTGACAGCTTGGGGGAAATGTTAATATTCAAAATCTGAAACCTGGCTTCTGAATATGTGCTGGTTTTGTTCCAGAAGAAAAGGTTATCCAGAGACTGCTGCACCTAAGGATCCATCCCATATACAGCCACCAAACCCAG
Source organism: Rattus rattus (assembly GCF_011064425.1). Taxonomy (NCBI): domain Eukaryota; kingdom Metazoa; phylum Chordata; class Mammalia; order Rodentia; family Muridae; genus Rattus; species Rattus rattus. The sequence continues at coordinate 37,112,230 of NC_046167.1, forward strand.
CCACTATTCCTGATGCCAAGAAGTGCTTGCTGACAGGAGCCAATTATACGTGTCTCCTGAGAGGCTCTGCCAGAGCCCTACTGATACAGATGAGAATGGTTGTAGCTAACCATTGGAGTGAACAAGGGGACTCCAATGGAGTAGTTAGAGAAAAGACTGAAGGAACTGAAGGGGTTTGCAACCACATAGAAAGAACAACAATATCAACCAACCAGATCTCCCCCGTCCCAGAGCTCCCAGGGACTAAACCACCAACCAAGTACACATGGAAGGACCCATGACTCCAGCCACATATGTAGCAGAGGATGGCATTGTCCAGCATCAATAGGAGAAAAAGCCCTAGGTCCTGTGAAGATTCTTTTCCCCAGTATAGGGTAATGCCAGAGTGTAGAGGTTGGAGTAGGTGGGTGGGTGGGAGTAGGAGCATCCTCACAGAAGCAGGGGGAGGGGGATGGGGTATGGAAGAGTGAGGAAACGGGGTAATATTTGAAATGTAAACACATAAAATATCCAAGAAAAATAAAATTAAAAAATCAATATCACAATTCAAACCATTATAAATCAGTAATGGTTTGTATTAAATTTAGTACAAATATGGGTTACTCAGAGTGTTTTTTTTTTCCAGTCTTCTAATATTCCAATGACGGTGTTGCTCAAGTATTTTGGTTTTGGACAAAATCTACAAAAGCACAAAGATGTGGAAAATAAGTGCCACTGGAAGGATCCACAGTCTAGTCTACTTTGTCTGTTTTGGTTTTTGCTGCTTGCTCTCAGAAGACTTGGGCTATGGGGTTTGTGACAGTCTTTGAGTTACTCCAATTCAGAGTGCCATGCCATGCCATGCCATGCTATTTGAATTTGTACAGGCAAATGGGGTCTACAATTACTGTGAAAATGTTAGAACAGGGAAGAAGATAGTTTCTGAAAATTCTGGAGAAATTAACTGTATGGCCATGAAAAATTTATAGTTTGTATACAAATGAGTAGTTCTAACTGTTTAGAAATAAACAAAGGTGTGACCATGTTAAGTAGGAACAAATCCATAGGAGGAGCTCCTCACTTTCTAATTCTTAACCAGCTTTGAAATTTGGGGGAAGATATGAATAGATTAGAATTATTCTTTGGATTTGAGGAGAATCGCCAACATCTCTCACACATGTTGAAAATGTGGGCTCTGGTAGCCTCACAAAATCCTGGAATGCAGGGAACAAATCCAGAGGACATCTGACTAGAATGGCTGCATGGAGAGCAGAGGGAGCTCTCCCAGGCACTGCCTCAAAGACCTGTCCTTATCTCTGTCTTATTTAACATTTTCATTAGTGACTGGAGGAAGGGCAGAGAGGGAATGACTACCAATGACTGACAGACTGAAGACGCAACAAGTTCATGATGAGCTGGGAGTGCTGAAATAAGCCAGACAAGACAACATACAATGAAGACTAGTTAGCAACCAATTTTAAAACTCACACACAGAGGTACAGGCACACGCACATATGCGTATGCATACACATTCACATGTGCCTCTATAGAACTCTTAGAGTAGCAGCATGGCCCACAGTGCAATGCCTTCTGGTTCCGAATAAGGATCCATGGTAGCAGGTTAACAGCAGGACACAGTATAATGACTTACAGATTCTGATGACAGTGAGCAACAGTGAGTCAACAAAATGATGGGGTCGGTCTAACTTAATGCAATCAATAAAAAAAACCAGAGCCTCAAACAAAGGTAGTTCAGGAGCCCCTGTATGTGGGGCAGATAGATCCTATGGGAGATATTTGGGTTCAGTTCTGGATGACATGATTTACTAGAGACAGTGCACAGAATTCCTTCACTTATTCATGATGCCAGATCACCCTGAAATGATTGAAACTAACATCCCTACCATGGTATCAAACCTAATTTCACAAGATAGGTAGAGAATGAGTCCTCAAATTATTAAGTGAACCCTGAAATTAGCATTGGACATTGGGCTGGTCTCTGGTGTGACTGACATCGCAGAAGACACAATTGTGGAGGTCTGGGAATATGCAAAACAAAACCAGTCTCTACAGCATTTCATCAAAATACAAATGGGGCACAATTTTCCCTGTGAAGTTAAAGACAGTAGTACAGATGGGTTTTTGTGCTGCATCTTCTATCCCAGCACCCAGGGAGGCAAATGAGAGGCAGAGGCAGAGGCAGAGGCAGAGGCAGAGGCAGAGGCAGAGGCAGAGGGCAGAGGCAGAGGCAGAGGCAGAGGCAGAGGCAGAGGCAGAGGCAGAGGCAGAGGCAGAGGCAGAGGCAGAGGCAGAGGGCAGAGGCAGGCAGATCTCAGAAAGTTCAAGGGCAGCCTGATAAACATATTGAGTTTCAGGATAGCAGAGCTACATAGTGATTGATACCTTGTCTTAAATAAAACAAAACAAAACAAAACAAAAAAAAACAAATCAATACAATAGCAAACTGCCAACAATCAAAACCTTAAAACCAAAACCAAACCAAAACAAAAATACCCAAACTAAAATGTAAACCAACCAACCAACCAACCAGCCAAACAAACAAACAGTACTCCAAGAAAAATGACCTTTGGTGATATAAGCCTTCTGGGGTCTTTCAAGAAGGCAGTGAATAAATATGAAGTCATTAGGTGACCTTAATCCAACAAGTTTGAGGATCATAAGAAAATAAAATACGAACAGACAAGACAGAAAAGTGGCCACCTACAACTCAGAGAGAAGCCGGGAACACATTTTTCCCTCATGGTCAGTTTCTCAGAACCAACTCTACTAACACCTTGACCCTGGATTCTGCCTCCCACCCTGTGGGGAGTAATTTCTCTGGATTTAGACACCTAGTCTGAAATGTTTCAGTACCATTGTCCTAGCAAATGCATGCAGGGGTGAATTGAGGGCTGAGGATGATGGCTGTCTCCAGCCCTAGCATTCTGCCATGGGTACAGGGCCTTGGTTCTTCTCCCAACATGGCAACTTCTCTATGAGACACTTAGCATTTGGAAACGCCTTCCAAAATCCCTGGTTCTCCTCTCCAGCAATCCATTATCTCTCTCTGATCTTTGGCCAACCTGGCATATCCCCTATTAGTTGGCATGTCCCCTTTGCACATTGAACTGAATTCTGGCCTCTGCATTATTTGTTGTTTAATTCACTGTTTAGTTGTGCCATAGAGACACTTTAAAGTTTTACAGCCTGTGCTTCTTATGACATTTTGATGAAGGATGGCATTGCACACTGGCCTTTAAGAATATTATGTGTGCCTGCGTTGCTCATTACTGAGCAGTTGCAGGTCTGGTTCTTGCCAGTGTGGTTGGCCTTTGGGCAGGGATGCTAGACTTGGCTACGTAGTCTGAAGCAGTCCAGCTTAGAAGGGCTGCTGCAAAGGCAGGCCATGGTTGCTGGGGAAATTTTGTCTCCTGGCTGCCAGGATAAAAGGCCCCAGCTGTCTGGCAACAAAAGGCATGCCCAGAAGGAAGCTGCCTCCACCAAGTAGATCCTGCTAAGTTAGTCAAGCTGGCTGCCCTGTCTCCCTTGCTGCGAATTTTCTAAGCTTTTCCTGCCACAGTGGCCTGGAGAATGGCAGAGGAACTGAGTGAGGACCTGCAGACAGGTACTATGCCAACTCAGGACAACGAAACCTCAGCGTAGCTTGGCTTTATGCAACTGCCAGCTTGTGTAGTCAATTCCCAAGACTTAGAGTTCAGTTTTCAATGATGCATGAAGCCCATACCAAACTTGAAAAATTCTAGTCCCTCATTATCTATTTAGTGCTAGTTCTCTGCTGGGCCCCAGCTGGGAAACTGACGTATTTCTACTTATTGTTTGTATGTCTCAGAGTCTTCACGTGCTATCAAATGCTGTAGACACAAATTAGGGATCAGTGTGTATTAATTTTTTTATTTTCTCTTTAGGTAGATCCAAATGGCTCTCTATCAAGGTATTAGTTGACAAGTTTATTTAAGAAGATGGAGAAATTTGTGAAATTAGCATTGAAGGTGAATGCATCACACCCCCCCCACCCCCTGGCGGGCCATCCCAGAAAAGCTGGGGAGGAGACTAACAGGATCTCACCCTCAAGGCCAAGAAGCTCCATAGGGGGACTGGCCCGGACCTAAAGTGCTTACTAGAAATCTCTGTTAGCACGTATACTTTTACAAGTCTGGACTTAACAAGGGAGATGTGAATGCCACCCTTGTCTTTTAGACTAGTCTGTGACTGTGCTCAAGCAACAACAACTGCTTTCTTACTCTCTGATTTGAGTAACCGTGAGATAGTAGCTCAGTTTAAAGCAAAGCCATACAGTTGTTTCTTGACTCTGCAAGGTCATCCCCCAAGTCCACTGTTAGTTTAAAATAAATGTTTTTAGAACTCCATTTCATCCACCTAACTTACTCAACAGCACAAATCGGCTATGTAGCAGCTGCAAAGAGTAGGACGGTCACTGCTGTGAGCACATAACTGCCAGGGAGCATGTCTTGACAGGATTGGCTATGGTCTCTAGTGTTGGCTGTGGTATCTCACTGCTGATGGATGGTTTAGTTGAATGGATATTTTAGTTTAGGTGGGTGGATTAGTCACTTTTCTATTGCTGGGAAGAGATATCATGACCAGGGAAACATAAAAGAGAGGCTAGTTGGTGGCTCATGGTTCTAAAGTCCATGACTATAAAATGTTGGAGAATCTGTTAAGTACGAAGGTAGGCATGGCTCTGAAGGAGTAGTTGAGAGCTTACATCTGATTCACAGGCAGGAGGCAGAGAAGGACGTAACTGAGTAAGGTATGGGTTTTTAAAATCTCAAAGCCTACCTCCGAGTGACATGCCACCTCCATCACAGCTATACTAAACAGTTCCATCAACTGGGGACCAAGTATTCAAATATATGAGCATATGGGGAGGTCTCCTTAGTGATGGCTGTGGTCTCCTTAGTGATGACTGAGGGCTTACTTGACAAACTGTCTCCCTTCCTTCAAGTATGCTGGAGTCAGTCAGGAAAAGTGTTTTTTTTTTTTTTTTTTGAGTTTAGGAGTGAGTGCACACGTGCACACGTGTGTGTGTGTGTGTGTGCGCGCGTGTGGGTGCCTGAGAAAGAATCTACTATGAAAATAGAACTAAGCATGAATACTGGAGAATGCACTTTAAATAAGGCTTCTATCATAGATTTTATACTAGTTACTAGCATTTATTCTTAATTTATATTCAATTTAACTCCTTCATAGGCAAAAACATACATAGGCGTTCTTTCAAATATAATTTAAAATCAAGGCTTCTGAAGCTGTAACTATTGTTCTGGTACTCTTAGATTTCAGAGCATGTTAGGGTTAAATTCCCTGTGGCCTTCAATAAATTCAATCAGGTGAACTTTCGTTAAGTAGTTAAGTTAATTAATTAATTCACTGGTTCTTCATTCACTCATTCATTCATTTATTCATTCATTTGTTCATTACCTCATTCAGTTTTGGCAGTGATGGAGTAGACGATGAAGAAATAGCAGTGAACAAAAGCAGGCATAGGACATCTTATCTTAGAGTTCTAAGTAGATGGGGAGGGAAAAATATGAGCTCCAAAGTCATCCATGCAGATTTGAAGTATCTGGAGTGGCCCTGACTTTGGAGTGAGACTCTGTGGTGAGGATGTAGACTCCAACAGGAGGAATAAGGTTTGTAAATATCCTGCAGTGGGGACTTCTGGGAAGCTGTGGAGGAGGACTAGAGGGCTGTTTATGGACTGCAGCTTGAGGGTCAGAATATTCATTTTAAGACATTACCTATATTTGCACTTTAAGGAGTAGATTGTATTGGGGGAAAGGAAGTGGAGAGAAAATGGTGGTTTATTTAAATGCTATAAGTGTCTTCTGAATACATTTATGAGTATGACATGCTATCTTGCTTTCAAGGAACACTTAAAAGCTGTTATTAGTTAAAACAGAGGATATATTTATTAATTTTACAGTTCTCATAATTCATGAAGTTCAAAGAGCTTTATGTTTTCCTTGTGCTTCATGAATATTAAAGGTTAAATGAACAGCTTTAATCTATGTGATAAAACTGGTCTCCATTACTAAACAGAAAATTGTAAGCACAACTTTCAACTTCCTTAAGCCTCACTGTCTTGTTTCCATTAAGCTATGTTAGTTTAATGTTAGTGGTTTACACTGAGGTGTGAAGGGGTATTAGTGTTGTCATCTTCTGCTTAATCCCAATTAAAATGTGAAGGGCTAGTGATGGTAAGATGCAATTTTGTTAGGCAAGGACCAGGATCCCTTTTTAATAACCTTTATGTATTCCAGTGCCCAAAAATACTGTTGATAGAGAACAGTTTAGTTAATTCATACAAGTTTCTTTGTATTGAAAAATATGTTTAATAATGTGTTACAAGGAGGTGTCCAGTGGATGAATTTTAGATAACTTAGTATGGAGGATTTTTCTCATGTATGTCATGAGACAACAGAGTTTCATTCTTATAGTAGATAAAAAGAAACTGTATTCCTTGAAGTAAAACAGATGGAACTGGAGATCATAATGTTAAGTGAAACAAGCCAAACTCACAAAGCTTCACATTTCCATCCATTTTACATGGGCAAGAATGGCTGATTTTCTCCCATATGTGGAAGGGGTCAAGATAGAAGAGGGAAAAGTAATGTGGTTTCTCTTTCCTTTCCTTATCTGAACTCTTTTTAATGTAATTTCTTTTGAAACATGTTTACCAAGCACACTGATCCTCATATTCATAGACTTGGAATTTGGAGATTCAACCAATCAAGCTCCAGCATATACTGTGTCCCACAAGATAAAGAGTTTCTCTATGTAGTCCTGGTTGCTCTGGAACTTGCTCTCTAGACCAGGCTGGCCTAGGACTTAGAGATCCTGCTTCCGCCCTCCAAATGCTGGGATTAAAGGTGTGCACTACCCTGCCGGGGTCATATAGTTCTTCATGTATCTTTATTGTTCACAGACATTTTTTTCTTGTCACTATCCCTTAAACAACACAGTACAAATATTACATCATTTTACATGTGGAATGGGCAGATGTAAAATTTTCCATGGACCTATGGGGTTTGCTATTTACTAAGGGGCAACTTTGCTATTATTAGGAGAAATTTTATTCAAAATATCTTGTTGACAATTTGGCTTGAAAAGCCTACTTTCATCAGTTTCGTTAGCAATATTGGTTCAGAGTAAAAACCAAGATAGACAATGGCTTTGTGATTATGGGTTTCCAGAGGGACATTTGGTTTTTTCCAATGACTCGATCCTTGATTCCTGTCTAAATACATGCCCTGTTTTACTCCTGTTACCAATCTACTTAGCCTGTGCTAGCTTTACATATTCAATCAATTCTGTTAGCAAGTGTCTCCTAGTTTCAATACCCATATTTAGCTTATCATTTGTTTATACTTCTCCCTTTTCTTTTCAAATTCTTTGTTCCATTCTTTCACAGGCTACACTGATCATTCCTTTTATACCTTTCCTTTTCACTCAGGCAGTGGTCTCTGCCTTCCTGCTTCTCAGGTTTTCCTAGAGGCAGTACAATTCCTCCTACTCCATAGGAGTGTGGTGAAAGGGCCACAGTCATTTGTTGTAGAGGAAAAGAATCAGAATTTAAGATGAAACTGTAATTAAGTATCTGGTTTTTAGTTGGAGATGTTAATCCAGTCTTGAGATGCTTCAGATATAACCCCACATTCTGATTTTTATAAATAATTAACCCAAGAACTTGGCCTCAACTCTCCCTAATTACCACAGTAACATCCATGGCCCACTGGGTCTTCAAAGGAAGAGGGCCCATTTACCTCAGCTAAGGGCAGCGGGCAGAAGGCTGAAACCCAGAAGAAGAGGCAGAAGAAGGAAGGGAAGCTAAAGAAAATGCTGGACAACAAAAAGGAGTAAAGAAAGAAACCAAATTCAAGGGAAGTAGCCAACAGGCCCCAGGTGGCCTTATTATATGAATAGACTGCAGATAACTACATCTTTGTACCACAGTGCTTCATAAATTCTGTCATCTTGTTATGCTTGTCAGAAAAGCACACTGACCTCACTTCCTCCATTAACAAGCTTGCCCTATTTTGAGAGAAGATTCTTTATGAACACAGGGCCCAGGAACATAAACAACTTGTCAGCTTTGTAATTCTGGGAGGAATGAACTTCATGCCAAGCAGAAGAAAGACAACACCTTCGAAGACAGCTGACCAATGAAGGCTAAATCTGAGAGACGTAGCCAGAGTAACAAATGAGTAAGGGTGGTCACAACTCCTAGGTTTGTGATATGATTCAAAGCCAAGTGAAGCTGCTCACTGAGTAAGGTGACAGAGAATTCTTGCTTTGCACACAGTGGTCAGGGTTCTTTTTATTTTCCTGGATGCCCCCTTCCTTCAGAAGACAGAAGTCACCAGATCATATGATTAAGTTTGCAAATATTCTACAAAATCAGTTAATTTGAATATAGCCAACCTTGAGGTATACATTTATGTATGTATGTATGTATGTATGCATAAATGATTAATTGATTGATTTATCTATCTATTTATTTATTTATTTATGAGGGCTATCACAAAGCCCCATACATCCCTAATATGCAAACCTGACTCTCTTGGTTTAGATTAGATGAAGAAAATAGCTTTGTACTCCCAGTGTTCTGGTATGGATTGAATGGTCAGAAATTGCCTTCTATTTCTGACACTGAGTTTTTGCTGTGGTCTCCAGTATAGCCATGAAAAAGAATCTTGACTCTATAAAGCCAAGAAAAACTCCCCTCGGTCAACTTATGCATAAGGCGAGCACCATAAAGTTGTAGTTGCTGACTAGCTAGTGTTTTAGTGTCTCAAGACAAACTGCATCAAATTACATAGAGAAACAAAGCATCCGGAATGCCAAGGAGACCTTATCTCTTATTCCTACGGTGTTTCCTCTTGCTCCCTAGCCAGCTGCTTTCCACTCCTGTAGATTTACACTTTCTCAGTGGACACAAAGGTGGGCCAAGCACAAGCTCTTTAGTGCATTCCTTGAACAGATAATGAAAACAGCTCATGGCCCGCACTCCCTTCTTGTTGTAATGATGACTTGGAAACCTTTTCACTATGTACACTGTAATCAGAGCTCATGGACAGGCAATGGAGTCATCAAAATTCATTGGATGCATTTTGGGGTATGTGGAGGTGGGAGGCAAGTGGGAAGGTGGGCTCAGCGCTCACCTTTGCTTTTCTGGGTTTCACTGAGCCCAGCCGCGGTGGAAGGTGTGTGGAGGGTCATCAGTTATTTCCAGTTGCTATTTTGGTCGGCCACATAAAAAATATCCCTGACAATCCTGAATTGCATGTATAAACCATTTTATGGCTGTTGGTCCTCTTGCTGCTCTATCCTCTCTCAGTTTTTTTTCCCATTCTGAGTACCCCATATTTTCTCCCCTCTGCTATCTCCAACATAAACATTTATCTTCTTGGACCATGTATTCAAAAAAAAAAAAAGGTAAAGGGAATAGTAAAAATACAGAGTCAAATGTGAGTGGCAGCCCCATAATTCTTTATGAAGTAGCAGGTAAGATTGATTGTCAAGGGTCAAAAGGCTAGGTCAAACTCCACTCATTCGTCAGCTGAATGTCATTTTTGTTTTCCTTGTCACCAGATAGCTTTAAAAAAATTGCAACTCCTTCCTCATTATCTGGGACTTGGCTCCTTTTCTGCCACCCAGTATTAATGAAACTGTGCTTCAAGCCTGGCCCTCATCTTCTGAGGTTCTCCTTCATGTACTGCCTTTCTTTCCTGAGCACCACAGAGAAAGCACCATTTCAAAGGCCATTTTCTCCCACAGCCACACTGGAAAATTGCCACTACAGTGAGGATGATTTGAAAACACACACGAGGTATAAACGTTTTGGATGAGCAAAAATGCAATTAAGTCACAGCAGGTGTAAAGCTTGCTTTCCAGTGTAATTGGATAGTAGCAATATCTTTGCATCTCATAAAGGAAAAACAGAATGAGGTATATAATAATATCTGGACACCACTGAAAATAGTGTGTCATAAAGAAAAAAGATCCACTCTGTAATTACAGCGAATCACAACAACATTAAGTAAAACCTAAAACAAAGTATTGGTCTTGTTTGGTAGCAACATGACACTCATGGCAGGTCAAATATAGGTCAACACTATCATGTAATTTCACCTCTAAAAGCATCACATAATTAGCTAATATATCATCATATTAGCCTGGGTTTGTTTTTAATGTGTTGGCCATTTGTTTGTTTGAGATAGGGTCTTTCTATGTAGCCCTGGACGTCCTCAATCTCACTATGTAGACCAGGTCGGCTTTGAACTCACAGAGATCTGATTGCTTCTGACTCCTGAATATTGGAATTAAAGTCAAGTACTACTAGGCCTGGCTTATGTTCCATTGTTTTGCAGTGGAAAAAAATGATAATTATGTGCTAATTTGCTAATTTGATAATTAACTATGTGCTAATTCCTTTCTGACTTCTTTTGATCGTAGATCTGCCAAGTGCTCTAAGTTATAAGCGAACAGGTGCAAAACATAAAATATAGATTTATATTTACAGCTAGAGAGCACCAAGATTTTAAAGAAGAATGATCAGTTTCTTATTTTATAGCCCTATGCTGTTTTTTCTATCCTATTTCTCTAAATATTGTTAGAACAGAGAAATAACTCAAAGCAAATTCATAAGTCTATATCATTGGTGACATTATTTGGATGAATTATGTAATCCTAAGTATTTGGGGTTTTCGTTAGACCATCTCTTCTTCTTTATTGGCAACTATATGATGTGCTGAAGTCTGTAAGGGCCAGTGAACACAAACTACAGTCATTAAAGGAGAGAGTATGTCTGAGATTGCAGACGGTGTGAGCTGCACTTATTTGTAAAATCAACTTATAAATTCCTTCTATGGAAGAAATAATCATCATATAAGAAGTAAAATCCTTTCAAAAATTAGAGGCTTATTTCAGCTTACCAAGAATTGATAATTAGCTTTGAGTGTATCATGACTTGATTCCTTTAGAGGTTTGTATTTTTTAAAAATACCATACATTCAGCCCAGCATAGTGGTGCACGTCTTTAATCCCAGCAGTTGTGGGGCAGAGGCAGGTGGATCTTTGTGACTTTGAGGCCAGCATCTTCAACGATAGCAGATTCCAGGGCAGCCAGGGCTACACAGAAAAATACTGTCTCAACAAAACCAAACAAAACACCACACATTCACATGTTCACCAGGTTCAGCTTGAGGCCTTTGAGCAAAGGAGATATGATATAGCCATACTGAGAGTGTGGAATACAAGGGTCAGAAGCTCAGAGGACAAATTCCCACAGAGATCGGCTTGGTGTGCAGACTTAAATTCAGAAGCCAGAAGCTTTTAACTTTCTCAGGTAAGAGCCAATAGGTAACTACATGAATCTTAGGGAAGAGAGTTGGATTCTGAGGGTAGAAGTGTCAGCCTGGGGATAAACATTGTGAAGAGCAATATAGGTAGCTGTCCAGTGAGGAGACGCACACCTATGAATGAAGAGGTTGACCCAATGATCATGAAGGGTATTTGAAGTGCTGAAAACCTGTGTAAGGCAAGCTGTGTTGAACTTGTTGAAACATTACACTAAGAATTCTTTACTAACCATGAAGGCCCAGCTGTGGATGAACTATTTACATCAGTCTTTCCAGACTTGGAGAACATTTTGGAAGAGGGGTTGGAAAGAATGTAAGAGTGGACAGGTGACAAAGAGCGCTGGGAAATGCTGACATCCAGACATGGCAGCATTGCACACATCAGTGCATAGCGGCTGTGGCTTCCTGTGCACGATCAAGTCAGTTAAACTTCCAGCGTGGATGGGGAAGGAGGTTCAAGGTCCCACCCCTAGTGGAGGAGGAGTTGACACTGATAGCTGTCGAGGGGGAGAGTTACCCTCCTTTCTGGATATGGATGCTGGTCATGTCTCAGAGGTTGGCCACACACTCAAGAACTTATGGATGGTATGAGTGGACTCAAGATTGTTAACAACCACATGAAGGGAGGGCATGAAGTTGGGAGATGGTGGGGAGGACTAGGGAGGGTTGCGAGGTTGTGATAGATGGATATGATAAAAATTTCATTGTATAAATGTATAAAGCCTTCAAACAAAAATATTTTAAAAGATGTACTTTTCAAGTTGCATTTTTTCTGATTTGTGATTTTGTTTTATTTCATAATTCCTGATAAGAAGCAATGGCTTTAAATACTGTTGCTCTGAGTTCTATGCTTGGTCATTATAAGCATCACTGGGACATCCTGGGGATGGGGCTTGAGGCCAAGTTCAAACCTGTATAGTGACCAGCACCACTGCTCACACTGCTCTTAGCAAATGGAAAAGGAAATGTCCAGATGGATGACTAACAAGTCTGGTGGGGATTGTTTTAACCCTAGGCAACAGGGTTAAAACAGATAAATGGAAGGAACCATTTATCACTGTAGGTAACCTGGACTCCATTCTATGAGGCAAAGGTTATTTGTTCCAATGGACCCTGGAAAACAAGTTTGAAGTGTAAATTCAGATTCCCAGCAAGAGCTGTCAAATACCGAGTATATGCATTCTCTCTTAAAAAGATATCTTTAGTTGCCAATATGGAGAGTAGACTAGAAGAGCTGCTATACCCTTGATGAGACTCTGTTCTAGCTGGAATTCATCTGCTCACTATCTTGGCACTAAGTCAACTTTTCAGTTTATAATCAGTGGAAATATTTTTCTTGTGGCATGTGTACTGGCATTAATCCAAGTTTTCCAGATTTTATAGAGGTATAACTCTGTTTTGTTTTATCTACAAGTAGAACTTATTTTCTGAAAATTATTAACTGCAATCTTTCACATACATATTAATCAACAACTTATCTCCCGGTGTTGGCAACTTTTGAATCCGAAGCCCTCCTGTCTCCTGCCTCCAAAACTTCCGTTCTAATGTGGCTGACAATCATTTAAGAACATCAAGATGGTCACTACAGCCTGCAGTGCCCTTCCTTCTATAGTGGCTGCTTCCTTCAGCCAGCTCTCTGATAGGTATCACTGGAAGTTCTGCTTTGCCACAGATCTTACTATACCTGAAATCCAAACACTGGCCACAGATGTACATGTGCTTCCTGCTCCTCTGGGAAACAACAATGCTGCTGGCTTCAAATAAGTGAAGATTATCCAAAGATAGCTTTAGCTTATGACACCTGGAACAGTATTTGGAAATGGGAAGAAGTCAGGATTGGGACTTTAAAAGGATAAAGAAGGAAAGTTCTGTCCTGGGAGTCACTGGGTACCTTGTACGGGGCTACACAGGTAGAGACTCAGCAAGCAGAAAGAGCCAAATCAGATGGGGGCTTGCACAAGATGGCCTTGTAGACTACTAGCATAACCTGGGCTATTGACTACCTGTGGGGGGAAAATGACTTCCTCTGGTCATGGGCATCACAAGACGATCACCATCATGGGACAGAGCTTCTGTGGTTACCTAGAGAGTGACTGGCAAACAATAGAGTGGTGGCTACATCTATGTAAGGGAGCTGTTAACACTCCCGAGTACACAGATGGGCCTGGGTTTTGGATTCTCACCTGAGATTCTAGCTATTACTTTCTCCTGGCTCCCAGCTGCATGAGGTCTTGTAGGGAAGTGCTAATGCTGATCATAGCAGAAGGCCAACTGAAAGTGGGTTCCAACAGTGCGGCCTTAGTGAACTGTTATGCATGCTGCTGTGGTACTTATCCTCGATGAGTTGCTTTTGGGTCACACACGCTCCTGTAAGCAAGCCCAATAAACTCATTTATTGATGAAGTTAGGCCTAGAATAGTTTCTTTTGCCACTAGTTGGTACTTTATGTGGCATGAAGACTTTTTCATTCTCTTTAAGAAAAGCAAAACACCAACACTGCTAGAAAATCTTCGTATACCAAGAACCATAACTTGAAGCTTCTGATGTTGATAGCATGAACAGGATACCCTGATTCAGTTCTTTTCTCATCATATGGTCATTAAAGAATGGGTTAGATTTGCTAAGCACAGTCATTGCAGGAAGTGTAGAGTGTAGAGTTTATGACATCTGCCTTGGTTATGGGATTGTGTAGTACTGAACCATGAGGCTGTTTATCTGCAATAGTTTGTGTATATGGGTCCAGCTTGTCCTTTAAGAATTCACATGCTCATCTTGGTCACCACACTCGCTTCCTGGGTGCTGGAATTATGTGAATGTAAGGATATGTACCATGGTTTTTAAGTCAGTAAATAGTGAAGAAGGTACAAATCAATATTTTCCTGCTACTTGTGAGTCACTATGTTCCATGTTTATTATTATATCATCATTTTATTATTATTATAGTGAGTACTTGAAAGCTCAGAAGGATGAAATTATTTGCCTGATACATACATGCAGAATTGAGGTTTGAACTCATGACATCTTATTGCCTCTGAGTTTATACTGAGTTTAGTGAATTGTTAACATTATCTCTCACAATTTAAAACACTGGTTGCTGCTGAAAGATTAAATAATTAAAACAATTAAAAAGAAGAGATATTTTGAAGCTAATCTAGATCTTTAATCACTGTTTAAAATGTGTCCGATTTTTCTCTTATTTAGGCAAATTGTGGGGGCTGCTCTGAGTGCAGCCCTGTTTCTTCTACTCATTGCAGAATATTGACTCCAGGTTTCCTAATTGGCCATCTCGCTGATAACAGGTTTATGCAGGTTCAAGTAATACTCACTGGTGACGGAGCGCTCAAATGATCCCCTGCTACATACGGAACCCTAAACTCTTCATGTCTCAGATCTTGTGCCCACAGTTCACCTGGGGATTTTGAGAAAAAGAAGGTTCCAAACAAATATATCTAAGCTTTGAGATTCTCTGTCTTCAATCTGCTTCAAAATGATCCTGGAGCAGCAGGGCTCCTCTGAACCAAAGTAGGACAATAGGTAAAATTCAGAAACTCAAATGATGGATTCAAGATCCTTCTCTCTCCCCCCTCCCCCCTTTCTCTCCTTTCTCTCTCTCTCTCTCTCTCTCTCTCTCTCTCTCTCACACACACACACACACACACACACACACACACTTGCAGATGTGTGCATGTGAGTGCGTGTTCTGGAATCTGAGTGTGAAGGCAAGACTTAGGGAAAGAGCCCAAGAGACAAAATTAGCCCACAGCTAGTAACACTTACACAGTGCTTTAAATATATTACGTTTGATTCCAAAAGGACAGTGATATTGGTAAACCATGGCTTTCCCAATCTTTAGGATGCAGAATATAAGCCACAGAGAAGGGACTAAGTTAGTGGAAAATACAAATCTGTCACTCTGCTGTAGAGAGAAACCACCAAGACAGCACTGGGGAAGGAGTTGGGGGATGCCGAAGCCTTAAGGCACACTATAGGCTCAGCCTCTAGGCAAACTGCGTGATTTAGCCTTCATTTGGAACTTATTGTCCTTTTTTTTTCTTGTTTGTTTGTTTTGCTTTCTTTTGTTTTTGGCTATTTGAAGAGCCATTCTACAAAAAAAAGTAGATTTATTTTGTGCTTATTTTTATGACTTCTGTAAGCAATATCTGTTGGATGGACTATTAATCTTGAGAAATGCTTTTTGGTGTTTCAGAATGCACTAGCTCATCCCACTTGGAGAGTCACAGCATGCAGTGGACTCCTAAAGCCTTAGTGACGTCTCTGGGCCAGCAGTCTCTGGGCCAGCAGGCTGACTTATGTTTAAGGTAAGAATTTCATTTGATTTGATAGTCAACTCCCTGTCTCTCTTTAAAAGTTGCCTCTCAACATTCATAAAACTAGCACCCTCAGGTCACGAGCTATTCAAGAATGCTGATGTCATCAGATGAATTACAACCACTGAGTGAAAGTTTCAGAAAAGTAGGTTTTAAAGTATTCTAATTCTGTAACCTGTTCAAAATGATAACCTCCCTGTCACCAGGACAGTTTAAGGAGAAGCCAAGATGAGCATTTCTAGAACCCTGTGTCATTTTTACCTGATATGTAGCTGTAGACTTGTATTTTGCATGGCCCTGTTAATTTTCCCCTTTAATTTAACAGTATATTAATGTATTCCATTGAACCAAAGCAGTGACATTAATAAATGGTATTCTGCAACTGTAGTTGTTCTCACAAGACATTGACTGCCCAGGATCAAGCCAGTCAACGTTATCGCAACAGAGGGGTAAAGCTTCACAAGCCCCCACCCCTTCCTGAGGAGCTATTGACAACTGATGGCTTGCTGGGGAGGGGCATCTTTCCTTATGGGTGTAGTCTCTGGTAGGTCATCCACACTCCTGTGAATGGCCACATACCCAGGATTATATGAGCAGGTCAAATTATACTCAGTGGTATATTGTTTAAAACAAAACACAAAGTTGGAGACATATGGATAGATCTGAGAGATGTCACAGGGAAGAGTGGGAGTGTGTTCAAAATATAGTACATGAAATTCTCAGAGAATTAATGAAAATGTTTTTAAAGAAATGATATTATTTAAAATGCTGTCAGTGATCACTGTAGCCACTATTGAGCCAGGATGGGGTGTTTTCTTTTTATAAGCCATGTGTGCCACATGGTTTATATATTTATATCTGCTACTCTGATACAGAAATACTTTTGTGACCTTTGACCTGGGCATGATGCTTCATGATGTATGCAGAATAGCTGTGTATTTTGCACTCCTCAATTTCAGTTTTCTCCCCCACATCTCCTCACATGCATCTCTCTCAATAACGCTCCGAGGTTTACAAACCCTTACCAAGCAAAACACTGAACAGCCAAGAGGAGAGATGACTTCAAGTACAAATGATGGTGGGAAGGGGAATTACTGGTGTTTCTTCCCTCTCTCATTCCCAAATTTACTTCATCAGTTAACAGTGATGTAGAATCAGCGTGTGCCCTGGACAGTGAACAGAGATCTACATTTCCTCCTTTCTGGTCTCAGTCCTAAGAAAATTTGCATTCCTGAAAGAGTTTCATGTCTCTGCCTATGTGGAGAAAGAACTAGGGAAGGTAAGGATGCTGAGAAGACAACAAGGAGTACACACGGATACACTGGGGCGTGACCTTCAGCATCACATGCAGTGGGCAAGGCCACTTCTAATACAGTATTCATATGGTTTCAGGCTTTATCCCTTCATGGCTGTTTTTATTTCTTTCAATGTTTATCTCACATCATTACAAACCAAACAAAAACAAGGTCCTAGCTCCTTCATAGGAGGCATTCTACTTTTGAAACATGTTAAGATACAGATTTGGAAACAACTCATTAGCAATTGGCTTCTACACAGATAGCTGTTCTCAAAAAATATTGGCAGCCCTGCCTGTATTCCTAAGTAGTTCATTGCTACTGGTTATATAAACAAACCACACATCTGAAGGCCCATGTGGTTAGTGGATCAATTGGTCGTAAAACTATTGCTGCACAGTGGCCTGGTTAGAAATCTAGTGGCTATAGCTCCTTCATTTCTGGGAGCTGTGTTGAAAAATGTTCTGTCCTTTTGTTAATCCCTGCATCATACATATGACCAGAAGTTCCCAATAGGAAGTATCTGAAGTGAGGAGGCAGAGGTAGAATTTATTATCCTTATGGGAACAAAAATCCAACAAATACCTACTAACAACACACACACACACACACACACACACACACACACACACACACACACACACACACTGTTGATTTGTATCCACATATCTAGAGACAGCAGGCGTGTTCTCTCTCTCTCTCTCTCTCTCTCTCTCTCTCTCTCTCTCTCTCTCTCTCTCTGCCTCCATTTTTTTCTCGGTGATGGTTGTTACCCCTCGGTGAGGACTGAACGTAATGAGCTTCAGAGTTTTGTCGGGGGCTGAAAATGGCAGAGAAGTGAAGTGTAGACTTCTAGTGGATACAAAAGCCTAGCCTTTGAGACACAATGACTGTCTAACTCCAGTTCCTGCTGGCGCTGGGGTCACATATTCAGAGTAGGGGGAGACAGCTTCTAAAACTGCTAAAATTATATTCTTATCATCTTGTTTGAATTTGACTTAGGAAAAATAAAAGCCATTCCTTATTCCTTAAATGGCAGGGAGATACTCAAATCTGTTATGACATTAATGTCAAATATATTAAAATCTAAACCAGGAGGTATTTGAAAGCCAGAACTCAGAAGAAAGTGATGTTTTTCCAAAGGATATGGTATCTCACCCTCATTCTTAAGGCAATAGAACTGTTTTTAAAGAACAAAGATCAAACTAAATGTTCAGCACTACTACACGCTGTCGCCAAGTATGAGAGTATATTTACGAACAATTCATAATTTGAACTGTTTTCCAGACAGCTGGCCATACACACGTTAAGGCAGTCATAATAACCTGTCAGGAGACATTTCCTACAGTATATTCATTGGAAAAAATACAGGCGAGCCTGGCAGCCTTTGCAAACCCCACCAGATTCCTTTATCTTTTGTGCAGCTGCTACTGTGCCTGTAAAACCACAGAAAGCCTGGAGATCACAGGAGTTTATTGTGTCCCTTCCTTGTAAATTTACTTCCTACTGTGACGACTTTGGGCTACAACTCTGTATTTATACCTATGGTTACACTGGCCCAGCCTAGGATGCATTCAATGAAATCAACCAGATCTGAAGCCCATGTATCGAAGCATCTCGTGAGCTCCGTGGGGCTGTTTATCTCACCGTGAAGTGCGCATAGCAAAGACATCTCTTGTTTTTTGAAATTGTAGACTCTTTATAATTAGTGAAGGCTTGGATGGTGGTGCAGGGTAGAGACTCAGGCTAGAAGGCAGGTAGACTGTGTTTCCAGAACTGTCTTCACATTGGCTAGATGTGTGCACAGGCAGATCACTTCTAGAGTCTCAACTTTTGTGTTTTCTTTTGAAATAATCATGTGTCACATTTGAAGAGGGCTTTTGGACTGAGTTTTTAAGAGTTAGGAAGGGACATGAATTTCATGACTTTGGGCTGAGCTATACAGACGCAATACTGCTTTTCCATTCAGTGAATAAAATCTATCGGTCTTGGGAATGAGTTACAGCCATGATTTGCTCAGTACCTCGAAGATGGGAAAAACACAGTGTCTATTAATACATGGCTGAATGAAGTGTATAATGGCATAATGTTAAATAATAGCCTTAATAAGGAGATGTGTCTGATCATATAACATGGATAGAACTTGAAGACACCAGGCTAATAATGGAATCCAGTTACTGAAGGACTCATAATGTATAAATCCATTTATATCAATAGCCCAGAGTCGTCAGTCACAGAGTCAGAGAGTAGAATGGTGGTTGCCAGATGCTGGGTATGGGAAGATTAGGGAATTCTTGCTTAATAAATAGAGTTCATTTTGGGATGATGGAAAAGTTCTGCAGAGAGCAGAAACGACAGTTCCTTACTAATGCGAATGCACTTAGGTCCTGAAATGCCTACTTGAATGTGGTTAAAATGGTAGCAATTATGCATATGTTACCATGATTTTAAAAAACCTCTATAAATAAAAAGTCACGATTTTTAAGTAGATTTGCATTCAGAAGATTTGACTTCTCTGCTTATTTCTCCATATTTTCTGTTAGCAAATAAACAAATGTTTAAAAGATGCATTTATCTTGCAAAGCATCCTTTAGTGCCCTCTGAGGAAATTTTGTGCCAAGAGAGCAGGATTCTAGTAAGATCATGGTCACTCAACCCTTTCTAATGGCTTCAATTGAGAGAATCTGGTGAAGTTCTAAAGTATTCCTATGTTAACTTGTTCTCTCTTGGTTCCATTATTGTATCTACTGTCTTAGTTGTGATCATTTTCTTTCTCCATGATCTCGCTCTATTGAGAACATTCAGTAAAGAAATTGCACACCCCAATCTACTGCTTCCTTAACAAATATAACACATACAAAGGTTCAGAAATAGTCATAATTACATCCATTACCAACACAGCTGCAGGCACTTCATTAGCAATTTTCATACATTGTTGAAAGGAAAGATGTTTTGCATGAATCTCTGTGCTTGGGATATATACCATCTAGTGAGTCTGTCTGTCCAGATCACTGTCACTTTATCAGGACACTAGCATACATTGAATAAGAGCTCTGCATTTTAGCATGATTACCAAGTAAAGACACCCTTTTCAAAGTAAGGATTTATTTAGATTGTTTCTAATTCTGGTGTTCCTCTGAACCCCAGTATTATAAACACTCATGGAAGAAGTTGGAGAAGGAAATTTCTCCACTGGGTTAACACACAATCCTCACTTATACCTGAGGATTGAGTGCATAAACCATTGGCGCACACTGTGGGACGAAGTACTCAGCATATAGCAAACTTCATATTTTCTATTTGTTGTAGGTTGAGTTAAATTTTCTCAAGAAAATGTATTGAAACATTGACTTCAAAATATGAGAGTCCGCATACAATGCATATAACTGCCTTGATAAAGGGAATATTTGAACACACTGAGGAAAGATGGTTACCTGAACATGGAGGCTTAGCATGAGACACCTAGAAGGTAAGGAATGCTGAAGATTGCTGGCAAAGTATTTTTAAAAAGCAAACAAAATTCAAGGCCTTTCTAGGAGATTATAGTCCTGTCTATACCTTCATTTTTATGTCAAGCCTCCATAAGATATTGAATTCAGATGTTTTAGGCCATCAAATTTCAAGTTTATAGTACTTGTTTTCTGGAACCTGCTAAGGAATGAAAATATTATTCAGTTTTATTTTTGCAGTCATTTGAAGTGGGGGACATGGTTATTTTTTCTTGTTTTATGGTATAGAAAGTAAGACTCACAAAAGCAGTGACTGAAGCAAAGGTCATGTAAATGTCACGCAACCTCCAGGCTGGGATCCTTTAAAATGTCTGGGACTGTTAGTGGGTGTCGTCTGCTTTAGTCTCAGAATGTGTGTGGATGCTTGCTGTATGAAGAAAGGAGAGTATTGCAGGGTGACATGAAGGCAAAGGACTCTGCAGGTGACTGGAGTGACTGGAGAAGGAAGACATGGTAGGGAGAGGAGCACGAGGTTGTCAAAACAGTGGTTGGAGTTAAGCCTGGGTATGCATGCCATGGCACGCGGTTTAGACTCTTACAATGGGGCAACTGGGGGGTGAGCATTCGTAATCCTAGTAAGGACGCACATATGCTTCAATTACTTAAAGTGCAGAGGCAAAGGATCTTGCGTTTGAGGACAGTCTGGGCTATGTAATGAGGTCCTGTCTCAACAAATAAAAGCGAAAAACACTAAGAGTTGGATAAAGGAGCAAGAAGTGATTATTTCAGAGTTGGAGTCTCTAGAATGTGGTCATTCCCAGGGTTGAAAGTGGCTGGCGATGAGAGAGGAGAAGAATGGAACCTCAGCTCTCTAGTTCAAAGGACCTGTGGGTAGTGATGTCTTGTCTGGAAAGGTAAATATTCATGATGAAATGCACACAAAAATCTTCTGAACAGGGATGTATGTATATGTAGCAACAGGTGCGTTTTAGCACTGGGCATCTCCTAAATACTGGCATGAAGTAAGAGCATAGACAAAGAACAACTAGGTGAATGGGTTTCTTAGTAATAAAAGAACAACCATCAATTGTGAAGAAAAGACCTCTTATGGTTTGGATGTTTTGCCCATGTTGGAATCTTAATCCTTTACTCATCAGTCTTGGGTAATGGGGCATAATGGTGGGTATTTGGGTCTCGAGGGGCTGCTGTTATTAATGGATTAAAGCTAATTTTAGAGACCCTGAGACTGGGAACTCAGTTCCTTGCACTGTCTCTCACACTCACCCCTCATCTCTTTCACCTCCCACCTTCAGCCATAGATGATACAGCAAGAAGGCTCAGCAGAGTCTGACTTTTTGGAATTAGGCTTCCTCATGTTCTCAACAATTATCAGGAAGAAATTTATTTGTCACATCAAACAGACAAAGACAGGATGTAGGGGAATAATGCAATATCGGAGACAAGCATAATGCAGACATGCATGTTCTTGTATTCTTGTATATTCATGGGATGACTGCAGTGTATGAGAACCCACTGAGCACTCTTCACTCACTGTACTCTCCTGTGTACAGCATGAGTGTGGGAGCTTCATGAAGTAAGTAGTGGAGAAAGAGCATACTCTAACCCGGACCAGGTATCTTGTCTTATCACTGTGGAGGTAAGCAAAACCAGGTATGCAATTGTCCCTCACCCCAGATCACCACTGTTAGGGCTGACGCCATTGCTCTGTGCCTCCCAGACCTGTATCTTCTAGAACAGCTCATTTATGGTTTCTAGTTGTACTCTAGTGGTGACATGTCTTTGGTTCTTAGCTAGCTAGCTGGGTGTTGAAAGAGAATTTTATATATGGTTGGCTCAAATTAAATGCATGCAGAAAGAAATCTGATGGAGAGAAGTTTGAAATTGAAATGAGGAGGTCACCAAATCTTTGAATATGGCTGTTTACGTCACATTTGTTCGTGGTAAGCATACAAAGTTGCCATTCCTTTTACCCCATATTGTTGATATTTCAATAGTATTTTCAGTTTACAAACTTTTACTTTTTATTGATTTAGCACTATAATTTTATTGCCACTGAAGTCTTTTTAATTCTGTGACAAAATCATTTCATTGAGAAAGTAGTTAACAATTTGCTAGGAACTATTTTCTATTTACTTCTCTGATGGAGTTCTTTTTTTAAATTAGTTTTTCATAGATACACTCTTGTCTGAGGATCTAATGTAGGTTTCCATTCTTTAGATAGTTGTCTAGTCTCTAAGTTCTGGACTAATTTCTTAATCCATATGACCTTAAAGTTTAGGGGACATTGGCCATGAATCCTATAGAGTGTCCTCAATCCAAGTTTACCTCACATTTTTGTCTTGATTCAATAAGGTTAAGGGAAGGGAAACTGTAGAGAATAAAGCACTTTCACCACATCATAACAGGAACTATGAGCTCACTGATCACGGTATTAACCTTCCTGGCTTGATCGCTGTCTGTCATTTTCTTTCCCCATACTCTGTCCTTTGGGAACAAGTCATTAACTAGAACCTATCCCAGAGGTAGGAGTGATGGAGAAGAACTGGAGCCCACCTCCTTGGGGTAGGGCAGTGATTTGGAATTTTTTTTAAGGAAGACTTGGAACTCCTTTCTATCCTCTTGTCTCTGAATGGCTCAAGTTGATACTGAAATTTGTTGCTTAATATCCTGAAAAATATGATATTCCCATACATTCTGCCACTGTTTCCTTATGTCATTTGTCACGATGATTATGTCTGTTTAAGGCCGTATCGGTATCAGGGAATTCTAGAAGATCAGAACCTCTGGCTTGTGTTTGTTTCACTAGAGCTGACTTCTTGCTCTACAAGTACAAGCCTGGTGTTAAGTCTCTCCTTTTTATAGGAGGGATGAATTTGTGAAAAGAGACGTAGTACTGCTGAGTAACCACCTTTGCTTTAGGATTGACTTTTCCTCATAAGAAAAGTCCTTCTAAAAAGCACGCAATTATAGGGGCCAGAACTCAGCACAGCAAATCCACTTACTTTGTTGATGTGAACTTGACAAGTGTTTGGGAAACTTTCTCTTGGGACTTCAGTTACAGAGACATCTATCTACTGCCACATTTAGGACCCCCTTTACTTGCTTTGCAGCTTCTATTTGCAGGGAGTTCTAAACACAGTGGACAGTACCTCTTTACTGCCAGAGTAGAGCTAACTAGGTATTTGATTTTCTTCAGTAAACATTTAGCTATTGGATAGCTATACTGTCTTTGACTTTAGTGCTTGAATTTAGTATAAATAAAATCTGACCCATTTTCTGTGGGCTTCCGGTGTGATGGGGAAAAGAGGAAAGAATCGCCTGGACCACAAGGAGAAGACAGGATGAAGCTAACAGGCGTGATCCCCTCAGCTTGACTGAATGGTTAGGAAAATGAGGTCAGCCTAGGCATCTCACCTCACTGATTGTCCAGATCATGAATGGACCTCATTTTAATAAATTTCTATTGGTTTTTATGATCCATCTCTCTGTCACTGTAAGTAATAGATTTCCTTTTTACAAAAGTCAAGAAAACGACAACAGAAGCACAGAACAGCCTCTTCCTTTACACTGTAGGTCTCTAGACTTCCCCTTACTTTTCTATGTAGCCACCACACATTTAAATGAATCTTCAAGAAGCACTTTTCCATAATTTTCCTAATATAATCTAACAATATTCACATACACATGTGCACATGCGCGCGCGCGTGCGTGCACACACACACACACACACACACACACACACACACACACACACGCTCTTGGTTCCTCTGCCTCTTTATAACCTTATGGATCTGATGAACCCAGCCCCTGACTTGGTCAAAAGGAATCAAATCTTCTGTTTCTCCTCTTTCTCTCAAATTTGATTTTGCTGAAAACATTTCCATTTCCAGGACTCTTTAGTTAAAAAGAGAAAAGAATCAATCAAGAACTGGTTGTACTGCTACTGGTTGCCCCATCCCCATATTGGCAAAGCTAATATCTGAAAATGGACATCAGGGTCCGTTACTAATCGGAGGTGGTGGCACACAGAGTAGGCTGAGTCATGAGAGGTGAGTTTGTGAGGCCTACACTTCTGTGGTCATCTGCTGCGCCCTGTGACACACACAGCTGCACAATCCCAGACCCTGGGTATCCTATAATTCTTCACTGTGGGGACTACTGCCTGGGCATGAAGCTTATCTGTTTCACTGGTTGAACACATGAATTTCTTTGTAAAACATGCAAAAAAAAAAAAAACTCAAACCTTTTTGCTCTTGCTAATAATAAATCCAGCAAACATCTGTAAAACACCAAAAAAAAAAAAAAAAAAAAAGAGTCTCTTGAGTTGGCTCACCTCAGGCAGGGGTGCAGAAGCAGCCATAGAGGAAGTATAAAGGAATGGCCAGGCACACTTGGAGGAAAGCCGTGAGTAAAACATCAATCTAATTATTGTCTTGTCAGAGATCATGAAAGACTCATTTTCTTTTGATTTCTTTCAAGTTTCAAAATGTAATAAAAGAAAAAAGATCTCAGTTTGCAGGTAGACATATCAGGTGGAGGTCAGGGTCTAATCTACTAGTCCTGGTTGGCTAACACTTGATTCAGACAAATACAAAGGATGTTTTGTCCAGGTGGCGGCGGGCATGACTGGCTCACGGCAAGAGAAGAGGTCATTTTATGTTCTCTAGGGTGTGCCGTGGTAAATTAATCCCAGAATAATCAAGAAAGGAGTGATCTTAGAATATTAAAATATAGCAACCTCTGAGACTTATAAAAGAAATTTTGCCACTTAACTTGCTAACTTTATGATAATAGGTGAGACAAAGAGCTAGTGTTTTGAATATGAGATTTAGTAGCTTTTCTTATTCTATACTTGGGAAATAAGCAAGATAATCATTAGGAAAATAAAAGGAATTCTATCACCCTCTAAGCCTCATAGTAGCTAACGAGGATGAGTGTTACTACATAGCCTAGTTAATTGGTAGGATAAGATTCAGGCATAGCCTTCATGTGGCATAGAAGCCCCCCTTCGACTTGTCCACAGAGGCTGTGTCCATTCCTTTCCCCTCCACTCAGTAGGAGAAAGAAAGAATGAAAACAGTGACAATAATAGCTACCATTTCTATGTGGTATGGATGTCTTCAGAATGACCATAGATTAAGGACTCCACTTTCCTGTGTTCTCCCTACAAGGTTTTGACAGGTTCTCTAAAATGTACACGCCTGTTTTCTCACCTATAAAGTAAGACTGCTTTAAGGATAGTAAAGTTATATATGCAGGGAGCTTACAATAATGCTTTGTGGGCTCTTTGTGGTGGCCCATGTGGGCAATCCTACTGAGGCCAGCCTAGGCTACCTACAAAGAGCCTGTCCCAAGGAGCAAGTATACAATGCAGACAAATAAATCCAGGTCTGTTGGGTTGACACAGGCCTGACATCTAAAATGTGTGGGAGACTGAAGTAAGTAATTCTTAAATTCGTGCTGCAGTGGCCAACTTAGTGAGATTGTGTTTTACAATGACAATAAGTTAAAAAGGGGGGAGTTAAGGTTAGATTAGATCAATGGTAATATGCTTCCCTACTGTGTCTAAAGCCCCTGCATCCGTTGTACCTCCCCCACCAGAAAAGCTTTTTGGCAAATCATTTTGCACTCTCTCAGCAAACTCATGATGAATTTTGCAAGCAGATATTGCTAATCATGTGTCACATATGTGGATATCAAGCCTTGGAGAAGTGATGTGTCATGGTGCCACCATTGGAATTTAAGGCAAGCTGTTTTCCATAGGAAGAAAAGATGCGAGAAATAAACAGGGGTGACATCAGGCTAAGGGACATGCTCTCCCACATATGGAGTACTCTCCTCTTAGTGTTTATTGCTTTAGTACCTATGCTGATAAAACCTGTGGCCCCTTCAAAGGTACTGTTTGTATTCACTTGGCTTGATGTTGAAATTCCTCCCCCTCTGAATGGAGACTAGGATCACATGATTTTACCTTTGCTATTTTGTTTCTAATAGACTTTATAATAGCAACAAAAATATAGGCAACATGGTCAGGGAGAGGACTCTCATCTCTGCTGCTGTATTTGTCTTACAAAGAATACATAGTAGCAAAGGGCAAATTCTTCCTTTCTTCCAGACCACTAAAGCTGAAGGAAGCTTGCTTGCTTCAGGCACAAGGTGACAGGGACCACTGGAAAAAGATGTGCTAAGAATCCAAGTCTTGTCCCCAAGTCTAAGATGAAGCCCCTTGGAGGGTCTGAGATAGAAGAGCCCATGAGAAAAGGGGACCACTTCCAGAACAGAGGATTCCTTTGGGCATACCCACCTGACTTGTCCATGCCAAGATAGGCCTACACACCAGACGATCATGTGTATTACCCAGGGGAACTTACCACGGAGTTGAGGAAGGTTCTTCAAAGAACCAAATGGAATCATGGCCTTCCTCCTGACCCCAGAAACCAGCACCTTCCTAGATCATGAGCTATCTAGGGAAAAATCAATATCCCACTGAAATGAGATAGCCTTGCACTCCAGGTAGCTGGTACTGGGCCTACTGACAGCTTGGGCCTTTGTTCTGTTTCTTTGGGGAAAATTCTTTTTTTATTGGATATTTATTTACATTTCAAATGTGATCCTCTTTCCCAGTTTCCCATTTGGAAACCCCCTCCCTCCCTCTGCTTTTATGAGGGTGCTCCCCCACCCACCCATCCACCCCTGACTCAGTGCCCTGGCATTCCCCTATACTGGGGCGTCGGGCTTTCACAGGACTAAGGGCTTTTCCTCATGCTTCCTAATTAAAAACAAATCGCTATACTCATGAAGGAAAAATCAGAGAAAGAGTTTTTTTAAATAAAGCTGTGCATTCCTATCTGTGAAAGGTCAGATATGACTAATGTGACTAGGGATGCTTCTAGCAGAAAGGTGAGAAAGAGAGGGACCAAGGAGCAGGGAGATGACAGTTCAAACCCCACAGTAACACTGGAATCGACACTCTGAAAGCTGTGGAAAACATGAACAACAACACAAAGATCAGCCTTCCCTGGATACCAGTGGGAGTTCCAGCCCTGGGAAATGCAGGGTACAACTGTGTAAAACATTATTTGGATTTCTATGTAAAGTAGATTTAAGGTTTACAGCTGAGATCATCATCAAAGGAGTTTTCCTGAACGCCGGGTCTGTCAGAACATCTGAAAATCACAGTGGGTCAGGGCAGTGCCTCACTGTGCAGGGCTGGCCCTGTGTTAGCTTTTTCTGTCCCCTACATAGTATTCTAAGGGAACACAAAGTGACAAAGGAGCCTTTTAAACACTGCCATTTGGAGTGCCCTATACACCCTTCTGCTTGAGCAGCTTAATAACTGTTCTATTTCTCTGCTTGAAAAAAAAAATCATCGAAAGTCATCAAGTACTCGCCTGGGTACTTCGCAGACTCCTGTCCTTTCCCTCTGTCAGACACCACCCTGTCACGTTTTGTGTGATCGCTTCCGAAGTGTGAGTTCTCATAAAGGTAACACCAGGCAGATCTGGACTGGCTCCAATTAGTGTCATGCATTGCAATTCCAGCTCAGGTGAGTGTGAATGGGCCATGTGGTTTTATTTTATCTACTTTCCATTATCTTTGATGGACTTTACGGCAGCAACAAAATCAGCCGCTCTAGCACGTGACTTCATGACATTCACACTCCGCCGCCACGTCTCCCTATGTGGAAGGCCCATAAAAACAAAGCGTGCTATCGCAGCGGCTGAACCTGAGGAAGTCTCCAAGAGCTAGTTCATTCTAGAATCCACGGAAAGAAACTCGGCTTTGCAACGGGATGTGCCTTGTGAATCACTGTACCTATGTCCATACTGACGCTACATACGACCAAGCTGCGCAGGACTCGGTCTATTTATTTAAAGCTCCACGGAGACAAGGAGACTGAGTAGGGCAAACCTTGCATTGCGAATAAAGTGCTGAAAAAGAATCTGACATGGGACCTACAGTGTCATCATATTGGTTAATTATGATTAATGGTGTGCTTTCAGTTAAAGTAGAGGTTTAATAAAAAGAAAACAAGTGTTACTCACCAGCGAGGCATCTAGCTTTGAAGAGTACCTATTCAGACTATATAATTCCAAATATTTTGGTGACTGGGTGTCTTTGCAGGCTATGCAATGTCAATCACAAGTCTGAGACACCTGCTGCCTTGCCAGGGCCAGATATGTAGCCTAAGCATTGACTCATGCCCTGAACACAAGGGCTCTGTAATATCTGTATCCCTTGTTCATAATATTCAATTATGGAAAATTCATAAATGTTCATGTGCTCTTTAAGCTCCCTGAGAAGCTGGTTCTGAAAGGAGGATTTTACATCCCCCATTTGGAACTCAAGCATGTTTATTTCCTTAAAGGATGCTTATCAGGGGATAGACTACCCCCTAACTTTGTGACAGGCAGGGAAGGGAAAAGCAAAATGACCCAACAGTGAAAATATCCTTGAACCTAGCTAGAGTTAAACAAACCATTTCCAACACAGGTTTATTCCATGGTATAAAAGTGTCTGCAGTGGGAAGAGACACCGGAAGTTCGGGAACGGAAGCTTCTCTCAAGATTCAACTGGATGCTCTAGCTGCCTTAACTTCCCCAGTCCGTTTCCACTGAGAGCTGTCGGTGTTCAATTCGATGGTGTTACATGGAGCTGTTGATTCTTTTACTTCAAAGTCTCTTTGGAGACTGTCCCAACCAGGCGTTCCCTCTAGTTTCTTCAAAGGGCTTCCTCGTCTGTTTGTCTGTCTGTCTGTTTACTTATGTACCTCTTGCTATTTACCCACTAGCATTGGGTTAATATATTAATAAACTCACACATTCAAAATCAAAGGCATGGCTACCATAGACCATTCTACGGAAGGATGAAAATGGGTGCTTAAAGATTGAAAATTTTCAGACAATTTGAAGGTCTGAGAGTCCAGGAAAAACATTGCCTTTATTTCTGCCACGATATCATTTCATTTATGTCTGAGTGTGCAGCATCTGTCTTATTCCCCCAGCTCCATACACTGTCATTTACCACTTAATTCCAACATGCCTGCCTTTCTTTCTTCATTTGTTTTTACATTTTGGCCCTCTTCCTCCTATCATGTTATTCAGCAGGCACTCCATCATTGATAGCTACTACTTTTTCATCATCATGATAACAAAATTAAAGGCAGATTATTCACACAACACTTCAAAAATCCCCACAGGGAAATGCAGAGGGCCAAAACCTGGGCTGGGATAAGAGTAATTACTGCAGAAGCTGTTGGATAGAGCAGAAAGCACCGCCTGAGTGTGGCTGTGCTCTGGTTGGCTGGGGCAGCTGGATCCTCCAGCAGCTTTTGTGATGAATTGTACCTTGTGCATCTCCTCTCCCATATCCCAAGGTAAAAAGGTTTTCCTGCCCATGTCTCTGTGTTATAATGAGATACTTGGAACGGGACCCTAGTTTAAACATGAAATTAATTTGTTTCACATCCATCCTATACACTTAGCCAGAAGGTGATTTTATACTGCAGTTTTAGTATGGCAGTTTGTAGAATTTTCCATTTAAAGAGTTATGTTAATAATCAGATATTGGAGCATGTTGGAGTCTTAGATTAGGGATGTTCAACCTGTATTACATCCTTTTGGGATACGGTCATGCTTATCATGACTTTGAACCTTTTATCCTGGTCAGTACGGACTCATCTCTAACTGTGTTCACATGGCTATTCTCCAAGTCCAATTAAAGTTCTTTCTTGGATATATTTTAACCATAAAACTGTCATTAAAATCCCCTGCGGATCCTTGCCAAGGGAATTCAGAGGGTGGGTCAAACACAAACTCAGCTGGATTCCAGCATCTGATAAAGGACTGGTGAATCCGAGTCTTCACACGAATTCTCCCTCCCAGTGGGGAGAGATGCTTTGATACATCTGAAACCTACACTTCCAAGGAGAAGGCAGACACCTTTTTCTTCCTGTTATTATTTGATATGTTAGCAATTAGAAAATGTACGGGCTTTTGAACATGAAGGGTTAAATGCACTTGCACTGGTAACGGAGAATTCTTCAAGGAAGCTCCTTGGAGACACTTATAATTAATTTGATTTTCTCCCATCATTAGCTCAGAGTCATAGTGACTCGTCCACCACTGCTCTATTAATTCATTGGAGATCACTTCCCAGGATTCATTTAGTTAAGTAGCACTGTTGGATTACATTTTAAACCCCTTAAAAATAGTTGTAATTGATGTCTGTTTACGGAAGCTTAGTTTAATGGAGTCCACGCTGGATAGAGGGGTGCTCACCAGCCTCGAAGGGTGGCTGGTGTACAGCTCCTCTGCAAAATTACCAAGTTGAATTAAAAACACTGCTGATAAAATAATTTTATTAGAAACACTCCTTGCTTTACTGGTCATAGTTACATGTAAACTATGGGGTATTTCTCTCTCAACAGTTCCGGGATTGACCGGAAGCTGCCTGCCGCTCCTGCCCCTATAGAAAGGTGCACGGAAACCTTGAAAACACATGTATTTTTACTTTCAATATGCTAGTAATACACAAGTAACATTCATGTGGGCGATATCCGAAGAGAAGCTGTGGACATAAGATGGGATAATCCTGTTTCCCCTCTAAAGAGGTAGGGCTAGAAAGACAATTATGCCACCTTAAGTTTCTCCTAAGTGTCTTTGCTCCAGAGCCGTGACAGAGCCAGCTGGGCAGCGGGTCACTGGAGCTGGGCAGTGGAGTAAATTCTCTGACCTCAGGCCTGGGAGCTCCACAAGCTTGAACGATTTAGATTTCAAAGGTGATTAGAATGAGAGTTTTCATAATTTATAGTAAGCTTGTGGTTGGATGGGGGAAAGCCTTTCTTTCTTTCTTTCTTTCTTTCTTTCTTTCTTTCTTTCTTTCTTTCTTTCTTTCTTTCTTTCTTTCTTTCTTCCTTCCTTCCTTTCATTCATTCTTTCTTTCTTTCCTTTCTTCCTTCCTTCCTTCCTTCCTTCCTTCCTTTCTTCCTTCCTTCCTTCCTTCCTCGTTTCCTTCTTTCTCTCTTTCTTTCTTTCTCTCCACCCCACACTTTGTAAACAGCAATCAAGAAGCGCCTGAGATATGCGTTTGACCTTTCTGTTTATTTCTGCAGGCCTGCTTTTCTCTGCCTGGACAAACTTTACCTTTCCTTCAAAGTTCAGCCTTTGGCCTAACAGCCTCTTCTAATAATCCTTCTCTGACAATAAAAGCAAATACTTTTATGTTGCAGAGACATTTAGAGTTTTTTCAATCAATTTAGGATACCTTCTTGGATTCATTCCTTGGAACAATTCTTTGTGATATTTAGGGAGTACATGTTAGTGACCAGTATATTCACAAACATAACACGGATACTCCTTTGTGTCCAAAGGTCCCACATTGCAGAGTCAAATGTATTTTAAACATGTTTTAAAAATGTATATTTGTGCTGAAAATGTATAGACATTTTTCTTATCACGGCTCCCTAAGCAAATATACAATATTTATATTGTATTGGGCACTATAATGAATCAAGGTATGATCTTAAGAATATAGAAATATATGGTCTTTTGTGTGAAAATACTGTGCTGTTTTATTTAAGGACTGAGCATCTGCAGAATTTCATATTCGTAAGGGGATTCAGGACCCATTCCCTTATGAATATCAAGAAATGATTGTCTTATTACACTGGTATGCACACATATGGTCACACTATGATTAAAACATAAAACTTGACTAGAAGCAATTAGGGGTCACACTTTTAGGTCATAGGCTCTCATTGAGGGAAGTCAGGGCAGGAACTCAAACCAGAATCTTGAAGCAGAAAGCCTGGAGGAACGCTGCTTTCTGCCTTCCTTGTTCTGAGGCCCATGCTTAGCTAATTTACATATCCTGGAGCCATCTGCCTAGGTATGGTGTTGCTCATAGTGGTCTGGGCTATCTGAAACCAATTCAGACAGTCAAGAAAATCTCTTAAAGATATACACACCCCCAATAGGATAAAGACAATTACTCAATTGAGATTTTTCTTTTATGATATGGTTCTAGGCTATGTTAATTTAACAGTTAAAGCTACGTAGGAATATAGTAAGTTCTGTGAATAAAATCAGGGTGTTATGATGTCATAAAGTATGTCCCCGTGAGATATGATGGAGGTTGGTGATAAAGCTTGGGGGTGTTAGATAACAAACATTTTTCATATTCTGTCACATGCAACAAGCCCAACAAGAAGGTGTGAAGTAGATGCAAATGGTGGTGTGTGTTTGTGTGCATGCAAATGTTTGCACATCTACAAGTCCTCTTCCATTTATAATGGACATCCAACCAAACAAGCTCATCCAAAGTGGAAAATAACATCAATGCAAAGTGCATCTTAAGACTCAACCAGAACACAGCTCACCGTGGAGGATACACCTTGTCCTTGCTGATCAATGTGGCTGGCTACAAAGTAGAGTTCGCTGCTTAAGCCAGCACTCAGAGAGGGTTTTGCTGTACATTGTTAGTCTGGGTGAAGATCCTACTTCAACATTCACAGCATTGTTTCTTTCTCCTGGTTGTTTATGGCTTTTACTTCACCACAAACATGGAAAACCCTATGTCTAACTACGGTAAGTTGAGAATCATTTACACAAGGTTACCCAAGTCAAAGAAAAATAAAATTTACCAGAATCTCTTCAGTTTTCTTTTATTGAATAATCTGTTTCCAGGCGATAGCCAGGTTAAACAATGCAATGCCATGTACCTTAAAGAAGCAAATACATAGTCTTCTGATCTTTAAAAGTCTACTTAGGCTCAAAATTAAAGGGTCAGTTTAAGCAATACATGAATAATAAGATTCTTAAAAGAGAATACTATACAGTATGTGGATGAAGCATTCAAACAAAACATACTGTGTGTGGTTAGGTACAACATTGAATATTATTAATAGTAAACTGAGTTTTAAGATCATGGGCGACATCAAAACCTATTTTCCTTATTTTAATAATACTGAAAAGAAAAAAGAAAAAAACCATCTTTGCTTTATTTCTTGACAAATCTAGTATGATTTTAGCTTTCTTTTTCATGCTTTTCTGCATTTTTAAATTTTAAAATGGGCTGCCTCTTTGCAACAATAAAGGGAACATAAAAGACATCTCCTAAAAATGTGTGCTGATTTTCTGGGGACAGCATGTGGTTTCACAACACGAGCAAAACAAATTGCCACAATCATCTTTAAGGTGAGCTCACATTGGATGAGCTGAACGCCCTACCTTAGGAAACTAAGATACTTGTCTCTCTTCAAAGAAAAGTGAAGAGAAATGGTGATTTCTTTTTTTTGAGCAGCAGCACTCTTGTTGTCAGACAGAGGAGAAAGGGAGTTGATACCATTCACAGGAAATGTGCAGCGTAATTTTGTTAAGTATATGTTACAGGTTCTAGTGCATTTTACATTAAAAAAAAAGTCTAATACCGTGATTCCTGTAGGCTTGGGTGGGAGGAACCCGCGAAACAACTGCAGCTCTACTATAAATAAAGTGCAAGCCATGAGAGTCTAAAGTAGTTCATTGTTTGTAGAGAATTCTGTGTATTTCTAGACTGATCAAAGTTGTTCCTGTGTGGTATTGGCCAGTGTATTATTGTGCTTAAGAATTAAAAAATGAAAAAAAAATGTTTCTTTGTTCTTTATGCAAAGGAGCACAATTCTGTTGCTCACCTGCACACAGCGGCTGTTGGGGAATGGGTCTGCTTGGAATGAGGGCTGACCAGCAGTCAGATGTGGATTCCAACAGTGAACTTTCATTGTATGGAGGCCCACAGGCAAAACGAGGAGGCAAATAAATCCAACACCAAAGCCTCTGATGGGACATGAGCTCATTGGAAGCATCATCTGCTGTGACCACAGACACAAGATATGAACACCAGCAGTTTGGGGTCACTTATTCTTGTCCAGATAGGCCATCCTTCCCCAAAATGTGGTTGTTGGCAGTTGGAACTCTTTCTGAAGCCTCAAATCAATATAGTCTGTTCCCTACCACAAAGAGTGGGCATATATCATTTTATCAGCTTAGTTTTTCAACTCATGAATCTCAGGTTGGTCTATAAACTAGCTATGGGCAAAAGATTGTGTCCATCGTAGATCTGCTCAGACTGGCATACTCTACAGACTCATCTTATTTCGGACCCATTCCTAGCTTTCCTCCAACCCCAGCGTTGCTTCCTACAGAAGCCAACTCGAAGAATACAGCACAACTCCTACAGCCTGGAGTCCCAGGGGACCCAGCATCTAGATAAGAGAAAACGCTGAGTGTACTTTAGATTTGTAGACTCATTTCCTTTATAACCTCTCTGGCTTCTTAAAGACATAAGTACTAGTAAATTTTCTGGTTAAATCGATCTACATAAACATGACAAAAATAAAAGCTATTTTATTTAAATTACATAAAAAGAGACAAATCACAGAGTTATAGAAATGAAGGGGGTCTTAGGAATTGCCTGCTCCATTTTGCCATTTTTCATTGAGAAATAGTGTAGTGTGTGTGTATGTGCATGTGTATATGTGTGTGTGTGTGTGTGTATGTGTGTATGTGTGTATGTGTGTATGTGTGTGTGTAGTGGGTATCATGTATAAGCTATATCTTGTGTGTGATGTGCATACACGTAGTGTGCACTGTGTGCATTGTAATATATGTGGTATACTTTAGTGCGATATATCAGTTTCTGATATGTTTGATACATGTGCATATAGCATGTGGTATATGTGCAAGATGTGTGCATGTAGTATATGTTGAATGTGCTGTTAGTGTAATAAATGGAGTGTGTGTGTGTACATGTGTGTATGCACACCTAAGCACACGTTCATGCGTAAGTGTGTAGAATGTAGTTTGTGTGATGTGGTGTATGGTCAGTGTAGTGCCTGGGCCACATGTACAGTGTGTCTGCTGAAGGCTGTGGATGTGCTCTTGGCTTGGGCAGCCCTGGACTTCTGGGCACTGCATATCTCACAACAGTGCTGATAGCTATGTCAGTGATTGGGCTGAAATGAGTTGTACTCAAGTTTTCTATAGGAGCAGAAGAGGCTATAAATGAGGAATGAAAAACTAATAGGGAGAGATGCATACATATGAAAAACACAAGCAGAAACTCGGGGAGCAGCATGGGGGTGGGGAGAAGATAGGAGAACAGGGTGAGAGAAAGGCCTCATTTGCAGATTCCAGGGCAAGTGAAGCATGCTGCACGGACTTCTCCAGGGTCCTCAAGGCTGCTCTGAGACCTAGAAAACCCATTAGAACACAGGCCAAAGCACCTGCTTCTCCAGGCACCTTACTATCCTGTGACTTCAGAAGAGAGAAGCTGCCCTTGGGAAGTTTTCAAGGAGGAAGTGGCTTCAAGTGTTCATACTGGATGGGTCACTTTCTACAGCAATTAGCAGCCTACTTGCTGTCTGGCCTCTGTTCTCTTTTGCCTTTTGCCTTTTGACTTTTTGTTTGTTTGTTTGCTTGCTTGCTTGTTTTGTTTTTTGCCTTTTGACTTTTTCCCCTCTTCCACTATCCTGTTTCCTCCCTTTCCCCACCATATAGCCAAAGGGGTCTCTCTGCCTCTCTCTGCCTCTCTCTGCTTCTCTGTCTCTCTCTGTGTCTCTGTCTCTGTCTCTCTCTCTCTGATAGAAGCTGTTATTAATGTGTGCTTGAGGATGGTCTCCTCTTAAGGACAGGCACATGTCTCTACACAGGCTGAAAACCATATCCAGAATTTCTTCGAATGTCTATTAGCTTAACAACTATCCACTGTTTTATTTCCTGTTGTTGTTTATTTCGGTGTTGTTGTTTCCTGTCCATACTGACACTAGAAAATAAAAACCCATCACCGTTGACATTCAAGACCATTTTATTTTGAAGATCGTGCTGGCTTTTGTCAATCTATAGTCTTCAGAGGTCTTTGTTTAATGTGGCTTCGGGATAACCATCCTCCTACTTTTGATAGTGTGATTACCAAGCAATTCTATCAAATAATAATCATGATTAAACAAGTTACATGAGCCCTCAGGCCCTGAAGCAATTTCTCTGAAGAATGAGTTTGTCCTTCAAATAACATAATAAGAAAAAAATTAAGTATGAGTCCCTAGAACAGCATGTTATAGAGGGAGAACCGTAATCTGTTTGTCCATTCCTTAGAATTACAAGTGGCCTGCAGTTAGAATCCCTTCTTTTCAGTTCCACCAGCCCTGGCTCCTCTCTTTGTCTCATTGAACCGACCAGGTGGGTTTTCTCTGCCACTGTGGAATACTTCTGATGCTATTATTATTATTTATTTATTTGTTTGTTTATTGTTTACCAGTGAAAGTAAAGTCACACAGTAAACCACAGTTTGCAACTATGACCATTTTGGAGATTGTCTTTAAAAGGCCTCTATGCGATTAAACAACCAGGGCTGAGAGAGGCTGATTCACTCATACACAACGTCTAGGTATAAGATTCATAAAACGAAAAACTGGGAGTTTATGTTGGGTACTGACAAGGCTAAGTGAAATAATACCAAAGCATATAAAATACTGGATAAACACCAAGGCTCTGAGGTAAAGGGAATGTTAAGATTCCAGTTTTTTACATTTATGTAAACAAACAAACAAACAAAAAAACAAGTTATTCCAGAATGCGGGATAATGTTGTTACTTCTTAGAATGAAGGCTGGGGTAGCTTATGGAAAAGTAGAAATGTTTAACTTCTGTTTCCCCTGTGTTACAATCCTGTATGTACTGCTAGCATCTCAGAGTTCAGTCTGCTGCCCCACGGAGGAAAGAAATCTCTGATGTCCTCGAGAGCCTCAGTTTACATTGAAGTCCTTCCTCTTGTTGACTGTGGAATCACTGTGAAGTTAGAGGGACACAGTGACTACCTAATTATTTATGTCCTCAATGGTAAATATAAGTACCATTAAACACTGGTATTTTAAGAAGTTTTGTTGCCTTTGCATAAAAGCTTCAGTTTTTTGAAAGTTTTGATATACATGACAATATATCTCTGGAAGAGAATTAAAAAGCATGGATGGTGGTTCATGTGTGTAAGAGAGTGGACCTTCAGTAATGTGGATTTACTTCATGGAATCTGTGATGCTTTAGTTAATGAATAAGTACTATCTTGATTTTTTAAGACTTTAGGTTACAGGGAAGAGAATTATTTAGAAGCCATTCCGTGGCCTTCTTAATTTTGTATTTATTTGTAAGTAGGCATCTTCCCTGAGCTGGGAAAGGACACGGCTTCACAGGCTTCCAGCGCAGCTTAGGGGAGGGTATAGCCACAGGGAGAGGCTATGTAGGCAGTTTCAGATTATGGGTTTTATTACTAGATAATACGTAATGATTTTCAGAAAAAGCAAACTCAACAGGGATAGGAATTTAAATTTTTACTGTTGGAAAAACATTTTTTTTCTTAACTGAAAATTTTAACATAAGGCATATTACATTATTTGAAATTGTGACCAGGTCTTACAATGGCTAAATTGTATTGCTTTTTTGTTTTTGTTTGTTTGTTTTTTCCATAACTTACATTAATTATGACTCCAGCTACATGTATTTTCCCCAAAGTATTAGGGAGTATGTAAATGGCAACCCTTCAAAGCAGGAATCACATAGTCTTCTCTGGAGTCTTCATGTTTCTTCATTAGCAAGGCTGCTGCTCAAAACACAAAGGTGAGTGAGGCTGGCGAGGTTAGCTTGCGGTTATGGGAATGAGGAGATATGGACCGTCTTCACCTGAGGGGCTGATGCACCCCATCCTGCATGAGCCAGCAAGCTCTGGGCTGCACAGGAGCTGAGCAGCCAAGCACTACAAGCCATAGAAACAACTCAAATGTCTTAGTCTGCAGTCTTGAAGATAAATGGTCTAACATGGGCTTTACTGAGTTAATATCAGAGCTTCAGGGTTGTGCTTCCTCTGGGACACTCTAAGGAAATACCTCTTTCAGCTTCAGGAGGGGACCTGTGGTTCCGCACTTGCTCATGGCCCTGCCCCCATCTTCAAAGCCAGCAACTCCTTGCTTTGGCTTCTATCATCTCTTGCTTTGGTTTCTTTTCTTCTGCTGCTTCTTTGCCTATTAAGAACCCTGTGTATACATTGGGTTCACTAAATATTCCTGAATACTCCCTTTTCAGACCAGTAGATGCTGATGTAGTTCTTAATTCCAGACGCAAATTTTATACCATGTAATATGTTTACAAATTCTGTGCATTAGGATGTGGATTTTTTTTTAAGGTAAGAGGCACCACTCTTATCAGCAGAGGGAAGAAAGAGATAAATAGATACATGATAGGTAGGTAAGGAGATAGATAGATAGATAGATAGATAGATAGATAGATAGATAGATAGATAGATAGATAGATGTTAGGTAGGTAGCTAGATATAGGTACATGATAGGTAGGTAGAAAGATATAGAGATAGCTAGATACAAAATAGGTAGGTACACTGATAAAAACAGATACATTGTAGGTAGGTAGGTAGATAAATACAAATACTTGATAGGTAGGTAGGTAGATAGATAGATAGATAGATAGATAGATAGATAGATAGATAGATAGATAGATAGATTCCAATTTGGAATGCATTCTATTTTATCTTTCAGACTCTTCTTCACACCAATGATTAGTAACTTCCTTTCTGTTTCCTCCCCTTAGTCTCATGCCACCTGCTCTGGGAGTTTTGACACTAAAGCCTTCTTTAGCTCACTGTTTTTTGATCACATTGTTCTTTGTTCCATCAGATTCCATTCTTCTTGTGCTGGATAAAGCCATATGCTACATAATAATTTTTTTCTGGGAAACATATCCTTAGGTCATTTAGTGCAAACACTATAGAGTATATTTTCACAAATGAATATGGCTACAATAAGATATCTATCATATCACTAGGCAACACAATCTTGTAAGGCCACTATAGTATATACATCTAACTTTTATTGAAATGTCATTATGCATGGAATGAGCACACTTACTGAGAGTTGACTGTGTGCAAGGTAATGCACTGTATTAAATATATGTAGACTTATACAAACAACAGGTGAGACTGATGACAGGTAGGAAAGAGCAATATGGTAGTGCTCTGTAAAGAACAAAGTGCCAATCATCTCACTGTGGATGGAGAAGCATCAAAGAGGAAGCCCAGGAACCTTAGCAATGATCAACAGAAGTCACTCTTGTACTTTTGCTTGCTTTAAGTGATTCCATTGTTAGATGCACACTAAGAACTGTATTCCAGTGTGGTTGGGTTTTAAAAGTAAGGTTTTAACTGAAAAGTGGCATGACCATGTCCTCCTGCACAAAGCTTAAGTGTATGTCCAGGATATTGTCACAAAGGGACACACACGTATGCAATGATTGTCTAGATCAAATAATAGATTGCTGTCAGCACCCCAGAAAACCCTTATAATTGCTCTCCGCTTTGTTTTGAGACCGGATCTCTCACCAAATCCAGAGCTTACAGATTCTAATTTAGTTAGACTGGGTGGCCTACCCTGAGGCTTCACCACCCACCACCTTCAAAACGAGGTTGTGATAGATCAGACCACTCCATCAGTCTTCTTACATGGGTTCTTGGAATCTGAAGCCAGGTCTTTCGAGCCATCTCCCCAGCCCACAGCAGCCTCTTTGGTGTTCCTTCCAAATAACTCTTCTGTTTTCTCTCAGGAGACTTGAAATTTTGTAGGTTTTGAACCAACATATGCGTTTAGCGAATGTTATTTAAGGCCTGTGGAGCCTGGAAAGGCAGAAAGGTGCAGTTGCTTCCTGCAGCTGCTCTCAGCTGAAATCTGTGTGGGTGAGAAAACATAGAACCAGTGGAAAGAGAGGTGCCCTCCCCAACTGAGGGGCTCTCCGGTCTCCTCACCATCCTTAGCTTTACACACAAGGAACCAGTTCCTTTTCTTACCCGGGACTATGTCTTCTGAAGTAGTTTATCAGCTAGCTACATCAACTTATTTGGCTGCTAGTTGATCTGAACCAGGTATTTAGCCGATTAAATTTTCAAATAACGAGTTCAAACTTTTATACTCCCCAATATAGTTTACATTCTGCTCCATTCTCCCAAATATTAAAGACCAGAATCATTTATTATTAATTCCTCAAGCAGTTATTGACCATTAATATGTGAGATCTGTCACTCAATCTTCTTTCCCTGGTCCATTCCCATCCATTCTCTGAAGGTACGTTTTATAATTTAGCTTGTTTTGTGCTTGGGTCTTTTATTACTTTAATCATTATTCACTATGTTTTTTTCCTTTTTCATTCCCAGAGTATGAGACCCAGTTAATTTTATAACAGTCAGATTATTGTTTGCATTTCAATTTGAAGCAATATAAATTCATTTCTAAAAGTTCTGATTATTTCTTTACAATGAAAAGTTTCTTTTTAGGTGTGTTTCTCACTAATGTTTTGTTTGTATACTCAGCTATATACAATATGACAAATATGATATATATTCATACTCTCAAAATTATTTAGACATTTTACAAATATATCTCACTTAGCTTTTGTATAGATCGATCCGTATACTTGTTTGGTTGTAAAATAATGGATGCCTTAGACAGAATTTTAAGAAGATAGGGTAGTTATAAGAAGCTATAAATACAATTACAAGAAGTTTTATATATCTATATAGAGAGATTTAAAAAGAATTATAAGAGCATAAGCAAATTTTGTTATGACATTTGCTTTAGCCTTGGCTCTGAAGTGACTCTACTTTCTTCATGCAGCCTTGCTGGTGTTTCATTTCTGTCTTACGTGTGTGAAATGGCTCAAACAAATGAGAAGGTCTGATGAGATTCTCTGTAAAAGTCGGTAGTGAGAGACCAGAGGCAGTGGGCATGGAGGCTGACAATACAATAAGGGGCCATAACACAGACAAAGAAGAGGGGAAAATGGCCATTGAAGCTGACATTGCAGGAGATATTGTGAGTACTTAGAGTCTGATGACTTGATAAGGGAGAGAAAGAGTAGCTGCTTAGAGAGAAGCAGAAACACTAGCTAAAAAGTATGAGGCCATTGGAGACACATGCAGTCTTGTTGCTTTTCAAGGCTGATTCCCCAAAACTCGTCTGTCTCAGTGCCTCTATTTGATTTACAGGAGGTTCTCATTAAGAATTTTAATGGACTTCCTTTTGAGGGAGTGGGCCTCTTCTCACCCAGAAAGAGTAAGATTAGTAAGTAAAGTTAGGGCCATCTAGTTGATTCGGATATAAACCTTGATTCTCCTATGTGGCAGCCTTTGTGACTTTGGAAGATGCCCACTTTGTTGACACAGTGATGGCTTGATGGATACTAGGCTCTCAGAATGTTCAAGTTAAATTAAGACAGAGGCAAATTTCAGTGCCATTGGTCTCCAAATTGTCTTCCATGTTTTCAGCAAATGTCTGTATAACCTCATTGTATACATAGATCTATGCTGGGATTTCCTAGCTAGAATAAGCCAGTGTCTTCCCAGGAGATGCCCACGACCCGGAGAGGAAGGATAGGGATGCTAGATAGAGTGAGAAAATTGTAGCATAGAGAAGTGTATCCAGTGATGGACAGTCAGAGCATCGAGTACTTCCCCCATCCTGAGTTCTGACCCCACCCATAGCATATTATGATGCTCAAGTGGACACAGAACTATTCCTTACAGTCTACTGTCAGGTGTTTGCAATGTACATGCTAGAGTAGGTAAAGTTTAGTAACTAAATAGAGTCAAACCTAGATATAGTCAGATTGGGAGTGCTGGATAAATGAGTATGCTGAAGGTGTGGTTGCGGCAGCGAGCAGGAAACAATTAAAACCGTTAAATCAGTTAAACCCCTCACCTTATGTTTAAGAAACGAAATAAAAGTTCCTTTGTAGTGCCCTAGTTTCAAGGGTTGTTGCTCTCATTTATACCCCCTCCTGTGCCTTCTTTACCCAGCCTTCACTTTGCATGACATTGAGGTCCCTGTCTCTCAATACAGTGACCTGTATTACCCGTTTTCCAGTTATGTGCAGTAGTGGTCCCTGCTGTTGTTCTGGGGTTGGTAGTGATTCTGTGATTTCATTCCCTCATTAGAAACTGTGTGTTTATTTATTAAAGTTGCACACTGCCCAGAGGCAACATACAAAAAGTATAGAAATACCAAAATTAAATAAAGGTTCTTATTGCTGTTATTCTATAAAGCTTGTCGATCACAAGCCTCTGTGTACAAGCACAGGATGGAGGCTCTGTTAACCAGGTGGTATCCAGAACCTTAATTAGCAAACTTGCTTCCTGCTGCTGTCACTGGGTCAAGTGCCAAGGCTCCAGCATGATACAAGAAGGCAAAGAGCCATTCATCATCTTCTAGAAAAATCTTTAGTTTCCAAACTGCCCGTTTAAGTAGCTCCACAGAGTCATTGTCTGAATTCGAAAATTCTAAGGACGCCATCTTGGGGACTAAGTGGACATTTCTGTACCTGTCTGAGTTCATTCCTTTATAGCAGATGAGAAAACAGACATGATATCATTTTATGCATGAAATAGTCATTGGATGTCTGCTATAGTTTGATGACTTGGAGGCTAGGAAGCCAGCAAGAAGCACATCATTGTCCTGATGGAGCTTACATTCCACAGGAGGATCCTGTAGAAGAATGCAGAAGATGAGTGAGTTGTTGGGGAAATGATGTTCTGTTGCCTGGTGTTTAAAGTTACAGGTGAGAGGCAGGAAGTAAGTATATGGTACCCACTGGAATGGAGATTTGGGATTGCTGATTTCTGTGTGTTGCTTCAAGTTCTTGATGATAAGATGCTGTGAGTAGACTCCTGAGAGATAGCTAAATGGAACTGAGGAAAAGTATTCCGACAGAAGCAGTCAAGAGCTCTGAGCACATGTGAACAGAAGCAGATGTGGTATATTTCCCCAAACAGCTGTCCAGTTTCTGAAGCAGGAAGCTCATTGATGACCTGATGTAAGGATT
The DNA here is from genome assembly GCF_011064425.1 of Rattus rattus. Classification (NCBI taxonomy): domain Eukaryota; kingdom Metazoa; phylum Chordata; class Mammalia; order Rodentia; family Muridae; genus Rattus; species Rattus rattus. Next base: position 37,155,604 of record NC_046167.1, read on the forward strand.
GTATTTACAGAAGAGAAAGGTGCCAGTTATGGCATCTTCAGGTTAATGCTTTACATTATAGTCGCAGTAACACATCCAATTCAAGGTCTCAGCTGATTTTTTTCTCAGTCTCTAATATTTACACCAGTGCCAGGGTCAAATCTACCACCCATGCCTCAGCCCAGACTTCACAGAAAGGTGTCTCTTCTCATATTTTTGCCTAAGCTAATGCCAACACTCCTCTCAGGAGGCAACTGAAACTGCTTCTGCTGTAGGGATAGAGAGTGAGTTTGAAGTTGCAGAGACCAAGATGTAGGTACTTAATAATGCCAGCTATTAGCAGATATCTTAGCCAAGTCATTTTCTTCTTCCAAACCTCAGATCTTAGTTTATAAGAAAATGCCACTTATATTGCTTTGTAAATACCCAGCTTCCCTACCCTGACAATTAAGAAACAATAGTGTCCTCTTTCCTCTTCTCCATCATCCAACCTCTCACTGCCACCATCTTCTAGCTAGGTCTGAGGTCAGAGCTCTGAGAAACTTTTGTGGTAGCATTCAATAATGCCTATTCCTAAATGCCTCAAAAGATTAGGAAGTTCCACGGCTTCTTGTAACTCATTCTCCATCTCTCTGTCTGTCTCTGTGTCTTTCTGTCTGTCTGTATCTGTGTCTGTCTGTCTGTCTCTCCATGTGTATTTGTGTGTGTGTTTTCGGCAATTGAAGAGATACCTTAATATGATAACTGCCTATCACCACACTGCTTAGTGTCGCTTCTGACTCATAGGAACAGAGTCCATGTCTGGTCTGGGCAGTAGGGAAATGGAAGTAGGTTGCTGCAGTTGCTGAAGACCTGTAAGAGTTAGTGAGCAGTGTTTGTTAATTTCTTTGTTGTCAGATACTCATCTCTCTACAGAGACAGGAGGACAGTGAGAGGAACGACAAGCATAGGCCTCATCAGGAAGCTTGTAAGGCTGGCCATCACCTCAGAGAGGACATATGTTAGGCAGGAAAGATGTCAAGGCACCAGGCACATGGCGAGCACTGCAGACTCTGCTACACTCTAACATTGGGGGAGTGATAATGATGATAAATGAAGGGCAAGGCAAATCTAAAAAGGAAAGGTTCTTTCCACACTCCCTTCACCATGTGCTGATGGTCAGTCTGGCAGACTCTGGTTTCCAGTATGTCCCAACATAATATGTGCCAGAGGAATGGGCTTTGTCTGTGCATGATGTCTCAGGGCCCTTTAGTTGACTCTGTCTCTGAGGAAGGAGTGTGGAGTGGGAGATCAGCAGGGATGAGAATCATCCTTTTATTTAGTTTCAGTTCACAGTACACACTTTTGCTATCATATTCTGACAGTGTGGCAGCATTTGAGCAGGTTTCAGTGAGAAGAAGTCAAAAAGCGAACACTAACAACGAGCCTCGCTGCATTTGGAGTTGCCCAGGAAGTGCATGGGAGCCCGGAGCTCCTCCTGCATGCTTCAGCGAGGGTGCTGAGCTCTTCTAAACTTACAGTTAAAAGTGTGATTTTTGCCCATTCTCCTTGCCTGAAAGTAATTTCAGAGAACACTGCTCACCATGATATAACCTGGGGTTGAAGGAGAAATGTCTCCCATGATGCCATCAAAGGGAAATAAAAATAATAATCTTGGAAACTCTTGGTAAACATAAAGCAGTATTGATGAAGCTAATGACAAAAGATGAAAAAAGTAAGCATCTCCTCTGAAAAGAGGGTACACGAGAGCAAGTGAAGCCCCAAGCCAAGAGTCTATCTCTGATGCAGAATGATTGAGACACCCCGGACGCAGCAGACCTGCTTCTCTTTAAAAATAAACCAAACCGTGGTTTATGAATATAAGCAATGGTGGCAAAGTGTGAGGTGTGCGCTCTTAATTAGAAACCACAGTGCTTTCTTTGTTCTGGATCGGACATTTCTTTTTCCAGGTTAGTAAGCTTCAAAATCATGCTATTACTGCTATGCCAAATGGGTACACAAAACCAAAGTCTGAGCGTATTTGCAGTTATTCAATAGAACAAAGCCCTGCTGGACTCCATGATTTTTATTTGAAAGGAAATGGTATTCTTCTGGTTGGTCTTATCAGGGACACACACACACACACACACACACACACACACACAGACACACAACCTGAGGTACCATGGGGTCAGAGCGAGAGGGAAAAAGAAGGACATAGAGATAATCCTTCCCAGATCAGCTCAACCCAACTTCCTCCTGAGAACGCATGATATCATTTGTGATGTCATGACAGGCAATGACTGACGTTACTGTGCTGGAGCAAAAGAACAAAGACACAGCCTGGACTTAAGGTCAGCTCAATCCAGTGGGCAGAGTAATCCTCTTCTTCTTCATCCCCATTGCCAGAATCTTCTAGCAGAATTATTGCACGTCAAACAGAACATTCCCATCATCAAGCCATGAGCTCAAAAGAGGCTCATGAATAAGGAGATCTCAAGGGGCCACCGTGGGCTAGATGCAATGCGGATATAAAAGGCAGCTAGTTTTCCTCATACCTGTGTACCAATGAGCCACATCTTTAGATAAGGCTTTCTCAGCAGGATACCAGATCTTATCAAATGTTGTTACATACCATTTAGTCTCTCAGGTGACACAAAAGAAATGACATAAACCAGCAAGGGTAACAAAACAACACGAACAGAAAGGGCTCAGAGGGCTGTGCAGGCATTGTTGCTAGATGCTGTCCCAAAAAGCTGAGTTGAAACAGTGTGTGTGTGTGTGTGTGTGTGTGTGTGTGTGTGTGTGTGTGTGTGTGTGTGTGTCAGGGTTTTCTGAAGAGGAGATGTGAACATATGGGAAAGAAGTAGAAAATAAAATTGCGCCCTGGCTGCTGAGATGGGAATGGTATTTGTTTTCCTGGTGCTGGCGAGGCGCCACGCTCTGTATCCTGCTTTTGTCTTTGAGAGCCGTGAGAGCCCATGCTTTAATGCCTGCAGGTTGACCATGCATTGTTATTATACAGTCTTCATGTTCACATCATGTGTCATCTGACCAAAGGAGAGTCTACAAAGTGAAAGGGCTCATGCAAAATTTATGCTTATATGACTGTTTCAGTCAGTGGAAAAATCAATACTGCAGGCTTGATGCGCAGAAATGACTGAGTACTCTCTGACTGACGCTAAAAGCACCCGGAGATTGAAAGTTGCATTTGCTGTTCAAGGGCTCTAGTGTATTAGGGCTCTTGTAATAGTCTGCTCACCTTATATTAGCCTTTCCTCGGGATTATTTTTTGATAACAATTATGATTGTGGGGTTTAAGGCAATTACACTATTACAAAGAAAAAGCTGCTCTTTATGTCCTGTAAAGCTGTCATATATTTCACAGTGCAACCGCCTTCCAATTATTTTGCTACAATGCACTTTGGAAGCAAAATGTCCTAACTGATATATATTAGTCCTTTATGTTTTATAAATAAAAATCAAAGCCATAATGTAATCCTTCAAACGGAGCTTCTCAGTTTCCCCAGATGTGATTTTAGAAAGAGCTGAGCTGTAATGGGCTCCATACACTTTGAAAGAGACACATTGTAACATTTGTGGTGCTGTGTGAGGAATGCTATTCAGGATGCTGCCTCAGATGGGGGAGAGAGCAGGTGTCTAGGAGCTAATAGCTATGTTAAGTGGAGGAGTAGGGGGGCTTTGGTGAAGTAAAAAACAATCCTTGAAATTAATTCATTCAGAAAAGACTTCAACACGTTGTGACAGCACATTAAATACCCAGCAACAATACACGCACGCACACACACACACACACACACACACACACACACACACACACACACACACACATCTCTTCTTTGATTTCATGCCCTATTGCAAGGAAGATTTTACAGCTGTGCTGGTTGGATCCTAGATACTAAAGGAAGGAGTGTGTGTGTGTGTGTGTGTGTGTGTGTGTGTGTGTGTGTGTGTGTGTGTGTCTATGAGGGGGGGATACAGACACTGGCACAAGGAACAAATATGTATCCATAGAAAAGGAAATTATTAGGTTAGAATGTAGTATGGGGCTGGAGGTTAAAGGGAGGTGGATGGGAGCTCATTGAGCTTGGGTATATTTTTGCTCCAGGGGAGGTAGGGACACTGTTGGTTCCAATCCCCCAAATCAGGAAGCAAGTCAGACAGTCAGTTCAGAGGGTCTGGAGGTGTGGCAAGTACCATGGCCAACCTAGCTGAGCTACGTCAGTGAAATGGAGTTGCAATGAACACCCAGGGCAAATGAGTTTGGCCTCCTAAGTTCATAGCAGGAGGATTGCTCTGAGTTTGCCTGTCCAAAGCAAAGAACAGCACTTCTTAAAATGGCTAGAAGCACAGTGGCTATTGCAATAAGAACTAACTGTATATGCCTCCTACTATGTGTGCATTTCAAAAATTACCTTTCAAAGAGATTTATCCCTACTTGCATCAAGAAAGGGAGATATGAATATGAAATCTTAGTTGCTCACTAGGCTCAGGGGAATGCTTGAAGCCAGGAGTTTGAGGCCAAGCATAACAAGACCTTATCTCCTAAAAAAGTAAAGATAATTAGTTTAAAAGAAAGTCAGGTGTTGGGTGTTTAAAAAAACTCAATGCAGAAAAGATTTCCATGCTCACTGGGCTGCCCCACTGTTCACAGAGGCATGGACAGATGGACACTAGAAGTGTCCCCATGCTGAGATGGGATAAGCAGGGAAAGCTAAGGAGGACATCCTCAGTCTATCACTGGTCCTCTGATTCTCCGACTGTAAATCATTTGGAAATACCTTTCTCTTTTTCATCTCACCTGCTGAGGATTCTTTCCTCAGCTTTTCTTGTTTGTCCTTTGGTTTTTAATTGAGAACGTCCTACTTTAGAAAGCTTTCCTGAACAAAACACCATTGGCATATGCTCTAAGATGAAGAATCAACAAATGGAATCTCATAAAATTGCAAAGCTTTTGTAAGGCAAAGGACACTGTCAATAGGACAAAACGGCCACAAATTAGGAAAAGATCTTTACCAATCCTACATCCAAAAGAGGGATAATATCCAATGTATATAAAGAACTCAAGAAGTTAGACTCCAGAGAACCAAATAATCCTCTTAAAAATGGGATACAGAGCTAAACAAAGAACTCTCAACTGAGGAATACCAGATGGGTGAGAAGCACCTAAAGAAATGTTCAACATCCTTAGTCTTCAGGGAAATGCAAATCAAAACAACCATGAGATACCACCTTACACCAGTCGGAATAGCTACGATCAAAAATGCAGGTGACAGTAGATGCTGGTGAGGGTATGGAGAAAGAGGAACACCCCTCCATTATTGGTGGGATTGCAAGATGGTACAGCCACTCTGAAAATCAGTCTGGCGGCTGCTCAGAAAATTGGACATAGTAGTACCTGAGGACCCAGCTATTCCTCTCCTGGGCATACACCCAAAAGATGCTCTAACATAGAATAAGGACACATACTCCACTATGTTCATAGCAGCCTTATTTATAATAGCCAGAATCTGGGAAAAATCCAGATGTCCTACAGCAGAGGAATGAGTATAGAAAATATGGTACATTTATACAATGGAGTACTACTCAGCTATTAAAAACAATGACTTCATGGATTTCTTAGGCAAATGGATGGAACTAGAAAATATCATCCTGAGTGAGGTAACACAGTAACAAAAGAACACACATGGTATGCACTCAGTGATAAATGGATATTAGCCCAAAAGTTTGGAATACCTAAGAAAAAATTCACAGATCATATGAAGCCCAAGAAGGAAGACCAAAATGTTGGGTGTTTCATTCCTTCTTAGACGGGAGAACAAAATACTCATGGGAGGAAATATGGTGACAAAGAATAGCACAGGGACTGAAAATAAGGTCATCCAGAGACTGCTTCACCTAGGGATGCATATGCAGCCACCAAACCCAGTCACTATTGCCAATGCCAAGAAGTGCTTGCTAACAGGAGTCAGATATAAGTCTGAGAGGCTCTCCCAGAACCCTACTCATATAGATGAGAATGGTTGCAGCTAACCATTGGGCTGAACAAGAGGACTCCAATGAAGGAGTTAGAGAAAAGACTGAAGGAGCTAAAGTGGTTTGTAACACCATAGGAAGAACAACAATATCAAACAACCAGATCCCCTCAGGTCTCCCAGAAATTGAACTACTGACCAGTGAGAACACATGGAGGGACCCATGGCTCCAGCCACATATGTAGCAGAGGATGGTCTTGTCCAGCATCAATAGGAAGAAAAGTCCTTAGTCCTGTGAAAGCTCATCTCCCCAGTGTATGGGGAATGCCAGGGAGTTGAGATTGGAGTGGGTGGGTGGGAGTGGGAGCATACTCATAGAAGCAGGGGGAGGGGGAGGGAGAATGGGAGAGAGGGGAAAAGGGACAGCATTTGAAATGTAAATACATAAAATATCCAAGAAAAATAAAATTTAAAAAGATAGGAAAAAGAAAGAGAGACAGCTTTCTTGGGTGAATGTTTAATCTGAGGGTAAGCCCATTGGCCAGAAATACTACTTTGCTCTCATTTTTCTTTTCTTTTTTCTTTCCGGAGCTGGGGACCGAACCCAAGGCATTGTGCTTGCTAGGCAAGCACTCTACCACTGAGCCAAATCCCCAACTGCTCTCATTTTTCTTAAGTATCTTTCTGGTGTTTGAGATACCAACAGTATTTAATAAGTCAACATGTCTGCTCCCAGATGGTAATGTTAATGTGAGATTTTATGAGTATAGTTGTTGTGAGCTTTATGGAAACCAAAATAACTAAGTCCCACTTGTAGTATTAGACCTTCAAATGAGATACATACTAAGGAATAAAATGTACTTCCAAATTCTTAGGTAAAGGATCCATTCAGATCATCAGGAAAGAAACACCCAAAAAAGCAGAAGATTTAAAAGAAATATTCTAGAGACCTTGAGAAAACAGCAGATACTTAAGCTTTGATATGACCAAGCAGGTAGCTGTCCTGGAATATTAGGCCACAGTGACCATACACTTAAAAGCATGGAACCACTGGGTCTTGGCTGAAGGAAGCGCTAGCCTGGAGAAGAGCGTGTGTTATAAAATCCCCTCATGGTCTTGGGATAGCAAGATCATTCATCAAACAGGTGCTGGAAATACATGATATTTCTGTGCCTAGGCTGATGACTCAAGGTGACTGGATTATAGTAGAAAAGGCATTGGACTTAAAGTCTTAAATCATCCCTATGGATCTTTCCCTGACACTTAGCTGTGCGACTAAGAAATCTTAAGTGAGCATCTGTGAGTGACTCCCTCTTCAACTGCACAGAGGAAAGGCAACCATGATCCCTTACCATCAATGGTTATGAACTAAATGGTGGATTTTCATGGGGCTGCACCCAAATCAGGTGATGGACTATCAGAATGGCATGGGAAACATGCTTGCCCCTTTTCTAGTACTTCAGTCAGAGTGATGATAGGCTAAAACTTCCACAGTCTTTTGAGCTAGTATAAGTCTCAGAAATGAACAGAGAAGAAAGCTTTTGTGTCTTTTTTGGGGGCTAGAAACATCCATGCAACAACTGACTATGGAAACATGGTGGGGGGAAGAAACCGAAATGCAATCCTGATCATGAGAGCCATTGAATCTACCTTTGAACTTCTGTTTCTGCCTCCTCGTCCCCGAGGAGTGATGCTCGCTGCTGCTGAGTAAGCATTTTCAGGGATGAGGTTGTTCTCAGGAAGTCATCTAATCAATATCTTAAGATAAACAGGTTGTTCTGTCATCCCAGTTTTCCATAAGAGAACTAAGGCCCAAGCAGTTTAAGTAACTTGCCCAAGGTCAAATATCTAGGCTGAATCTGACACGTGACACTAAGAATCCTGGTTCAATTGATCTTCCAATAATATTCCTTAGTTGTCACTTTCAAGAGAAGAGCCGACCTAAATTACCTCAGTCTACATGATATGTCTTCTATGTTCTCTACCCTGATTTTGGCCTTTCCCCCGCACAGTGCTTATCATACTTTTCAATTGCTTGCCATTTGAGCACATCTTTGGCTAAGTAAGTCGTCTTCCACTCAGCCTTTGTTGTCCTTGCTGAAGTTCCCAGTGACTATGACAAAGCCTCTTATATAAGAGGGACTAGGAAGATATTTGATGAGGAATGAGTTCACTGACAGTGTGCCTAAAGGCTGGCCACTATTAATCCAGTGAGGATTTTGAAAGCTGGGTTTGGTCTTTATGAGGCTGAAATCTTGATAGTTTCTTAGAGGTTACCTTAAGCCTCACGGGTTTGTAGCTCTCTGTAGTTCATAGCGAAGAGAGGAAATAAGCTATGAATGATATTTCGGATTCCCCCTCTATTTGGTCCCTCAATGCCATCTACATTTCAACCCATCTATCATGTTTGTGGAAGGGTTGGAAACAGTGGTAAAGCAACAACAGGGCCACAGCACTGCTTCCGTGGTTAAATGCTTGGGGTTTCTGCTTTTCAAGGATTATTTCTTTCTCCACTTTCCTAAAAATCTAAATGCACTACTGTGGGTGATAGTGACATTTTGTGTAACAGTTAAGCTGTTCCTCGACACACTGAGTTTTGCATTAGTGCTCAGTTCTGATCCAGCCTGCCAGGCCAACAGAAGCACAAGGACGGGAAGTGGCGTCTTTGCTAATAAGTGTGAGGGCAAGGTGAGCACTCAATAAAAGAATACAAGTCATAAGGGAAGGCTTGATATGAGAATAAGATATATTGCTACTGGGACAGTCTCTTGGGACAGTGGCTTAGCAGATATTCTTCCACAAGAATGTGCCAAATAAACACAACAGAAAAAACCCCAATTCCTATGATTTACTGAACAAAATGGACTTTAGTCTCGCTTGATGGCAATTCCTTTAACGTTGGCACCTCAGTTCCTAAGTGTCACATTATCTCTACGAATTATCTACAATGCTAGAGAACACTACATATCCAGGACACACTTTTTTTTATTGGTCATTCTGATATTCAGAAAATTAACGTTTGCCTGGAGTCTGTGTGGCTGCTATGACTGCTTTTGTCTCTGTCCCACTAGGATGGACATCTTCTATAAAGAAAATCATTTTGGGCCAAGGGTGGCTGTATACAGATGCTGAGGAAGACATGATGGCAATGTAGAGCCTCTCAGAAGGAAGCGATGGCTCTGTCAATAGAAAGGATGGATGGCAAAGCCAGATGACCTGTAACTTCAGCACTTAGGGGCCAAGGAGGATCACTGAGAGTTCAAGGCCATCCTAGACTACCCAGTGAGGCTGCCTTTGATTGCAATGTGAGATTCTGTTCTCTGCAAACTATTTTTTAAAGAATTGTTAACTTATTTTATGAATATGAGTACACTGTCGCTGTCCTCAGACACACCAGAAGGGAGCATCAGATACCATTACAGATTACTGTGAGCCACCATGTGGTTGCTGGGATTTGAACTCAGGACCTCTGGAATAGCAGTCAGTGCTCTTAACCACTGAGCAATCTCTCCAGCCTCTGACCAACACATATTTTTAAGTATAAATATGATTCATAATTTTAAAACTCTGGGCCTTCACAAGGCAGGTAATTTTAGGCTTTGACCTATCATATATTAACATTATCCATGTTAATATCTCCCACCTCTTCTCTCTGTCTCTGTCTCTGTCTCTGTGTGTGTGTATGTGCAAGTGTGGCTTGCTTATGCGTGTGCTCACATACATGTGTACCTTTATAGAAATGAATTAATAATTCGTATGTGATTTCCTTAGATTTGATAATATAATTTTAGGAACAAGGTAACTATCAGTGAATAAATAATAACTTGCTTCTGGGCACTTTTCATTTTATTAACATATTTAATCCTCGGGAAAACCAAGTACAACTATTCTCATGTCTATTTTTTAAATGAGGAAACTCAATCATACAGGAAAAAAAATTCGAAGTGATATAGGGGCAGAGAATAAAACCAAAGCTCAGGCTTCCAACAGACTCAGACTACTTTCCACAGCTAAACAAACCCTCTAATTCTGAGATTTTCTGCACTACTAGCTCCTCCTTCTCAGGAGCCATTTAGAACCTGCAAATGCCTAAAAAAAGACACATCACAGGATAACGTGAATGGACTTGGGGATTATTGTAATCTCTCAAAATTGGGTTTTTATGGCACTTTAATTATGTTTCTGATTTTCAACTCTATGGTTATATTTCATCTAGAGATAAACCAAACTTTCCCCTCAACACAGTCTACCTCTCATATTATCATTGGCATTGTTAGGAGAAAAATTTCATAAGTAGAAATTTATTGATCATTAGTACCATTTTGATAAAAGTTTCCTCAAGTCTCTCTTGCTTTGTATTTTATTTTAAGAAGTTGAAGACTGGTGTGGGTCCTGAATTTTCAGTAGCCTGTCCATTTCCTGGCTCCGAAAATCAATCTAACACTTGGGTATTACTTCTGGTCACTCCCTTTCCATAGACAAGAGTTCTGCTAGAGCAGAATACATTAAACGCTTGCTTCAGAGAAGACAGTAGTTAAGAAAGCAGAGCAAGTTCTCAGATTCCTGAATGTCTTTAAGACAAGTCAAATGGATTTGGGGAACTTCATTTCTGGGAATTAGTGTCCTATCTTGACAAAGCTGGGCTTTTCACACTGTTTCAATATAAAACCTCTAAAAATATGTCCATCTTGATCTAGTGGCACAGATTTCCCTTGTTCCTAGACTAAATTATTGATGCTACAGTTATCACTTCTTATCTCTTCCTGGGGAACTCAACAAAATGACTTTCCTACAGCTGAGCCAATAATTGAGGAAGGAGAGAGGCCTTTTGATATTTTTGTTTGTTTGCTCTTGTTCTTCTTGCTCTGTGGAGTGGTTTCAGAGGTGCACACTGCCCCAGACTTGAGGGGATCAAACAATGACGCTGGGTGCACTAGTTACTTGTCCCAGTGCTCTGACCAATCTGACCATACAAGTTCAAGGAAGGAAGAGCTTACTTTGGTTTACATTTCATAGAGGAGTTCACTATAGCGGGGGAGCATGGAGGTAGGAGCATGAGGCTACAGGTCACTTGTGACCACAGTCAAGAAGCAGACAGAGATGAATGCTCTGCTTAGCTAGCTCTCTCTATTGTGTTGTGCTCCATGAAATGGTACTGCTCAATTAAACTAATAGATAACCCCTCACAGATGTGCCTAGGGGTTCATCTCTGTGGTAATTTTATAGCCCATCAAGTTCACAACCATGATAAAGCCTGGCACGGAATCTTCTATTTGAATGTGGAATAGACCAAGATTGCATACAACTAATTGAAGAAATGACTCATTTACAGTTGCTGAGGAGATGGAGTACAGGAGAGGAGTCTCTGCAATGATGGTTCTCTTCCATCACTTGGAGGACACACTTGTGATAGGAGCCATCGAAAACTGATAAGGAACCCAAGAGTCTGCCACATCCGAGGACCATTAGTTTTATTCAACCGGACAAATAAGGAAGTACACTGCCATTTTGTTATTGTCCACATAATATGGTAGTTGTGCTACAAACAAATCATTGTGTCTGTTAAACCAGTATTTGTCTATGAACCAGAACTATAAAATAGGTGTAGTTAATGATTTCATTTTTAAGGAATTCTTTTCATTTTTATTGGTGCATATAAATGGACATATTTGTGTGGAGTGAGTTTTTGCCATTTATTATTTCAATTTATTTGATAAACACAAATGAACATGCCTCTATAGGGAAAGTATCATTTGGTGGTTTATGGGAATATTACCAACGTTCAGATTACTCAGTCATTACTTCCTAGATTTATGATCTAAAGTAAGGAATTCAGTTTCCTTATATGATAAACAATGCTAGTATCTGGTCCTCAGTGTTGGTTGTGTGAAGATTGCCTCTGTTCGCTCACCTGTGACAAGAAAACTAATGTTTCTGCATGAATCTGGGGCAGCATGAATAATGGTACTTATAATTTTCAAGATCCTGGCAGGCATTGTACTTGGTGCTTTCCATACTCAGTATCTGTCACTGCAAATATGCTGCTCAGTAGTTATAGACCTGGTGCATATTCAGTCGACTCATGCTTGCTTTATGTAGTAATCGTCTATCTGGTTTTAATTCCAAACATATTTCTACTCCAGGCCCAGGTCTGTCTTTCTACAGCTTTGATTTTACCACATGACAATCCAAGGAGAAGAAAATTTATAATCTTTTTCTTTAGATAGTTTTCAAAGAGGATTATAGAGAAAGCAAATGAGACAATAAGAAATGCCCATTAATAGTCATCGGAGAAGTCTCAATGAGCTATTACCCCACACTCAGAATGACTAAACTAAGAACAATGGATAAGAAGAAAAGGAAAGCGAATCCAAAACTGATAACCCCAAGTGCTGACAAGGGCCTAAAGTCACAGGATGAATTAGACATTGTTAATGAGTTTATAAAACCCAACATTCACTTTGGAAAACTGATGGCATTTAATGTACATCTAACAGCAATCTTGTTCTCAATATTACCTAATGGAAATGAAAAATATATTGGTAGAAAAAACAAATGATTATAATACCTTTATTCATAGGCGCTAAAAAAATGGAAAACTATCCAGATGTTCTTAAGCTGGTGAATGGATTAATAGATTACATACTGAAATTATGCAATGAAGTCCAATGTTAAGGAAGTTACCCACCACTACAAAACAGGCATGCTTCAGGTATATATGTGAAATGAAGGGAGGTAGATTCCAGTGATGCATATGGTTATGCTTTTCAGGAAAAGGCAGACCTTTGAGACAGAATCTAGATTGTTGTTGGCTAAGAGCTGAGGACCATAGATGGTTAATTTCAAAAGGAGCTTGACAGGATGTTTTGGTATAACTCTCAATGTTACTGTGATGGTAGTTACACTGGATTATAGTGTCTTTCAGATCTTATAAATTATATACTGAAAAGATAGATATAATATTATGGACCATGTAGATCAATAAATCTAAGAAAAATCCTTCTCAAAATCAGATGTACAAGTCAAATAACTAAGCAATAAAACATATCAAATCAAATGGATCCTTAAATACTGTCCCCTAATGACCTTCCCTGTCTTCAGCCAATGTTGCTCTGTCAGTAAGAGAAGCTATCTGCTATTTTGCTTCTTTCTATTTGGCCAAGCTAACTCACACATGAATGCTTCACCAGTTCTTGATGCATGTCGACGTCACTCAGGTCTAAGTCACATGTCACTAACCAATCAGTGACCTCCTCTTTCCAATTCAATATTTGGGTCACTCATTTGGAATTTTAATATTTGAAATTTTATCTAGACGCTGTTTGTCTTAAGACTTATTCACTCACTTATTCTTAGATGACTTAGACAAACATATAACAGAGTAAGTAAACATATAGATTAGTATCAGAGGAGAAATCACCACTACAGGGAAGTCCTTCAGTGGGGTATTCAAGTATGTTCAGTCCAGATCAAATGCAGGAAGTAGTAGATTTTCTAAACTCAAACAGAATCCACAATGAATAACACTTCCCTTCTAGTTCCTCAGGGAACATCAAGAAACTGTATCCAAGAACACTTTGCATATTTCTGGTCTAAGGTCGCTTAGAGATACAATCTAAATGTTGGAGAGACCCTATAGTGAAGTTCCCCCAGGTACTGATTTAGTGCATGGTTCCCTCTAGGGGCCTACAGTCTTCACAACCTCTTTACTCCTTACTTTAAAAGTTCGCTTAAGTGAAAATGTATAGGCCATGGTTCTTAGAAACTTGACATGGGATAGTTTTCATATTGATGTCAATGGGCCCTAAGAAAATTACAATCATAGGTTTCCTTGGCGTGAGAACAGAGGGCACAGTAATAATAAGGTGATCTCCGCGGAGAGCTTGTATGGGACAGGCGCTGAGCTAATACCCTCAGGAATGGCACCAATCCCTATAAACTCTGTGAGGAGAACATAAATAAACAACCCTTACGTGAAGCCCTCAGTCTAGATGCTTCAGTGCAAACATATTCACACATGCGATAGTTGTTACTTATTACATGATGCCCTACTATGGTCCAGGTAGCATTTGACGACATGGCTCAGTAGCTAAGAGCTACTTGCTGCTCTTTCAGAAGACCAGAGTTTGAGTCTCAACACCCATTTTACGTGGCTCAGGACCGTCTATAATGCAAGCTCCAGAGGATCCAAGCACTCTTTGTCTTCTGTTTGTACCTTCATGCATATGGATATTCTTACTCACATGCATGCATACACACACGCACACGCGCACGCACACGCACACGCGCACACGCACGCGCATGCGCACACGCACACGCGCACGCACACATGCATGCGCACACTCTCAGGCACGCACACATACAAATAATAAAAATTTAAAAAGTCTACCTCTTTCTTTTTACACGAAGTAAGATAAATAAAAAATATGTGTATCCTGATACAGGTTAAAAATAATTTTGCCACTAAAGGATTACTGAAAACATCTTTGCTTTGTTGAGAGTTTTTAAATTGTAGATAAAGACCCTTATAGGCCTACAGCCTCTGGCTGTCTTACAGTATGAGAAATTGAGATATTGTTAGGACAACTGGCACAAGTTCTCTCACTAATTGGTGTTGCAATGCGGTGGCATACTTAAATAGCTTCAGCTCAGAGCATTCTCTGTCTGTCTGTCTGTCTGTCTCTCTCTCTCACACACACACAAACACAAACACACACACACATGCATACACACATACTCATGCACATAGTTTAAAATTAGACATATCTACTGCATATAGAAAGCACAGTTAATTTAATTCAACTTTAATCAGTAGATTTCCCCGCCATCTTGACCTAACTGATGAAGGTATATGAGACGTCCAGGCGCTTCTCCTTACGCCCTTCTCCAGGTTCCACCATTTCCACATTATTTTAACTTGTGTCATCATCATGAGTTAGTTTTGTATGTCCTGGCACTTTATACAGGTGACCACACAAGATGTAGCCTTCTATCCACCTTTCCTAGCTTCATTCATGCTCCCGGAAGTAGGTATACTTTATTCTTTTTCTTGTTGTGTGCCAGTTTGCTGTGCAAGTATATCATTGGCAGTTGGCCATTTTTTCTCTTTGCGGACATGTGAGGTGGTTCTAGTTCAGAGGAGGTTCTTACTGTCCACTGTCAGGGTCTAGCTCCGGCTTAACCTCCACAGACTATCACAGTAGAGCAAACCAGTTCCTCCAATCAGGATGAAGGCAGCTGGTCCACAAATGACCTTATCTTCTGTTTATAGCTCTAATGTAGGGGTCTTACAAGATAGACTTTTCCTGTGAAGGGCGATATGGTAAACAATTAGGATTTTGTGAGCTGCATGGCTCACAAATATAGACTCTGCCACTGTGGACTGTAAACACTGCAAACAATTTGTAAACTGGTACATGTGTACTCCAGCACATTTTCAGTTGGAGAAGCAGGAGGTGCTAAGATTTGATCAGTAAGTTACAGTATGGCAAAACTTCCTTTCTAGTGAATATTAGAGAAGTCATTAAATCACTGGGGGCTTGTTTCTTAATGTAGGACCCTGGCCTTTTCTTCTCTGTCTCTGCTTCCAAGTTTATGATGTAGAAGGTTTGATTTGTCACACACTGTCCCATGATGTGCTCTTCACTTAGAACCCAGACTAGTGGAACTAAGTGATCATGGACTGGAACCCCTGAAACTGAAAGGCGACAACAAAACCCTTTAAGGTGACAATAGTATCTAGGTTCTGTTGTTGTAGTGATGGGGAGCTGGCTATGGACCACTTAAGCAAGCGCGTTCTTGCTCGTGTAAATGTCCAACCTGGGTAGTGTGCAATGCTCTTCTGGTACATCTATGAATAAACCTCAGAGTATTTGTGCACCCTGTAATTATATGCAAAATGTGGATGTTTGGGGGCATATGTATTTTTCAGTAGCACTTACTATAGCTTTAATTAACATTTAAGAGATATTTTTATCCCCAGATCAGGAAAAACAAAGGCCTAGAGAGACAGAGATGAGAAATGGGAACATGAGAAGTGGAAAAAGCCAAATGGTTTGTTGCCACATGTGTAGCCAAAGTATTTTTTTCTAACTAGTAAAGGCAATGCATCCAAATTCTGAATTCAAATATAAATTTCAGATAGGTCTATCTTTCTTTAGAAAAATTAGTGGTTTTTCATCTGAGAGGCATTTTCCCTTCTGTATGAGTCTTGCCTACAAGATATATGGGCCAGCAGTGGCAGACTTAGGTGCTGAAGCACTGGTACCACTGCTGTTTTTGAGGGTTAATAATCCCACATGAATAATAATATCTGTATCTCTAAATGTTTTTCTTTATGTAGGGGCCCATGGCCCAGGTCCTTCTATATGGGTTCTATGCCTCCAAAGTACTTCCTACACTGAATAGAACAGCAAGACAGTTGAACACATTATTGTTAGCTGTATTTCATGTTCTCAATTCCTCTGAGAAAGGTCCTAATTAGTCTAAGCAGTGTTTAATGTAAATCAAGTTTCACTTTCAAAATTTCAATGGCCCCATTCTGACAGAATGTAGATTTTTTTAATGCTATACATAAAACATGGGTACTAGTAAAACACTGTGATGTCAGGCAGAGAAGAGCAGAAATCAATACATAGAAAGTTACTGAAATTAGGTAGGCATGACCTCCTGCAGCAGCGTGCGAAATAACCCTGAACAGCCAGACTTTCTGGGTAGTTGCTGAGGGCTGGGGCTTCTGCCTGTGCACTCACTGTTCACTCTAGCCAAGCTTCTGCAAGTGATTGCTCTGACTTACCAGGGAGGAAAATGCTGCTGAAGGCTGCCCGGCATGAAAAGCATGGCGCTAGACAACCCTTGGGACACTGCTGAGATTCTCAATGCCCTGATTTATTTCACAATGTAATTCAATTATGGTAAATAGAGCGTGCCTTTATATTTTCCAATCCTCTTATACACCAAATCACAAAGCCAGATACCTTTTATTAGTGTTTGATAGCATGTGCTTAGCAGAGTTATAAAGAAAATAAAGAAATGGGGTACTTACAGATTTAGTATAAACTATGATTAATTTTTATTAAGAGGAGATATTTATAAATCATGAGCTGACAATTTTTTCAAAGATCTTTTTCTTGAGTTGGGTAGATGTTTGCTATGCAGAATGCAGAATTGTATATGAGATATTTGAGTGTCTAAAACGATGTATGATAAATGAAGTAGCATGCTACTTATACGCTTATCATGTTCCCTGACTAGCAACAGGTTCAGCAAAGGGCACAGCCAGTAAATGAAATTTTCCACCAGGACAATATATCATCACAAGAAATGTATGCACTGAAAACTTACAAGCTTGCTCAAGATGCGGACAAGGTGTGAAATGGTAAAAAATGAAAAGCAGCCGGATCGTTCAGCAAATTTCAAATTCAAGTGAATATTGGTTGGAGCTGATACCTTAGCTGTTTCAAACCACAGGAGTGAGGGAGAAGATGCAAACACTATCTGAAGGCAAGAATAAGTTTCTGTTATTACCAATGCCACAGAAGCAAAGTAAAGGGCACAGTGCTGTGCATGACTGTCGTGATGTTAATTGAGAAAGAGGTTTCTGTTATATTTTTTGAGGAATCTTCATTATGTTTAACCTTGAACACATCTCTTAATACTTCCACACTTTAATTTTTCTGCTTGCTAAATGTGAGGCAGGACAAATAATCTCATAAAGTGTCCTCTTTAAAAGGAGAATTTTGTGCTTCTCTGATTTTTATTTTGAAACCACCAAAAGAAATGGTCAGAGTAGAGGGTTTTCAAAACATATTATATTAACAGTTTCTCCGGAGGAGCTTGCATTTGCATTTTGCTGCTTAACCCAATAATAACAGCATCTACTCAAGGGATATACCAGAAAATGCAAATGTGCTTGGTTAGTATTTTCTTTCAATAATTATCATACCTTGTAGCGTATTCTTGCCATCTTTGATTTCCTTCAAAGCCACTGAACAATAATCCTGTCAAAGAAGTGTCTGTACAATCTAGGAGGTGCAAGCTAAGTCCCCTGCACATGTTAACATCAGGAGACACCAAGGTCTGTTGATAGGCACCAGGCATCCCATTTCCCTTTGCTAGCTACTTCTGGTGACAGTGTGAAGTGACAGCTGCAGGGGTGAATTACCTGCCGGTAGGGTCAATAGGTATAAATTACAATAGACCTCGGTGACAGCTATTCTAAAGAAGGGCTTCCTGTATGTTAAAAAGCTCAGTGAAGACAATGCCCAGGAAGGAAAGGAATAAATGCAATCTGATGTAGACCTAATCTTGTCAACACCAGGGACCTTAGAGGAAAAACAGGCTGAGACTCACTGACATTGAAGGAAAGGGGCAGTGTGGGCACCCCATCTGTGTGACCCTAAATGGCTGAAATGCAGATGGTAACAACCACCTCACCAAGTCACCATGTGGATGACTGGGTACTACCTGGAGCGTCCTGAGCATGCTGCCTGACATCTGGGAGTCATTCTCCTTATGATATGCACTAATACCTCTGTGATATTGCTTTTGCTTCTTCTCCTGTTCTAGAAATAAATACCTGTGGATCTGAGCCAGTACAGATGAGTCAGGAAAGTGAAAACCCTATTTAGAGCAAGGAAGAAAAAGATGATACTAATTAGGATAGGAAAATTAGCTCGTCCTAACTGTAAGAGATAGCTTCAATCACCATCCTGGTGGTACAGACTCTAGGTAAATGGTCCAGCAGGTTGGGAGGTGCAAAGTATTATAAATGTGTGAACCAAAAGTAGGACGAGAACAAACAGACTCCTGAGCATAGTGAGAAAGTTAAGTCTGAAAGAATTGTAGAGCAAGGCTTCTATTCAGTTAGGTCTGGCAACAAAGTTATTTTGTTAGATGGTGTCCTGATCTGGATGGTTTTCCCCATAGAAAGATGTTACATATCATAGAAATAGAAATAATGGCATTAATGATACATGGAAAATTTAGCATGCTGGCAAGAAGACTGACATTAGCAGAAAGCAGAGCTTCTCTGAGAAGTCTCCATTAAATTGTCATTTTGCTTATGTGAAGAAGAGATAAGAAGCATGATTGGAACAAAAGGTGTTTTGACTCCTGGGGGTGGGCAGTGTTCTGCAAAGCAGGATAGCCAGAGACACCGAGAAAGGCAGTTTCCAGGAGCACAGCAAGCAGAGGGGTCCTCTAGTCCCATCTGCCTCCTTCCTAGAGGTGAACACATGGCTGTTCCGACTTCACCTCGGTAAGAAATCCCAGAAACCAACCATTGATGGAGACTAATCTTCACAGCAGAATCGATGGCGGCTCAGGCTCAGGAGCACATCGGGCCTCAGTACTGTGTGACAGCAGAAGGTGCCGTTTACATACATTTTCTCTTAGCATCCCATGAAGACTTTCCAATAGGGTAGCGTTGAAAGCATCCATGTGCTTATCAGAGACTATGTCCATTCACGTTCACAATCTTATTTTAATTATAATAATTTCTGAACATATCATCTTATTCAATATTTAAGGAATCCAATTCTTTATTAAAACAGAAGCACACATTTTTTTCCTAATAGAAAATTTCCAATAACCTCGGCTTATTGTCCACAGGATGGAGCTTCTATGGAACTGTCTATAGCACACACTACAGTGGAGTTTCTAAACAATTTATGCTAAAACAAACAGGACAGGAGGTCCACATATCTATGGGTAGCAGAACATTAAAGATTCAACAATGCTTTTCTCTCTGCTGAATAGCATTTAATGAAACATCTCAGAGGAAATAACCACACGCTCTGATTTCACAACTGGGAGCCTGGGAAACACAAGTGGGGGACAATTGAGCAGATGGATTGATATAATTAAAGTCATAAGGTTTTATGTTTTTTTAAAGACTCTGCTGTGCAGGAAAATGAGTCACTGGGAAGAGCAGTAATGTAACCATGCGGTGGGGGTGATACTCCCAAGCTCACGTTCCTGTCAGAGTGATGGCGGCCAGCAGGAGCCAGCATGACCATGTGGAGAGGTCCCAAGACCCAGCTCTCAGTTACAGCGGTCTACAGTCAGCTCACCACAGGCTTCTGGACAGAATGCCTCCTCTGTGGAATAAGAGGGGAAGGCATAGTCCTCGGCAAACTGTTCCTTCCAATCGCAGATAACAAGAATACAGCAGTGTAAGAAGCTTCACACTGACTACTGTCTAAGTCTTTAAATTACCGAGAACTTAAGTAACTTGGAAGGCAACTAATATGATCAAAACACAAATGATGGAATTCAGGCTAAATGCCACAATATTGAAACATTTGAAAAATAACCAGCTTTTATGTTTCACCTTTCTCAGTAAACTATGGTTTTTCTACTGCTCATGTTAGAATATTTCAATATTGGGAATGTGGGTCAAAGAACCTTTTAACTGGTATCCTGGGGACAACAACAAAATCTCTAGTTAATAAAACATCCAAGGAACAAATGAATTAGCTCACCATTAGCTAACAATTCACACTTTGTACGAAAACGCCTTAAATATTCAAATTATAATGTTTTTATAAGAATCCAAAATATTATTGATGATAAGCTTAAAGCCACGAAAAATAGCTCCATGAAGAATAGAAATATTACAGGCAGAATCAAGAAATTTTGTATATGTCCTTGAGAGAGAGCACAAAACTTTATTTCATGGGCAAATCCTAAATTTAATGCCATGGAAATTGATCCCACACCAGCAGATTCCTTGCCTTTAGCATGTGTGTTATTTCAGACCAATGACATGGGCCATAACTACTTCTGATCTTAGCAAGTCGTGGAAACATGAAACAATTGCTCCAGCAATAATGTCTGCTCCATATGTTGAGTTCAGTGAGATCCCTGGTACCGAGAAGCGAAAGGAGGATCTGAGCAGTGCCAGCTGCTCATTCTAGCCTGCTCTTGCCACTGCATAGCAACATACGATTCGGATTTATTCAGTAAATATCAGAAACCTACTCTAGCTGGAGGAACTGACACGTACTCTTATAAAATTGAATGCTTTTTTATTTAAAGAATTCTCCGTTTAGTGCCTACAAGCCATAGTCTTACAAGAGGGATTTCCTTCGCTCTCCATATGATAAATGCAGTGGCTGTCATTCTCGCTGGTGACCTTGGCCATTCAGTAAGAGATAGCAGCTAATTTTGATCTAGAAGAGGAACAAGTAAATGCACTGACTATGTTCTTTCCTTTCGTATTACTGAAATCTTTGTAGCCTATTTGTCTGGTGTTTGTGTTTGGGAAGATGAACAATGAATAAAGATCTAGGTAATATCTGGAAAGTACATCAACAATGGTACAGATTTAGATAGTAATCATAAAATAATATTTTTATCTGCTTGTAACATCTTAAACTATTGATGTATTTCAGGAAAATATATTTATACTTGCTTTTATTACCATAATGAGAAACTTCAATTATTTTTATGTATGTTGACTTTTCTAACCTAAATAAAGAGAAGAAATAGACATTTTACATCTGCTCCTTAAAAGTAAATTGTATTTGTTTCAAAATGGTTGATAATCATTTATAGGAATGCAGTTGTTGTGAATGGGGGGTTTGGGAGTCATAAAAAACATGGATTTAAATTCAAGTTCCCTTTAAGTTGCTGTATTTACCAGGGCACACTGCTGGCTGACAGAAACAACCCTAAATATAATCTCTTTTGTTGTGATTGTTTGTCTTTTGCACCCCCCCCCAAAAGAAAACTACTTCAGGTAAGAGCCTGCTCTACACAGGTGTCAGGAAATCTCTAGGCCTTTCCCTAAGTTCAATAGATGCTATATATCTGAGAGGTGGGGTGGGGTTTCACAGCACAAAGCTTTATGGGTAATTCCAAGAAGATACTTAAGTTTCCCCACATTCTTTTGGCCAGAGATGTCAAAGAATCCTAATTAGCTGCCAGACAGAATAGAAGATACTTTCTCTGAGTCCATGTAAAACGGAGAAAAGGGTATTTGATTGCTTACAGAAACATCTCTACCGTGTCACCCAGTCGTTTTCAGTCAAACTTCTATCTTGTTTAAACTGGTCCAACTGTATGTAGAGATGACTAAAGACAGTGTTTACAAAGCATTTAGTGTCTGGTATCTAATAGGTGGTCAAAATGCTGTATTCTTGGAATTTGATTTAATTTGTGCAAAAGTGCACCAAATTATGGAGGATACAAAAGTGTTTCAGTCACACTAACATTAAGACCTTTTGCTTACCACAAGTTCTAATCAGGAAATCTTTCTCTGATTGTAAATCCAATCAGGCTTTCTTCCCCATTGTCCTGCTTCTCCCTCTAACATCTCTAAGGTCAGTGTACTTGATGTTTTGGGCTGCATAACCTTGGTGGTGGGGCTGTCCTGTTCCTCACATTCAGAATTGTTCCTGAGCCTTTCTTTACTCTGTAGATGCCAGCAGCATCGCCTCCTCCAAAAGGAACAACAAAAAAATGTTTCCAGACATTGTCAGATATCCCTGGGAGTTGAGGGATGAATCACTGCTAGCTGAGCATTTCTGTGCTAGATATTATTTTTCTGTATTGGAGATTGAACTGAGGGCCTTGTGCATGCCAGGCAATCTCTCTGCCACTTAGCTGCCCTCTCCAATCCTTCCTCTCCCTAGCATTATCTATACCTTATTAACACAGACCCATTTTATGTGGAAGTTGTATGCTAACAAATTTTGTTGGCTAAGATTTCATCTGACACACACATACCACATCAAACATACTGACACATAATGCCTGGCGTTCTGCTTTTGTTTATTATTTATTTCAGGTGTGGTTGAAGCTGTTTGATTCAGTTCTGATACTTCTGTGGGAGCCTGAGTGCTATTTTCACTTTCTCTGCTGTGGGAAAAGAAAAGCCATCAAGTCAGAGACTGGAAGCTGTCCTGGACAGTCACTCGGCTCAACAGGCCTTGCTGGGACCTGTCACTATCTCCTCGTACCAGGGTTGTACCATCCAGTCCTGCTGCCTTGTGCTTACACAAAGCTTGTGGGAATTGTTTCCTTTTCCCTCAGTGAACTTTGCAGGTGCTCAGAATTTATTACATGCTCAGCTGATGTGAACTAGGTTTGGGGCAGTGTATGGCTGCATTAAAAGTAGATATTTCTGTTAGAAACCCCCACTATTTTACAATGTTCAAGACCAAACACATTGTTCAGGGCAAAGATGGTAAAATAAATGGAAAAGCCACCATTATGAAATCCATATTGGGCATATACATTTTCCATGTAAATAACATGTTTTGTATAAATAATATTCATGTAATTACTGTGAAAATTTTGATCAGTGGTAGTTCATCACACATGAGCTGAAGCTCTAAGTCAATCAGTTGATATCAGAGCACTGTAGTGAACACTTTGTTCATGGCGGTATTAGGCAGTCAGGCTACAGGATGAAGACAAGAGGTGGAGGAGACATTGCTTCCTCCTAAAATAATCCCTGATCCATTTACATAGGCTTGGCCTCAGTGCTGGCTTTCACATGCTTCTGGAAAGATTGAAACTTGTTCAGTTTTCTCTGTGGCTGACCTTTGGGACAAGGTTTGCCAGCTCTTCAGACTGCCTCCTGATGTACAGCTGGGGACATACGAACAAAAGCCATCTTGTTTGTGGCTCTCTCTTCAGCCCTTTATGTATTCCCAAGTAAATGTCAAGGGGGCTGCTACCTTCCAACTGGAGCTATCAATCTACAAGAAGCAGCATATCTCAAGAGAGGCTCTCTTTACTAAACAGGAACTTGATGCTGAAAAGAATCCCTGCATCCCATTTCCTAAGCACTGCTTACCACTCTGTGGTCCATGGCAGTCACTGATGGATTAGCAGGGATGTACTTGTGGTTGCAAAGAGATGGGGATCAGAAGCCTTTCAGTGTCTGAGACTGTCCCCAGGGTATGTTTATCCCACGTTCTGCGGAGTCCACAAGGCACTCTCAGTACAGCTATTGCGGTCCCATCCATGAGCCAGGGAGCAAGGGTCCCAGGCTCAGGAGCTATTAATTGTGGAAATAGTTCCCAGGACGGCAATTACAATCCAAAAGATCCCACTTAGCATCTCTTCAGGAATCTCTTGTTTCTGTAACGCTGATGTCTCTAAAAGATTCATTTGTGGCCACTTACTGATTACATTTACTTCAGTATATTGTTTCAGATGGGCAGGACGGGAAGCCGATACTAGATATTGACCTGGGCAGCATCCTGTGATTCCGTGGCTTCCCCAGCTATCATTAACCACCCTGTTTTATTTTCTGTGTGCCACAAACACTGCTGGTGACAGATCCATGACCTTTTCCCTAGAAATGTTATGAACCGAATACAGGAAGCAATGATGTGAGGGGCGGGTCAGTTTGATTTTTCTGGTGCTCTGACAGCACTTGCAGTGATGGTCTCTGGCTCTGACAGTGGAGCACATTTTGGCAGGGGAGCTAATTGCATTCCATTTGTATAGAATTACTAACAACCTGAAAGGTGAAAGCAAAGGTCTCCAGCCAGCCCACTCTCAAAAGCAAAACTAATGTGCCTTCCTTTAAATTTAGAAAAACACTTAATTTCAGTTACTACCATTAAGAAAAAAATGGGCTAGCTATGTAAAGTACTTTTTGAATAAGCATAAAGACCCGATCTATAGCAGTCATGGAAAAGCTGACAGAGCAGCCTGCATCTAGAGCTCCAGTGCTGGGGTGGCAGCAAGACAAGGAGGGCTCAGGGATGTGCGCCCAGTCTAGTTGAAGTGGCAAAGTTCCAAGTAAAGTAAGAATCTTGCCCCAAGAACTGGAGAGGGAGAAGGGAGGTCAGTACAGAAGGGGAGAGAGGGAGGGGGAGAAAAGAACACTAAAAAATGTTTGAAAAAGTCATAATGGGTTACTTTTTTAAATTTATCACAAATTATATACAATACATAAAGGCATATGTGCTTACACATCATATATCGTTTAAATGAAGTTAAGCCACTTAGGCTAACAATGTTCCCATCAAGAGCTATGTATTAGCTAACAAAATCCCTAATACCAGGCATGAAACAGTTCAAGAGACCTCCCCCCCCAAAAAAAAACCCATAGACTTGGTTGCCCCAACAAAGATGAAAGGTATGTGCCGAGTGCTGAAGAAGTCATACGCTTCAGACTCAGGACTCGGTGGCCTGAGCGGATTCTGACCTGAAAGCCTCCTCCCTGAGGATTTCATGGTACTGAAAGGTGGTCATGCAAGCTTCAAAGGGAAGGAAGCAACCAACAGTCCTAGGCAGCTGTGAAGTTCATAGCCACAGAAATGACCAGCATGATAAGATAATACTGAGTAGTGGCACTTACATCTTGGTGGTCACCAACGGCCATCTAACTTGACTTGAGGCATGCTTGACAGAAGAGATTGTACCCAGTACTGTAAATCTAGCCAATTGCACAGGGCTAATGATCATGGATCTTAAAGGAGAACCTACAACCACCAGTTTACTAAATCAGTGTAGTTCTGAACTACCTTCTAAATACTTGTTCTTATACCCACAAATAAGTATATCTCCCAACCTTCACCAAAACCAAAGAAGCTTCTCTTTCTAACAGACATGGACCCTCACAGAAAACCAGAACTGGTCAAAACTCAGAGAACAACTTATCTTGGGGTACCCTGCACCAGTGGACATATCTCTAACAGAGCAGTTCTTATACCTAAGACTCAGGGATACTGAGCAAGAGAGAACAGAAAGTCTATAAAAGCTGGAGGACCAGGAAGTTTGCTATGAGATTGTGTTTCCTAGAAATGACAGGGAAGTGTGTTCTCTATGATAACTCAAGAATATGGCTACCTGAACAAGACCTGGTGCTAATGTGGAAGGAGGGGATCTCATGGGCTGCCACTCTTAGACAAAGAACTGCAGGCAACTAAGGAATGCTGAAAGGCACAGAGTAGCCTTTCCAGAGACAGGAACTCCCTAGTTTTGGTTATCTCACACTAAATACTCAGCCCTGTTATCATGCTCTTGCAAGCAACATTAAATAGACTTAGCTAGTTTTATTTTCACACGCGCGTGTATACACACACACACACACACACACAGACACTCATACACATATACACACTCAAACACATACACACAGACACTCATACATACATACACACTCAAACACACACACACAGACACTCATACATACATACACACTCAAACACACACACATACATTCACATATATGCACATCCACACAAACTCCCCTCCCCTCTGCCACATGTACCACCACCACCACCACCCAACAGCAAAGAAGATGGAGGTGAAAATTTGAGAGGAAGTAGGGCCAGGGAACATCGAAAGAAATTGAAACAGGTGAAAATTATGAAATGCTAATAAAATATTTTTCCTTAAACTATAAATAAAATATAAAAATAATTACTAAAATGTAAGGTGGAGGAAAGAAATAGAGCAAGACACCCAATGTTGACCTCTGGCCTCCAGATACCTGCACATATTGGTGTGCACATACATGTATACTACACACACAGAAACACAAGCAATCAAACACATACAGGTACAAATTCACACATCTTTAAAAATTGCTAATGTGCAGTAACATTAAGTATAATTATAACATATAATTCGCTTACTACTTGGTTGTATATATGTGAATTTGTGTTTTTTAAAGACATATACACAAATATAAATTCTGTAGGTCAAATAACTTCAGAACACAAAAGCAGAGGAAAAGAGGAAAAAGTGTGGCCTCTGTAAGGCAGACAAATTTATCCCTTCCTCTCAAACTCTTTCTCCTCACCTCTCTGCCTATAACAGCATCATTTCACCAAGGGTTCCTGGAGCTACCATCACGTGTTAGCTGCACACTGACTTCTAGCAGGGTGATTTTAGTGGTACCAGAGTCAGGAGGTATGCTGGGCCGGACAAGTCAGAGCTCTGTAATAGGTGGGGAAGTCAATGTGCTTCTAAGGCTTCCACGTGACTTGTTGAGCTGAGCCCCACCCCTGCAGTGAACAAACAACTCTAGCTCATTAAAAGGAACTTATAATTTTCTTATTAGGGAAAAATAGAAAAATCAAAAGTAGCAAACTTCACAAATGAAGTGTAGTTGATGAGAATAATGACCACAAAAGAGGCCGTCCAGACTGTCAACCTGAAAGGAACCATTTCCAATATTGAGTGGATTTATTGAAATACAATACAAGTGTCAATTTAGCCA
Organism: Rattus rattus; assembly: GCF_011064425.1. Taxonomy (NCBI): domain Eukaryota; kingdom Metazoa; phylum Chordata; class Mammalia; order Rodentia; family Muridae; genus Rattus; species Rattus rattus. Next base: position 37,182,751 of record NC_046167.1, read on the forward strand.
AAAGCCTGAGTTTTTAGAATTTTATTTATTTATTTATTTAATTATTTTTAAAAGAAATTCTATGTCTCATCAACTCTGCTTTATAGTGAAAGAAACGAAAAGAAAGAAGAGAGGTAGATAATAGATTTTTAAATTCTAAGGCAAATAATTTCATGGCTTATGCTTTGCCATGGGGACCGGCGAATTATATCAGATATTTAAGGCATAGTAACTTAGAAGTTGAAGACTTGACAAAGCCATGAGTGGTTGTCACTGTAGTAAGAGGAATGAGGGACAGGCTAGTCCAGCCTGGCTCCCTCTCCAGAGCCCCGCTCCCACCCTCTGCCCCTGTACTACCAAACAGAGACAGGCTCATCCTTTCCTTCCTAGAATGGACTTCCCTGGTCACAGAAACAATTGCAATTATTTCACAAAATTGGAACACAAAGAGAGAAAAATGGACTTTTGAACGGTCCATTTGTAGGAAGATATACATTTACCATTTTCGCTAACACGTTCTAGGTTTTGATGAGGTGACAATCATACTTTGGAGACAAAAAAGAAAGTGGTTTAAAATAAAACCTTTACGTTCAGTGCGTTTGTTTCTCTCGTGTGCATTTGAGGGCTTTCCTGGACATTACCTAAACAATGCAGAACTAAGGAGGAGTGGTGGCGTGCCTCTAAAATGTACAGTTGGGTTGTGTTTGTGAGCCTTTGATGTTCTCTAATAACCCCAAGTAAAAGGCTGAATGCATTCAACAACAGTAGCTGAAAAAAGTGCAATGAGTCATATTATAAGAAAATGGAGAAAAGGATCCAGGCCTCTCCACTGAGCACAATCCTATATTGTAGGCAATCTGTGATAACACCCTTTTCATTTCTGTTCAGTCCCATAAAATTACCACTAACATTACAACTCATGCAGAACACAGATAAATGTAAAAATGTCACAGAATTCTTCCAGATGGGACTTTTAGTTCCACTAGATCACCATCTACTTTTTACTTGTCTAATATTTCATTACAACCTTCCATAAGTTAATTTTCTTCCCACTGACCATGTAAATCACAAATCAATTTTCATTTAAAATGCCTGAGTACAGATTGCTCCTGAAAGCTTGGAGCACATGCTTCAGTGAACTCTCCAATGTCCTTAATGTACATTAGAAAAATGTTGTTTTTCTAAAAAAAAAAAAATTCTTAAAAAAAAGAGAGAGAGAATTAATTCTACCTTAAAATCTGGCATGAGACCCAAGGCTTCCTATGCTCTCCTTATAAGACTGATGTATCTTTAGGCATGAAATCACGTGTGGCCAAACATTTACCATGAAAATAGCAATGTTTTACAGTAGCATAAAATAAAACCTATTTACCCAAGGATATGTCTGACACACTCCACATGTCTATTATACACACATGTTATCGTTTTTAAAAAATAAAATATGGGTAAAATTTGGGTTAACATCTCTTTTGTCAATGATAATTGTGTGAATACTGCAAATATAGAAATGTTTTCTTGATAGTAACTTGATTCTTAGATTTCTCCTCAGCTACAGAGGCAGGAGGTCAACCCCCGTTCTCACAACTATTGCAGCACGGAAGTCACCTTCTGCTTTTGTAGGAAAACATGAAGCATTTGAGTTGGGGGTAGGTTGGGCAGTTACAAAGCAACAAAGTTTTTGTGATAGACCTCAAATTTTTGCTCCTTAAATAAAACATAAATTTGATAGTATTCTACATTAAGCACGTACTTACGTCTGATAATGTTTTGAGTTCTTTTCCAGAATTAAAAAGAATTCAAAGAGGTTTAAGGTTTTGTTCTTTACATTTTGTAAGTGGTATTTACTTATGAATGCAATGTTAAAGTATCCCAGATGAAAAACAGTTACATTTTTATAACTCGAACCCAGTTGGCAAATGATTGTAACCAGAAAAGTGTTCCAACATGGATACTGTCCCAGAATCCACAGAGACCTGGGCTTGCAGAGTCAGATTTACTGAGCGTGTTGGAGGTGTGGCGGCTCATGAGGATTGAGGTGTGGTAGCTCATGAACATTCTACTCAGATGACCAACTTCATTTTCCAAGAAGTTTGAGTAGTTTTACAGAAATGCCTCTGCAGAAATGCTGGCTGTGCTGGGGATGTTGGTAGCTACTTTTCCTTGTGTGTGTGTGTGTGTGTGTGTGTGTGTGTGTGTGTGTGTGTGTGTGTGTGTGTGTGTAAGTAAAAAGTATAACGGCATCAGCATTTTGAACAGCAAATAGTCTCAGAGCAAGGCTAAGGCTTTGTGGGTTGGAAGAGCACTATTGAGGAAACCAAACTTTCTTCCTGGAAGCTGGCCAAAAATTAATGTGATTTTATGACCCACCCATTAATCTCCTGAAAAAAGATGCAACATCATTTTACGAGCACCAATGACTTTATGATCTTGAGGTGCCTTCTACACACCAGCTCTTTACTTTTGAGGTGACATGGCTACTTTACCCTTTATTCTGTCATGGACTGGGCCCTGGAATGAAAGATAATGGGCGAATGCTTGCCAATGCTCAGCTGGGTCTCTCCTCTTCATTCCAGGGCCCAGTCCATGAGACAGTGCTGCCTACATTCGGGATGGATCTTCCTAACTCAGTTAACTCAGTTAAGAAAATCGCTCACAGACATGTTCACAGGAAAACACAGTCCAGACACTTCCTCATTGGGACTGCCTTCCTGTATGATTCTAGACTGTGTTAGGTTGACAATTAGAACTGATTATCACTGCTAGTCACCTCCCATCAAGTTCCTGCTGCCTTATTCCCTACTTATTTCCCTCTGCCAAAGTCTCTATGATGGACTTTTGAATTATAAGCTAAAAATTTCTCCCCAAATAGTTTTGTAAAGATATTTTGTTTTAGCAACTGGGAAAGAAACTTAAACACAATTGTTAGGATTCAGAAAAGAAATGACACACTTCTCAAAAGGCATACTTGCACCCTGCTGAGCAAGATGTTGTGTAAAGATCTTCAAGAGAATATTTCTGTTATCTGTAATGTACTTTCATTCAGCCAAGTTTATAAGCATATTTGGAAGTCAATAAACAAATAGCATTTGCATGTCAGTAATTTCTTTCAAGGAAAAAATTTCTAACGTTGGCCTGCATGTCTGATGTGCTTGTGTAGAGCTGAAAATCTAAGCCCAACAGTAATTGATAAATACTGTAATGACAATATTTGACATTGGAAGATCATGGAGTATGAAGTAGCTTCCAAAGTGTACATTCTCTTGAGCATTTTGTAAAAATTCTTACTCATTTAGTATGATCAAGTTCTATCAGCATGAATCATTAGGAAATTGTTCTCTCCAGATGTACCTCAGCCACACTAAAGGTCAATCTTACAGCTACCAGGATGACTATTACCAACAAATTAACCCACTAAACAAACAATAGAACCAAAGCATTCAGAAAATAACAATATGTTATATTGACTATTGATTTTGCTATTAGTTAAGTTTGGATGACAATATGAATAGAGTAAAGGATACCTAGATAGTACATGAGAAATTATTTAGGGGATGTCTGTCTACAGACTTATACTAGAAGTTGGTTTTTAAGTCACTATGCCAAGAAAGATCTCTACCATCATTGAATGTGGGCAACATCCAATTGTTTAAGAGCTCAGATAGGATAACAAGGCAAAAGAGAGGTGAGTTATCCTGCCATGTCTCCTGAGCTAGGACACTTTTGATCTCATACCCTTGGACAGTAGACCCCTTGGTGCCAAGGTCTAGACAATCTTTTGCTCATTGTAGTTCTCAGGTCTACAACCTGGGCTATGACTTGTACCATAGCAGCTTCCCTTAAGTTTCCAGACTTGGGCTGTGCCACAATATTAGTTTCTCAGTTTACAGACAGACCATCCTGAACTTTACCAGTCTCTGTCAACTCATGCTTCTCTAGAAAACCTTTATGAATACATTGATCTGTCATGAATAACTTCCCTGTCTCCACTGTGTGAAAATATGAATTAAAACATGTAAAAATTAATATATAGACAGAAAGAATAGTAATCATATATCATAAAGTTGTATAGCATGCCTGGCATCTTACATCCTGGTTTCACAATAGTAGATATTGATATAGGCTTAGTTTTCTTAAGACTGATACTTTATACCAACTCAGAGATCTGTGGTTTTATGCTGAAGCCAGTAAAGACATTTGAATTGAGGCCCCATGTGAAAAGCCAGAGTTCTCAAAGTGTTTTCCCAATAGTGGAAAAGACACATTATTCTTTATCTTAGGGAATTGATAAAGATGTTTGTTCTATTAAAAGCTCTGTTTAGGTAAAACATACACAAGGGAAACTGGAACCTATGTCTAAATACTGCATGGGACAGATGTGTCTAAGCTGATAGATTATTCATTAAAATCTGTTGGGCATAAACAAACCTTATTATTAGCAACACTCACACAGCCCCAAAGGTTGAAAGATTGCTTTAAAAAATCTCTGCTTAAAATGATTCCAAAATAGAAAATTATTTACCCCCAAAGAAACATTCACTATGACAACTACAAGGACAGTGCTTTTGTTAGCTGATCGTGTACTTAGCTGAAGGACAGTTGAATACAGGGAGGGAAATCCAGCAAATGAACAAACAAATAAAACAATTAAAGAGAACTAAGAAAAAGTGAAAGAAGAGCCAAATAACACTTCAAAAATGAGTACATTCTATAAGATAAAAAATTAAGGTTAAATGGTAAACATAGCTGCAGAGAGAATAAGGGAATTGAATGTAGATCTAAGAAAAATCACAAAATGGGTAGCATGCCATAAGGAAGAAGGAACACGTGAGAGCAGCTAAACGATGTCAGAGAAAGACTGCAATGCACACTGTATGGATCATAAGGGAATCACAAATACCACGCATGAGAAGTACAAATGAATTCACAAAGGTTTTTCAGGGTAAAATTGGAAAACCTCTAAGCTAAAGAGAACATTTTAAAATTAAAAGAAATCAAAACTTCATTTTATATATGAAGGAATGATAAGTTGATAGGAAAATATCAATGCTGGATGGTAATTTCCTCAATTTCTAAAAGCAATAACTTAGGATTCTAAGCCCAGTTAAGCAGTTAAAGGAAAAGTAAATGAAAACCTTGTCACTTGTAAACCTTAATTAAAAATCGAGAAAGCTCTGGAAGGAAGGAATGAACTGCACACAGAATAAAGACTTTTTGTGTGTGACTAAGGTTGAATGAGCTTCAGAGAATAATGATATTCAAAATCACTGATACAGGGACATGCATGACCTTGTCTCATTTCTTTAATTTCTTAAGATTGCAAACAGGACAAGTAAGACAACTGTAGTGACATATGTTACACAGTACAGCTCGAAACCCATTGCCTTGCACAATAACTCGAACACTCCCAAGATGCAGGGTAAGCAAATGAACCAGTGATGACATTTGTTAATTTGATATCACTTTATATCTGTCACATATGTAAGGATATACATAGAGATATGTGTGTTTTACTTATATTTTAAATATGACAATTCTCTAATATTTAGAGAATTTCTCCTTAGAGTCTAAAAAGAAAGATCACTTTAGATTCTGATGAAGGGAAGCTTCCTAGAGTTCACTACTGCTTTTCTCCACACACCCGAAGGCCCAGCATTCCCAAGCCACAGAGGAAGCCTGTGTGGTGTATTGTCTAATAGCTGCTGTCTACACGGGCATTTTGTAAGTTTCTACATGACTTTCCAAGACGGAAATGTATGCATTTAATTCTTTTTAGTCAATGTGGCTGTAACTAGTGCTGTATGTACCTGAGATGCAGCAGCTCCTTCAGGCCGTGACCAAGACAGAGAATGGGAGACACACATGCAACGGAACTCTGCTGTCTGTACTTTAAAAAGTGAAATGAGGAAATTATTTTCATCATGTATCATATCTAGGTCTCTGACTTGTTTTGCCTGCTCTTGGGACTTTTTTCCTCCTATTGGGTTGCCTTGTCCAGCCTCAGTGGGGGCTTTTGCCTTGTTTATTGTACCGTGTCCTGTTTGGCTGTTGTCTCTTGGAGGCTTGCTCTTTTTCTGAACAGTAAACAGAGGGGGAGTGGACCTCGGAGAGAGGGCAGGTGGGGAGTAACCTGGGGAGTGGAGGGAGGTGAAAGTATGGTTGGGATATATTACATGAGAGAAGAACTTATTTTCAACTTAAAAATGAATAAAGCAACATATCCTTAATAGGTTTCACCACTTTGAATTGAAAAGCTCTCATTTTTCCATTTGTAGCATATTTCACCTTTCCAAAGCCACATTTTCACTGCCAAAAGATCACATGTGGCTTATGGCTACCATGTTAGAGTTTACATTGTTCAGTCATAAAGGGAGCTCCCATCGCTGTGCACTTAGGCTTTGTGCTAAGCATCTTTCATCTAGCATCACATTTAATCTTTAAAACAACCTTTAAAAATAGCCAAGAAACAGTAATTAATATAGTAAAAATGGCCATTTTACCAAAAGCGATCTACAGATTCAGTGCAATCCCCATCAAAATTCCAATCCAATTCTTCATAGAGTTAGAACAATTTGCAAATTCATCTGGAATAACAAAAAACCCAGGATAGTTAAAACTATCCTCAACAATAAAAGGACTTCAGGGGGAATCACTATCCCTGAACTGAAGCAGTATTACAGAGCAATAGTGATAAAAACTGTATGGTATTGGTACAGAGACAGGCGGATAGACCAGTGGAATAGAATTGAAGACCCAGAAATGAACCCACACACCTATGGTCACTTGATTTTGACAAAGGAGCCAAAACCATCCAATGGAAAAAAGATAACATTTTCAGCAAATGGTGCTGGTTCAACTGGAGGTCAGCATGTAGAAGAATGCAGATAGATCCATTCTTATCTCCCTGTACAAAGAAAGCTTAAGTCCAAGTGGATTAAGGACTTCCACATCAAACCAGATATACTAATAGAAGAAAAGGGGGAAGGAAATTTGATCACATGGGCACTGGAGAAAATTTCCTGAACAAAACACCAATGGCTTATGCTCTAATATAAAGACTCGACAAATGGGATCTCATAAAACTACAAAGCTTCTGTAAGGCAAAGGACACTGTTGTTAGGACAAAAATGGCAACCAACAGATTGGGAAAAGATCTTTACCAATCCTACAACTGATAGAGGGCTTATATCCAAAATATACAAAGAACTCACGGAGTTAGACTGCAGGGAGACAAATAACCCTATTAAAATGGGGTTCAGAGCTAAACAAAGAATTCACAGCTGAGAAATATGCAATGGCTGAGAAGCACCTACAGAAATGTTCAACATCTTTAGTCATAAGGGAAATGCAAATCAAAACAACCCTGAGATTCCACCTCACACCAGTCAGAATGGCTAAGATCAAAAACTCCAGTGACAGCAGATGCTGGCAAGGATGTGGAGAAAGAGGAATACTCCTCCATTGTTGGTGGGATTGCAGACTGGTACAACCATTCTGGAAATCAGTCTGCAGGTTCCTCAGAAAATTGGACATTGCACTGCCTGAGGACCCAGTTATAGCTCTCTTGGGCATATACCCAAAAGATGCTCCAACATACAACAGAGACACATGCTCCACTATGTTCATAGCAGCCTTATTTATAATAGCCAGAAGCTGGAAAGAACCCAGATGCCCTTCAACAGAGGAATGAATACAGAGAATGTGGTACATCTACATAATGGAATATTACTCAGCTATCAAAAACAATGACTTTATGAAATTCATAGGCAAATGGATGGAATTGGAAAATATCCTGAGTGAGGTAACCCAATCACAGAAAAACACACATGGTATGCACTCATTGATAAGTGGATATTAGTACAAATGCTCGAATTACCCTAGATGCACAGAACACATGAAACTCAAGAAGAATGACCAAAATGCGAATGCTTCACTCCTTCTTTAAAAGGGGAACAAGAGGGTTGGGGATTTAGCTCAGCGGTAGAGCGCTTGCCTAGCGAGCACAAGGCCCTGGGTTCAGTCCCCAGCTCCGAAAAAAAGAAAAGAAAAAAAAAAGGGGGAACAAGAATACCCTTGGGAGGGAATAGGGAGGAAAAGTTTAGAACAGAGGCAGAAGGAACACCCATTCAGAGCCTGCCCCACATGGCCCATACATATACAGCCACCAAACTAGATAAGATGGATGAAGAAAAGAAGTGCAGGCTGACAGGAACCAGATGTAGATCTCTCCTGAGAGACACAGCCAGAATACAGCAAATACATAGGTGAATGCCAGCAGCAAACCACTGAACTGAGAACCGGACCTGCATTGAAGGATTCAGAGAAAGGACTGAAAGAGATTGAAGGGGCTCGAGGCCCCATATGAACAACAATGCCAACCAACCAGAACTTCCAGGGACTAAGCCACTACCCAAAGACTATACATGGACTGACCCTGGGCTCCAACCTCATAGGTAGCAATGAATAGCCTAGTAAGAGCACCAGTGGAAGGGGAAGCCCTTGGTCCTGCCAAGGTTGGACCCCCCCACCCCGTGAACGGGATTCTTGGGGGGAGGACGGTAAGGGAAGGAGGATGGGGAGGGGAACACCCATATAGAAGGGGAAGGGGAGGGTGATGTTGGCCTGGAAACCGGGAAATGGAATAACATTTGAAATGTAAATAAGAAATACCCAATTTAATAAAAATGGAAAAAAAATAAAATAAATAGCCAAGAAATCAAACAGTGAGTAGGTGGCTGAAATTAAAGCTGGTCTGTGGGATCCACATATCACTGAATTAACTTGCACACCCAAGATTTGCCTAAGGGCAGAGGCTGTCCTAATTAATCCTCTCCTGACCATTTAACTTTTATATTAACTGAGCACTTCAAATCTTATTTTGACCAGGCACTTGGGTTTCAGTCAAACAGTATGACAGAGAACCCCACCTGGAACACCCCTTTTCTGGGATTAAATATTTTCTCTGACTCCAAATCACTTTAAAATGAGACAAAAATGCACTGCAGCAGCAACTTGCAGAAGAAAGGGGGAGACAGATGTTCTGGAGCTTGTGTGCCATTGCTGTCTCAGGGCCTTTGTCAGTCTTCATTCTTCAACTATTTGACAAACTCCTTAATACGCCTGTGCTCTCTGGAAGACTCCATAGCTGGGGAAGCTGTGTACTTTCCGTGGCTTCCTAATCAACTAGAAGTCAAGAACAGCACAAAATCAAAAGAAATAAAACTCTGGTGGCTGTAGCTGCTGGGGCTGCCTGCTGAATGTGGCTTGAACAGTATCTCATCTGTGCTGACACCTTTCACTCTCAATTATTTGGCTGCTGTCAAAACAAATCAATCAAATTACAGCACTGTGTCTTCACGTTACCAGTCCATTGTAAGTTAGGAACATTAGCTTTGAAATATACAGAAGTATAAATTCTACCTCTATCATTTATTTCTTATAACTTTCTCCCATGTGAGTTATTTTCCAAACACAGAAATCTTAAATTATATTTTCTCAAATGCTGAGTACATATATACATTCTGCTAAGAATTTCAAGCAAAACAGTACTCAGGAGAACTGAAATGCATAGAAAAGATGGGTTAATAGATGTCAGCATACATGTTAATCTTACTCCAGTGAAACAGCAAACATACCATGTGGGATTTTTTTTCTTCCAAAAATTTGACTGAATTCTTAGTAAGCATAATTGATAAATATATCTTGGGGAAAAGATGCTAAACCAAAGTAAAAGGCTAACATTAGATGAGTGTTTCTTTCAAAAATTAATTTTGCTTACATTAGTTATGTTTACCGTATTAAGTCACCTAAGAAGATATGTTTCTTAAATTATGGTTTTTACAGAGCCCAGAAACTGCCTGTGTACTTCTCTACCCCAAGTTTCATTTCCGCCAACTGACAGAACTATTGTCGGGGTGACCTAAGTGCTCTAAGGAGAAGAAAGAGTAACAGAGATTCAAACATTTTCATTTTGAGATTTTTAGGGCTACAACCATGTCTTTAAATAATAGATCTAAATCAATGGAGTTCCTTTTCAGCAAGAGAGAAAACACTGTCAAAGCTTTCATGAACAAGCTCTTAAGATAACTGTTTTATATTTGGAAACTGGGTATGTCTTTAGAAGATTAAAAAGCCAACTCACAGAGGATTTTTTTCTCTTTTCTTTTTTCCTTTTCTTCTTGCTTGGCTCATTCTGGCTATGTGAGGGGTAAGCAACAAAAATTCCACTACAATGTATCTGTTCTGCCCTGAAAGAGAGTCCAGTGCTGACACAATTGCAGGAGTCCCTGGGAGCTCAGAGGAGAGTGAACAAACATGCTGGGGAGTCTTCCTGGGCCTACACTCAGGCCTGGAATTTTGACATCCCTTTCAGATCTCTCCTTGTTCCAAACCCGCACTCTCTCTGGCTTCAGCCATATGTGTTGATGACTTATGAATCAGCGTCTCCAACAGATTCCATTCTACATTCCGGACCCAAGGATTCTAGGTAGCACAGGCGTCTCCATTTAAGTAGTTAGCATCTCACTGCTGAACTGACCAGTGAATCTGTTCTGCCTTTCATTTCTTCTCACTCTACACGGGACATTAGATCTTTTCAACCCCACACCCCCAAGGCTTCTAAAGTTTACCTCTGCCTTTTGTTGCTACCACCAATGCTCTGTCCCTGTTTTATTGCAGTAGCCTTTTAACTAGACTAGAGCTTACCACAGTACCTGGCAAGATGTTAAGCAAAGGGTTGTGAAATAGACCCATCAATGTTTGGGTACCATTTTGGGGAGGAAATGGGGTTTAGCTTTTCCCTAGAGGCAGCTGAGATACCAAAGCTTTGACCTCTCACTAGGAATAAGCCCCATGAGAATCAAACGTGTAAGAGATAATCTTCTTGGGGAAACAGTAGCTCCTCATTCTCTAAACTGCAGGGAGAAGGGAGCTAGGAAACATCTTCTAACTCTGTTTTTCAATATCTCTTCATTCTTTATGCCTTATTCTTCTCCCAGGTACAGAAATCCTCTTTTGGGGAAAGGTAAGCTAGTAATCCCAGCTGTCTTTCATCTTTCCTAATGGTCTGGTCCTTTTCCAGACAGGCATCTAGCAGCAGCCATCTTGGGAAGGAGTTGCTCTTGCTGGCTCTGATGGCCAGTTTGTAATCTAATCCAGTTTGCGGATCCCAGTTTAGACAGATTGCGAGATGCTGTGGAAATTCTTGATGGATTTACAGCCTTCTTATGTGCAAACTGGGGATCACGTTACTTCCCTGCCTTTTGCTTTGAAAGTAAATGCTTTGGCTCTGCTGTGACATTTATGTGGCAGCTGGAAACCATTATCCTTTGACAATGCTTTATCCCATTGACAGTATCTCTTAAATACGCAGTATACTAGTCAAACTCCTCATTCATGTGCTTCTAGTTTAATCCATGCCCCAGTGCCTCAGCAAGGCCTGTTTCAAGGATAATGTACTGCAGAACAGGCTCTCTGGGTATTTTAAATAAAATGTTTGAAGCCTTGGAGATACAAAGGTATGAAAACTGCCAAAGTAAGGTACATTGTAACTACCTTTCACAACTTCTTCATGGTGGATTTGCTATTATTGTATGATGTGTCATGTGGGACTCTTCCGACTCACAGTGCAAATATGGATTTATGCACTAGGCATTTTTAATATTGTACTTGGTAACAACAAGCCACATATCACTAAAAACTAAAAGCCGGAATCTGCCTCATGTCTGCTGGAGCTCTCATGTTCACGGTGTCACTGGTGGAGGGCAGCTTTCTGAGTGCGTGTATCAGCAGGACAGCATAAAGGAATTCCTAGGAGTAAGCATCTCTAGGAATTCCTTGTTTTTAAAATGAGTATGGAGTATTCAGCCCATGTGTCCACCAACAAGGCCAATGGCAGCCAATATGACCTCCCCTTTGTAGACATTGTGACTGACATGACATCCCGCTGATACGTAATAAATGCGCATATTTTCATGTTTTTATTGCTTTTACTTTGAGGACTATGAACTTTGAGTTAATAGTTGGTTTTTGGAAAACGAGATAGGAAATTAACGCGCCTAACCTTGGTGATGCAGACAGTAACATTTGGGGGATGATGATAGTCCACCTTAACCAGTACAGAGTGTTTTCATTTTAAGGGGATGATAGTCCACCTTAACCAGTACAGAGTGTTTTCATTTTAAGGGGATGATATTCCACCTTAATCAGTACAGAGTATTTTCATTTTAAGAAAATAATCGTTAATATAGACATTTTATAGTATTCAGATAATGAGCACAAGAAATTCAGTATTTATAATCTCTGACTTTGTAGACTCTATTAATAAGACTGTCATATATAATTGACCCTTCATATACATGTATATTGTATATCCTCAAGGCCAACTATGCTTTGGGGAAAACATGTTTGCACATATATGGTATTTTTGGTCATTTATGCCTAAACAATATAGAACAACTACTCTTTGTATAGTATTTACAGGTATTATAAGTCACCTGGAAATGAATTAAACATTCAGGAGAATGTGCCTAGGAATTTGTAAATACTGCATCACCATATGGGCGGCACTTGAACATCTGTAGATGTTTCTTAAGAGAGCTTCCTCAGGGTTCCCACAGATACTGAAAGGTGAATATTTCATACTGTTTATTTTTTCCTTTTTGTGGTGTGGTGTGGTGGTGGTGGTGGTGGTGGTAGTGGTGTGTGTGTGTGTGTGTGTTTAAGCTTCTTTTACATAATTGTGTTAGAGTGTGCATTTGAAACTTCCATTGTTTTATTGTTATCTTCTCTATCCACAAAATGGAACCAACCATACTTTTTTTTTTTAAGATTTATTTATTTACTTTATGTATGTGAGTACACCGTAGCTGTCTTCAAACACACCAGAAAATGGCATTGGATTCCATTACAGATGGTTGTGAGCCACCATGTGGTTGCTGGGAATCGAACTCAGGACCTCTGGAAGAGCAGTCAGTGCTCTTAACCGCTGAGCCATCTTGCCAGCCCCCAACCATACTTTTAATGGGAGTTTTCGATGAAGCTTCTTTGGGCTTTAACCCCACCAGCAATTTTGTACACAAACATCTTTCTTTATTGTTTCCAAATTAGTTCACTAATAAAGCATACAATTACTTTTTACTTTCACTTGAACAATTAAAGTGTATTTTACATACACTAAAAAACCCCTTTATGTTCAGATCCTATATAGTTGTGTGACCACCATTATGGATAGAAGAGAACAGGCCTTGTCTCCTTTGATGTTAACTGCCATACCATACCCAGAAACTACAAATCTACTTCTGGTCCCTACAACTTTTTGTTTTTGAATACTTAATAGTCAAGGGGAAAATGAGAAAAAACGGAAGAGAGCTTTAGTTGGGAAGAGGATAGGGAGGGCACTAAACATCTAAATATATATATACCTTTGATATATATGTAAAATTTTAAATGAATTATGCCATTTGGGGTGGTAATGTTCCTCACGAGCTAAGACTACCTAATGAATAATCCAGTACCAGGGAAAATCTCTGTTTTTGAGTTGTTGCTTAACAGGGTTCAGGAGATTTCCAGGAAAATAAAGGCCACTGCTGTTGCCTTTGATTGCATCCTGGAATTTAAGGTAAGTCCCTATTGCTGACAAAACATACATTTCAAACGCAGAACTCAGAGGACTCAAACTGCATCGGACCAGAAAGCTTCCTTTCTGAGGGCTAGCTTCCATAGTACCAGAAGGTATTATAAAACTTAAAAAAGGGAGGAAAAGCAAATCCTGATGTGACACACTTAACACAGAGGAACTCATAGTACTGGAAATCTAGCAAACTACCAAGGCTTAACAACACCATGAATCTTAGAAGAGAATCTACTACTGCCAGTTTCCTAAATGAGCCTAATTCTTAAATGCATTGTAAATATTGATATTTATACTCCTAGGTAATTGTCACTTTCACCCCTCACCAAAGAAGTTTCTTTTGTATCAGATAGAGACCATTACAGAAATTTACAACAGGCCAAAATGCAAGGAAGAACTAACCACAGGGTGCCTGGGATATATCTGCAGCACAGTCCCTACACCTAAGGTCCTGGGACTATCACGGAAGAGAGGATAGGAAGGTTTTAAGAGCCAGAAGACAAGAAAGTCTGCTGAATGATTGTGTCTTTCAGACACAGAGCTACACATCAAACACAGTCTCTACAATATGGCTGACTAAAGAAACCCGAACAATGACAGCATCAGCCTGACATGTCAGTGTTGATGCGACACTATTAGCATCCATAGATGAAGGACTACAGGAACCTAAGGATATTAGCTGAGAGAGCAAGATTAGTCTTCTCTAGGGATGAACTCCCTAATTTTAAAATCTATTACAAAGAGAGCAGCCCTTAAAAGATAGACATATAAGCAACACTAAACAGACTCAGCAAGCTGCATCTCTCTCTCTCTCTCTCTCTCTGTTTATCTATCTATTGATCTATCTATCTATCTATTGATCTACCTATCTATCTGTCATAATTAAAGAATAAATATACTTATACTCATGCAGGGCAGGAACTTGGAGGCAGGAGTGGATGCAGAAGCCATGGAGGAATGCTGCTTACTGGCTTCCTTTCCCTTGCTTGCTCAGCTTGCATTTTCTAGAACCCAAGATTACTACCCCAGGAATGTCCCACCCACAATGGGCTACTAACTGAGAAAATGCCTTACAGCTGGATCTCATGGAGGCATTTCCTCAAGGGATACTCCTTTCTCTGTGATAACTCCAGCTTGTGTCAAGTTGTCACACAAAACCAGTCACTACAACCACACACGTCAAATGTCTTTGCAGTTGTTGGAATGATGCGGCACTCTGTAATGCAGCTTACAACCATAGGCTCCCCTTCCTCTCTTTTAGGCTTTTTTCCATCCACAATTTATCTGGCAGCATGCTTGACCAAGTGACTTCCATGGTTAAGAGGAGTGGAAGTGATGTTAAGGATAGCACTGGCAAAACTCAGTGTGCGATGAGGTCCTGCCATTCTCTGTTCCTTCTCAATCAATGCATAGCACTTTTGGGCTGCTTTTTCAGTTTGAACCATAGAGTTGAGCTGGTAGGCTATATAGCAGGGTTCTTGCTCATCTGGAGATAACACATAGTCAGAAATGAACAAAGAAACACACATGGGCTGTTGGATGACACTAGGACTTACTTGTTTGTTAATTCAGCATAGCTTAGTGAAAGCTAAGTAAAATTGACATTCTATCATTCAACTTGTTCAATAATTCTGTTTTCCAGACTCATGGAATTGTTCTTAGCTCTTAGAACTTTGTCTGGGGACACTCTCTCCCAGTTGTACATCTCTTTAGGATTTCTGTGCAATGTAAAGGCCACGACTTATTATACTACACACTATACATTACACTTCTATCTCTGCTTCATTTCACCTGCTGGAAATATGTGCATTCCCATTGCTATGCCTTAAAGGACTGTTTATGGTGATCATTATATCCCAAGTTTAGATCGTAATCTACTATATATAGCATATGTTATAGTTTGAAGGAAAAATGTCCCTCACAGGATCATGTGGTGGAACACCCAGCCTCCAAATATTTTGGGAGATTATAAAACCTTTAGAAGGCATGATCTATCTAGAAAATATAGTTTACTGGAAGGCAGGGAGTGTGGGAGGAAGGCAGAAGGCTTTAGGGTTATGACCTGGCTACACAAATTCTGTTTCCTGATGTTGAGTCTGATGTAATCAGATGCCTCCTGTTCTAGCTGCCTCTGCCTCGAATAGCTCCTGCCATCATGCCTTCCTTGCTGTGGTAGACTCTCTCTCCTCAAACTGTAAGCGGAACGCACATTTACTCTGGTAGGTTGTTTCTTGTCAGGTATTTGGTCACAGCACTTGTGTTACTTTTTTATTCCTGTGACAAAACACCATGATCAGGGAAACTTATAAAGCACAATGTTTAATTGGACTTACAGTTAAGATGGTTAGAGTTTGTGGTGGCAAAGCAAAACTAATGATGATAAGAAGATAAGAGCTCATATCTTGATCTCCAGGTAAGAGACAGAGAATATACTGACAAGAGGCTCGAGTCTCAAAGCTCACCCCTAGGACATACCTCCTCCAATGGGGCCACACCCCCAAATTCTTCTCAAAAAGTTCTACTAATTGAACAGTAAGTACTCAAACATCTGAGCCTTTTGGGACCATTTTCATTCAAACCATCAAAGCCATGTTGGAGGTTAATATTTCAACAGGCATTCTGTAAATAAACAAGTAAACGTTGTGTTAGTGAAAAACAAAACCAGGTATTTTTGTATCTGTTTCTCATCAAACTAGTATTCTTTTTTTAATTATATAATTCAAACTGTATAACATAGTATAATGTTTGTACTGGCTTCTAGAGCCATGTCTTAGTCTGGATTTATCTTTTTCTAAGGTTTGTGGGTTTGTCATAATTCTTATATTATTATTAGAAACAAACTCTTGGAATCACTATTACAAATGTAAACGCACATCTTTGAAAATGTAACACAATGGCATTAATGCTAAATATGTGTACATATAACATGTCAGAACTATGATTCCCATGCTCATGTTCAAGAGAAGCATACAAAGTCCTCCACTACTGCCCTTTTCTTTTCTCTTTATTTTGATTTTTTTGCCAACTTGACTTGAACAAGAGAGATCTTCATAGACATGACACATTCTCTTCTTCTCATGCCTTTTCTAAACTAAGGGGTTTTTACTTCTCTCTATTTGACTAACTCCTAGTGATTCTTTAAATTTATTGACCCATTTATTAATCCTCCACCTATCCACCTATCCATCCATTCAACCTTGAACACCTATCATAGGTGATTCAGTGCTTTCCTCCATTCTTGGGTAACATCATTGAACTAAATATTCACAGGAATTTCATTCTGGGAACAGAGTAAGTGGTAAACAAGGCATATTTATATTTTCTAAAGCCAAGGATCACAAACTCTGCTGCTACTGCTCCTAGTGAGTTGTCCTGCTTGAAAAGGAAGAAATGAAAACCATTTAGAGAGGTTTATAGAGAGCAAGTTCTTATGGGTAAAGGCATAAACAAAGCAGAAATGGTGATGGTCGCATTGAGAGCAGTTAAAAAGGACAGAGGTTTTCAGGCAAAGACCAGTCTATTCAGAATATTGGGAGATGAATATATTTTAAAAATGGCAAAGAGCTCAGCATTTCCTCACCCTGAGCTTGGCTAAATTGTAAGCGAAAGGTGTGGTGGTAAAGAAACAAAATATATTAAACTTGAGATTTTTGTCTTGGAAAAACTGGCACATGATGCTGGCTGGAAAAAATGGGTCAGGGGATTGTCTTTTCTGAGAGAATTGTTTTAACCTTTGGAATCATTAGGCAATCCTTCAGCCCCAAAGCTTTGTGAGGAATACACAAATAGCTTTTATATCCTCTTTAGAGAAAATCTTCATCAGATGTTGTCAAGACAAATAGCAGACAGGGCAGACCCTAAGGCTTGGACCATGAGTTGAGGAGGGTAGCGGCCAAGAATGCATCCCTGGAAGGCCTTGTGGTGGTTTGTATAGTCAACTTGGGTGGATTGGGCATTCCATCAGAACATTTCTAGAGATCATTAATTGTTAGGGAAGACCTGCCCTCCATTAAATGGTACCTTACAAGGGGGTTCAAGGTAAAAATCAGTGATAATTGCTGCCATTGTGACTTCTTTCTGAAGGGTTATATAGCTTCTGTTGACATCAGACTCTAGCTTCTTTGGTTTGCCAGTGTGGACTCAACACCAGTAGCTCTCTAGGGGACTTACACGCCTTCTGCACAGAAGTGGACCCTGAGCATCTAGCTTCTTGGACTGAGAAGTTACCAGAGAATAGGAGGTCTTGTTGGTCTTTGTAAGCCTATCATATAAAGCAGTCCAACGACTCCTCTGTTTATATCTTTTATTTGTGTGTGTGTGTGTGTGTGTGTGTGTATGTGTGCACAAGATGTGCACGCACGCCATGTGCACATACATACACGCATGTGTTTAAATACTCTATTGGTTCTGCTTTTCCAAAGAACCTCGACTAATATAAGTCCAACCAAGGGTCTTCTCTTGGATCCAGTGGAAGGGATTTCAATCATATCTGCATAATTGTGATGTTGGAAAGGCTGTGGAAAAGCAGATGTGGTATAGTATAATGTTGGAAAGCTGCTTTGAAACAAAAGGGGACACACCACACACACACACACACACACACACACACACACACACACACACACACACACAATGGATATCAGAGACGTCATGCTGAATTTAAAAGAATATGAATCTGTTTACATGTAGTTCTGGAATAGAAAATGCTAACCTATACCAAAGCTAGAGCTGCCAGATTAGACAGAAAGGATTGACTGAAAAGGGTAATGAGGGATTTTTGGTGGACTAGTGGAATGTTTTGTTTATTGATCGTGGTAGATGTACACTTCAAAGTTGGATACTCATCAGAGCTCATTCAAAGGAGCCATGTACTTTATTGCATGAAGTATGTAGCCTAGTTAAGACAGTGCTACCACAAGCTAAAAGGAAATGCAATGCAACTCACAAAAACATTCCTGGATTCTTTGTCATGTACAGACATTAATTTGGGAGAATATCATAGGTGGGATATAGCTTGTTCACCAAAGATTCTTGGATGGAAATTTGATCTTTACCTGGTGGTTTTAGAGTGGTGTGAATGTTAATAGATGAAAAGGTAATGCTAGAAGGCAATCAGGTAATGGAGGGCATCATCAGAAGAAGAAATTAATGCTGATCTTGTAGCGTAATTATTACGGGAATGGGTTGTTAGTGGGATTACTCCATGTGCTTGCCTTTCTACACATAGCTGATTCCTTTCCTAGTTCTCCATATTGCGATGTAACCAGAGGGCCTTCTTCATCTGAGACCAAACCTTCAAAACCACATTTTAGTCTTTGAAACTCCCCAACTGGGAGCAAAGGAAACCTGTTCATTAGGCAGCCAGCATCAGTAATTCTCTTATAGCAAAACAAAGTTGACTAACTCAGGGAATGAGAGAAAATAAGGGCAGGGTTCCTGTCAGAGTCAAGGACAGGAAAAATGACCTGAATTTTTAAAAACTTGTCTTGAATCTAATTGCTTTTTCGTGTTCATGTTAAGCTGCAATCTCTAATGTCTTTTTGGTCATTAATTTAAATGTTTTGCCTGACTTAACTAGAGTGTTCGCACTTCGATATAAATCTCCTTCATGGCACATTTATATTCTCCATTTGTGTTGCTCACAGTGATTAGTGGGTCACTGTGGTCTGTGCTGTAGGAACAAGTCACTAGCCTGACTCATCTGTCCCGATAGTCCACCTCCGCTGTCCCATTATCACCTTCTTTACAGCCGTAACCGATGTCCACCCTGTATACCCTTATGTTCTCATTTTCTGCCCGAGTTTAGGTAAAATAAAACTCAACACATTTGTCTGAGTTCCAGGAAGGAGATTTCACCTAGCCATTTCAACTAATTGATTCTTGAGTAACTCAATGTTATTTTTAGCACAGTATCTGCTTCACAAAGGAATGGGCGAAAGAGGAGATGATGACTTTTACAAGAGTTTTAAAAATCACATGGCACAGAACACACTTAGTCATTTTCTTTCTTTCAGATTTATTGTCATTACTGGTCTTATTTCACAGTTGTGGTTTTGATTACAGCCCCACGGAATGTAAGTCCTATGATCACCACACAAAAGATCTAGCACACTCTCTCAGAATGCTTGCTCAGATTCCATCCATTGTTCTGTGGTGGTTTGAATATGCTTTGTCCATTAGATAAGGCATTATTGGAGGTGGAAGTATGTTAGTGTGTAGGTGGGCTTTTAGGGCTTCCAGTGCTCAATCTCCATCCACCTGGTGTAGAAGAGTCAGTCTTCTCCTGGCTGCCTTCAGATCAAGATGTATCAAGATGTAGAACTATTGGCTTCTCCAGCTATGCCTTCTCTAGCACTGTAGGCTCTGGTTGACTCCATTCAACTGCTACTGCTATTCTTTGTGGTCATTCCATTATATTGGCATCTCAATCCACTGGGATCCTCTGCTGCAACTAGGCTTCACCCATAGCCTCTCATAGGCTCTTTTCATGGTTCCAAGCCACAACTTCTTTGCATGACCCCTTCATCACCTTTTACAGTGCTAGGCCTCAGCTGCTCTCCATGACCGCTTTTTGCCTTCAAAGCCAGTGCCACCCGAGTGACTCTTACACATTACTAAGCCAAAATGCAGCACAAGGTACAACCTTGGCTATCTCTGGAACACAGCTTCTTTGTGCTCTCAGAAAATGCTTCCCAGAAGATTTCACCTCAGTGAAGCTTGTTTCTTCCTAATTTCTTAGCTCTGGCTAACTAGTATCAACTGTCCCAGTAACCCCTTCTAGCATTGACTCTAAAGCTAAAGCCACGTGGCCAAAGCTGCCAAGTTTTGCTTCTTGCTAGAGCTGGAAATGCTTTCTTTGTTCTATTACATTATCATCAGCTTTTTGTTTTCTAATTACTTTGCTGTCTATGCTTAGCTGTCTTGGAACATGCTCTGTAGATGACTTTAAACTCAGAGATCTGCTGAGTTCTGGGACTAAAGGCATGTACCACCACACCTGGAACTAAGCTTTTCTCCATTTGTAATTTGCTCTGTCCTAGGCTGGCCTTAAATTCAGAAATCTGCTTGTTTCTCTTTCCTGGAATTAAAGGCATGTATCACTATGTCTGGGCTTAAACTTCTCATGTCCACTAAGCCTCAAGATCCAGATTAAAGTGTGTGTCATTCCTTGTGAAGATCCAGATCAAAAGGATGTATGTGTCTTACAGCCTCAAGATTAGGATCACATATGTGCCCTCCATTTCTACATTGTAGTTCGCTTTGGATGAAAAGTCCAAATGAAAACAATAAGCAGGTAATAACACCTATGGGAAGTGGCATTACTAGGAGGTATGGCATTATTGGAGGAGGTATAGATTTTGGGACTTTGTAAAGCAGTAGAATTCTTTAAGTGGGGCTTAATGAGCCACACTAGTTCAAGTATGGAAGATAGTGTTGCTGAGGGTATTTTGAACTGTGTGACCAATTCAGAGGTTCAGTCTATTATCATCATAGAAGGAAGCATGGCAGCATCCATTGCTGGAGAAGGAGTGAAGATTTCTTGACCAGAAGGCAGCCAAAAAAGACTGGCTCTTCTACAATGGGTGGACCTTGAGTACAAGGAGCCCTCAGAGCCCACCTACATAGTGACACACTTCTAAAATGCCACACCGCCTCCCATAGTGCCACATCTCCTAATAATTCCACTTTCCATAGACCAAACACAGTCAAACACCACACATTTTAATACACACTGAATAAGAATGAAGCCAGTTAATCTTCCACTTGGCTAAGCCTCTAAAGTAATCCAGAATAAAAACATCCCTTCCTAATAGGCAATTTCTCTCTTGGATAATCTAAAATTTTAATAAAAGTGAACAAAAGATTATTATCACAATGAAGCTTGACAGTGGTACAAAGTTCCCCAAACCTACGAGCTGGAAAGTGAACAACAAATGAACCTAAGTTGCAATAGAGGCTGAAGGAAGCAGGAAAAGGTGGAAAAGAGGTTCTCAGTCATTCTGGGCATGGAGGATAGACATTCGCCTGCTGTACATATGATAGTGGCTCAGTTAACTTCCTTATGGCCATTTGAATTCCCTGAGACTCAGACCTCAGTTTGGGCTGAAATGAGATTAGCCTACCAGACTATTCCTGGGATCTTACATATTCCTGTTCCTCATTGTCATGACCTTCTTTACAGCCAGATATGATGGCTGTGAATCTCTTTCTGGAGAGAGGAAAGACCTGCTGAAAGAAGGAAAAAAACCTGTAGGCCTTGCAGATGCATTTCCTGTTGGTTATTTTTATGGGCAATGTAAAGATTTTTTTCTGGATAAAATCTTAGGGCCAACAGTTCAGTAGCACTCTCATTATGAAAGAACATTGGTTCCCTTGGCCTTTGGAACACAAATGTACTGACAGAAACAAATCTACACTGGGTTGATGTCCTCACCTGGGGAATCTGGCATGAGGAAAACTGCAATAGAGTTCATGAGGGCACTATTTGGCCACAAAGGCCGCTCAAAGTTTGGCAGAGGAGTCTTCTGACTGTGTTAGGATGCTATGGCCTGAATGTGTGTGTTCCTCCCACATTTTTAGTAAAACCTAATCCCCTAATGATTGGTATAAATAAGGTGTCTCTGGAATGTGGTTAGAGAAAAACACTAGTGTCCTTGTTAAAAAGAAAACCCAAAGAGGCATTGAGGACTCAGGAGACAATGCATGAGGGGGTAAATGAGTGAATGAGGGGGTGAGCCTCTGTTAAAACGAAATTTGATGCCTCGATCTTAGACTTCCAGGTCCCCAGAACCATGAGAAAATCACTTTTTTTTTTTTTTTTTAGGGAAAATCAGCTATACTTTTATGTATTATACTTTGCATAAACAAAATAAAAGAAACAAGTTATGTTTGAATAAGTTGAAGTGTACCCAAATTTTAAAGTGATTATGAGAAAATCACTTTGTTAATCATCAAGTCTGTGGTATTTTTGCTTTAGCAGCCCAAATGGACCAAGGCTGGGGTGGGGTGAGGAGTTGCCAACTAGAGATGAAAAGGTGTCTTAATCTATTTTATTTCTTAAATTTGAATATATATGAGAAATCATATAGGTAAAATTGTAAAACTGCAGATTCCATTCAGGGATCTGTTGAAATCTGAGTTCTAAAATTCCCAGCTGCTATCTGGTATTTCCTTCTGAAGGGGAGATTGTCTAGTGAACCACTGTCTGAATCTAGGAAGGCCATTTTCAGTGTTGCATCTTCTGACCAGAGTTCATCATAATGCATGTGTGTATTATGAACTCCTCTGAGAACTATGCTATGCTACTTGATAGGAGATGTAAAAGATTAAGCTATCAATTACATTAATATAAAGGAAAGTATTTGAAAACTTATCCCAATGTTCCAAGCCATTAAGAAACAGTTGATGGCAACTTGTTTTTATCTTCTTAGCAAATCTATAGCTTTTGAATTAAATGAAGAGGCAGAGGGGGGATTGAATAAGAAAGCTAGAAAATTATCAGGGAAAGTTCTTGTTGGTTAAGTTAATTTATAATTGAAAACAAGAAAGAGAGAACTACCCAGATCTATGTGTGGCATATAAGATTAGGAACTAGTGTCTTACACTTAAAAGCCTTACCCTTGTTCTCCTCAAATCACTGGGGAAGAGAGATATCCATTACAGATAACTAGGCTTATTAGTCATTTTACAACACTGAAAACCTTGGGCTGAAGTCAGCTGTTTATCGTGTGAGGAGTGGGTTCTGCAAAGAGAACAACTTTTTAGCCTTTATACTAGCTTTTGACCATAGAAATGTGTGTACAGATTGATTCTGTGTTCATTGGCAAGACCACCACATTTGAGAAAAGTTATAAGCTGAGGACATCTAGAACTGTCATCTTCATCTCAAAGTAGACCAAACCTTTAAAGATGTTTTTGTTTGCTTCCAGCCATCTGTTCACTCTCCCACATGACAGTAGCTTCTGCAATGCGGTAGAACTCAGGAAGCTTGCCCACCTACAAGTATTGCCTAGAATTACCACAGACTGTAGAATAGTGGTTGTCAACATTCCCTAATTCTGTGACCCGTTAATACAGTTCCTCATGTTGTGGCGACCTCCAACTATTAACAACTATTAAATAAATTTATTGGTTTTTTTTTTTTTTTTACTAATTTTGCTACTGCTAATGAATTGAATGTAAGTATTTTTGGAGATAGAGTTTTGCCAAAGGGGTTGCAATCCATATGTTGAGAACCACTGATATAGAGTGTCACCTAATCATGTTAAGGTCAGCCTTCAGCTGGGTGCTGATGAACTGATTTTAAGGTGGTATCTGACATTGCTGTTCAAGTAGTATTTATTGACTGCCACTGATCAAAGTCACTATGAAGATAAGATCCATCCTTACCACCCTTGGACTTCTCATCAGGATACTAAATCCCTTTGGTTTTTCCTGGAAATTTCCTCATTTGAACACTGAACTATACTACGTCTTGGGAAATATCTTAGTTTCCAGCAAACGAGGAGAGTTCCGTCTTTGATTAGTGAGATCTGGGTGTTTAGAAATTGTGTGGATATGCAAACATCAGAAAAGTCTAAATAAACCCAAAGTAGGACTTCCTTATCTAGTGTTGATTGGGACCTTAAAGGAGAGGAGGTTTGCAGAAGGGTAGCTAATCTCACCGATACAGCCTGATATTAAGACAAATGAGGGAACCCTTCCCCCAAGTCACTTGACATATAGCTGGGAGGTTTAACATTAGTGAGTTCATCATCTCCCTTCTAAGACCACTGACATCTAAAAGATACTTCAAAGGGAGAAATGTTTGGTCACAATTCTCTGTCTAACATGAGCTTGTCTAAGAACACAGATGTATTTCTTAAGATGATACTGATTGGGACATTTACCAAGGGGGACCAAAGGATAAAAGAAGCTACTGTTTCTGTTGCCCGCACTGACTCATCAGGGCACAACACTCAGGGTTGACTCAAAAACAACAGAGCCAAGAAGCCAAGGTCTAAATCCTAAACTCATACTTAAACCTGACATCCAAACAAAATGGAGAAGACCTTGCTGCACCATAGGCCAGCACTGACTTTAAACCCCTAGGCTAACAGGCACTAAAAACCCCAACAACGCTGACCTACAATGAAAGTACAAAAAAACTTCTTTCCTTCAGTCTGACTGTGGTGTCCATCTTAACCAAGCAGAATTAATTCACAGCCCAGGCGCTCCACAAGCTGATGTTTATTTATAATATACAATATTCCCATAAGCACACATGTTCCAAATGGAAGGGTGCATTTTGATAATGCCTGTTTCTTCATTAAGATTTCATCATCCACCTACATTAAGAAGCCTGGCCCTACACTTTGTTACTTCTGCTTTCACCTTGTGTATTCCTGCTTTATTTGCTTAATCTCAAGTTCCTGGCTTCCCAGGCACTCAAATTTGAAACAAGCGAAGTTCATGCATTAGTGTATCCTGAGCATGCATGATTTATGAATGGTAAGGTACTTGGCACAATTTAATGGTATAACAGAGACTTTGTTTTAAACATTAAAATGAAAGTTAAGAGTAGCAACAATGGGTGGGATATCAGAACACGGAGTGCACAGAGGGACAAGGGTCACTAGTTTTTGGTTGTCCTTTAGTGTGTACATTGACATTTTAACTAATTTGATAAGTCAAATAAACACCGACCACTTAACCAATTTAAAAGTAATTTGAATTGTTATTCTGAGGACTTACCCAGTCAAACCTTCACTCTGTAAAACAAAATAACTGCTTACATTTACATAAATAAAAAAGTCAAACTGCTTTGCACAGAGTAGATAGTTGGGGTTTTATTTTTGTTGTTGGTTCGGTTTGGTAGTAGACATTATATTCTTATTTAGAACGTTTTTCACCATAATTACTTTTTTCTTTGATGAATAGTTTGGAAATCAACCAATGTTATCAAACTTTTAGAAAAATTAAACTTTTCAAAATAGAGATAACAGCTTCTCCCAATAAAATTATAATCTGCCTTCTACCAAAAGGCTCAAATAATATACTTTGTTTAATGCTTATATCTAAAGCCTATTTAGTGGCAAAATAATCATTAAATTAATCATCAAATCACACTTTGTATTTGTAGCATCCAAAGCACTCACACAGATGTAAATAACATCCAACCTTTCCTTGCTTGTGGGCAAATTGAAGACCTTGTCATATTATTACTATGTCTGCAAATCACAAGGCAGTGATCTCACATTTAAATGATGGCGTGTCCACAATGGTTGTGCTTCTATAAGTGCTGCCAGAGGGTATGAAAGGCTTTGGTGTTCATGAGGGGAATTGCAGGTTGATAAAACCATGGATTGAGCAAGCTCATAAACAACTGGAAATGCAACTTTCTAGAGAAGCCTTTCATGTCCTTCATGGTAAAAGCAACCCTAAATCACATTCCCCACTCAGTGTGCACTTTTTGTCCATTTCAAAAAACTCAGCCCATGAGTAGAACATCCCCCAGCATCTGGGCATGATGGTTACCTTGTAAATTTTGCAATGGCAGAGTCATAATGCCTCCAGCTGCAGCTGCCGCTACCAGCCCTTGGATGTTTGTGAGATTCGCGGTGGGCAGTGTGAGGACCAGGCCTTGCTGACCACCTAGCTGTCCCGCCATGTTGAAGGGGATGAGGATAGGCTGATTGAGGGCTGGGGGGCCTCCTGGCATCACCCCGGCCACAGCAGAGGCTAACTGCTGTGCCGTTAGAAGAGGCTGCAAAACAAGAGAAACCTGACTCAGTTTCTATCAGAAAGACATGGCCTTTCAGAGAGCAATCCCTCCATTATATCAGGTCAGACAGAAAGTTTCTGAAGAAGTGGCAAAGAAGGGTACTCCATCTGAGGAGAAAGGAAGAGTGTAAGGAAGAAATTACATTTTGACATTATGTTTCACTTATTTCTTTGAAAATTTTCAATTTTTTAAAAATCTCTGTGGATCTTAAATACCTTTTGAAGAAATACTGTACCTTTACACATTGCAAATTGAATTGAAGTTTCATTGGATCCTGATTTTCATATATTTAAAGCATTCAGTTTATTTATTATACATTGTCCCAGAAAGAAGTCACTGATATTGGTAGGGTTTTTATTATATTTTTGGTTCAAAAAAAGGTAACACACACACCGTTTTTAAGTATTACATTAACAAAAACAGTGTAAAAGATTTTCTTGATGCCTTTATTCATGCCTGTGGTTTGAGGGCATGAATGTTAGCATAATCTTTTTGGAAAGCAATTTGGAAATACATACATATCAATAGTGGTAAATAATGCATCCCAGTTTGACTCAGAATATACTGCTAGGATATAACTTCACGATAAAATTCAAAGAGAAAAGAGATAAATGCAGGAAATTATGCAGTATGCCCTAAATCACATAAATGTTGAAGCAATTCATGTTATAGTGTCATCTGATGACATATAGAAAGTTATCAATATGGATCATTTAGGTACCTATTTAGGAATGTTAAAAAGAGTGTTTCCCGGGGCGGGGGTGGGTGGCGGTGTTAGAGAGATGGCTTAGTGGTTAAGAGCACTCACTGCTTTTCCAAAGGTCCTGAGTTCAATTCCCAGCACCTTACAAGTGTCTGATGATATCTGTTGGTGTTCAGATGTACATGCAGAAAAGTACACACACACACACACACACTCCTGATATGAAAATAAAGAAGATAGTAAATAAGTGGTTGCTATTAAAGTGGCATATATATATGTATATATATGCTCTACATACATATATATGTATAATTTCAACTTCTAAAATGTAACAGAATTAAAATACTTATACTTTAAGATCAAATACTAAAAAGTTCCTTCTGTTAATTCTTTCATACTCTTCCCCTATTAAGATGTTACTATAGAAACCCATGTGTATGTCCACTCTTGATTGAATGGTCATGGTTTGGTGTGAAAGGCAGCAGTAGAACACAATGCTTGTTTGATTGCTGGGCTAGGATCATCATTGCAGGAACATACTAAGATTTTGGTTCTGGATGGCTACATGACAGCAAAGATCATGTGACCTTATAGGCCTCAAGGCAGTTCATTCTCTACATTCTTGCAGAAGCTGGGGAGTAAAATATAATCCCACATCTTATCTCTATAGGATTCAAAATGAAACTTTATGTAGAATTGACTTTCCTTTTGCTGGAACATATGAAAGGTATTTAAATATGGGCACAAAACAATGCCAGATTGTAATCACCGGGCTCTATTGTGATGCTATAATTATCCTACCAATGGGACTAAGAGAGTTTTATAGATATGGATAGTGCATGCAGAGGTCAAGTTAAGACCAGATAGTCTGTTTAGAGTCATCATCTTTACCCTCCTTCTCCAATGCCAGGAGCAGATTCCTAGACATAGGCCTTCTGAATTTAAAGAATGATGCTAAGGGTGGGTATATCCTCTGGCTGCCCTTCTAGAGGCCCCTCCAGATCCTTGCAAAGGAGTTCTGGGCTCTCAATGGATTTGTTTACTTTACTAAATCCACACCAATAACTTTGCCTCTCCCTTTATAAAACACAGTGACTCTAAAGAACAAATCATCAGACCTGGGGAAGAATAATGAAATTACAGCCTGACCCCAAGGTTCCTAGTAAGGTAACCAGCCAATCGATATGATGCTTCAAGGGAAGATATGTAGTAACTCTCAGATTGTACACAGATTTGGAGGCTTGGCATGCAAAATTTTAAGATTGGATTTTGGGCTGAAGATAGGGTATGGCTGCTCCTGCTTGTCACAAAGTCATGCTTCTTCACTGCCTGAGTGTGTCATTCTACTTAGAATTAGAATACTGAAACATGTTAGGACTCCTGTGCACACACATAGGCAGAAGCACAAACACATGAACATGTGAGGGAAGAAAAATGATGTTATGAGAGTCTGACACAAAGAAACCAATGGCTCATGTTGTATAGGCTCTCTCTAGGTCTGTCGTCCAGTAGGCATTACCCATTCTTTATGTCTATCAATGTGAAGTTGTCTGACCTCTGAGGTGGATGATGGGATCTGAGGCCACTGACAGATTTCATCGTGACTAGAGTAAGAGTATCAACTCTGATCGAAGCTTTACACTTGGGCAAGTGCTCCTTGTATTGGAAGTGGTTAATTCCAGGAACAGCAATGGCAGCAATGGGGAGGGAAATGTCCTTATATTTCTCTCCATAAAAGCAAGATGAAGTCTGAAAGTTTCACAGTAGATGGCAGAGGTTAAAGAAAGCCCAGCCTTTTATAATTGTGTTCTACATCTCCATATAACCCACGCCAGGCTGCAAAAAAACAAATATTGGACTTTAAAAAATAATGAATGTATTTCTTTATTAATGCAAGAGCTATGTGTGATGTACAGTACTGTCAAACCCAATAAGCTGAACTAGCATTAAAATTGCATTAACTTTTTTATATTAAATCACATCTTGTATTTCAAAAATGGCTATAGTAAGGTTGAAATAACTTAATTTTCTTCACACTCCAGTCATTAAAGTTTTACTTTCCAGAAAACTGCATGGTAACCCACAGCCTAGATGTAGAAGGTTTTAAGGGAAGAAAAAATTTCCACATGATTAAAAACCAACCTTTCCTTTAAGAAGAGACTTTTGCAAACACAATATTTTCTTGAGAGTACTTAATAAATAATGTAGTCATATAGCTTCCCAAACAAAAATTTATCACCATCTTTGCCCTGTTGGAGTTAATTGGATTTAACTCATTATTATTTATTTGGTTATTTATATGGTAAAACCATCTTAAATGCAGCCTAATGCAAACCAACTGAGAGATACTGACCTGTGGCCCAACTGGAAAGGAGGGATGGGTCTGACTGGCCTGGTGCTGGTCAGGAGTTCCTGGTTCTGGTAGGACTGTGTTTCCTCTGGCCCCTAGAATTAAAGTGAGAACAGTTCCCTTAGTATCTAGTCCAGCCTGGGAACAACATATTTCTGTGATATCTTAAGTCAGACACGAAGAAATAGATGCTCGTGAAAGAGTAGTACTTCAGTAGTTTTCAAATCGCTTGACAATGGCAAAAAAATGATGCTATGGTACATTCAGGATGACCAAAGTCAACAGGAGATAGAAAGTACAGACAGTAGAAAAATACTGCCATATAGATACATGTATATACCAAAGATATATATATATAAAATAAGCCAAATATATACCAAAATATTTAACATTAGACATCAGTTTGGGTGGCACACTCCAGTTTAATGTGTGTATGTGCACATGCATTTATGCATGTGTGTGAAACCGTCTGTTATGCGGAGGTGAGTAATATTGTCCAAAGCCTTATTACAATCTCTGGCGTGACCGTTTCGTTCAGATTGTTCCTTGATAGGAATTCCTCTCTTTACTCTGTACCCTTGAGCTATCTCTTCATGTTGGCTTTGGGTAGACTCATAAGAATACCTTCCCTAAAACCACAGTCCTTTTCAGTGTCCTCTCACCCATCACAATATTCTAGAAGAAATACAGGTTCCCTTAGGCAAATGTTCTGGGCACAGAGAAGAAGAGATATTTCACCATCAATTCACAGAGACCCATCTCTGTAGGCACTAAGCACACCATATTCCTGAGCTGAGATCCTGTTGGATTTCTAGCACCCTCACAGCCTTTGGGTATTGTCCGCATGCTTGTGTACTTTGTTTCAGGACAAACCACAGTGGTTAAGATAATGGTTGCAGCAATAAATACTTTAAAAAAATAAACCACACTGCAAGCCATTTCTGAAGTGGCCCTATTGAGAGCTTCTGTTTTCTTGGAGTTTTCTAATGGAGTGGTTGAAGTCCAGTTCCTAGCAAACCTGAACAAGATCCACTTTACTGGTGTTTGCCCTATGAATAGCAAGTGGAAGAGATTTCAACCTCTGTTTACTGGCATGCTGTGGCCAACCAATGAAAAAAGATATGATGCTGCCATGCTTATAAATTTTAAAGAAGGTATTATTGGCTCATTTAAAACAAATTCTTCTATATAGTCTCCAAAGGGACAGACTTATAAATAATGGAAATGTGGAAAAAATACTTCAGCACATTAAGCTACAAATAAAATTGACTGCTACATATTATTCAATTGACTTCTATCTCCACAGTGATGTGTCAATCATAACAGCATTTTATAATAGGATTAAGCAATAAATGTGCAAAGCCATTATACAGAAATTTGAAAATCTGATTAATTTGTAATTTTTTTGTGCAGAAAGTCAGGAAAGGACATTGCTTGGGGAGTACTTACAAGCATTCTATCGAAATTTCTAAATTGATTTGGAGCAAACTAATAAAAAACATAGACTTGCTGACATTTTATAAACTGAATTCTGTCAAGATATGTTTGGCACTATAATGATCACTGTCATTTAATAACAACCTATTAGAAGATACCAACAATCCTCATATATGCAAAAGAGCTTTCTTCTAAATTTTTTATATGTGGTTTATTAATTATGTTTGAAAGCCAGGACATGTTAAGCTAGACAGTGGTTTGTGTAATATAAATCTCCATTCAGCCCCCAAATAGTGCTTTGGGTCAAATATTATGATTAGGCTAATTTGCAAATGGCTAAATGTTTACTGCTTAGAAAAACATGGCTGCTTCCTCATGTTCATCAGGCCTAGGCTTTTATACCAAACTCTGAAACGAAAGTTCTACAACATGCAGAGAAGTAGAAAAGTGTTTTAAAACAATTAAATATACAAATGCTATTAAAATTTTTTATAGTAAGACAGGACCCTTTGTATCCTATTTTCTTCATGTGTTCAGAACTCATTTCTTCCTCTGTTCTCAACAGATCCCACTGCAGTGTTGAGGGCTGGTCCCATCTAGGCACTATGCTAACACAAGTGTATGTTTGTTTTGTATACCGCTATACAGATTACATTTACTTATATTTATTTTTCAGTACTTTAAAACCCTAACTGGTACCTAGCAGCTTGTTCTGGGAATGGCTATTCTCAAAAACTGTGTTAAACACAGTCTGGGGCAATTCCACACAATTTCATGTGTAAAATGACGTCTTTCACAGGTTCTAGAGAAGATTATATATGCTTTTCTGCCTGGACCAAGAAGTGTTTCTTCTTAATGTGCATCTCCATTTTTCCCAAACACATACATCACTCTTAACCTTGTGGGGTGATAAATTAATCTGTGGAAGGGAGTTTGTATACAGAGGCCTTCCTGTAGAGCCAGAGAGGAATCCTGCAATCAGAATGGGTAAAAAGCATTGGCTAAAGTTTTAGTGATTTGAAGCAACACTTACTGTATGATAGCAGGGAATTTGGGGTTAGGTATTTTCGTGGCACATCAAGGAAACATAAACATGGATTGAGCAGGTATTCTGTTGAGGCTTGGTTTGTTGCCACATATTGCAATGCTAAGGGTGGGTTGGGGTGGGATGGGACCCAGACCTGGTTATCCCTGATGAGAGAGTCCACAGGTAGACTCAAATGAGGCTATGTGACCTTGCCCCAAGTTATCTCTGATTGGTCAATAAACATGCCCATGAATAAGTACAGCCTATAGCTGGGCGGAATTGAGATAGTCAAGGCTTGGTGTTCCCAGTCTTGGGGTGAGAGGAGACCACAAGGAGAAAGAGAAGAAGGTAGACAGAGGAGAAAATCACCATGGGTTAGGAGTCAAGGAATCATGGCCCTAATGACTGGCTATTTGGAGTTAAGAGCAGCCCAGATGAACATAGTTAGTAATAACCCAGGGTTATTGATAGGAAAATAGATTTTAATAGCATAGAGGATAGATATCCGCCCAGCTATAGTAGTGACTGGGGCTTATTGTAAATAATAAAAGTTCTGTGTCTTTTATCTGGGAACTGAATAATCAAACTTGGGGTAGAAGACTTGGATTGAGATTCAATATTTTCAACAATGTGGATCTTGACCAGGAAGCCTAAGAAACACAGTAAACCACTGGAGATCAGAGGTCCCAAGGCAGCCCTCTGTAGTGAATGGCTCATGCTTTAAAACTTTTTTTATTTTAATTTAGCAAGTAGTAAATGTTAAAAACAATGTTTTTTCCTAAAACCACAATATGCTTTGATTATATTCATCCCACTTCATTTCTCTTCTACTCCATTCTCTACTCCATCCTCTTTGCTAGTTGTCCTCTTTGGCTGTGAGGACAATTAGCATTCCATTCACACTTGGTGACTATTCAGTCAATCTGAATAGAGATTCAGCTTAAGATACATGTTACCTTCACAGGACAAAGGGCCTCTCCTCCTACTGATGCCTGACAAAGCCATCCTCTGCTACATATGTGGCTGGAGCCATGGGTGGCTCCATTATACTCTTTGGTTGGTGGTTTAGTCCCTGGGAACACTGGGGGGTCTGGTTGGATGATACACCCTCACAGAAGTAGGGGGAAGGAGATTAGGATAGGGGGTTTCTGGAGGGGAAAGTGCAAAGGGGCATAACATTTAATATGTAAATAAAGAAAATATCCAATAAAAGAAAAGAACAAAAAGATACATGTTGCCATCCACTTGATGACTTACTACTGTTTAGCATAAAACTTGGGACTATCTTTCAGTTATTAGCTAACTGACAAGTTCTGTCTCAATCCCCAATGACATCTATGCATGGATCTAGAATGTCCTTACAGCCTATGTTAAAAGTCTTGTTGTCAGCCTGTGACACAATGAGGAAGTGGTTGAACATTTATGAAGGGTGGGCAAGCAGAAGGAAGCCGAACCATTTCAGGAATGCCCTTGCAAAGGATGGTGGGATGCTGGTGTCTTCCTTATGCTCTCTTTGTTTTCTGGCCACCATAATTTTGGTATTCGTGGGGGTCTTGCCTATGATAGGCTGCTTTGCTGAGGTTCCCAAACAAAGGAGCAAACTGGTCATTGGCTGAAACCTCCAAAACAATAAGCCAAAATGAATCTTCCCTATTGGGCACTTGGCCACAGTAACAAAAACCTGCCTGGACCAGATAGAGGACGCAGTTTGGTATAAAGATTAAAGGCAAGGCTTCTTACAGTTTAAACGTAGCCGGGTTGAACTTTTGAGCTTCCCCTCATTAGGAGTGTTACTTGGAATTGTTTTCCAGTTACTTATTCATCAGCTTTCTCTTAGGAAAGTCAGGGGTGGTGACAGAACTTCCTTCACAGATTGGCTGCTGCGAGTGCCATGTAGACAACAACCATGTAAATGCCCTGAAATCCTGCAAACTTGCTATGTAAATGCTAAGCTGCCGCCTGTAATACCTTAACAAAGTTTGTGTTTAAGGTATTTCATATTAGTTAATTTGTTTATAATGTTCAACCACCAAAGTCAACTAATACATATTCCAATCTCTATGTGTACAGACCTTGGAAATATCTTATACACAAGCTAATGGTATCTGTGAACTATAAAATTCATGTTTGGAATGGAACTCAGTAGTTGGGTCTCTCAGAGCTCACAAAATGTGATGTTTACACATAGTCTTCCCTCAGTATTGAGAGAGTTGTTTCACAGACTCTCTAGATACCCAAACCAGAGGATATTCAAATCTCCTATCTAAATCTGCATAATGTTTACATATAACCTCTACGCATTCTCTCATTCACTTAAATCACCCCAGACTACTCATAATGTTGATGCAATGAGCATGCTGTGTAAATTTTATGCTATTTTGTTTAAGGAGTTATGACAAGAAAAAAGTCTATATATGTTTAAGTGTTTCCCAAACAGTTTCAATCTACAGTTGGCATTTTTCAAATCTGTAGATGAGATGCTGATGATACGGGGATCTCGCTATTGGCTGTTAGTCCAGAGTAATACACAGACAGTGTGATACCAAGAGTCTAGCAGGTAGCTTCTAAGTTCTCCCACAGATTATAGCTCACACAAGTGTCCCCCATCCCAAGTCTGTAAATCGTTATTGGAGCTTCTTAAAGCATTTCATAGCCCAGAGAAAGCTAGGGACAGAGAGCAGAAGAGGGTATTTGTATGGCATTTCTTAAACTCCATAAGGGTTAAAGATGGTGTGGATAATGGTAGCTTCACTGATAGCCAGGAGAGTTTATGTTTCCTTTCCTCTGGGGACAACACGTGACTTGTAATACCAAATACCACCCGTGTGACTTATGCCACTGGTATCACCACACGCACTTGCATAATCACAGAACGCTGGCCTCAAGTGCAGGCATTGGGCCATCACCAGGGTGACACCCATCCTGCCTTCCTAGTTTCCTCACTCTGGGTGTTCTCTTATCATAATCAGATTGAGATTTCCATCTCGGAAAGAGAAAAAAAATCAATTGCAGATACACATTCTGTAATTGCAAACTATTTGCAGATCACCATGAAGTGTAAACCAAGTGTTAAAGTGTCAGTATGGGATTTTAAATTAAGGACCTTTGTCAGGGGCCCCTCTTTCTTTTCTTCTCCATCTTTATTAAATTGGTTATTTCTTATTTACATTTCAATTGTTATTACCTTTCCCCGTTTCCAGGACAACATTCCCCAACCCCTCCCCCTCTCCTATATGGATGTTCCCCTCCCCATCCTCCCCCCATTACTGCCCTCCCCCCAAGAATCCTGTTCAGGATCAAGGACTTCCCCTTCATTCTTAACTCCACATTTCCTGCTGAACCTCAAATCTGAGGCCCACAGTGCTGCCTGTCTCTGTTTGCATGATAAAGAAGGAGGCAGAAGAGAAGGAGGAGGAGGAGGGGGAGGAGGAAGGGGAGGAGGAAGAGGAAGGGAGGGGGGCTTTTGGTTGACACAATCCAGCCAGTCTTAGCATCTCCTAGTTACACAGCAGATGTGCACTCTAGTATAAATTTGAATTTGCCTCCCTTTGTAGACTAGTCTGTTCCACACAAGTTAAGATTCAAATATAACTGCTTTCATTCTCCAAGGGGGACCTCATTTTCGGAGTCTCACCACACCATTTTGTAAAGAGGATGTTAATGCATGAAGGAGAAAAACCCCACATTCAGGATTTACAGTCCTCTCCTCAGCCTGCAGATGAACCCCAGCTAAGCAGGGCAGAAGGCCCCTCTAAATTAAACATGCCTTTTTTCAATTTCTTTAAGATTACTTGGTGCCAGAGAGGGAGTGGAAGTGTTGGAAGTGTCCTTTAAAAAAAAACAAACCCTCTGCGGAGCCACCTGCACTGTTGGCCACCTTTTATTGTTGGTCTGGACCTCTTTGTGACGCTGCACACACATGTGCTTATGCTCAGAGCTCTGCAGTCTGCTGGTGGAATTTGAGACTCTAAAGTAATCAGGCTAACTCTATAAAGAGCACCTTAAACCCCACATTCATTAATCCACATGGATTTGTGTGCTTTTGCAAATTGTGTTGTCAGGTACCTATAATGTCACCTACTGGTGCTCAGAGACTAGAGAATATCTGATGACGTTAATGTGGAAAATGTATTTCCTTTTATTGGCAGTGAGTCACACAGCCTCTGGAGAGAGAGTCTGAGCTTTCCGTAAGTGAAGGGTCTAGGTTCACAGTGGTACTGAGTAATGACCTTTATTTTCAGGCTGTATGTTCACATGAAAGTCAAAGGGAGGCTTGGGATATTGAGATAAAGCACAAAATACTCCCTACAGATCCATTATTTGGTCTTGGTTAGCAGATGATGATTTTGTAATATTGACCAAAATCATTCACTGATCCATTCAT
Organism: Rattus rattus; assembly: GCF_011064425.1. NCBI lineage: Eukaryota > Metazoa > Chordata > Mammalia > Rodentia > Muridae > Rattus > Rattus rattus. Next base: position 37,219,021 of record NC_046167.1, read on the forward strand.
TTTTATATGTAGTTTTAGTTTATGTACTTTACAGAGATTTTAAAAATTTCCCCTCAGAATTCATCAAATCTCCCTTAAGTCTTTCTCCAACATTTTTTAATCATTTGTTTTCATATCCATCTAATAAAAGTAGAAACCAGTTCCTTTCATGGCCAGACCAATTGAGGTTTCAGTGCCAGTAAATGCCTGTTGAAGAATCGTGCAAAGAGAACTGTCCAGCATTAACATAATTTCATGACATGCTTCTAACTGATAAAGAGCTGTGAGGTAGGCAAGGCCCCTTGAGTGCTGCTGTCTCCTCCCAGGTAATGACTGTCATCTCTTGATATTGGTCAGGTCAACTCTGGGCTGTTGCGTAGATACGCGATACACATATGCGAATGTCTGTATACATTTTGGTATTTAAAACTCTGGAGTGAGCTGTTATTCTTAAGAGGATGGAACCGTTTAATCACAGATTCCTAAGCCACTTGGAAATGGTTTAATTTCTAAAAGGTCTTTTACATCCAGAAAACCTCGCTCCTACAACACCTCTCTCCAATGAATTGTTCAGGGCCACCCTGAGGTACTGCAGGGAGTGGTTCCTCTTGTCTGGTGGAACTCTGGTGGTATATGGATGAGGTAGATCTTATGCATCCAGTGGCTTTATGTTCATCTGTGGAGATTTGTATCATGATTCATCAATGCCCAACTCTATGTAAGTGTCAGCTTCACATGGTGTGTTACTGAGTGGAAATAAATATTCTAGCCTGGGGCTGGGAAATCAGTTTCCTTTTTCTCTGACCCACCACTGCAACCTACCACAAAATAGATTCAAAGTTTGCAACCTCTCATGGCATGCACTGGCTTTCTGGATCAATGGTAGGTAGATTAACAGGATGAGAAATGTTTAACTTTGCCATTTGAGCCCATGTCCTTTAAGAAGAGCAGAAGGAAGAAAGAAAATGCCACCATGGCGGGGACAGAGAAGAGGTCTGGAGGCCACGACTTTCCTCTCTCTCCACACCTGCTCTGATGTATAAGTGGAGTTTACTAATAAAACACAAATCAAGGAGCCTAAGAAGATTCCACCCAGCTAGCCTCAAAGCCTCCACCCCCTCAGCTGCTAAGCCATTTGGAGTTCCTTGTTCTTCATCAAGTCTTCCTCATAAAGCATCTTCAGTTTTCAAAAGTTGCACACAAACTTATCCTTGCTTCAGGGAACCCCCTTTTTAACCCGTGTTCTAGTCTATTAAATAAATTCTGAAATGGAGAGGCTGAGGACAGAGGGGAGCAGGAGAGAGGGGTATTCTTTCTTGGCTATAGTACTGTGGTGTTCAAGTGGGAGGGTTAGACACGGTTCAGTGTTCCATCTTCCTGTCTCTTTCAGGAACATTCTGCTTTGAACTAACAGTATACCCTTTTTGTCTTACAGAGCTACCCCAATGAAGTTCTCACTATGAGATTTTAATCAGGGTTCAGGTTGTCGAATGTTAACCTAGTCTCACATGGATACCTGGAAACTGAAGGCAGGAAAGCACATGAGGCCCACTAGGGTTAGCTATATGATGATGACGAGTCTAATCTCCTGCTGCAGCCTGACGTTACTATGGATACTATGGTGCTCCGGTCATTCCTGTCTTCTCAGAGTCTCCGACACTGCCTAAGGTCTGATATGTGCATAGCCTTTCAGTGGCAAGGAAGAATTGATAAGACATGCAGAATAGAAGTTAGACATGAGCCATGATGGAATGCCTCATTCCTTCATTTGGAAATGCTGGGTGTGGTTACTTCTGATAATGATGTGGTAGAAGAGCTCAGAGACCTCTAACAAAGAGCGTGTGGCTCTCAATCCAGTGTCTGCATCTGTGACCTCCATGGGCAGGTAGCCCAGCAGTCACAGACCAGTCACTTTCCTCAATTTGGAATTTCACAGGACAGTCAAATGAAAGAACATCAATAATGATTCTGTGTTCTATTTTTTTCTTGTATTTGGTTGCATATCCAAGCATCCACTCATCTCTAACCTAAAGGGTAGCTGCACTCTCAGGATCTTTGTGGGTAAGGCCCGACTCCATGGCCAGCAGCATCAGTGTCAGCTGTGACTCATGAGAAAGGCTTACTTCTGTTTCCCAAATCCCAGACCTGGGGCCCCTTGTTAGTCAGATCAATATTTGGAAAAGTCCTCAGACAATGTTTACACACAGCACAAAAGACAGAAAACACTGGGTTTGAGTTTAAAGCTCTGGCCTTCCCTCACTTCATCCCTTTTGATATGTACCAACATCTCTCCCCACTTCCCTAGTTTTTCTTTTTTTATGAGTGGTATTGATATCTTTGATAGACTTTCAAATTTTATGCATAGGAGTCTGAGGGGTGAGAGACAGATGAAGAATACTTAGGAGGAGGGTTCTGAAGAATTGTCCTAATCAGAGCCACGCTGGTCTTGAGCCCAATACAACCCACAGGAGGCACCCAGCCAAGGGTTTGAGCAGGAGGAAATGTCCCACGTTCTTAAAGGAAAGCATACTTATTCTTTACAAATCAACAGAACCAATGCCAAACCTAGCCTGATATCACAGCTATGGGATTTATAACAAATTTTCTGACTACTTTCTCCCCTGTATCCATATTTTATCTTTCCATTTGTGAGAATTTGTGAAGAGTCTGGCTTACACATTTCAGCTATTTTCTCTCTGAATGCCACATTCCCTACGAAAGTAGCCAGAGTGCCACTTTAAAAGAAAAAAGGAGAATAAAAATTTAAAAACCCTTAAAGAGGAAATAAACTGCATTTCTGCTCAGATGCTCCTGAAGGGTAGCATTTGCAGCCAGTCTTGCATGTGGCAAAGGACTGGTGAAAGTAGGGGCATTTAGGACTCAGCAAAGGACAGGAAGGAACACCCTAGAGAAATCACAGTGCATGAAATTGTAGCATCACACCTAGTTAGCAATCCCATACCATAATGGAGCCTCTCGAACAGCACAACAGAGCACAGCTGGAGGAGAAGACTGCTGCTCAATACACTAGGAATGAAGCACTGAGACTACCAAAGGCAGGGAAGTGAAACACTCCATTCCCAATAATACTGAGCATTTCTCCATTCTGAAAATGCCAGTCCATGCCCTATCAGTAAACTGTTCTTAGATTCTCTTTTTACTCGAGTTAGTTACTTTAAAAAAATCAGCCAAAGAACTAGTCCAATTCAGGTGTCTTCTGACCATTTTTCTCTCCCTTAGTCTATTTATTTCTTAGCATCACTGTAATTGAAAAAGTAGTGATTGCTAAAAGATGTTATTAACTGGAGTGCATTCATAGTGTGTGTCACTAATAGAGTGGGGTCGTATTCTTTATCCTTTTAGCAAAGCATCATTTTATTGTCCTCTTCTTCTGTAGCTTTTGTTCCACTTAAATGAAACAAAGGCTCGGCAGAACTTGTTCAGATTATTTTTATTACTATATTTTCTCTCCATTACAGGAAAAAGCATGATGTGTATCAATTTTCACTCACTATGTTACTATGTTTGGGCATTAATAGCCCCTGTTTATGTTATAGAAAGTCACCAAAATACTCATCATTAATTCTCCTCATAATTTACACACTCTAAGTTAAAGTATTTTAATAGTCCATTTACTGAGTTCACAGTTGTGTTTAGAACTTTAGTGTTGGAATTAGAATAAGAAGTATACCTAAATCTTAAACATAAACAGGGCAATGATAGAAAAATACCCTAATTAAACTATATTTAAAGAAGATGCTATTGATGTAAAACTAATGAATATTGTGTGTTGTAATAGGAAAAGCTACTGTGAAGCCCTGGCACACACCTGACTATAAGCTCATCCTCAAACTGTCCCCTTTAAAGTGTCACACTAAAATGAGTGTGAGGAAGAAACTCTGCAGATATAAGAATAAATAAAATATTTTAGTTCTCATTACTCACTAGATTTCTCGTATCAATAAATTATGACACAGAGAATAGGTGATAGAATAAACTGGAAATTTACATGTAATTTAAACTATTTAAACAGGTTGGTGGAAGATGGCGATCGAATAGGATAAGTCATGTAGAAGAAATGAGTTGACATAGGGGGTCAGGGAAAGAAAGTATGGCTGAGAGTCTGCATAGGACTGAAATTTCCACAGCTGTTTGTCATTCATTCCTCACACCAACACCAAATGATGAAAATTAAAGCCCAGAAAATTTAAGTAACTCAAAACCACAGCTTGTAGTCATTGTTATTGTTGCAGTGTTGTTCTGTTTTGTGCAAAAGGAGGGAGAAGAAGATGAGCTGGGACTCAAGTTAGAATCGAGGCAAGTTTCTTGGCAATTTCAACCAAAAATGTTCAAGACACAAATCTAAATTGCGAGCCAACTTATGAGCATATGTAATGTGGCATGTTTGCCTGCAGCCACCATCACTGTGGGGCTGAACTATGCCATGCTTGCTTTCTAGAGACCCTGAAAAAAGGGAGAACTATTATCTCTGGGCTCAGGAGGAGTTAGAAGCAGGGAAATGTCTGCTTAGATATTTTAAAAATTCCTTAGAAGGTTAAAAAACTCAGCAAAGTGGAAACCCTTATTGGAGATATAATATCATTCCTTCCACTCATTTTAGTGGGGCATATAGCTCTCGACTTTGTGCTTACTGAGTGTTCCGGCATTGTGCTGATTCACCATAGTTATCATGGCTATGCCATTGTGAATTTCCATGAAGTCATTCTGGATCAGTAAGATGGGGTTAATGCCTACTGTGATTTCTAGTCTTCAGCCTTGTTGTCAATGTTCTTTGTATCAATTAAAGAAGACAAGTTGTATTTTGAGGGCCCTAAAATGAGACAAAAGATGTGGATGATCCTCTCTATGCCATTTTGTCTAACAAGAAACATTCAGGGCAAAGAGCATCTTCTGGAGGGTCTCCTTTCAGTCAAGAACAGAGTAGGACTGTGTGGGTCTACATGACATTCTGGCCATCAGGTCATGCTGTTGTAACAGAATCTTTAGGTGAGAAGACCAGACTTTCCAGGCGGTTACTAAATAAATCAATAGAGGAAGCCCAGTGTACCAAGACTTCAGAAAATCATCCATATGACCTGTAACTAGAATCTCCAAATAGACAATGGTGTCATTAAAACCCAGCCTAAAGCTAGACATGGCACACACATGTAATCCTAGTACATAGGATGTTAAGTCCTGTCTATAGAAGAATGTCTACACTTAAGTCAACATTCCTTGGAACTTGTGAAACAGGTTCCCATCCATCTAAAGGTGTCATTTCTTACCTCTGACAGAAGGGATCTATGGGTACCTGTGATGCCTATCAAAGTCAACGTTAGCTAGCCTCTGGCTCTTTCTCCCCCCCAGGTAGCTCAGGTATTCCGTATAAGCATGGTGTGTCAACCCACCACTCTTTGTGGCTATCCTGTTGTTCTCACCCTATGCTTTATTCTCTATCTCTTGCTGTCACCACTAGCCTCCTCCCATGATGTTTCCTCAAGTGTCTCACAGAGAGCTCTGGCCATGTCTAGTCTGTTTTTCTCTTTCTCTCTGCTGTGGACTCTTCCAGATGCCTCTGAATATGTTTTTTTTATTATTCATAATACCCCCTAATATCATGTCAGCAATATCTTTACTGCACTTCCTGTCATAAACACACACAATCATCATCATCACCATCACTACCACCACCACCACCACCACCACCACCACCATCATCATCATCATCATCATCTTAAGAGAGCCTTGTGAGATGGCGCAACAGGTAAAACTGCATATCGCCAGCTTTGACCCACAAAGGAGAAGTAGAGACCAACTTCTTCAAGTTGCACATGAGCAGCACAGCATGTGCCTGTCCCACTAATGACACAGGGTAGGGTTGAACTGTTTTATGCCTTTATCTATATTTTACCTTGTAATTGGCCTGCTGGAAATAAAGGTACTCTAAAGAGACACGTGTGTCTGTCGATCTATCAGATTACTGAAATAAGTGAACCTCAAAGAAATGGGAGTCTCCCCAGAAATTTCATGTCAGAGAAGGAAAAGTTACCAGCCAGAGAGAAAACTTGTGTCCCAGAAAGAGATTTCACAACGTATCAGACCACTTTACAGGATGAGACTGAAGCCTAGTCAATGATAGGTCAATGGTGGGTGGGACCACAGCATGACCTGGACTGCCTAGACATGCACATCCCTGACCCTCTATCTACACTTCAGTTTGACTCAAGAGCTCAAAGATGAAGTTGGTGCACATATCCAGCAGAGGACTCCCGGGACTGGACTCAGTCAGAGAAGATGCACTTCAAGAGACTGGAAGTCCCAGGAAGTTTAGAGGTCTGATGGGGTGGGTGAGCTGGGGACATCCTTGTGGAGTTGGAGGTTCAGGGAGGAGGGATGTTGAACCCTTGGGGAGTGGACCAGAGGGGGAATGAAGTCTGGAGTGTCAAAATAAATAAATAAATAAATAAATAAATAAATAAATAAATAAATAAATATTTTGAAAAAGATGAAGTTGATGGTTCACTGAATTTCTCTATCCCTCTTCCCAATGTTGGCACAACAAATAAATCTCTTTTTCTGCTTTCTATATTTTGTTTATTGGCTTATTGAGGACAGATGGCTAAACCTCACTTGAGGCACAAGGTTTGAGCCCCAAGGTCAATAACAAAGTAAGTTGCCTGTGGAAATTTAGGTAAATTAATTAACCCAATATTAAGTTTCTTCAGCTGTGCAGTGGGGTGATGAGAGTATCCACAGTGTAGGTGGGAGATATCAAATGACAACTGGCAAAAACTTTCACAATGCTTCACTCTAATGTTGTAAGTGCCCTGCAAGTGTTATGGGAGTGTTGTTATAACAACTGGACACACAAGACTTGGGTAAAGAAAGAGACAAGAGTTACACTGTGGCCAAAGGGGATTTTCTCTAAGGAGAGAACCATTCCTCTAAAGTTTAGAGGGATCTATAAAGTCAAACAAATAGCAGGTCAATACCCAGAAATGAAGGAGGGTTTGGGGGAAGAAATTCAAGAAGCCTGGAAAGGAGAGATCTCTGATGGTCAGATCAGCATCTGAAGTTAGAGCTCCTGCTCAGTGTTTTCACTGGTGGATCTCCCATAGGGCTCCTCTGAAGAGTCGTGAAGAGTCTTCCTCAATTTACTGTATCCTCTCACCTGTTCTTCTGGGCATGCTCTGTTAGCAAATGTCTAAATCAGCTCTACTGTGATCCCTGCTCTTTCTCTCTGTAGCTGACCTCAATTCTTCCACTCCAGCGTTACTCATGAATTGCCTCAGAGGTCTCTCATGGGCATGCCTTTCTCTGTTCTGTCTCCTGCCGATCCAGCATGTGGATGACATGATGACTTGTCAATACTGCCATAGAGTGAGGTGCCCCTGATGCCCCACCTTCATCCCCTATCTCCAGAGATAAAAGCCATAAGTGTTTAGGAGAAACAGGCAGGCAAAGATGCTGCTTGTTTGAAACTGCTGTGGTAACAAAAGCCAGCCCAGGAAAGGGTCTACAAGAGCATTAGCACCTCAGGTGGAGGAGACTGCTCTGAAGTGGGATTGCCTGTCTCAGTGATTTACCAGGTGTATGATCTCAAGCAAGTTGCTTAATCTTTCCAGCTTAGTTTTGTCATCTGTGAAACTGAAATAAAAATAGTACCTACCTTAGGACAAGGATTAAGTCTATTAATCCATATAAATAAACCATATGACCACTGATTTTGGCACAGAGGAAACACTCAGTAAATGTGAGCTTTCTTTAAGTTGATCCATAGAGGAAGATAGTGACCACTTTGCACAGTAGAGAGAAGAGGTTACAGGCACCCAGTCTCCAGAAGAGAGTAGGCCCAGTAACCTGCTAGCTGCTGTTTGATCTGACTAAGGCGCAAGAGCCTTGAGCATTGTCAAAACCTGGAAGTGGATAAACCAGAGCCTGCAGCTAAGTCCTATGAGGACAGTGGTAGATGGAGAGAACCCAGAAGTCCCCCTGCCCAGCAACTCAGGATGTTTCTATGGATGGGAGACAACAGGAGGTCTCAAAGCTTCAGCACTGAGGTAAGTAATAGAGACAAGAGGAGGCAGACTTGCTCCTATGTGAATGAGTCTGTGTTTTTTATGTGGAAGTAAGAATGTTCAAGAAAACGACTAGCAGGGATGACTTTGGCCAAAATTTGTTTAGCTAGTGTTGCATGTGGGCTGAGGTGAAGATACTGTGAATCCACAGAACTCACATCTGTGGGCAAGAAAAGCATGGATGGATTGTAGTGGATTCTAAGGTAAGGACAACCTTTATGAACAAGGCTGTATACAGGAACCCTCTCTAAGCCCAGTCTGGATCTGTATTTCGACATTGTCAAATACCTTCATGTACTTGTCTGGTCCAGCAGGGGCTGTTCTTAAAGGTTCTGAGTCCCAAACCTACTATCAACTGTAAATTTCCTCAACTGAAAATAGTTCTTTCATTCATTTGTTCACCCATTCAATGACTCTTTTCAGTTCTCGCTAGGTGAAGAATATCGTGCAAGGTATTAGTGACATACAAACACTTCTCAACTACTCCATAAATTCATCCATTCTTAGCAAATACTTTCTGAATGAATGCCAGATGTGGCTGCTGAGGGTATGGAGTATACAGCCTAGCAAGGGAGTTAGTTACACATTGAACTCACAGTCAAGAAAAGAATGGAAAACACATAATTGATCCCAGGTAATCTCCAGGGAACAGACACAACAGGACAGGACCAAGGTGGTCCTTTCAATTCTACAACCCAGTGTATGCTACTCTGAATGGGGACAGCTCAGATCGGGGATGATAAGTTATTTAATTTGAAAGCCTGCCCCTGGCCTGCCCCACTTCTTGTAAGTTATCTTTTAAAGCAATTTGCTTAATTGATTCATCCTATGAAAAGACAATTAGGGAAATACTTGCACTTACTCTGAAAATTGTTTAAATAAAGGTGCTGGGAGATGGGTCTGTTGCTAGAGTGCTTGCTGTGAAGTAGGAGGACCTGAGTTTTACCCTGGGCACACATGTGAATGTGGATGCAAGTGAATATCTGGAGCTACTGGTCAGCCTAGGGTAATTGTCACACTGCTGGACCTAGTGAGAAATCATGTTTCAAACAACAAGTCAGATTGCTGTCAAAGAACACCACCAAAGGTTATGATCTGACACACACACACACACACACACACACACTCACAGAAACATCTGCATGTGCACTTGCACACACATGATCCCCCAACACATATGAACCCTTTCATACACACACAGATCTGAAATACAGTCCTGTAGGAATGGACAGTTAAAGTGGGACTGAAAGGCTGGGGATCTTTGCCGCCTTCTGCTACTGACTGCTTGCTGCTGTCATGCTATAGCGGGAGAGAGTAGTTCAGAGCTCCCACCTGGGTGTGATTACGTTGGGATTATTTGCAGGGCGACCCCTTCTCCACACTATTGTGGTGCTTCCTAATGACTCTGCACTGAGATGCCCCAGAACCATCACTTCCTTAGGTAACAATGGATAAACATCAGCTAGAGAAATTCCAAGTCTGTATTATTTATGAAGCTGCAATTCTCCTGTAAATAACCCAGTTGTTAAAATGATATGTATCTATGTAATTGAGTCTTCTGTATACAAATAAATAAGACTTTATTGCAATGTCAGAAGTTAACAGACCGGTCAATAAAATCAATAACTCACTTTTTCTTGCTTATATATCTAACTTTTCTCCACCTTTCCCGTGTCCTCTGTTTGTTCTGGTTACATATTACAGCTCAGGAGAAAATACAGCTCTTGTACTAGTGTTTATTACGTGCTGGGTGAGAGGAGGTGGAAACAAAGGAGAAAATGAAGTCACAAAAGTTTCCATTTATCTGGTGTTGCCAATTTAAGAAAATAAAGGGGAGGGAGAAGAAATGCCTTGTTTAAAGTCCAGCACATAGTTTCCATGACGTCCCATTAAAGAGAGAGAAAATGGATGACACTTTGGTGAGTGTCTCAGGTAATGTTGCATCATCACCTCTGTGCTGTCACAGTGGGCAGCTGGAGCAGAGGCACGTGGGTGGGATAGTGTCTGCATTTCCTTGTCAGTCCTTAGTGCTGAGATGTTGCTATGCCTTATCTGGGAAGCTCTGCCCTGCACAAGCCTGGCATATACCACCCTTGAAGTATGGTGGGAGTAGCTAGATTTGCCAGGCATTATTATTATTTATTGTTGTTGTTGTTGTTGTTGTTAAAGCAATCTGCTTAATTGATGTGGCCCTTGTTGAGCTCACTACAAAAGTCTGAAAAGGCTTTTTAAAAAATGTTTTTCTACTCACTAAAAAACCTAATTAAGCAAATTGGCATCATTCCAAATGTTCTTGCGCCTGAAGGGGGGAAAAGATAACCAAAACAGAGAAAATGAAAAATTAAGAAGTTAGATCACTGTAAGTTTCATGACGTTTCTATTTTTGTGCAAATAATGTATTGGTCTATTTGCATAAAACCGTTCGTCCTCTACCATGGACTATATACTTTGACTTGGTCCTCTTCATCACCTGTGAAAACAGAAAGAATATTTCCAAGAAAAGACAACTAGCATGTTCAAGACTTCATGTGGAATGTAGGTGTTATCCTGGACAGATGTGGTCTCTGATCAAATGGTTGCAATGCTGGATTCTGGGTAATACTTTTCCTATGACTTGGAGCATGAAATTCCAATTCAGATTTGAATTGCACATTCTGATAAATAATCACAAGACTGTTACAATTATGAGGCATGAATAGTAGTGTAAACTGAAAATCTACTCTTTGGCAAGTAGAAGCTCCAGCAGAAGGTGGTCTGTAAGAAGTCATGGGGCCATCAAACCTGAGAAAATGTATGACTTTTTTTTCTGGAGGACATATTGACTTATGCCAACTTAACAATTTTGATTTCTTTGGCTGGAATAAAAGATTCAAGCTTAGATGTAATCAGTATGAACTCTCTAAATGACTCTGAAGGAGGTGTTGATACCATCGGATCCTTAAAGATGAAGGGATAAATGGATATGCAGACTCAAGGACAATCCATTAATAGGTTGCATTTACTATCATAGAGTGGACAAGGATTGGGAGATGGGTCAGTTGTTAAGAGAGCTGAGTGCTTTTACAGAGGGCCTAAGTTCAATTCCTAGTATCCACATGTTGGCTAACAACTATCTGTAACCCCAGTTCCAGGGAATTTAATGCCCTCTTCTGACTTTCATAGGCATACATGGTATACACATGTATACATGCAGGCAAACACTCATGCACATCAAATCAAATCAAATAATTCTTCAAAAACATAAGAGAGGGGGTAAATCCTAGGAACGGTTATTAGGACAATGACTTAAGGATGCAATTCTGGAAAATGATCACATTTTACAGTAGACTCACAAAGGAGCAACTATGAGATTAAACAGGAACATGGTAGTCACAATTATCTGGTGGCCTTGGGAGGGAAGGCTTTATAGAATAGAAAAATTGGTTGTTTCAGTAGCATTACAAATGTCAAGTAAGGGAAAGAGAAATATGCCCATTAGTTGCATTGATTTGCTAATATACATTAGGTACTTATACTATTATTTGGCTGGATAAATTTTTGCATGAGCACATGTGGTCCCTAAAGATTTTTTCACATAGGCCCTGATGTTTCTAGGGATTAGCTTGTGTCTGTTCCAGACTTGATCCTAGAATCATACAAAACTCTGGCCTCATACTTTTGCTACTCTTTTGAGCTATTCTTCTTGTGTTAAAGCTGGTCCACAGAAGGTAATCAATGCAAGTGCATAGGACTTCAAGCTTAAAAGAATCTAGCATGAATGGTTTTATTGGACAAAGGAACACTGTACAATTTATTGAGTCGTGGAATTTATAGTGTATTTAAACAAACAGGATAGTTTAGATGAGTAGTTTTCAAATAGCGGTTATGAGGTATTAGTTTGGTGTAAAATAAAGTTTGTGAGCACAGCATATGTTAGGTAAAGCATAAAACAGAGCTACAGTAGAATGAAGTAAAATTAGATAGGAAGTAAAAAAAGTTCTTTGTGGCACATTACATAAAATATTATTTCATACCATTTTAGCTCTGTTATGTTAGTGGATATGATGAGCTCTGGTACAAAACATGTTATAATATAAGTTGAAGTCAGAATGAAGTCTGGATTATACAGCAGGAAATGGTCAGTGTGGAGTATAGTTTGTTGTATTTAAGATATTGTAATCTGAGTCAAAAGACATAATGAAAAAAGAAAATTAAAAGCATTACTAAGAAAGCTGCTACTCCTACTGAATTGAGAGTCTCGAAGGAGGTGTGAGGCAGGGACTCAGCTCACAGACAGACATTTTTGAAGAGGAGGAAGAGAATGTCATCCATGATGATTGGAAGAAAGGAGAATGAATGTACATGGAGGACGCTGACAGAGAAGAGACCTGAACCTAATGACTTCAATTTTCTAAAGGAAGAAGATACTAGCTCATCTGCTGTGAGAGACATAAAAATGACCTGAATTTGAGAGGAGGGATTGATGCTGTCTGAGACAGCTACTGAAAAGGGTGGGAACCAGGGCTCTTTGTGAACACAGAATTTGGTGGCTGAGACCACAGAGTTTCTGAGGCCCCAGACTGCAAGATTTAAAGAGCTTGTGTAGGGGAGGGGTGGTATCTCCTTAAACAGCATTTTCATGTCTTAGTCTACAAAACAATGGAGTACTGTGTAGGAGAAATAGCATGATGGGAATAGCTGAGGAATGATACAGGATGGGGAAAGGTTTTGGAGAGTAGCAGAGCATCCATAGAGAGAAGGTTAGGGCCACTGAATTGAGTTGGCTGGAGAGCCTTGTGTTCAGTATAGAAATGGGCAAGCAATCTGATAGTACACAGAAGCTCAAGGTTTTCGAGGAAACATGCTGCAGAAGTTGATGGTGTGGCACCAGCATGCAGGACGTGTTACAATGCTGAGCACCTTCTGATGCTCTAGCACCTAAGGTCGGACAGGAGTAAGCAATCTCCGCTTGAGAGGGCTGTAAAGAAAGTCAGGTTCCATCAAGTCTGGTGGCACGGACAATCTCAGCCTAATTAAAAGATTGAAATAAGAAGATTAAGAATTCGAGCTAACCTGGGTAGCTTAGCAGCTTAGCAAAGAGCCCGTCCTTGTCTGAAAAAACAAAAAACCCAAATAATACAATTAAAAATCAGGTACAGATCTAAGTAGAGAACTTTCAACAGAGAAATCTCAAACAGCTGAGAATCACTTAAAGAAATGTTCAACATCCTGAGCCATCAGGGCAATGCAAATCAAAACAACCCTGAGATTCCATTTTATACCTGTCAGAATGGCTAAGCTCACTAACACAAGTGACAGCTCATGCTGACGAGGATGTGGAACAAGGGGAACACACCTCTATTGATGATGGGAATGGAAACTTGTACAGTCACTGTGAAAATCAATATTTTGGTCCCTCAGAAAATTGCAGATAGATCTACCTCCAGACCTAGCTATACCAACTCTTGGCCATATACTCAAAAGATACTCCATCCTACCACAATGACTCTTGCTGTTAAAAAATGACTACATGGGGCTAGAGAGATGGCTCAGTGGTTAAGAGCACTGACTGCTCTTCCAGGGGTCCTGAGTTCAATTATCAGCAACCACAGTGGTGTCTCACAACCATCTATAATGAGATATGATATAGTCTTCTGGTGTGTGTCTGAAGACAGCTACAGTATATTCATATAAATAAAAATAAATAAATAACATTTAAAAAAAATGACACCATTAAATTTCCAGGCAAGTGGATAGAACTAGAACAAATCATCCTGAGTGACACAACCCAGACCCATATGTAACCCAGTTGTAGCTCAGAAAGATAAATGTGGTATATATATCTACTTATTGTGGATATTAGATATTAAATAAATGATAACCAACCTATAATTTGAATAATAACTGTGGTAGTTCGAATATACTTGGCCAAGGGAGTGGCACTATTTGGAGGTGTGGCCTTGGAGTAGATCTGGCCTTATTTGAGGATGTGTGTCACTGTGGGGTGGGCTTTGACATCTTCCTTTGACAGCTGCCTGAGAATGCCAGTCTTCTTCTATTGGCCTCCTGATGATGATGTAGAACTCTCAGCTCTTCCTGTACCATGCCTGACATGGGTACTGCCATGCTCCCATCGTTATGATAATGGACTGAACCTCTGAACATGCAAGCCCCCCCCCCCAAATAAATGTTGTTCTTGTAAGAGTTGCCTTGGTCATGGTGTCTGTTCACAGTAGTAAAATCTAAACTAAGGCAATAACTAACCTATAATTCATAGACCTAAAAGGTTAAGTATAGAGGAAGGCACTACAGAGGACATATAGGTCTCCCTAGGAGGGGAAAATAGATTTTAAAGGTGAACTAGGAGCTTGTAGAGATGGGAATAGGAAAGTCAGGTGGGGAGTGAGGGGATAGCATTAAGGGAGGGAATGCAGAAAAAGACAGATGAAATTGGGGAGCATTGGGGGAGTGGAATGGAAACCTAGTGCAGGGAAAACTTCCTGGAATCTATGGAGGAGATTGTAGTGAGAATTACTAGGACTGGGGAATATGGAGGTCTGAACTGGACAGCTTTTGTAGCCAGGTAAAGCTTCCAGTGGCAGGACTAGGTTACATTTGGTTGAGTTGCTAGTCACGGGGGTTCCTGTGGTGATCCCCCTCCCCCCAAACCCAGACAGATGCTAGGACAGAGAGTTGCCTTCCAGGTCCCCTTGCTGAGGACAATATCCATACAGTCCATTGAGTGTGAAGGGGTTGATGCCTTTGTGGAGTCTTCACCCCAACATTCATGCTGCTTTAGTGTGGGGGAAGAGATTCTGCAGGTTACTAGAAGAGGAACATGAACACCAATGCAGCCTCAAAACCTCCGACCTATAATGTGTCCTGCCTGAAAGATGTGCTTGGGTGGGGCAGAACTTGTGGAAATGGCCAACAAATGTCTGATTTGACTTGAGGTCTATTCCACAAGAGGGAGCCCAGGACTGATACTCCTTGGGTAGCCAGGAACCAGAGACTGCATAGGGTAGAACCAAACACAGCTGGTCTAAAAATAAATAAGTAAAACCAATGTAAGGATTCTTTATAATAATTTGCAATACTCATAGATCTGTTCCTTGTCTGGTCATCATCAGCATTTCTTCCTCTGGCAGCAGATGGTAGTGGACACAGAGACCCACAGACAGACACTATTGGGGGAGAGAGTCTAAATTTGAGATCTCAACAAGTCCTTCCCCTCAGAGTTCAAGGAATCCCAAGAAGAGGGGGTGGAAAGACTGTAGGATCAGAAGAAATGAAGGACACCAGGAGTACTGGCCTACTGAATCAGCTAGGCAGGGCTAATATGGGCTCACAGAGATTGAAGTGGCAAGGAAGGGGTTTGCATGGGTCTGCAACAGCTCTCTGCATGTATGTTGTGGCTGTTAGTTTGTTGGTTTTGTGAGACTCCTAACTGTGGGAGAGGTATGTCTCTGACTCCTTTGCCTGCTCTTGGGACTCTTGCCCTGTTGGGTCGCTGTGTCCATTTTTGGTGTCAGGCTTTTGCCTTATCTTAGTGTACCTTGTTTTGTCATCTTTGGTTGTTATCACTTGAAGGCCTGTTCTTTTCTGATGTGGAGTGGGAGTAGATCCAGGATGAGAGAGGAAGTGGGAAGGGGAACTGGAAGGAATAAAAGAAAATACAAGTTTAAAATAGTTTTAATATAAACTATAAAAAGAAAGTATTTTCAAAAGTAAGCCTCAAAAGTCTCAATAGAGATTTTAGGAGGTAAATATCCCTTTTTATTCTCCTTTCTATGACTGTGTGTCAGAGGTTGAATATTGCACGAATTCTCTTGGGTATTTCCTCCACAGAGAAAGCTTGTGTTGACTTTTCACCTCTAAACATATGCACTTGGCAGGTTCATTCTGGCTTTGTTCTGAGTCCCCTGGTGGTAGTGACTCCCTTACTGGCCTAATAGCCAATGTGCCTCTGCAGTCTCCCTCAGACCTCTGCTCAGAATTTACCCTTCTGGCAAGCTCTCCATTACCAGCAAACAGCCCTGATCTACCCCTCCTTCTGCTACTATTGATCCCTTTACAATTGGGCAGCACTTTTAATTTTTCAAAGAGCTTTCACATACATTTTCTCATTTGACCCTTCCAACAATTCTGTGAAGTAGGTAGAGCAAGTACTATTATCCCCATTTGGAAGATGGGAGAAACGAAGCATGATGCACTTAAGTGGTGGGCCCTAAGTGATGTTACACACAGCCAATTGGGAGGGCTGAGTCTGGGCATTCCCACTGCCCTTCATGGAGAGAGCTTGTGTTGGATTTTTGTGTAAGGGCATATGTACTTGGGCTGACTCTTTGTCTTCATGCTGGGGACTTTCTAGTATACAAGGAGTGACTATCACCAAGGCCACCTAATTAACTTATTTTTAATAGTTCCTGCAAATAACATTCCTTCTTTTCTATGAACTATGCTTCCCAGGTGTTTATTTAGCAGTAGGCATAGGATATTAAATCACCCTGGACCTATCAGAGGATCAATATGTTAAAAGCAAACTCCATGGCTGTTGAACACACACACACACACACACACACACACACACACACACACACACACACACACACGAAGCTTTATTTACACACGCCATCTGAAAATATCCAATACTTCATCAGCTAGCCTTGAATATGAAAACAACTGCTCAGGTTGTAAAATGTGGAAGGGGCTAGCCAAGAGAAGAATGGCGGTACCTGTAGAGAGCGCTCACTGGCTCTGTCTCTAGAAGCTAAACTGTGGGGAAGCAAGCCAGGCTGTCTCTCTACCAAGCAACCCCACCAGAGACAATAATTTTAAGGAGACTTGGTAGCTTATGCTTTACAATTAAGAAAATATACCAGCAATTTAAAAACTATATTGAGCTATTTAATGCAATAACTCTTAATATAATTTATTATTATTATAAAATATATTTATTAAAATAGAGAACAATTTTATAATCAAACTGTACCATGAGATACTCAATACTTACTTGATAAGGATATAGGAAAGAGACTGTCACAGGATGCAGTTGTACCTTGGGGCATGCACAAGTGGGATGGCAGTGAAGCTGGCATATTTAGAAAGAACTGAGTTCTCAGAAAAGAAATGGATTCATGTGGAGCTACAAGAGATGCACTTGACAACCACAAGTCACGTCTATAAATGCAAATGAATAGCAAGGGATGCTACATATTAGGCTTTTTATATTCAGAGAAATGGTTAATTTTAAAGTGCAATATTTTAGATAAAAAGTGCTACATCAAAAGTATCAGTTCTGAGACACTTCCTAATTTGAAAATGTTAGAATTCTTCCAAGATTGAAAAACTGAAACTGTTGTATTTGGTGACATCAGACTAAGCATAAGCATATGGAACTAGTGGTTCTTTCAGATCAAGGTCTTGGATGACACCTACCAGCCTATATAGAGCTCTCGAAAGCACATTGCCAACTTTTGATCAAGCCAAAGGGCAGTCTTTGGAGGTGGTACTGCCTCTGTTTGTTTTCATCAAACAGATGAAATACAATACAGTGGTTGGCAAAATTCAGACTGTCCTACACCAGAAAAAAAAGCAAGCTGGATACTTGTGTCTTAGCGAGAGCTACGGTGTTAATCATTAGAATGGTAGGTTTTTGTTTTTGGGATTTGCTTTGATTTTTAATAAGTCTCTTCTGCATGGTTTAAGGGTATGCACAGTTTGTTCCTGAAGACTTCTTGGCATTGTCTTGAGTCTGGTAAATTCTATCCTGATAACAAGACAAGGGAGAAAGGACAGGCACTGTCCATATACTGTTAACAAAGAGGAGAAAGCTAATGGGTAGCAGCTTCTGGGGCTTAAGTGTAGACCTATGGGTCTAGCCTTCAGAAGTGTCTCCACTAATTTTCTTCTTTCTTTAAGGGTTCCTTCCCCTATCATTCTAAGGTGTTCTGTGTGGTAAAGGTCTAACTTCAAGGACTGACTGCTTTATGACTGGTTGAAGCTATTAGTTTCATCTACTAGAGAAATAGAAATCCTTGGAAACTTAGTCTAATTGGCAAGAGAAAGGCATAGACTCTCCTTATAGAATGGACGGATAACTACGCTAAACACCACCTTGAACTGGAATTAACGGAGTCTAGCAGACACAAATTGTGCAAGCATTTTGGACAAGCATGGCCAAAATCAAGAGTAGAACAATGGTTACTAATAGACTACAAAATGGTAAAGGCTACCGAGATTGTTGGTAAACATGGCTGAGCTTCCACAATGTTGGAACTGCCTGTGGTAGGCATCACAAATCAAATCCAACAAGCTTCCTCTGAAGTCAGCTTGGTCTTGTTTTATATCTAGGATGAAATAAACTTTCCACCTGTTCTAAGTTCTGTGTAAAACAGAACTTGAGGAATTCTGGGGGATATTTTGTAGCTGCTGAGAAAGAGGAGAATCCAGTGTCTGGGAGACTTATTCAATTTATCATGGCCACCCAATTATGTATGTATGTATGTATGTATGTATGTATGTATGTATGTATGTATGTATGTGTATCCCTCTATATGCACTCTGTGTGCACACAATGCTCACTCTACTATCATAGTATTTTAAGAGCAGATGCATGTACTCAGAGAATTATATGTTAAGGATGGCAAAATTCTGAGACTAACTAAACTTGTGAGGCATCATTATTTTTTTTTTCTTTTTTTCTTTTTTCCGGGGCTGGGGACCGAACCCAGGGCCTTGCGCTTCCTAGGCAAGCACTCTACCACTGAGCCAAATCCCCAACCCCGCATCATTATTTTTTATGAACATGTTCTATTCTTTTTTAATGTGCATGGCATCAGTATATTCTAAATGTGCCTTTTGTCTTCTATTCTGCTAGTCCTCAGTATCTTTAAAACTCAAGATAATGATTTATTTCCTATGCTTAAATTATTATGGTTGTGTGGTACTTGGAAAACTATAACCATGGAAAATTTGAAAATGTTCTATTTCTTGCTAATATGGGATGTATGTGGTGTATCTTTCCTGTTAAACTCTTATTTGTTCTATGCTCATTTATGAAGGAAAGAGAATTTTGAGATCAGGATATCAATGCTATTTCCAGTCAGGTATGTGTAGAGAAGAGATGATCAAAGTGATGTTTTGAGAATGGAAAGACTCTTCTGTTTTCCTCCCAATTATGACCTTATTTGTTTAATCAATGAAGCAGGTGACAATTTACCCAATAAATCTCACAGTGTAGGGAGCCTGGTGCAGGCGTGGAGTATCTGCTTGCAAAGGCAATGCCTCTGTGATCTACAGTATTCTTAATCTCCTCATTTATAACCTTACAGGTGAAATGACCTATCTTACAGCTAAGATTTTTCTTAAAATCAAATGCTAGGCTTATACGGACAAACGTCCAGCTGTTTTAACAGATGGGTCAGACTCATTCATTTTGATACCATTCCCAAATTCTGTACTACCGAAGGAAGGTCTTCCTTTGCATGCTACAACCAAGTTCACTGCAAATTAGAACCAAGCCTTGCCTGAAGGTAGGCTGCAGGCCAGTTGCAGTTTTATGATATAAAGAAACATTTTCTGACTGGCCAATAAGAGGATACTGGAAATTCTGTAGGAAGAAGAGGAAAACAGGTTTAACCAAGAGAACAGTGGAAGATAAACAAGAAAACACTTTACTAAAGAGCATGCTTTAGATTTGCTAACTGACCAGCAATTAAAGTAATTTCGTGGGCTTCTAAAAATATCACAGTCTATCAGTACTGTGCTGGTTGTGACTAAAGAAGTCACTCAGTATTCCCAGGACAGCTTCTGACTTTAACTAACTGCAGTTTAGCTATAAGCAATGAAAATATTGTTTCTCTAATATTAAAAATGACATGGCTTAACAAGTAAAATGCATGTTCACTCTATTCTGTTGCACTGAATTTGGAGTGTGCTTAATTAGAGGATGCCTGTGTTTTTATATTGGAATCAAAACTGTCTGGTAGGATCAGCAAGTTAAGTTAGAGACAGAAGATAGACCCGAAGTGAGCACCTTGAGTGTTCCTATCAGCATTTACATTCTGTGGAAAAGAACACATGAGAGAAAAGCAGGGCTATGGAGCCAGCACTGAGGGCCTTCTGAGCTGAAGAGGTGGGGTGGGTGTAAACACATAAAAGTTAGTACAGTATCTTCAACCGAGGCTAGTTGATTTGATGAGGAAAGGAAAAGAATGACTAGCAGCCTCAGACACTGACGAGAGATCGCACGAAAAGAGATGAACAGTGCTTGTGGGCTTTCGCTCCAGGAAACACACATGAACCTTGGTGAGAGCAGTGTTCTATGACAGGAAACGATGCATGGTCCAGGTCTCTGGTTCTGAAGAAATACATGAAGTGGAAAAGGGATGTCCATGTAACCGCAGTTCTTAGTTTGCTACGATGGCAAAGAGACAGACTAGAAGGTAGGTGGAGGCAGTCACATCCCAGGAACATGTGAACAGCTAGAGAAGAGGTAGAAAGACAGCGAAGAGTGGCGTGTTTGAAGACAATAGAGGGGTTAATCGGCAGGAGCAGTAGGGAGGCAGAGATAGGGCATAGGATTACAGGAGATTTCACCAGTAGATGATACCTGTTTGATCACCAGAAAAGAACAGGTGTGATTTATGTCAACTTGTAATGAATTCTGCACTGTGCATAGGACAACCAGGAGTCTCCACAGTACAGGAATATTACAAAAGCTGGGTTTAACTCACCCTGGTTTTCTAATATATGGTTGTTTTCCAACTTACAGCTCCTTGACTTAAGGATTTTTTCAAATTTACATTTGTATAAAAGAAATATGTATTCAATAGAAACCACACTTCCTTCATTGCGGTCCTAAGAAGTGCCATATCTCCTAGTCAACCACGTGACCTTTAAGAGGCCCACCCTATACTGCACAGTACCCTGTGTTACTAGGCTACACTGTTTGGAAAGTTTAAATAACGTCACATAGAAGTCACTTAAAATAATACACAGTAGGCTTTCCTGGCTATGATTTTTACCTGCAGCATCCCAAAACAGTGTTGGCTTTTAAAATAACATTTCCCATCATCTTGATCACTTCCCTAAGTGCAAAAGATTTGTGACTGCAATCAGGATCCTCCTGCTGGAAGGAATCCAATCTATGTTCAGGGTCAGCAGAAGAAGACTTCTCCATTCACTTCTTCAACAAGGGCTGTGCAGGGGAGGTCTCTCTTTGTACAGGTCAGAAGCACCGAGGCAGAGTGTAAAGCTCGAACATCTGTCAAACACTTCTAGCTATCTCTGCCTCCACTTCAGACTTAGAGCAGAAAATTAAAAATTGAGGAGAGCTAGAGTAGGTCAAAATTCCCACTAAGTATCTAGCCAGTCAAAGCCAAGTATGCATAGCATGCAAAGGACACAACACTCCTGCTGTGTCCTCTCCTCTTGCCTTCAGAATATATCATCCAAAAGCCATGGGGGAAATGGTGTTGAGTACTTCTGGGAAAGGGACAATATGAGCCACAGAGTCACAGAGGACAGTCCTCAATACATAAGAAAGAGTCAATGGGCACATACAGTCACAAGGCACGGTAGTTTGGGTTACAAACAAAATACTAGTTCCTTCATATGGTGATTTTATAAGAAATGCCTTCCATAGTCTTGGGCACCCAAACACTTGGTTTCTGGTTGATGGTGCTGTTTGGGCAGGTTTAGTTGGTACTGTGAAAGTTGAAATATTCCCAGCATTCCCAGCTTGCTTTCTGTGTTTCATTCTTGAGACAAAGGATAGGAGCTCTTAGCTCCTGGTCCTGCTGCAGGCCTCCCCACTTTTATAGACACTTGTACCCCTGGTACCCCTGGGACTGAAAGAAAACAAACTCTTTCTTCTACAGGATGCCCTGATCATGATATTTTTTATCACAGCAACAGAAATAACTAATATGAGCAATGATAATTGTTTTTTTAAATAATTTACACATAAGGAAAATAGTAACAAGATTCCAAATAAAGGCTTGGGATACTAAATCAATTATGTTTGGTTGCTATTTATGTTTTTAAAAGACTGATGTACAAAATATATGCTTACTATTACTCCTAAAGTTATCTCACAGATTTCTATCTCAACTCTGCACTGTTTTATTGCTATGATTCCCATTTTACTTATAGATGAATGGAAGCACAGAAATATTAAGTAATCTGTCTGTAGTTTGTTAGTGAGAGGGATAGTTCAAACTCCAGATGGAATTCACTTCCTTATCTTCCCTCTACTCTAGCACCTTACAGCTAATAGAACTTCAGTCAGACAATGCAGTATTCAGTGTTTGAAATATAGATTTTAAAAAAATTTAGTAATTTTATTAATTATATTTATTTTATGTGTGTAGGTTCTTTGCCTACATGTATAGCTGTGTGTTCAGTGTCAGTGGAAGACAAAAGTGGGCACTGGATCCCCCAGAACTGGGGTTACAGTTCTAAGTTGATATGTGGGTGCTGGGAACTGAGCACTGTTCCTATGGAAGAGCAGCCAGTGCTTTAAACAGCTGCGCTGTCTCTATCCCAATCTTACGATTTTACCTTTGATATATGTGTATGGTATATTTGTACATGCTCATTTGTGTGTGTGTGTGTGTGTGTGTGTGTGTGTGTGTGTGTGTGTATGCATGCGCGCGCATGTGGAGACCAAATATCAGTACTGTCCACATTTCTCATTTGCTCTTTGCCTTAAAATTTGAGACATACACAGGTTTTCCAACAGTACAAATGTTTATGTAAAACATCTCATTTGGATTTTTTAGTGATCTCAAATGTGAAATATCAAGTATATAATTCATAATTATTTTCTCTATTTTGTCGTTTTAAATGTGACTATTAGGAGACTCAACAATTACATATATGGCTGCTTTTGTGATTCATCTCTCCAGTGGACAGCACAGGTCTTGGGTAATTCCTAACTCCAATTTTCTGAAACATGGAGATGTGTAAGTATATAGTAACTGACCCTCAAGTATCTTTTTCCTATGCTTCCTGGTTACAAATTTCCTGCAATTGAAGACATCTTGGCTAAGAATCATCTTTAGTATAACAACTTCTATAGAGTAGTCAAGGAAGTGTTTTCAGTTAAGCAACTATGTAATCAAGGATTAAATAACTGAGAACTTGAGCTCTAGAACAGTGCTTAATGACAAGGTGTTTCAAACGATGCATCTAGTGACGGGGAATGGATATATAAGTTGTGGGACACATAGGGAATGCCACAAGGACTAAAATACTAAGCATGGTGCATGGAAGACCTTGGCATTGATACTGGAGTATGTCACCCGATGTCTAGTGCACAATGACTGTAAGCATGTAGACACAGAGCAATGGGGACAGAGAATGCTACCCTGCTGACCATCTCTTGGGTAAACATGAAGTTGGGTGGTTAAAAATCTGTCTCCTTACACTTTGCTGATGTTTCCAAGAGGAGGAAAGTTTCTTTTGTAAAATGGATACTTTTCTGCTGGAAGTTCTTTGTTCTCTTAAAAAATCAAACAAGTAAATCAAGCAAACAGTACAGTACGGCAATTGCAAAAATTGCCTTATGGCCCTGCTGTTGAGGATGTAAGCTAGGAATAAGGGAGTTTGCTTTTGATTTTAAAAGTTTTCCCACTTAAATGCTTTTAAAAGTAAGTGACTTGCAGAGAGAAGATTGTTTCCAGCACAGCAAAGGACAAGGTGACATCTCTTTCCATCTGAGAAGGCATGGGAACAGTGACCAGGCTCCTACGGCTTACCACTCTGAAATGTGAATTCCTTGCTGTGGTCTAGTAAGATGGCCATTAACCAATTGAAGGATTATCTTTGTTTTAAAGTCGATCATCTTTTTTCGTTTTTTTTTTTTTAATCCCAAAGGCCCCCCTCCTTTTTTCGTGTTTAGACTCCCAGTTTCTGTTCTATGTTTCTACTACTCTCAAACACATTAAAAGATGTTTGCTAAAATGCCCAAGAAAAAGTTAGGTCTAAATAACATCTCCACTTTAACTTACAGTGTACTCCCTTGTTTAAATACACCTTGTGCTTTAATGGTGTGACATTTTGTCTGTAGAGGCTGTCGTTAGGAGACTGATGTGCATCCTGCTGTGCTAATGGGGCCAAACATTTTCTCTTCGAGCATGAAGTCTAAAAGACTGTAACAGGAACTCTGGTTAACTTTCAGTTTATAATTTTACAGTATCACTTACAGTAATAACTTAATAAGAGAACTTGGAATGAATACAATATTCAATGAACTTCAGATATAGAACGTCCATTTACATTCTGGTCTTGGTTTAGATTTGCTCAAGTGTTTAAAACATTAATGATTTATAGAAAGATAGTTTCTTTAATCAATTTAATGAGAACTAGATAATTATTATCTACTATCCTAGATTTATGATTAAATATACATATTAAGTACATTACAATATTGAAACTGCATGCTTATGCTATTCAGATTTAGGAATGAGGGAAGTTTGGGGGTGGGCATGGCACTCAGCTCCCATAGTCTTCAGACCAAGGAGGTCACTGCACTTCTCGTACAGCAAGTAGTTATAAAGAACTCCGGTGTTTTCTACATTCTAACATTTTTTTTTCTCTCAGGAAGAGTAGAAAAAAAGTAGATGAACAGAAAGTTCCACCACTTAACATTAAAGATATTAGGCCTGGCGAGGAGGCTCAGTGGGAAAAGCTCTTGCCACTGAGCCTGACAGCTGGAGTCAATCCGTTTGGACCCACATGGTGGAAGGAAAACCTACTTCCTGTCAGCTGTCCTCGGACCTCCGTATGTATACACAAACAATAAGCACAGTTTAATTTCTAAAGTAGTAAGCCATAAAAATATGCAGGGACTGAGCCGAAACCCGCCAGAGAATAGAATATTTAACCTCAAGCTCCATCTTAAGTTGACAAAAGGTGATAGAACATTTTATAAATGACAATTTTACTGAAGAGTGTGGTTATTTTATTCCTGACACGAGCTTTCAGTTGTTCATTTAACCATTCAGTAAGCGATGGCTATATTATGAACTTCTAGGTGTTACTAGGGGTCAAATTCCAAGTGGTTGCAGTGGAAGGCTCAGGCTTCTTTGTTCATAGGTTGACCATGCGTTTGTGTGGGGCTCAATAAAAAAACTTACATTTTCATCACAGAAGAAAACGTAAACTTATGTGATTTGGATAGTTTTCCTTCCTGCGTTGGATATATGTGAGTGTCCCATAGGTGCTGGCCAGGAAGTACATTCATACCAGTTTTTGTTATTTTGTTGTTAGTGGATTTAGGACTGACACTTTATAATCTCTCATCTCATATGTATGAATAAAAGTACAGTTCTCCCCAAGACTCATTGTCAAAGCATAATGACTAAAATGTTGAGATGATAAACGAGAGGAACAAAAGTTTTAAGCCTTCTCTTTTAAGAATAAGCATTTTCTGTGTGAATTTCATTATACGTTTTTAAAAAATGGTATAAAAATTAGATGTTTTATCTAATCATATCCAAAACACAGTCATTTGACCAAGATGAAACCCTTTCCTATGACTCAAACCTCCTCTCCATAATTTGCATTCTTTTCCTAGTTTCCAGTAAGTTTTCAGACATCCCTGAAATGTGCAACTCAGTTAATTCCACGACACAGGATTGTTAAACATAAAATAATTTACTGAGGTAGGGCGGCCCGCCATCCATCACCACAGACACCTCAGGGAAACAGAAAAGCGCTGCATTTTCGGAGTAAAACGCAATGTAATGACCATTGCTTGGAAATGGATCAATCTGGCTGCACTGGCGCTCCTGCCCCGCATTCAAAGCAGCAATCTTGCTGCTCTGGTGTGGTAGTTTTCTTCCCGATGTCATCTCATTTTATCCCCTCGGAAAATGGCAGCGGGGACAAAAAAGATGTAGGAGAGACACATCAGGTTTTCCTTCAGCGTCCTTTCTATTGTGTTAACAACTCTCAATTGGGCTAGCAATTTTCCACTGTCTTGTATTAGGAATTACACTGGCACAATTTGCACCTCTCCAGTTAAGCTTGCTCCCGGCACCCACCCCAGACCCATTTCCAGCAGGTTTGCAACTCAGTCACGACCATGTGTGTTAGGCCAGAATGAGGAGAAAGTGCTTGGGACCAATACTTTTAACAAATCTATATTGCTTCTACTACTACTTTTTAAAAACATCTCCTCCTTTTATTATAGGTAAGTTTGTCTTGAGATTTTTTTCACATGCAAAATAATGCTTGAAAGGCAGTTTATGAGGAGGAAGAATACTTGAAATCTGAAAAGCAAAGTGGTCAATCCGGCCCTTAAATATCTTAGAGACCTTAGACTGCTCATTTCAAACAGGTAGCAGCACTTGCTCTAAACTTCAGATAGTTGGAATCATGCAGGACAGGGGAATGCAGGTACTAAAAGGTTTGACAGTTTAAGGTGCTATACAAAGATGATGTGTTTTGTGATGTGGTTCCTCCTGAGAAAATAAAGAGGTCAGAACTGATGCATGGTGAAATTGTCTATTTTTATTTTTTATGTTTTGGACTTTAAGAATAAAATATGATGAACTGTGTTTCCATTGCAGTCATGATTTTTTTTTGTGTTATCCTTCTCAACTTGAAAATTTCTACACCATGACATCCTCAACAGAATATGTTCCATATAGACAAAATATTTATTTGTATTAAAGTGGAAAAGTTTATAGAGCTTCAAAAGGAAATACAGTGATCATTTTATAGATCTGTTAGAAAAGATTTTTCTTAGCATGACACAAAAGCCTAAAAGCTAAAAAGAAAAATGAAGCATCATAAATACATAAACATATACTATATATATACACACACATATATATATTCCACATAATACTCAGATCATTAGAATTCACAAGCTCTACCTCAGACTCTATACCCACAACACAATGAACTTACTAGAAAAGCAGACAGAGTATTTGAATAAATAGAGTGGAATATAAAGCTCTAACAAAGAGAGACAAGGGTGCTTCAGACCATTAGGCAGTGAAGACCAGTGTGGCATGGCCAGTCACTGTAAGAGGAAAGCTTGTAGAGCCAAGCTAAGTAAACCACACATGTGGGCTAAGAAGTCTTACTTCAAGGTGCTTTCCCCTAAACAGATGTCACACTCATCAGAAAATGAGGGTAGAAGGGTTTCCACGGAGAGCAAGCCCTGGGCAGTAGATTCCCAACAAACACTATCAAGTCCTAATTATCTGAAAGGTGACACATCAGGACACCATGGAGAGGGTAAAAGCAAGCAACACTGTAAATAGATGGGCAGGTGTCCTGTGTGTAGAGATGAGGAAGATTCTAAAGCATGTGTATAGGATGAACACAGTTTGCAACAAAACAAGACTGTATTTGTGAACATTGTAAACAGTATGTCTTTATAACTACAAACAAAAATGCCATTATGGTCCCCATCTCTGTATAAATCAAATGTAAAATGTTATGAGGCATAACCCAAATTATAAAAAAAATTACTGGCAATAGATACTAAGGGAGGCCTGAAGGAATTAACCTGTTTTTTTAATTTTAGTGTATGTTCTATGATATGTGTACAGTATACATAT
The DNA here is from genome assembly GCF_011064425.1 of Rattus rattus. Classification (NCBI taxonomy): domain Eukaryota; kingdom Metazoa; phylum Chordata; class Mammalia; order Rodentia; family Muridae; genus Rattus; species Rattus rattus. The sequence goes on from NC_046167.1 coordinate 37,246,640, forward strand.
TTATTAGCGGAGGTGCGTGTACCTGTGTCTGCAAGTGTATGTGTGCACCTACATGTATGTGTCTAGAGGCCAATGCTAGGCTTTGGGTATCTTTTCTTGATTAGGCTTCACTGTTGCTATTTGAGGTCCAACCTATCACTGAACTTGATGATTATGTATTTGTCTGGGCTGACTGGCAATGAACTTAAGGGATTGCCTATCTCTGCTCCTTTCTTTACCTCAGGGCCAGAACTACCAGGATACCCTTCATGCCCAGAGCTTTGGGCCAGTTCTTGGAGATCCAAACTCAGGTCCTCACACTTGCACAAACGGCATTTTCCTGGCTGCACCAACTCCCCAGTTTTAATATCGCACAAATGTAATGTTTGTAATGGAATAACAGCAAAGCCCACAAAACTCTCCAAAGACCTTGTGCTTTCTTTACCTTTGCATGTGACACTGAGTTAAAATTGTGTGCAGACATTTCATGCAAGTTTGAGGCAGGACTTAAAAAGACAGTGTCTCCTTTATTCTCTGCAACATAGACTTTCTTTGAATGAGGCTTTTGCCCTTCTATGGGAAGGTGAGCACTCCGGAAGTACCTGCCATCAGAATATTTAAGAGTTCCGCATCCACAGGCAAAGATTGGAGTAAACAAGGATCAAAAGGGGCCAGAAGATAAGGCACCAGCTCCAGAGCACCCGAAGGTAAGGACAGACAGAACAAGCTCTCACTTCCCATGATGTCAAATTCCTTTAATAGCAATGATATGATCTGGCTTTCACAGGTAATAGTTAGGTCAGGCTGACACTTGGGCTCTGTCAAAAATGATGTGCACTCCCTTCTTTTTAAACACTTTTACTCTTCCCACAGAGTCAGGGCCTTGCCCAACATTAGTTCTATTGAAACAATTGTTTGCCAGGAGAAGCTTCCACTACTGAGTAAGTTCGGGAGACACTAGATGAAACTAAGCTAAGTGGTGAGATAGTCCAACTATTCTAACATGAACATTTGTGACTGATGATAATATGGGCATTTTTTACCATTGCATTTAGTTATGCAGCTAATCAAGCTTTCCACAGTGAAACAACAGTTTGGAAAATAAGACCATTATGATAAAACACCTCCCATATTGTCAGCAAGGCTCATTTGTTTACCTACAAATTAGACAATTGTTAATGTACACATTCAGTTTGTGTTGGGCATGGTACTGGGCACTGGAACTGTCTGGAGGTAGGGCACAATCTGGTGGGTGAAATGAAGACAAGCTGTAGGGCGGCAAGGTGTAGTGACAGAAACATGGGAGGAGTGCAGAAAGGTTACATAACCTGGTCCTAGAGTGAGAGGAACAGGAGTTCTGCAGGGTGAGGGTGCTCATCACAGAGCGGGATTGTCACTAGGAGCTGCACTATTGGCATGGATTTGGTGCAATTTGGTTTAAGAAAGAACTTATCTCACATATATGGTCTGATTTCTGTTCTCCCTCTATACCAGGGACCAGCCTATGTGGCAAGGAGACACAGGTAGACTGCCCTTGTAGTATTACAGGACTTCTTCATTTTGGCTGCCAGTTGGCTGCTTGTCAGTATCACACCTTCCATGGCCCCTCAGTTTGTACTAGTTCACAGCCTGTTCCCCACAATGGTCTTTCCAGACAGCTCACAAGATACAATTTACACATCACATGAAGTTCAAGGGGAAGGAAGACCAAAGTGTTGATGCTTCAGTCCTTCTTAGAAGGGGGAACAAAATATTCACAGGAGTAAATACAGAGATAAAGTGTGGAGGAGAGACTGAAGGAAAGGCCATCCAGAGACTGCCCCACCTGGAGATCCATCCCATATACAGTCACCAAAGCCAGACACTATTGTGGATGCCAAGAAGTGCATGCTGACAGGAGCTTGATATAGCTGTCTCCTGAGAGGCTCTACCAGAGCATGACAAATATAGAGGAGGATGCTAGCAGTCAACCATTAGACTGAGAATGAGGTTCCCAATGGAGGACTTAGAGAAAGGACTGAAGGAGCTGAAGGGGTTTACAACCCCATAGGAAGAACAAGAATATCAACCAAACAGATCCCCCAGAGATTCGAGGGTCTAAACCACCAACCAAAGAGTACATACACATAGAGAGACCCATGTCTCCAGCTGCATATGTAGCAGAGGATGACCTTGTCAAGCATCAATGGGAAGAGAGGCCCTTGGTCCTGTGAAGGCTAGATGCCCCAGTGTGAGGAATGCCAGGGCAGGGAAGCAGGAGGGAGTGGGTGGGTAGATGGGGGAGCACCCTCATACAAGCAGGAAGAGGCAGCTAAGGAGTTTCTAGAGAGGAAACCAGGAAAGGGGTTAACATTTGAAATGTAAATAAAGAAAAATCCAATAAAAGAAGGGAAAAAAGGTAGGGAGACCCAGACTATGGACTCTATTCAAGAGTTAACAGAGCCTGCTGCCTGCTTGGCTTGAATCCTCCAGTTGCCCTACCCAGCTTTTAGGCCCAAGAATAATTTACACTGCTACAGAAAACTTGTTCCAAGCATTTAATCAAGCCACTGAAGGCAACAGACTAAAAAGCAAGCAAAAGACACAGGATACAGGCTTTAGACTCAAACACTAGACAGAGGAAAATCAGCATCTCAACTTTTTTATGAATTATTCCCATTTGAACATTTTAAACACATACCCTGAAAGAAGAAAGAGGATCAGAACAAGAAAGAAACACTCAACTAATAAACTAGTGCCAAATTCACAAATCTCACTGCAGAGATAAAAACAGCACAGGAAACCAATATAACATGTCTCTTTTGGAAACACAAATCTCAAATTTATGACATTTATTGAAAATAATCTGTAAGAATTCTCAGACAAGGAACTTGAAAGAATGATCATGATTATGATCAAATAACTCAGAGAAGAAATTTCATTCACAAACAGGTGAATAAAAAGGAAGTTAATCCAGAATGTAAAAAAGAATTTGAAATTTTGAAGAAAGGGAAAACTGAAAAACTCTGGAAATTAAAAAACAAACAAACAAACAAACAAAAAACCCCAAAAACCTAATAAGCCAATTAAAAACCCCAACTGTAAAACCTTGCCAAATAATGGAAAGACAAAGTCAGGGCTGGAAGGAATTAGATTATTCAAAAAGTCAATGAGAAGTTTAAAAATATTGAAATGGAACATGGGGGAGTTAGGACAGGGCGTCATGAGAAGCTCCAATATCCATATCATGAGCCCAGAGGAATAATACCTTAGCAAAGGATACAGAATATCTTTGAAGAAGCTAATTTTCCAACCTATCCAAAAGATGCCTATCTGAGTACAAGAGGTTTACGGAACAGAGACATGGACAGAAGAGAAACTCTATGTAACATATTGCAGTCAAACACATTAAAAACATAAAGAAAAGACATTGAGTATTTCAAGAATGGTCTAAAGAAACCTTTAACTCTAAAAGGGCCTGGAAATATGTGTTCCAAGTCCTGAAAGACTCCAAGAGGCAACGTAAATTATTTTACCATGTAAAATTATCTGTTAAAGTGGAAAGGGAAATAAAGCCTTTCCATAATAAAAGAACAGATTAAAGAAATCGATGATTACAAAACCATCTCTATAGCTGATACTAGACAGATCATTTGAATCTGAAGAGGCGAATAAACATACCCAAGAGGTTACAGGGAATAAAGAAACAATTTTAAGAAGGGCAGTCAAAAATGATCTGAAGAAACACTACAGAATCAACTCAATGACAAAAATGAATGCACATCTTTAAATAACTGAATATTAATGATCTTAATTTCTCAATAAAAAGAAATGGAAAGATTGGATTAGAAAACAGGGTCTATATCTGAACTGCCACCAAGAAATACACTTCATGATCGAGGACAGATACTATCTTCAGGTTAAAGGATGAAAGGGGGTATTGCAAGAAAAAAAATAGGACTAAGAAATACTCAAGCATAGCTATTCTAATATGTAACAAAATAGACAGATTAAAATTAGTGCTTAATGTCAATCCCTCAATCTCAAAAATAAATAGGTCATCTGCAACAATGTGGTGGGTCATACCTCTAATGTTGGCACTCTGGAGTCACAAACAGGTGAAACTGTGTGAGTTTTAGGTCAGCCTGGTCTACACAATAAGTTCCAGAATAGTCAGGGCTACATTGAGAGACATTGCCTCAAAACAAACAAACAAACAAACAAACAAACAAACAAACACAAAGAACAAAAAAAAATTCCAAATGAAAGAAAACCAAAGTAAAAAGAGAGTCAAACAGCAAACAGAAAAACTCTGAAGTTACATGACATTATCTCGACAATTATAAAAAATTGAAATAATATCCTGAATTGTCTTGTCAACATGAATTAAAACTGAATAGCAACAGTAATAGACTGCAGAGTACAAAACTTCAGTAAAATAAGCAACATATTACTGTTAATTACTGATAATTGTGTCAAGCCAAGCCAAGCCAAAACCAAAACCAAAGCAAACAGACAAACAAAACAAAAAAGCCAACAACAACAAAATTTTAAATTTTCTAGAAATGAGTGAACACGAAAACATAATATACCAACTATGAAGTTATGAAAATATAACTCTAAGTTAATTGCTACAGCACCAAGTGCCTACATAAAAAAATTTACGTGAACTCAAATGAATAACATAAAATATACCTGGAAATAGATGCGAAGAGATAATCAGAATCAGGGTGAAATTAATGAAGCAGAAATGAAAAATATAGACCAATAAAATGGTGAGTTGGTTCTTTGAAAAGATTAACAATATTGACAAAACTTTTGCCAACTGAACCCAAAAAAATGAGAGAAGTTTTTAAATAATAAAGTTAGAAATGAAAAGGGAGACACCACAACACTATGGAAATTCAGAGAATCATAACGACATACTTTACAAAAATCTGCATTCTACCAAACTGGAAGATCTAAAGTAAACAGAAGAATTTTTAGATCTCAAGGAAAATCAAGATGTAATAAGTAATTTATACAGAACTATAGTATATAATGAGACAGAAGCAATGACTTAAAATGTCCTAACTAAAAAAAAGTTCAAGGCCAGGTAGACTCAGCCCAGAATTCTGTGAGACCTTTAAGAACTAACACAAATACTTCTTAAATCATTCTGTAAAATACAAGATGAACAAACATTTTCAAATTTTTATTTAAAAGCCAGTATTATTCTGATAACCAAAACCTGATAAAGTCCCAACAAAAACTAAAATTTTACATCAACATAATATTGAATATGGATGTAAATGTTCTTGATAAAATACTTGCAAAGTGAATTCAAGAACACATAAAAATGATAACTTATTGTCATCAAGTTGGCATAATCCCAGAGATGGAGGAATGATTTAACATACATGAGTCAACCACCAGGCTGACAGAAACCATGTGATCATCTCATTAGATGTAGAAAGAAACTTTTACCAAATCTGGCATCCCTTCGTGATGAGTCTTAGCAGTTATAAAGATACAGGGGACATATTCTAAATTAATAAAGTTAATTCACAGGAATCCCAAAGTCAACATCAGGCTGGAGAGAAATGTTGTCTTCCAAATTAGGAAAAAGACAAGGATGTCCACAATTCTCACTCCTTTACAGATGACTGAAGGAGAGTAATGGGTATAAACAGGAAAGAACTGAGTCAACTATCATTATTTGGAGATGATATGATTCTATACAGAAAGACCCCAAAGATTTCACAAGGAAATCCTTAGAGCTCATACATATTCAGCAAAGTAACAGGCCCGAAAATAACTGCAAAACAATCAACAGTTTTCTTTTACACAAAATGGCAAACTGGAAACAAAACAAAACAAAACAAAAACAAGGGAACCAGTAACTGCCACACATCTGACAGAGGGTTAGCATCTAAAATTCACAGAAAAAAGACAAGAGGGAAAGAAAAAGAAACATCAAGAACACTAACAACACAATTTAAAAATGGGACACAACACTCTGGAAATTAGTGTGGCAAATACTCAAGAAAGATAAAAGCTATTCTGTTATCCTCCATATGTCCAAGGACTTGACATCCTACTTTTCAGGTACTTGCTCAGACATGTTCATTGCCACATCAGTCACAATGCCTTAAAAATGGAAACACCCTAAATGTCCTTCAACTGACCAATGGATAATGAAAATGTGGTTATATATACAGTATGGAGTAATATTCAGCTGTAGAGAAAAAATAAAATTATTAAATTTGCAGGTAAATGGATGGAACTAGAAAAAACATATTGAGTGAGGCAACCCAGACCCCTAAGGGCAAATATTGAATATTCCCTCTCATATGAAATTTCCAACCCAAAATTGTCAGCTGTGAGTATATAATGTGAAGTAAAAACCAGGAATGTAAAATGGACCATTGTGAGGCTGGGTGGCTAGAGAGCAATAGAAAGTGGAATAGAAATGTAGAAAAGATTTCTGTGAAGGAGGAAATAAAAAAAGGGGTCTTTAATACAGGGAAATGGAGATGAGTATAAAAGGAGTAGGAGTCTTCTGGCACCTGCCTCCACCAAAAGCTGACCCGGTCCCACACTTCTCTGTACCCAAATCCTGTGCGAGAGAGAGCTGGACTTTTAGAAGTGTGGACAATCCTCAGAGCTCAGAAGAGACCACCACTTCTGCTCACATTCCTGGCCTAAGAGGAACCTACCTAGAGCCCTCTGGACACAGGAACCGAGGAGCAATCTGGGACAGGATCCTTCTGCCTGAGCCCAGAACTGAAAGTCAGTAGCTAAAAGCCCTGATACACCTGAAAGCAAAGGTAAGACCAACACTTATGCTCCAAGGGACCCACCTGGAGCCCTCAGGACACAGGAACCCAGGAGCAGTCTGGAACAGGACCTTTCTGGGTTTGCCTGCACCTGACCCTGTCCCACGAAAAGCCAGTTTCCAGGAGTGCAGACACACAGATGTAGAGGAGGGTCAAACCACTGTCAGAGACAGCAAGACAAGCTAACGCCAGAGACAACCAGATGGCTAGAGGCAAGTACAGGAACCCAAGCAACAGAAACAAAGACTACTTGACATCATCAGAGCCCAGTTCTTCCACCAAAGAAAATACTGGATATCCCAATGCACTGGAAAAGCAAGATTTGGATTTAAAAATTACATCTCATGATAATGATAGAGAACTTTAAGGAGGACATAAATAACTCCCTTAAAGGAATACAGGACAATGGAGGTAAACAAGTAGAAGCCCTTAAAGAAGAAACACAAAAATCCCTTAAAGAATTACAGGAAAACACAACCAAACAGGCGAAGGAATTGAACAAAACCATCCAGCACCTAAAATTGAAAATAGAAAACATAAAGAAATCACAAAGGGAGATAAACCTGGAGATAGAAAACCTAGGAAAGAGATCAGGAGTCGTAGATACAAGCATCACCAACAGAATACAAGACATAGAAGAGAGAATCTCAGTGGCAGAAGACAACATAGAAAACATTGACACAACCGTCGAAAAAATATAAAATGCAAAAAGCTCCTAAACCAAAACATCCAGGAAATCCAGGACACAATAAGAAGATCAAACCTAAGGATAACAGGTATACAAGAGAGTAAATACTCCCAACTTAAAGGAAGTAAATACCTTCAACAAAATTATAGAAGAAAACTTTCCTAATCTAAAGAAAGAGATATGCATAAACACACAAGAAGCCTACATAACTCAAAATAGATTGGACCAGAGAAGAAATTCCACCTGTCACATAATAGTTAAAATACCAAACACACAAAACAAAGAAAGAATATTAAAAGCAGTAAGGGGAAAAGGTCAATTAGCATATGACAGTAGACCTATCAGAACTAGACCAGAATTTTCACCAGAGATGATGAAAGCAAGAAGATCGTGGGCAGATGTCATAAAGACCCTAAGAGAACACAAATACTAGCCCAAGCTCTATCTCAATTATGATAGATAGAGAAACCAAGGTATTTTGTGACAAAACCAAATTTACACAATATCTTTTCACAAATCCAGTCTTACAAAGGATAATAAATGGAAAACTCCAACACAAGGAAGGAAGCTACTCCTAGAAAAAGCAAAAAAGTAATCTTCTTACAACAAAGCCAAAAGAAGAGAGCCACACAAAGATAATTCCATTTGTAACAACAAAAATAACAGGAAACAACAATCACTATTCCTTACTATCTCTCAATATCAATGAACTCAATTCCCCAATTTAAAAAAAAATAGACTAACAGACTAGATATGGAAAGAGGACCCAGCATTTTGCTGCATACAGGAAACACACCTCAGTGACAAATACAGACACTGGATAATAAGAGGCTGGAAAATAATTTTCCAAGCAAATGGTCCCGAGAAACAAGCTGGCGTAGTCTTTGTAACATCAAATAAAATAGACTTTCAATTAAAATTTAACAAAAAAGATAAGGAAGTACACTTCATATTCATCAAAGGAAAAATCCAACAAGATGAACTCTCAAACCCAAATATCTATGCTCCAAATACAAGGGCACCTACATTCAAAACAAACAAACAAACATAAAAAAAACCCTTACTAAAGTTGAAAGCACACATTGATTGTACCTCACACAATAATAGTGGGAGACTTCAACACTCCACTTTCAGCAATGGACAGATGATGGAAACAGAAAATAAACAGAGACATAGAGAAACTAACAGAATTTATGAACCAAATGGATTTAACATATCTATAGAACATATCATCATAAAACAAAAGATTAGACCTTCTCAGCACCTCCTGGTACGTTCTCCAAAACTGATCAGTCACAAAACGGGCCTCAACTGATACAAGAAAACGGAAATAATCCCATGCATCCTATCTGACCACCATGGACTAGGCTGTTCTTTAATAACAACAAAAATGACAGAAAGACCACATATACATGGAAGTTGAACCAATGATAAATTGGTCAAGAAAGAAATAAAGAAATTAAAGACTTTTTAGAATTTAATGAAAATGAAGGCACAACATAAACAAACTTATGGGACACAATGAAAGGAGTGCTAAAAGGAAAACTCATAGTTCTGAGTGTGTCCAAAAAGAAACTGGAGAGATCATACACTAGCAGCTTGACAGCACACCTAAAAGCTCTAGAACAAAAAGAAGCAAATTCACCCAAGAGGAGTACATGGCAAGAAATAATCAAACTCAGGGCTGAAATCAAAGTAGAAACAAAAACAACTATACAAAGAATCAACAAAACCAGGAGCTGGTTCTTTGAGAAAATCAACAAAATAGATAAACCCTTAGCCAGGCTAACCAGAGGTCACAGAAACAGTATCCAAATTAACAAAATCAGAAATGAAAAGGGAGCGATAACAACAGAATCTGAGGAAATTAAAAAAATAATCAGATCCTACTACAAAAGCCTATACTCAACAAAACTGGAAAATCTCGATGAAACGGTCAATTTTCTAGACAAACACTAGGTATAAAAGTTAAATCATGATCAGATAAACCATCTAAACAAACACATAACTCTTAAAGAAATTGAAGCAGTTATTAAAAGTCTCTCAACTAAAAAGAGCCCAGGACCAGATGGGTTTGTGCAGAATTCTATCAGACCTTCATAGAAGACCTCATACAAAAACTGTCCAAACTATTCTACAAAATAGAAACAGAAGGGGCAGACAGAAGACAGAATTATGCTTATACATAAACCACACAAAGACCCAAAAAAGAAAGAGAACTTCAGACCAATTTCCCTTATGAATATCATCACAAAAATACTCAATAAAATTCTCACAAACAGAATCCAAGAACACATCAAAATGATCATCCATCATGATCAAATAGGATTCATCCCTGGGATGCAGGGATGGTTCAATATCCAGAAACCTATCAACATAATCCTCTACATAAACAAACTCAAAGAAAAGCAAACCACATGATTATTTTAATAGATGCTGAGAAATCATTTGACAAAATTCAACACCCCTTCACTCCAAACATTATAGGTTGCTACTATTGCCTTTGATTGCTCCATATCAGAGGTAGAAGATAAGTCTTTGTTGCTGAAGACACCATGTACTTTAGACATAGGATCCAGATGACCTGAGCTACATTTGACTTGAAAGCATTCTCCCTGAGAACTAGCTTTCATGGTACCTGAAAGGGCCATGGAAGCTCCTGAAGGACAGAAGCAAGCATCAGTCATACCTGGCTATGGTGCCTAGGAACCACAATGACAAACATGACAGGATAACCCTAGGGTGCAGTAGTGGTACATATATCATGGTGGTAACAAGCAATTCTCTAATTGGGCTTAAAAGCACATTCAGCAAGAGGGAATCATGCCTAGTATGAAAAACATGGACCTTGGAGTAGAACCTATAACTACCACTTTACTTTCTCCAGAAAATTTCTGTTTGCAATAGATGGAGATCCGTATAGAAAATCACAATTGATCAAAATGCAGAATTGTGGAACCCAGTTTCAACTGATATGTTATAATGCAACTTCTGGACTATGGCTTTGAGATCACTGTGGAAGAGGGGGTAGAAAGATAGTATGAGCCAAAGAAAGAGGAAGTTTGCTTCAAGATTGTATCTCCTAGAAGTGTCAGAGAAGCTACATTCATGAAGTTTCACAAATATGGCTGCCTCAAAAAGGATGACACCAATACTCATGCTAGTATGTATAGTGAGTCATCACAAGGCCTTAATACTAGACAAAAATAAACAAACAAACAAACAAACAAACAGACCTACAGGCAACTAAGGAATGCTTTGAGCAATAGATATAGTCTCCCCTAGGGGAGAGCACACCAATTGATTATCCAATACAAAATGTTCAATCCTAAAAATATATACATACAAGAAACATCCGCAGAGCAGGTTGTATTTATATATGTAGGCATATACAGGTTATTGTTATATGTATGGATATAAGTTTTACTCCATGAGGTAAAACACACACACACACACACACACACACACACACACACACACACACACACACATTACCTTGCTACTCCCATGGTTTGTAGCTGGATATGGTTACTTTTCTTCTTTTGTAGCATGCATTGGACTTTTAAGCATTATGAAAAACTACCTACTAGGAAAGAACCTTCCAGGTTAGTACCAGATTGATTTCATTGTGTTCTCTGACTCAAGTAAAGAAAAAGAGGCCATAAATTGAAAAGAGAGCAATGAGGGTGGGTTACATAGGAGTGGTTGGAGGGAGAAAAGGGACAAGGGGAAGTGATATCCTTTTATTATAAACTCAAATTATAATTAAAAATGGGACAGATTTCTCAAAAGATGACTATAAATGATCCAGAAATAAATACTTAAAGTAATGGCCAACATCCTCAGTCATTACTAAAATGCAAATTTAAACTATTTTGAGACTTCATTAAGTAAGGATGACTAAGATTAAAAAGTAATTTGATTTGTTAATCAAAGGATGACAAATGTTGGTGAGGATACAAAGAAAACAGAAAACTTACTGCTGCTGAATATGCTAACTGATATAGCATATATAAACTATAGTGGAAACTATAGTGGAAATTTCTCAGAGCACTTAAAGAAGTTAGCAACTGGTCAAGGGGGTGGTTCAAGGAAAGAAAGTTATAATAGAGTGGTATAATGTCTAAAAGATAAATAATGCAACAGAAGGGTTAAGTCAACATGAATGCAAGATGGAGCAGGGAATATGGGAGGAATCAACAACACCGAAAACCTTTTGAAAAAGTCACATGGAAGCCTACTACTGTACAATCTTCCTAAAATGCACACATACAGAGTGAAAATGTAGTTGTCCTATAATAGGATAACAATATACTAGATAGGACAACCAGATACTAGAGGTTAACAAGAATCCTAGTGACAGGAATGTGTGACCTCTTTTGGAGTTATTGGTCAATGAAGTCCCACAGACTCCAAACATTACAATGTTTGGAATACAAACTTTTATAATACAAAACATTAAAGTCTGTCATTGCTGCTCTTGTCTTAGGGTCTTGCCTATAAGACCCTATTGCTGAAGATACTATATAATTGAGTCATAGAACACAATGAAATCAATCTTGTACTAACCCAGAAGCTTCATCCCTAATGGGTAGCTTTCATAATTCTTAAAGGCATAATACATGTTACCAAAGAAAAAAAGTAACCATCACTCTTATCAAGCTGGGAACCCTAGATTAACAACTGCCGAGACAAGGCCACTAGTTCAATGGTGGTACAGATATCATGGGAGTAACCAAATACTTTCTGGTTGGATTTAAGTTCAACTCCACAAGATTACAGCCTACAGTTGGTACCATTATCAGCACAAGAACCTATAACTAGATAAGGCATAGGCCCTTGAAGAGATCCTACTACTATTGCACTGCTAAATGGTTATCATTATACATGCATCTCTCAGCCTTTATCAGGAAAGCTTCTATTTGCAGTAAATAATGAGTCCGACAACTGGTCAAGTACAGAGGGTTCAACCATAAATAGTCCATCTCTATCACATTTTTCCTTCCAAAACTCCAGAATCATTGCAGAAGACATAATAGAAGGACTGTTTTTACAACCAGGGGTGGTTGATGACTGCAAAAGAGTGTCTTCTAGTTAGAGCTTCAAAGTTGCTCATATGAATTCACAGCAGTTGTGATCACATACAAAAGACTTGTGAAAGTTAATTCAAACTACATCCTGGCACAGAGAGAAGTGGTGGCCATGAAGTTCCACTTCTAGCGAAGAAGATAGATAGATCCTGGGAGAGAGAGAGTCAATTAAAAAATGAAGCCCCTGGTATGTTGTGGAAGGTCATACATCCAAAAATATAGCAACAGAAATAGGATTTGGAGTGTCTAAAATTGTTTTTAGAAAAGAGGAGGCCAAGTTTGGTGGGTGGAAAATCAGGGCTATATCTGGGAGGAATCAGGGAGGAAATTAGGAGGGATAAAATATGATCAAAATATATTATAGAAATTCTCAAAGAACTAGAGATTTTTTCATTTTTATTGGTTATTTTATTTATTTACATTTCAAATGTTATCCCCTTCCCACTTCCCCTCCACAATTCTCCTATCTGCTCTCCCCTCTCCCTGCCTATATGAGGGTGCTCCCCACCTGCACTCCCTCTCCTGCCTTACTGGCTTAGCATTCCCCTATCCTAGGTCAGCAAACCTCCACAGGACCAAGGAGTTCCCCTTCCAGTGATGCCAGATAAGGTCGTCCCTTGCTACATATCCAGCTGGAGCTATGGGTCCCCCCCTCCATGTACTCTTTGGTTGGTGGTTTAGTCCCTGGGAGCGTTGGGGGGTCTGGTTGGTTGCTATTGTTGTTTTTCCTATGGGGTTGCAAACTGCTTCAGCTCCAACAGTCCTTACCCTAACTTCTCCATTGGGGTCCCAGGCTCAATCTGATGTTTGGCTGTGTACATCTGCATCTGTATTGGTCAGGATGTATCAGAGCCTCTCAGGGGACAGCTATACCAGGCTCCTGTCCAGTTGCTTCTAGGCATCAACAATAGTGTCTGGTGGTGTCTGCAGATGGGATGGATTCCTAGGTGGGGCAGTCTCTGGATGGCCTTTTCTTCAGTTTGTGCTCCACTCTTTGTCCCTGCATTTTACTTTGACAGGAGGAATTCTGAACTAATACTTTTGAAGTGGTTGGGTGGCCCCATCCCTCAACCATGGGCCATGCCTATTCACTGGATATGGTCTCTACAGGTTCTATCTCCCCTTTACTGGGTATTTCGGCTAATGTCCTCCCTGTTGGATCCTGGGAACCTCTTGGGTCTCTGGTATCTGGGACTTCCTAGTGGCTACCCCCAGTTCCCCACTCCCACTGCTATAGTCATAGATCAACATATTAATCCATAAAAGAATTTCAGCCTAAAATAAATGTGATATTTTAGTTACTTATTATTAACACATCCCCTTTTGGTCTTAAACAGTGATAGATGTTGATGAAGTGTCATCATTGTCCTTTGCATTCTGCAGCCAGGGATTGGCATGCAGCAGCACTGTCTTACACATGTAACCTACAACTGCATTATAGTACAACTGTAATATAGTAGAAACATCTTCATAAGGCCTAAGGGCAAAAGGTAAGTAACTTTGTAAAGCTGAACACATTTATATATAAGGCTTCCCTTCAGTCATTTGTTTTCTAATGCTATCCTCAATCTCCAATAATGTTTGAGAGGCACTGAAGTTTTCATAGATGTAGATAATGAATCTATATGCCACAATCATCGACATCACCAAAAACTTGGTTTGTAATGGCGGAAGCTGTTAGTTTCCAAATTGTATTTGTGTGTCATATATTAGTTTTTGAATTACTGGGTTACTTTTTTGGTAAACACTGTTTCTCCAATTAAGAAAGAGATTAAGTTCAGTTAACATAAACCAAAAGAAATTCATCTCCAAGCATAGACAAGTTTGAGGAAGAAACATCTGTCAAACATGGATGTTTAAGGTCATTTACATTTAATTATCTCACAAATCCTGTTATCCCGAGTGAGGAAATCCTCATGTTGTACTGGATCTCATTTTTATGTTCCTCATATGTCTGGTTGTTTCTTATTTTTCATATGAGGGAGGTAAATCAGGCCTATTAAGACCTTTTAATTTAAGGATGCTTTTGTTGTGGTTGAATTGGGTTTGAAACATGGACTTTACCACTTCAAATTCTAGAGGTTTCATTAGAAGTCTTAAGGCGATACATGGGAAGCATCCCTCATCTGCTGTATGATCATTTTTCTTAAACTTGCACTCATTCAAGAACTCTAGCATACTAAAATTTGCCATGGTTCTTCTCAAAAGTTTTAAGTTCCATGGCTTTTGGTGATAGAAAGGAATGTAAGACACAATAGGAGGTAAACACTTTTGTGTATTTAGCAATGCATGGAGTGCTCCAGAGATTTATAAATGCTGGTATAGTTTCCTCTCATCTTACCTTGGCAAATCACCAATTTTTATTCTTTCACAGAAAATGGCATGGGATGAGTAGGTATGTGATGACTCAGATCTCCTCAGACACCAATGTTCAATGAGTTTTCATTCTGCCCAACATATCAAGCTCAGCTGCATATTGTCTTGGGAGAATTAGATAATGAGAGGTTAGCCACATCCGGAGTGCTCTTATGAGGGGCTATGAGAAAGAGGGCTGCCATTTAATGAGGCACATTAAAGCCAGGATGGAAAATCTGTATGTGACCACTCATGGAGTGTGACTGGCAATCATGGGTACTATCCCCAGTGATCCAGGATGTGACCAGAAGCCCTGGTGAAGATAGACTTTCAAGAAATGCAAACTTAGCAGAGTTTAAGTAAACAGTTAAAGACTGGGATTGAAGTAATTAATGGCACAGTGGTTAATATTAATGAGAAGAATGAGGCCATATTATTGTCCCTAACTTAGAATTGGTACTTTAATTATTGAGGGTGAAAAAAATCAGACATTAGTTTGAAAATCCTACATAAAAACAACAACAAACTAGACAAAACATGATTTCAACAGGTAACCATAGAACCCCAGGAGTAGTAGATTTTGCCTTTCCTTCTAATATCTATCCCATCCTTACTTTAATGGCACATGATCAACATCACCTTTTCCCTGGTTCCCAATTTAGATTCACCTATGTAATAACCCTGTGTTGCCCAGGATCCCATTCCTATAGCACACCGATAGGGCAGTGAATGTCAGCAGAGCTTCCCTTCCCTCGTGATACTACCCAGTAATGACTGGGACTCGACCAGGTTAGGTTCACATTGCTATAGGAACCTTGGGTAGCAGTGGACTCAGACCCATTCCTTAGTAGGTAGAACTCTGAGCTCCACATCTATTCTAGCAAGTATGTATTTATTTACTTATATAAAAGTGGTTCAGTTGCTGTTTCTTTAATATTATTATGAAATTATTCTTAACTTGTCAAATTTTTAAATAGTTATGGTATGCAGGTAATGTTTAAAGTGAAAATGTACTATAGAATGACTAAAGCTAATAAGCATATTCATTAGCTCACATACATTTTGCTGGAGTTATTAAATTAACTCTTGGCAGTTTTCAGTTACACAGTGTATTGCCTTTTTCATGTTTATCTGAACAATAAGGCCACTGAACTGAAGTTTTACAGATGTTGATCAACCTGTCCCTATTCTGTATTTCCAACCCATTGTAGATCTATTCTACCATCTGGAAACTAGTGCCTGATTTATTCACTTAACATCCTTCTGGATAATCCATGTTTTCATGGATGACAAGTTTTCTTTCCTTTTAATAGCCAATGAGTATTCCATCATAGTTTATTCATTCAGGGCTGAATTAATAGCTTAGCTATTGTAAAGAGTTCCTGCAATGAGCACGTGTGTAGATATGTCTCTTCATGGTGGGGATCACTTATTTTTGGATATATAATCAATAGTTAACTTTAGCTTCTGCATTTTAAAGATGAAACAGAGACAAAAATGCTTTCCGTTGCACACAGGTATCTAGCAGGGATCAGACTTCAGGTCTGAGTCTCCATTCAGATTGATCTCTTAACATCTGAAGCTCTGCTCTCATTTCTGCCTGCTCCTAGCAGGACCTCAAGAGCTCCAGGCAGCTGTAAGTGACCTTTTGTCACTTCTAGAATTTGAGTAGGAGAATCACAGAAGCTCTGGGAAGTCTTACTAATGGATTAAACCTAGTTCTTGGGTCAGGAGAAGGGAGTTGTTCAGAAATGATATAACTTACTGTCCAGTTAATTTCCTGATAGGTCAGACATTGATAACCACTTAATCCCATATTCTGTGCCATTGCTTTCTCTGACACATCATTTCCATAATTGTCTTTGATTAATTAAGAAAAGGGGGTTAAACTCAATGGCATAAGGTTAAAGCTAAGCATCTAAAATCCAAAAAGGATTCTCATACACTGTGCAAAATAAAGGGAGTTAGCAGAGACCTTCGCTTACTAGGTTCAGTTTTGTCTCAGCACAAATGATGCTGACAATTCCTGGAAACATCAGACATCTCACTTCCACAATTTAACCAAGTTTTGTAAAACAATATTAGGTATATTTTAAGTAAAACAATTATTTACTGGAAATCCAGAAGACACTGAGTAGTGTTTCCCTTTAGAAGTTCATCAACATGGTAATATATTAATTTTGCCAGCATAATAATATCATTTTGATAAGAGAGCCAGATAGCTTAGTCTTGTTTGTAGCAAGCTTCTTTGACCTCCAAATTTCAGGTCTGTATGTCATTTATAAGCATCTTGTTCAAGTTGTGGTCACGTTTGGGTAACATGGCTCAAAAGACATGAAATCAAATGTGTGCTGATTTATAAATACAGACTATTTGATCTTGTAAATGCAAGTCTGACAAAATCTCATGTGTGAACAAGTTTGAGCTAAGATTTATTCCTGATGAAACTATAGATTATTTAATTAAATAAAAGCAAATTTTCATTGTGTGTTAACAGAAAAATTAGGATTACCTTTAATGAACCCGTATCAAGTTGGGATACAGCTAGACCTACTTAGAGAGCACTTATCACTTTTCTATATAGCACTCATTGCTATACAGCTACCTATTAAAATTCAAAACGAAGTCACAACTAGAATTATCGTCATGTAGCTGTCTTATTTTCATACTTTCTATCTCCCTTCACCATAGAACTTTTCTATATTACCTCATTTATCGAGTTACTCTCTATGCACTTAGTTTATCTGTGTTCTTTAGCCATTAATTACCAGCACCCTTCACTTGTTCACTTGTATCTTATAAAAGATAACTGATGGTCATCATGGAAACTTCATGAGAGGATGGAGATAGACTAGGAGAAAGACATCCCTACAAATAGAAACACCTCCTCAACACATGTATTGTGATGAATAATAAGTCAATGCAGTTTTTGGTCAAATACTAGCACTATAACACTGTGCAGGCCACTTGAATATTAAAGATGACCAGTACACTAACTATACTGGATGATGTGCCATGAGATGCCAAACTCTTGGTGCCAGAAAATACATCAGAATAGACCCAAACACAGGAAAAGTATTTCTTGTGGGGTTTATTTTTCCTTTGTTGTTTATTATTTTATTAGTATCCCTTAATATCTGTGGTACTACTAAAATATAATGAAATCATGACTAAATGAACACCTTTCACTGACCAACATCATGCCAATAATACCCATATAACTTTGTTCTATAGACAACATGTATGTGTAAAATCTACTGAAATAATGAAACATTAAAGTAACCTTATCAAACAGTGATTGATCTCTACAGAAATAAGTCAGAAAAAAGTGAAAAGAAAGGGTAGGCGATTATAGACAGGAGTGGATGGCAATGAGGCTAGGCAGTAGAGTAGAATACATGGCTACCATGTTGCAGCTCCTTCTTCTTCTCATTTGCTTGCTTCTATCACAGCTCTCATAGTCTGCTGTTGATACTCAGAACATTCACCCTATGTTTGAATATCATAGGAACAATTTTGAAGATGGGACTAGAATGTTAATGACCAGTGTACTTAAAAAGTAACCATTATGTGTACAGCCCTGTGTTAGGCACCAACGAAGGCATGTCATAAAAGAGTATCCTTATCAACTCTGTAATAAAACTAACCTCTTAGTTCTTGTAACACTCTAAATGCCACTGCCCCTCCCACAGAGTCTTAAATCTGGCAGGAAAAATTTCTCAGACTCACAAGTGTCATACAAAGTACAATAGTGTGTGTGCTTTGAGAACAGAGACAAGTTAGAAAAAATCAATTGTGAAGAATTTGTCAGGAAAGCAGGACCCATAGGGTTTGATGAAGGCAATGAGAATCAGCACAAACAGGAAATATCTCATACAATTAAGGATGTGGTGTGTCACACCCCCTCTCCTGTAGATAATTGAGGAATTTATCATGAATCTGTGGTAACAAGGGAACTGCTGAAGGATTCTACCTGTAGTCTGGGAAGATAACCCCAACACACACACACACACACACACACACACACACACACACACCACGCTGGAGAGAGATAAGAAGAAACTCAAGAGTGAATGTTATTGATAAAGAAGCAACTGAAGGACTTTTCCTCATTGGATGACTTAAGCCTCTGAAGAGAACCTTCAATCAACAGCCTCCAAAAATTAGAAAATGCACTCACCTCTTCTCACTTCCTGACTACTCAATGACATGCAGAATTTATGAGTAACTTGAATGGGTACCACATCTGTTAAACACAGGCTACCCTACACTACCTACTCCATACCAGCCATACCTTTTTTGAGTGACTCGTGTCTTCATTCCACACTGTTTTCTCTCGCATGTAATGATACTATTTTGACATGTGTCTCCCAGTCTTCCTTACTGACCCCACATCAGTGGGAGTCACCTATTTAGGTTATGCAGACCATCTGGACACTGGGAAAGTGTGTCTACGCACCTGACAACTACTGATTGTCTTCCTTTGACTAGGGCCTCCTTTCATTTTCTTTCCTCACTTACTTGTTGCCTGCTTCTCTGCATCCCTTCCCTCCTACTCCCTCTCCTCTTCTTGCCTCTCCCTGCCCTTCTTCCTTCTCCTTTTCTTTCCTTCTTCCCCTAAATCCTCTTCCATTCTCCCTTTCACTGCTTTCTCTGAATACCTGTCTCTCCTATTCCTTTTCATCCTCCCTGCCATACACCTATGTTCCACTCTCTGTAGGATGTTTCATTTTCAATACTTGCTCCTTCCTTTAATCTCTCCTTCTATTTCTTCCTTCCCTACATCATACTCTCTGCTCTTCTTTCATTGTGGTGTTATTTGTCTATCTTAATAATCATCGTCGTCGTCATCATCATCATCATCATCATCATCTACTTTGTTTTAAATACCATCCCCCCCAGAGTGCCTAGTATAACACTTTTAATTTTACTATATACTTTTACATATGATATTTTAATATTATACTTTAATATATTCTTTTCCACAGCAAGTATGAAATAATTATCCATACTGGGATAGTTGTTTTGTTTACTAAATAGAAAGGAATTTAACAAAACCTGTAGAAAAAAATCTCTTATAAACATCATCTGTCAATAAAAAAGCTGATGGCCAATGAGATGAGGCAGGAAATAGGAGGTAGAACACTGACAAGAGAGGATTTTGGGAGTAGTTGAAGATAAAAGATACTTGGGCTTCAGTTCCCCCCCTCGAAACATCTGATCATGTTCCCCTCTTCCCCTCCCTGTCCCCTTTTCTACCCAGATCCCTCCTTCCCTCTTTTGCTCCCCTACCCATGATTGCTTTCTTCCTCCCAACCTCAGGGGGGCACTCTAGAATGTACCAGAGACCTGGGAGGTGAGAGACTCTCAGGACTCAAAGGGAGGGAACACAGAAGAAATGCACTACGGTGGGGAGAGGGAACTTGTAGAGTCCACCTCCAGTAGAAAAACAGGACATCAAGTAGAGGGATGAGATTTCCTTCCCACACTCAAAACTCTGACCCAGAATTGTTCCTGTCAAGAACTGCAGGGTCAAAAATGGAGAAGAACCTGAGGGAAAGGAGGTCCAATGTCAGGCCCAAATTAAAATTCAGCTCAGTGGGAGGCTTGACGCTATTACTGATACTTTGGTGTGCTTTCAAACAGGAGCCTAGCAGGATGCACCCTGAAAGACCTAACAAGTAGCTGAAAGAGTGAGATGCAGATATTTACACCCAACCAATGGACAGAAGCTGGGTGATCCCTGTGGTTGAATTAGGGAAAAGCTGGAAGAAGCTGAGGAGGGTGACCCTATAGGAAGACCAGCACTCTGGACCACTGAGATTGCTCAGACACTGAGCCAGGAAACAGGCAGAATACACAAGCTGATATGAGGCCCCCAACACATATACAGCAGAGGACTGCAGGGTCTGCATTCAGTGAGAGAAGATGCACGTAACCCTCAAGAGACTTGAGGCCCCAGGGAGTGGGGAGGTCTGGCGGGTGGGGATTGAGGGTCAGGACATCCTCTTGGAGATGGGGGACGGGGTATGGGATGTGGGAATAGTCAGAGGGCAGACCGGAAGGGGGATTAAAAACTAGGCTGTAAAAAAAGATTAAAGAATAATAAAAAAGAGATACTTAGGGAGGAGAGCTGAGAGAGCTGAGATAGTAGATAGACCAAAATGACAGACATAAACCAGCAGGGAGATGATGAAGAGAAGCTAAGGAAGAAACAGGGAAGGATAAAGGAGAGGTAACTAACCACATGGTAGACAAAAAATAGTTTACATGGGTTAACTAAGTTATGAGATAGTCAGATAATGAGCCAAAGCTATGGCCTAGACTAACTAGTCTCAAAGTCATTATTGATAGAAACTAAAGGACCAGAAGAAAAAAAAAAGAAATTTAAAAGTTATTGTTACACAACCCTATGTAGATATTAAAGGTGGTAACCATGAATATAAAATTTAAGTATTCGGTAGGAAATTATGAGTTTGTTAATTATTTTCAGGAGTCCACAGTTTATATACATTTGAGATTTTAGGTTAATACATCACTTTAATAAATGTTGAAAATGGATTGGACAACAAAAAGAAACAGCAGTTAGTGTTTGGGGCAGTGTCTATGAGGGATAGAAGAAGAGTCTAAGAATGACTTACAAAGACAGCCTGGCACCAGAGAGGGTTGAGGGTCCATTCCAAGTCTCAACATGAATGGATTAAAAGATTCCTGGACAGGTGGGAAAACATGATTTCTGGGTCTGTCTATGGGCATTTCTGAAGTGATTATTACTTGACTCTGTAGACTAAAGGAGATCCACTCTCACTCACTGTGAACCTGAATAGAACAAAATACAGAGCAAAGGCTAATTTCTCCACCTCTCTGTCAGATCTGGATGTGGGACACCTATCTTTTTTGTGATAATGTAGACTTCTGGTTCTCTGGTCTTTGACCTATAGGACTTGTACAGGGCCATGTTTAAGATTTTCACACAATCTGCTATTAAACTGAGTTATACCAACACACTTTCAGGTTGTGAGGCCTTTGAATTTAGACTGAACTTTGCTACTGGCTTTCCTGGTTCTCCAGCTTGTAAGAAGCATAAGATGGGATATCACAGCTGCTAAAATTACATGAGACAGTTTCTCTAGTAACTCTCCCTTCATCCATCTATTCATATTTGTACTGGTGATTCTGGATCTGGAAAACAGTAATACAGTATCCAAAAAGGTACACTCTTACCTGAGTAGTACAGCATATAAACCTGCCTAGTTTGCAATCATAGTCAGACTTCATGGTGCATGCCTGTGGTCCCAATATTCAGAAAAATGAGTGAGGGACTATTCAGAGTTTGAAGCTAGCCTTTCCTATTGTAGCTTGACCTGGTCTTAAATAATTAACCTTCATAGTCCTTAATTATGTCTAGATATTAGACAAATTGCTTGAAACTTGATTGCTATTTGTCATTGTATCCTCTGTCCTACCAAACACGATGCTTAATAATTCATTCTTGAATTATGAGTGAGTAGAGAGTGCTGCTTGTAAATTGCTAAGGAGTCTTTGAACATTTTGAACAATTGCCTTGTTTGTGTTTAATGGGTATGTCTTTTACCTCTGTAACATCCTAGAAAGAATATATTACTCTAATTTTACAGAGACCAACACTGAGAGAAATGATGCAAGCTGCTAATGTTAGGATGAATGCAATTCAGATAATTCACCCCTTACCCTGCGTGGATTCAGGAACGAGTGACTGGTATCGTGAATTTTTGCAAGCATTTTTCTTTATTACAGACCTCTGGTAGCATCACAGTTAACTATTCAGGTGTCCCTCAGAACACTGGCAGCTCGTTTCAATGACCTCTCTAATAATTAGTTGCCATTTGGATGAGTGTGTGTGAGACAGCATAAGCTCCTGTAGTTGTGGCTGGTTTTAACGGAGTCACTTGTGGTTAGCTAAATGATACGCTAAAGGTACAGATGTAAAACACGCATTGCATGCAGCAAAAGGTCAAAACCTTGAAAACATTTTATTTGCCAAGTAAATGTAGCTGTAGATTAACTTTTTACAATCATTGTTTATTAATATTTAATATATTTATATGAAGGACTCCTCTCCACAATTCCCTATACATCCTGCATTTAATAATCTAGAAACTGCCTATCTTCTTTAACTCACCAAGACAGGATTTGCAATAACTAGTAATGTTAAATGTATTTTTAAAAAATCAATAATAAATAAATGCATAAGCACTTCCCTCTAGAATGCTTCTGATGTTATTTACAAAATTAAAAAAAAGATGGCAGTCCCACCAGAGACTTTATAACCATTTCATTACCACCTCCCTAATTGCATATGGTGGAACTGTGTAATCTGTTTATTGAAATTGAAATCTTTGGAACGGATCCTCCCCACAGACATTAACAATAAGCATCTCATGCAATAACATAGTACTTAATGTAATATTAACATTATATGCACCAGGCCTTAACCGCTCTCTGGGCCCCCCAATGGAATTGAACATTTTCACACTCTCTGCTTTGCCTCAGTATTCAATTCTATATCTAATTTACAAGCTGTAAAACACAATAATCACAGATTACAGTAAATACAAAGAAGCTCTAAGGCTGTACCTGCTGGCACCACAATGAGAAAAGCGATTTTATCTGAGGTAGACACAAATGAAAGTTTTGAAAATGTTGAAGTCTTGGTGAATGTTTGATGGTGACGAAAGCTGTGCCTAGCTAGGTGACATAAAAGTCCTACTTAGACATCTGAGAGCAGTGTCTGTACTTACGCGTTCTGTGTAAAATGTTTTCAAAGCTTCCATTTCCCCAACAGGTAATCAAGGGAAAGGAAAGGACACAGGATGAGGGTCATGAGAATCAGGCTTGGTCCTGTATCTTCTTTAACGATCTTGCAAGGGCTTAAGTGGGGTTGTTTAGCTTGTCTGTATAGATTGCTCTTCTTTCAATAAAAGGATGCATTAGATTGCCTTAAAGGTTCCTCCGAGCTATGCAAGTATGACATTCCAAGACGAATCTCCATGTATAAAAATTAGTTTGTGAAATGCACTTGGAAGTTTCTTACTTTCTTTTTAAGCAGTGTCTCTTAAACTCCTTACTCCATTCTGAGTAATTGAGTAACTATGAGAGCATCCCGTTTTATAATATACGGTTTGGCAATATCCCTTTTTATACTTTTTCAGTTCATCTAAAGCACACTGCTAGACATTGGCTATATATATGTAATAAAGATTACAGGTGGGATTAAAGGCATAAAACCACATGACAAAGCAAGATAACTACTGGGCAACAGAACATATCAGAATTCAATGAATTTTCAATATTTTATGATTATTCATCTGACTAAATGATCCAATGGCAATCTGTGATTAGGATAATGTTTTGCAAGCATTTTCTGTATTATAGACCTTTGGTAGTATCACAGTTAACTTTATATACTGTAATATATACATATATATATTCCACTAATCACAGAATTTGCCTATTTATTAATTGTTTCATTGATTTGCTTATATGCCTGTGTTGGGCAAGAAACACACTGTCTGGGTTTTACTTGATGATTTGAAGAAGATATGGATATTTCCTCAGATCATTTTCCTCAAAGTTGTACATCATATTTTGAAATTAAAGAGTAGAATTTATTCTAATAAGACTCGTGACTTAAGATTCTTGAGGTGCATTTTCTTTGTGTGTGTGTGTGTGTGTATATATATCATGCTGTTCAATATAGTAGACTCATGTCAGTCATGTTGTTTGAATATTTTATCTGAGACAAACAAAATTAAATGTTTACATTAAAAATAAGTCATACTTTAGCTTTTAGAATAAATTTTTCTCTCAAACATATTCTCTTTTCAGAAGTTTTAAAGAACATAAGTAAAATTACTGAATTATAAAATAAATAGAAGTTGAGGACTTGTCCTTAATTTATCCTCTGATAGAACACAAAGTCGTATCACATTCTCTGAGTCAGTAATCAGGAAAGCGCTAATGGAATTATTTGATGTATAATTCGTAGCAAAGGATGTCTGAAGAACTCACCAAGTTCAATCTTACAGTTTGTAAACTAAACTTTTGTATGTGTGAAGCATACTTTTCCAGAACAACCTTGAGAAAACCATCTTGTCACTCTCCTGTTTCTTGTCCTCAAAATGAAAATATCTCTTTCATATTTTCATGGAACTCTAGAATGCGAGGTATTATGGCTACAGAGAAAAATTATTACTTCTTTCAATCTCATCCTCTTCAGCACGTTACTACTGCCAACGATTGTCTTTAACCCTGAAAAGAAATCTCGTATCTGACTAAAAATTAATTAGTAATAACAACAAAAGTAATATTGGTTTAAGATTGTCACTTCCTTTTACATATTGTGCGGCTTCCTACCATGGGTAGGGGCTTGGTCATTAAACCGCACAGCATGACTCCCTTCCAACAGTCAGCATTCAACTCTTGTCTTCAGAAGTAGTACTTCTTTGGGGAGGAAGGAAAAGCCTGTCTACCTGAGTCATTTAGAGCATGGGTACATCTCTCCTGTTTGCATTCCACCTGCCCTACAATCTAAAGCACGAATGAACAGTGAGCACAGAGGTGTCATTTTGGCAGAGCATGTAGGATTGTTTTCCCATTTCTGCTTTCTGAACATGCCCAGCTCTCCTCACTCCTTTCTGCCCTAGCAAGTGAACATACCACCACAGTAGAAGCATTCCCTTTGTCAGCTATAATCTTCTTCTTTTTCTGCTTGGCCAGGAGGTCCTGCTCTCACCCATAGGGCCTTCAAACAAAGAAAAGCATCGTTCACCACCTCCTATTTCACTCAGTGTTGACTCTTGAAGACAAATCTAACTGTGGTCCTACTTCAATGAGATTCTCTTAGCGATGTGAAACTACTTTAGGAAAGACAGGACACAGCCATAGCCTGTCCTTAGGGCTTCACAGAGCACAAGACAATGACAGAGTTGTTAACTGAGTGCTTCCTATGTGAATAACTAAGCAGAAAACTATGTATATTTTGCTCACATGATTCTCTGAGAACTTTATGAAAACATTATTATCCTGAATTTGGGAGAGTTTATATACCAAGGTGTTAAAACGTAGAAGCAGGATGAAATGCCGGGCTCACCTTCCTTAACAGCTTGGACTGTAACCAGTCTCACTCCAGCATCACTAGACGGCCAGGTTTACTGGGGCAACTTGGAACAGCAGGAGGCACAGCCTTGATTTTAACAGCCTCTCTGGAATATTGTTTCTATTTTGAACATTTTTGATTAAAAAGTTCACAAAAATGTGTGGAATTCATCGTGTGCTTGAACACTATCAAAACCTAAATAATCCAATTTATTTATTAAGGCTACAATCAGCATAGAATGATTAGATTTATAACAGATAGTAATCATGCTTACATGTGCTTCCCACCTTCCTATGAGCATTAAATATCGCATTATGTATCACATGTGTTTCCATTTGTCAGTGCAAGAACTCCATGTCTGTTCTCTTGGTTTCCCAACAAGTTGAAGTGGTAAGGTGAGAGTCACTATGGCTCTCCATGGTCCTGCATTTTCTTGTGAGGATAAGGGACTCAGCTACAGACTGCTTTCAGTCCTATTCTTTAGGGAAACAAGCATCGCACAGGGATGGTAGGGAAATAATTGTATAAATGATACTGCAAATAGCACTATTTGAGCTGCTCATATCTAAACACCCATTGGCTTAACCACTGTCCTCATCTTTCTAATTAATCCTCGTCTACTATTGTCAAGTACAGGCATTATTTGATGCCACATTGTTTTGTTTTCAGTATTATACCTTAAAAATGAAATTTATCCAAACTCTATTAATGACATTCAGAAAACTTGGATATAAAGTCTATATTTTGAAATGAATCCACATTGCCTTTATGCTCTTGACCATTGTATTTTCTCCAAACAATGTCTTGTGATCACATTGTAGAAAATCAGTGAGGTTGCTGTGCTGTGAACTTTGATTGACATGAGGAAGGCACTAGTTCTGCCACATCAACCCCAGCTTGGTGTCAAAAAAAAAAAAAAAAAAAGCTATATCAGTTCAAATACAGATCAACCTATTTTTTTACAAGCAATAGAAACTGCCATTGTTGATGTTGAATGCTCAGAATTGCTCTTCAACCCTCTAACTTTCATCATAATACATAATATATATCAATTCTTTTCTCCATCAACCTTATATTGGCTTCTGGTTTTGACACTAAGTCTTCTAAACCACCCTTGTCCAATGCACATCACTGCAGAGACCATTTCTTATTGGCTAAAAGCAGATAAACCTGTCAAAAAGCCAATGCTTATTTCTCTCCCAAGAGACCACACTTGTGTGAGCACACATGAGCACAACTGTGTTTTTTCTGGTCCACAGTGACAGCCAGCCACAGAGAGAAGAGAGCCACTCTGCTTCTTAGCTCGGCACCCTGGATTTGGATGATTTAGCCATAAATAAAGGCAGCACTAGGTTTATTTGAAAGATACATTTTATCAAGTTGTCAGATTTCCAGGGACCAGCTGTTTCAGAATTACTTATAAGTAAACTGGAGCACAGTGAAAGGCACCCTGGTGTCCAGTTGGGTAGACTTGAACCCTGGTGATACTGAAAGGGGCTGTAGGCCTTTCTCCTGACTCCTAGGAAACCAGGTCCATCACCAACCACAGCCCTCCATAGATTTGTGGCCATCAGTCACAAAAGAGCAACTTCCTAACCCCTCCACAGGTAGAGGACAGGACCATAGGTGACATAGCTCAAGACAGAGCTCCATTATAATGAGGTAACTACAGGTCTGGAGGCTTAGTCAATGAACTTTTCTTCCCAGACACTCCTCCCTGCGAAAGGTATTTAATCTCAGGCCCATCTGAGAAGTGGGGTACAGTTTTATTCATCCAGCTTTCTCCATGACAATAAATGTCTTGAAACCACGGATTGCCTCTTATCATTGAGATCCAACATGGGGAGCTGTAGAGAAGGCCTTTGCCTACAGAGCTGCTGTCTAATCTACCATGGAAGGCCTCCCTGTGCTCCCAGTCACCTCCACCACCAAGCCTGTAGCCTAATGCTGTCAAGCCAAGGACTATCTCATGGGCCCAGCTGGAATTCCCCCCACCCTTTCCCTCTCAGCTCAGGGCTAGATCCAGTCCAGCAGGGCCCCCACTCTGTTCTCAGCTCTTCCATGGCATCCCAGCAGCGCCTGGATGCCCAAGAGCCCGAGAACCTGATGGCCCCAGCCTCCTTGCAGGCCCAGGGACCCCCAGCCAGTTCCAGCAGTGCTTCCCCACCCCCAGAGCAGTGTCCTGTGGCTTCCCACAGCCTGAGACAGGCCTGAGCAGCACGGGGTAGGCATGGTCAAACTTCCTACATTTTGCCTCTCTGAGCCCTGTTGCGGAGTGGACCTTGGAGCCATTAATACTACAGTAAACTAGAAAATGATTTGGATTGTAGGAAATTTAAACTACACTTTCCCAGAATATTGTAGCAAAAAGCTGAAAAATAGAATCACACAGAGAAATTAAAGTATGCTGAGCAGGTCTCTTTGCCAGTGAGGAACAACAGACTTCAAAGGTAGATGGACAGTAGGAACAGAGCTGAAGGGGCCTCAGAAGTGACTTGACCTTGGGAATTGGAGTGAACCCAGACATGGAAAGAAGTCTAGAACACTCAGACTCATATCCCTCTCCACCTATTCGGGAAGGGGTGGTTCCTGCCAATATCCTTGGGAAACATCATGATTTGAGTATACTACAATACTACTCCCCTCACATCTCCAGTGACAGGAGGAGAGGCAACATGTATGTCTGACAGGTCAGTGAGACAAACTCCTTCTGTACTTAGTCTTACAAAGTCAACCGGGGCCACTTAATCATCCAGGTGCACAGGTGGTCATGTTGCCCTTGATTGAATCAGGAAGTCTCCCAGGAGAATTAATCAGATATGGACGCTTAGAAATTTTTTTTAAAGTACTAGAGTACTTTAAAACTATATGCTGTAGGCATAGTTCTTTCTGGGACTTTGGACTTCAATTTTAGATCTAACCTTACCCAACTAAATTTCACGGCAACAAGAAATATGATGTGTGAAAATAAGCTGCAGGCACCCTCTGTATCAGGCAGGCTCATGGTTACCAACAGAAGTATCCCTCTGATTTTCCTTCCCCAGCAAAAAGGCACAGGGTGAATAATGGCTTATGTGGATTTTCCCACTCTATCTCAAGGGGGTTATCCATAGTCCTGTACCATATTTATTGTCATAGTATGGGGCAGCGGCTTTCAGATGCTGTCTAGTCTAAGCCCTTGCAGCAACTGTGTAGTTAAGTGTTTGGGATTTATAGCAAATGGCTATCACTACCATGGCATAGTGCTACAAGGAATTAAAGGAATCCAACTATTTCAGAAAGTTCTCTATGCCTTATTTGAGAATAAGGAAAAATCAGAAGCTACAAGAGGGTATTAGACATTTTCTCCTTTTCTGTATTAAAGGGAGTGAATGTCATAGATGCCATCCTGCCTCTGGATAGCTGACGATGTGTCCTAGAAAGCCCTGTACAACCAATGCTGAAACTCTATCTATGTACTTCAGGAGGGAGAAGGGACTGGACAGTTTAAAGGGTTAGAAATTGTGGCCCCAGGACTTCTGGTCAAAAGAAGCTGATGACTAAGTCATCATCACCAGCTAATGGATCCCCAGAGAAGATGCATGTGATCAGAATGATGTATTGATCGGGACTGACCTCCATAACTACATTAAGGACAGTCACTAGAAACATAAACCCACTTCCCTGGGCAGAAGCTCCTGCTTGTTAAAATGCTGTTTTAACGAAGATCAATCCCTGCTGGGCCTTCCAGATGGCAAACTTCCTTCAGGAGAAAACCTTCTGTAAGAAGCATAAGCTCATATTTATAGCAGAGAATGCACTGCCATTTTAGCAGTGTATTTGGAAGCATGATAAGAGCTCTAGAAGGCAGTTTCCAATGTCCAAAAGAGTAAAAGATTCTGCATAAGTATGAGGTAGAATTAACAAATTCCATGTAGTCCCCTTAGAACAAGTCATGTTATCTAATAAACATATTCTTTTTTCAAAAGGATGAAATTTAGTTTAGTTCTACATATCACCTTGTATAATTTTCAAAGATATTATTATTATTATTCTCATGAAATTCTCTGTAATTATGCAGTTGACTAACAATTTGGACTCTAAAGGGTTAAGAGAGGCATCCTGGTTAGTGAAATCTCTCTCATGTCCAGAGATTGGGGGGTTTGCCTTTAGCTCTGAGAGGAACGGTAAAGGATGGAGCCATTAGACATATCATTAGTATGGGAATGCCTCCACAAGGGACCGAGTCCTCCTGTAGCCATCTCTGCTTTTTTGAAGCCCTTTGTTATCAGCATCCGATCTGTTTCCTGGATTCTCCAGTGCTTCCCTATTTCTGCATTCTCCTTGGCAAATAAATATACTTGAGACTCCACAATCCAAAAACCAACCCTTCACTCTTCCAAGAACCACCGTTCTGAACTGAAACTCTTTTTTCAATGTTAACAGCTGCAGTGTGTCCACTGTATCTCGCCAGTTCTAACCCTACCACCATCAAAGTCTCCCAGACGGCTGACCCAGATGGAATGACAGATCTGTATCACTCTGGCTATGTTAATTTAGGCAGTTTTCTTCTTTTCTTTTTCACAACTGCATTGCTAATGGTGTTCCCTAGTCTACCCCAAAGATCCAATGAATACCTCGTTGACCATAAAAGCCCTTAAGAAGTAATGATCATTATTACCCATGTTATTGTAGTCAGCGCCATTCCTGGAGAGGGCATTTAAGACCAGTACTGATCCAGGGAAGAAATACTTGGACCAGAAATGGCCAGGTCAGAGAAAACTGAGAGTTATAACATCAAAATAGGAAGGATGGGACCCTCAGGCCAGGAGTAGAAAGGAAATAAAGGACTTACTGCAATGAGAGTGTAGTTAAGGGGTGAGCTAGCTCCCTTAATGCCCAGCTACTCCCTTGGCTCATCCTGTTGATTCTCAAGAAGGTACTTCTTGAACTCACCAAAATGCTTACATATAAGTAAGTGTCCAGTGATAACAAAAAACCCAGGATAGCTAAAACTATCCTAAACAATAAAAGGACTTCAGGGGGAATCACTATCCCTGAACTCAAGCAGTATTACAGAGCAATAGTGATAAAAAACTGCATGGAATTGGTACAGAGACAGATAGATAGACCAATGGAACAGAATTGAAGACCCAGAAATGAACCCACACACCTATGGTCACTTGATTTTTGACAAAGGAGCCAAAACCATCCAATAGAAAAAAGATAGCATTTTTAGCAAATGGTGCTGGTTCAACTGGAGGTCAACATGTAGAAGAATGCAGATCGATCCATGCTTATCACCCTGTACAAAGCTTAAGTCCAAGTTGGATCAAGGACCTCCACATCAAACCAGATACACTCAAACTAGTAGAAGAAAAACTGGGGAAGCATCTCGAACACATGGGCACTGGAAAAAATTTCCTGAACAAAACACCAATGGCTTATGCTCTAAGATCAAGAATTGACAAATGGGATCTCATAAAACTGCAAAGCTTCTGTAAGGCAAAAGGACACTGTGGTTTGGGACAAAATGGCAACCAACAGATTGGGAAAAAGATCTTTACCAATCCTACAACAGATAGAGGGCTTATATCCAAAATATACAAAGAACTCAAGAAGTTAGACCATGGGGAGACAAATAACCCTATTAAAAAATGGGGTTCAGAGCTAAACAAAGAATTCACAGCTGAGGAATGCCGAATGGCTGAGAAACACCTAAAGAAATGTTCAACATCTTTAGTCATCAGGGAAATGCAAATCAAAACAACCCTGAGATTTCACCTCACACCAGTGAGAATGGCTAAGATCAAAAACTCAGGTGACAGCAAATGCTGGCAAGGATGTGGAGAAAGAGGAGCACTCCTCCATTGTTGGTGGGATTGCAGACTGGTACAACCATTCTGGAAATCAGTCTGGAGGTTCCTCAGAAAATTGGACATTGAACTACCTGAGGACCCAGCTATACCTCTCTTGGGTATATACCCAAAAGATGCCCCAACATATAAAAAAGACACATGCTCCACTATTTTCATAGCAGCCTTATTTATTTATTTATTTATTTCCTGTTTTTCGGAGCTGGGACCGAACCCAGGGCCTTGCGCTTGCTAGGCAAGTGCTCTACTGCTGAGCTAAATCCCCAACCCCAGCAGCCTTATTTATAATAGCCAGAAGCTGGAAAGAACCCAGATGTCTTTCAACAGAGGAATGGATACAGAAAATGTGGTACATCTACACAATGGAATATTACTCAGCTATCAAAAACAATGACTTTATGAAATTCATAGGCAAATGGTTGGAACTGGAAAATATCACCCTGAGTGAGGTAACCCAATCACAGAAAAACATATATGGTATGCACTCATTGATAAGTGGCTATTAGTCCAAATGCTTTAATTACCCTAGATGCCCAAAACACATGAAACTCAAGACGGATGATCAAAATGTGAATGCTTCACTCCTTCTTTAAAAGGGGAAGAAGAATACCCTTGGCAGGGAATAGAGAGGAAAAGATTAAAACAGAGACAGAAGGAACACCCATTCAGAGCCTGCCCCATATGTGGCCCATACATATACAGCCACCCAATTAGACAAGATGGATGAAGAAAAGAAGTGCAGGCCGACAGGAGCCAGATGTAGATCTCTCCTGAGAGACACAGCCAGAATACAGCAAATACAGAGGCAAATGCCAGCAGCAAACCACTGAACTGAGAACAGGACCCCCGTTGAAGGAATCACAGAAAGGACTGGAAGAGCTTGAAGGGGCTTGAGACCCCATATGAACAACAATGCCAACCAACCAGAACTTCCAGGGACTAAGCCACTACCCAAAGACTATGTATGGACTGACCCTGGACTCTGACCTCATAGGTAGCAATGAATAGCCTAGTAAGAGCACCAGTGGAAGGGGAAGCCCTTGGTCCTGCTAAGACTGAACCCCAGTGAATGTGATTGTTGGGGGCAGGGCGGTAATGGTGGGAGGGTGGGGAGGGGAACACCCATAAAGAAGGAGAGGGGAGGGGTTAGAGGATGTTGACCTGGAAACCGGGAAAGGAATAACATTCAAATGTAAATAAGAAATACTCAAGTTAATAAATAAAAAGAAAAAAAAAAGAGAAAGTGTCCAGTGAATAGCCTAGTAAGGGCACCAATGGAAGGGGAAGCCCTTGGTCCTGCCAAGGCTGGACCCCCAGTGAATGGGATTGTTGGGGCTGGTAATGGGGGGGAGGATGGGGAGAGGAACACCCATATAGAAGGGGAGGGGAAGGGATTAGGGGGATGTTTGCCTGGAAACCGGGAAAGGGAATAACATTTGAAATGTAAATAAGAAATACCCAATTTAATAAAGATGGGGAAAACAAAGAAACAAACCAAAAAAAAAATGCAAAAAAAGTGTCCAGTGGCAGAAGAGTCAGCTAGATGAAGACAAATCCATTCCTGTCCTATACCAACCTTTCTGTTGATAGAGTAGGACTCACCCTAGCTATGAAATGATATGGTATGTTTTCATGATAGTGTCTGCTATATTCATATTATGGTAAAAGTTATTTTAAACATGTATTTTTATGAGTGGTCTAGAAATGGAAAGGAGTGAGGCTTCCTTTTCAAAACAGTGAAACATTTAAAAATTACTTTTAAAATATAAAGTGTGTGTGTGTGTGTGTGTGTGTTTAGTTACATGTCTAGAGATTAGAAGACAACATATAGAAGTCAGTTCTCTCCTTTCATCACGTGGCTCCCACTGATAAAATTCAGGTGCTTGGGTTTGAGTACAAATAACCTTGTATCCTCTCATTGGCACATCCTCCTCCACTTCCTCCTCCCCCTCCTCCCCCTCCTCTTCCTCCTCCACCTCATCATCATCATCATCATCATCATCACCATCATCACCATCATCAACAACATCATCAACATCATCATTACCACCATCACCACCATCACCATCATCATCATCACCATCATCACCATCATCAAAATTATCATCATTATTATTTACGGTGTAAGGAATATCAGCTTCCAAACTGGATAAGTTTAAATTTTCAGAGTGTTTGTGCACATTCTTGCACACAACTAGTAAACACACCCTTTCCTACAATTAAATATAAATGTGCACTAGATTTTCAGAAATATTAACTTTAGTATACCACAGTCCCTTTTCCCCATAACTCGCTTTCCAGGATTTCATTACCAATAGTCACCTGATCCTTATATCTAAAAATAGTAAATCGAAAATTTTGGACTTTAGCAATCTACCAGATTTAAATCATATGCCTTTCTAAGTAGCAGGATGGAGTTTCACATCATCTTTCACCACCATCACCTTCTCTTTGTCAATGTCAACTGCACTTTGTTTAGATATTCACAATGGATATGGTAATCACCTGTTGATAATTATCAGGAAAACCACTGTGAGTGACCAAATATGTTAGTATGTAAGAGAATCATATCCTTTTGGGCATAAAGCCATTTGCTAAGGATATTGTAAATTACATTAAAGGAAGCAGGCTGGGAGAGACCAAGTACTCCAGAGAGAAGAAAGGGGATACTTTAAAATCTGCAGAGGTCTGTCTATTCCTCCAGTGCATGGAAGCCCCAAGACAGGGGAATTCTAAAGAATTTGTTATGATTATCACACCAATTGACAGTTTTGTCTAAGACCATTTCTGTGGGACCACGAGAGCAGTAGACATCATCTCAACCATGAGACATTCACTACAATGACATTGGCCATACACATCTTTGAGCACAATTACACACACACACACACACACACACACACACACACACACACACACACACACACACACACAGCTGTTTCTTTGAACAGAACCAAAATGCTCTATTAGGTTTTTACTTACTTGGGACTGACAGAGCATAGAAAATTGTAATACAATAAACTCAAAAGAAACTTAGAAATGTCAGGGTGTAGGTGTAGGTGTAGGTGTAGGTGTAGGTGTAGGTGTAGGTGTAGGTGTAGGTGTAGGTGTAGGTGTAGGTGTAGGTGTAGGTGTAGGAGTAGGTGTAGGTGTAGGTGTAGGTGTGTAGGTGTCTTTTCCCTAATTGGTTCTTGATTGTGTCAATAAAGACTGTGGAGGCAAATCCCTCGGCAAAAGGAAAAAGGTGGGACTTCGAGGTCCTAGGAGAAAGAGAAAGGGATGAGAGGGAGGAGTCAGGGCAGGCGGTGGACAGGCGGTGGAGTGGAGGATGCAGCAGACTTGCAGGTCTCATATGGTTTGTAGCCTCCGCCATGGGCGGAGCACAGGGAGGATGGGGCAGGATATTCTTCGCCCAGTCATTGAGTTATCTGGCTAGTTTTAAAGTATTAAAATTGTCTAGTGTTTTCCACCCATAGAGACTAGGTGGGCAGGAGAAAAGGCATGGCTGTGGGGCGGTCCTTGGCAGCGAGGTAGAGCCAGCCGCCAGAGGTTTAGGGAGATTGGGCTGAGCTCTCAAAAAAGAGCTAGCTTGTTTTTAAAACTACACTCAGCATCAGGGCTTATGCAAAAGTATTGGAAACTAAAGAGAATTCTTCTGAATTTACCATGAAAATTTAAAAATGAGACATGATTTTCTCAAAGTCAGACACACCCACAGTTTCCAGGATGAATTGTGCCGTGTGAGAACTGGTTTAACAGAGCAGACTTATCTAGTGCAGCACGTGCTGCATGGCTTTGTTTTGAACTTATTCATCTATAAATTAGATCTGATAGTCCCTATAAAATGAGATTTTCCATATACTTTTCATACAACTTGATTCAAAAGTCAAGAGAAATTGGAGATGATGTTTTTACCAAGGCATTTTTCAAGACAGGGTCCAGCTTTGAGTTCCTGATGTGTGCTGGTAAGGACTAGGAAATACTTGGGAAGGGAAATTCAGAGACGGGGCAGGAAGGAGAAAGGCTGGTAGGTAAGAGGCAAGGATTCTTTTGGTGCTGTGAGCTTTTTGCTTCTACTGCTGCCTTTTGTAGTAGCCCTCATAAGAGTGTCTTTTGGCTATTTGTCCACAGACTCCATTATAAAAAAATTTTTTATTAGATATATTTGTTTACTTACATTTCAAATGGTATTCCCTTTCCCGGTTTCCTGTCCATAAGCCCGCATCCCCACCCCCTCCCCAATACGGGTGTTACCCCATCCACCTCCCTACGGTCTCCCCCCACCACATTCCCCTGCCCTGGGGGTCCAACCTTGGTAGGACCAAGGGCTTCCTCTTCCACTGGTGCCCCAACAAGTCTATTCTCTGCTACCTTTGCAGTTGGAGCCCTGGGTCAGTCCATGTCTTTCGGAAATGGTTTAGTCCCTGGAAGCTCTGGTTGGTTGGCATTGTTATTCTTATGGGTTTGCAAGCTCCTTCAAGTCTTTCAATCCTTCCTCTAATTCCCCCCAAGGGGTTCTTATTCTCAGTTCAGTAGTTTGCTGCTAGCATTGACCTCTGACTCCATTTTAACTTTTGAATTTCAGATCTCTCAGGAACTCACTATCCTCTGCCTGCCAGTGAACCTAAGAGGAGTTCTTTGGTAATTTGCCTACAAAAATTACAAGAATTTCCCCCAGAAAGTTCAGACTTTTCAACCTTGAAGGCCAGACCCCTACCAAGGTTCCTCTTTATCCCCGAATTAAGCACCTTCTATTTGTTTTAATAATCCTTTCACTCCAGGCACCTACATTGTGCCCAGAGCTCCTCAGCTCAAGTGTTGGGATTGAAAAAGCTAATTAATACAACCCCTATCCCCTATATTCTATGCAGCTTTTATTCTCCAAACATTTAAGTCTTCTAAGACACCTTTCTTTGAAAGCAAATACAATTCAGGGAATCATTGCTTTTCTTTACCTCGAATACTTTTCACTATTTTAAAAATGTTCTCTTCTTCAAGTCTTTAATCCACATGGAGCTTTTCATAAATTTCACTGATGAACCAAGCCTGGCTTCAGCCAGTCCTGACTGCGATCTAATTTGGTGGTGCTCAGAAGTCCAACACCAGCATTTTGTACTGGTTAGCCCTTTGTTTCTACAGTAAATAACCTGCAGCAGGCCAAATTTATTCTTTAAAGGGAAAATGTATTTGTTTAGTAGTTCTGAATTTTCAAAGACAGGCTTCCAGGACTTGTCCATCTCTGGTCTTAATGGCAGGCTTAACTGTAGTGGCCAAAGTTTGTGTAGGATCATATCTGACAGGAAGCCAGAGACACTCTGGGCATATCCACAATTGACCTGAAGACTCCTGCTAGGTGTGACTTCTTAAAGATCCCACTACTTCTCTGTGCCGTACTGGAGATGCATGCTATCCAATACAAACCCTTAATGTCAGATTGCATCCAAATCATAGTACTAGTAGACCACATCTGGTTCAAGAATGAATTATTTGTGACTAACACACTGAGGTATTCATCTCATTCTTGATTTACCCTATGTTCTTTGCAACTTTTTCAGATTGTAGCCTCCATCACTATAAGGATACACTTGGAGACCACTGAGCCAAGGGGGCTTCTTAAAATGATTTCAATGTGAAATATATTCTTCTTATGTACTTGTTAAAAACAAAGTTATTTCAGAACTTGCTTTTTATCTTTTATCCCTTAGTATGTGAGTGATGTAGTTTATGTTTTTGTTTCTCATCATCCAGACAAATAAATAAAGCTTGATAAAGCTTGTTTGATTAGAAATGATTACTTTGAATTAAATATATATGTGATCTTCTATATTATATATTTATCTATGTAAACATACACACATGCTTTAAATATTTACCAAAATATAGTGTGTTGTAAATTATTTCAAACTGTTCACATCTCTTAGCTGAGAGGGTGGACTAGAAGAAAGGAGGCACACGAGCTATAATTCTTTTACATAGCTTAAGGAAACGCTGATCAAATAAAGAATAATGTAACTAGAAATGCAAAGTTCTTATAGGGTCATGAGCAGTTGGCTTATTGTATTTCTCATAGCCAGGAGTTTTATAGTTCAACAAAACATCAATAAGGAAACAAAAGCAAGAGTGTGTGAGGTATCATGGACAACCTAATTTCATTGTGTGTGTTACGTTATTAAGTAATATTTTTGTTTGTTTTTAAAAGGCGTTGTCTTTCTTCTTTGCCTTAGTTAGCAGAGTAAATTCATTCTCTTCCTTTAAAGTAGACTTGCAGCTAAACGCGCAATAACATCAACAAGCATTCTGTTCACGCTCTCTCTTGCCTGACAGAATATAATAGAAGAGAGCACCTGAGCAGTCTTCCTTGCTGCCATCAGAAAATGTTCCACAAGTGACAAGCAGACCAAAGCTCTCTGCAAAGGGAATCTCAAACTACCAGGCAAAAACTAAGCCCCTACATTTAGCCACACAGCATCTGCTTTATATTAAAGGGGACAAGAGCCACTCCATTCCCTAGGAGATACATTGACATTTGGAGAAACCATGGTGTTTTGGTTTGGTGTGAAATGGTTTCAATACAATTTCTTTGTCCATATTCCTGAGATCCTATGTATACTTTTAAAAATACAAGTATTTACTTTGATGACCAATAATTTTTTGTGGGGCTGACAAAGTATTCACATTACTTGAAGTATTAATATAGATCCTTTCAGAATAATACACTAACATCTACAGTTTTTTTTTTAAAAAAAAAAGCACAGAAAAACCTCCATTATTGTGTTCCAGATGTAAAGGAATATTAGAACTTAGTGAAAAGTGGCCCCTGATCTGGAAGAACAAACATGTTGCAAGCTCCCCACTTCATATTCTCTGCCCATTCCCATGTGGAGTATCAGGGGATATCTAGAAGTCTGACTGTGAACATCATTTGAAATGATCCAAAAGACTTGGTCCTGCCCATAGTAAGAGGGGACATTCCTTCAGACTTTCCCATACTGTTCCATAAAACCTGGACTCCCAAATAAATTGCTTTACTGAAACTGCATTGCTGATAGATAAAATGTTCTGGACATTGGTGGGTTGCCATATCTGTGACCTTCAAGCCTCCGTGTGAAAGAAAGACCACAGGGAACAGGTACACCTGGGAGAATACTCCCCAAATGCCTGACACTAATGTTCAGAGGCCCTAGTGAAAGCCAGAAGGCTAAAAGCCCTCAATATGACTCCCGACTTTCTGGTTGTCCATAATCCTTAGACTCTACTGTCCAACAAGGAGCAATGTGAGGCCTCCAAGCTCAGTCAAGTGCCCTGACCTGCAGTAGTTCTCTATCTGATTTTCTTTCCCTGTTCCTGACCCCAAGCCTATGAAGGCAGATTCTTAGGAGCTCCCAAGAACTCCTTACTAACCTAAATGTAGATCCCAGATTAACAAAGTTTAAATAATCTTTTAGGACCATTGCAACTTCCTCCTCATTATAAGCAGGATAATGTTCTCTTCCAAAGCTGTGTATTTTCTAATCCCAGAATCAGTGGATTCTGTATGTGAAAAGATACGTGTCATAATGCTAAAGGTCTTGAGATGGGAGAAATCATCTTTTGTTGTCTCTATGAGTTATGAGAACAAGGAGTTACACATGGACTTAACTACACTCAGAGGAAGAGGAAAGAGGTCATGGGGAAAAGAATAACAGAGCAGAGCCACGGCCCAGTAGAAGCTAAAAGAAGCCAGGGCAAGCACACACCTAGGAGCCCCAGAGTACATGTAATATCTTGATTTCAGACTTTGGTTTCTAATCCAGGAATAAATATAACATCTTAAGGTATATGGATTGTAACAGTATCTTAGGAAAAATTAGTATAGTGCCTTCCCATCTTCATGCCCCAGCCACTTCGAAATATTTGTAGTTACTTAAACAAATGGAACCATTGGAACTTCTTAGCATGCTCTATTTCTTCTGTCTAAGAGACTCCTGTTGACCCAATATTTAAAAACAGAGGGTGAGAGATAGAAGTAAACAGGAACCCTGTGCCTATGCTGGTAAAAGTAGGAGTTACAGGGTAATGATCCAGATTAGCCCATTTTCTAATGCTATAAGTGAATGCCACAAACTAGGGAAGGTATAAAGTTGAGATGTTTATTTAGTTCATTGTTTTATAAGTCCAAGAACATGGCATGGTATTTCCTTAGGTTTGAGGAGGACCATCTTGCTGAGTCACAACAAGGCAGACATCACATGGCAGGAAGAGCATGCTGCCTACTCTGATCTTTCCTCTTACTTTACAAGGCCACTAAGTCTATCATGAGGGTCGTACCTTCATAGTTGCTTATAAACTTAATTATTTTTGTATGTGTTCCTTTTATTACTGTGCTAAAACATCATAACCAGAAGCAACTTGTAAAAGAGTTTGTTTTGGATTATGGTTCTAGGTCCAGAAGAAAAGGGCAACATTCAGAGCAAGGAACTGAAAAAGTACAACTCAACCACACGCAGGAAGTGCAGAGGGCAGAGAGAGAAGGGGGGGCAGAAACAGAGGCAGAGACAGAGACAGAGACAGACAGACAGACAGACAGACAGAGATCAGAACTGGGGGATGGAACCTCAGCGCTTACTCCTAATGACCTACTTCCAACACCAAGGTTGCATGACATCTATCAGTGTCATTACTAAGGACAAAACACTCAAGCCTATGGGGTAGGTTCATATTCAAATCACAACCAGTCATGATTTGGGAAAATAAACTCCAAAATATGAAATTTCAGGGGCACGTTCTTAAGCTGGAGGAAGAGAAACTGTAATCTGAATATATTTTATAAAAACATCTATTTTTAATAAAGGAATAATAGGAAATAAAAGATGAAAACAAAAACAAAAACCCTAAGATAAAGCACAAGGCATTCATGACAAAGAACGAGAATGGTTCTTACAAACACCTCAGGAAGTAGAATACGCAAAGAAAGTAGAGGAGATGTAAACCAGGTGCCGTCGTAGCTGCACAATGCCAGCCCATCAGTGCTGCAAAGATCTGCTTGTAAGATGGTACATCCGTGGGGCAAAGGCAGCTTCTCATGCAGGAGCAAAGCTAGACAAAGCATATACTCTTAACATCTTGAGAATCAAGTTCTATATACCCATGGAGTGACCGTGCTTTCGGAAAGATGGGTTTTCATCCTGAACAGAGCTGACCATGTATCTTCAGTGCCATTGCAAAGTGATAATGCAGAGTCTTTGCTCAAAAGTTGTTCAAAGGCTCCCGACAGTGAGAATAGAGTATTAAAGCACAGATCATGTCCTTTGGTACATAGGTCTGTGTAACTGCTTGGGTCTTATGCTCATGGAGCTGACCCTGCAGCAATGACACCTCCTTCTCCAGACAGGGAGGGGGGGGGAACACATGGACTATATAGCTCTATGATGTGAAAGAAAAGATGGGTGTACCCATCAGACTGACAAGCAACTGAGTTCTCTTTGGGACAATACAATAGGCCCATCACAGGTTAGATATTTTGCCTGTAAACTTTGTATCATTTAATTCTCAGAGTGTAAACATGATCTAATATCTGGACACTTTTCCTAAATACAATATTGTGATGTTTTTCCTATTTTATTTAAGCATGCAGAAAAATGTCACCTCAGTTATGAGCAAACTGATATAGAACATCAGTTTCTTATATCCATTGACAATATCCATTGGCTGATGTAGCCAGTGACACCCTTGTTTTCTTTTCCCTTGTCCCCAGACTAATTGCATCAGCCTATGTTCTAACTGTATGCTTCCAGAATCTCTTCTCAGAGTTTTAAGATAGTTATTGTGAAAAAAATTTTAGTTCACACCTACACAATAGCCTTCACCATTAGAAACTTAGAAGTAAATGGTAGAGATTGGTATGTATACATCTCATTGTAACTCTCCAAGGAATATGTACACAGGAGTGGAAAGAGGCATGTGGAGACTATAAGATTATTGCCAATTGTCCTAGAATTCACAGAAAAGGTGATATTTGAGCTAGGTATAAAATGCAATAAGGAATGTGTGATTTTTATCTTCATACTTGTATCATGTTTATTAATGCTTGTTTTGTGATAACAAAGTATAATTTTTGAAAAAGTGAAAAGTTTAAACTACAAAATCATCCTACAAGCCTGGCATCTTAGAAGAAACCATTGCTAATGGCTCAATATATTTTTCTCTATTTAGCAAGTGTGCATATTGGTTAAAAATAGAATCATACAGTGTAAAACATTTTTAACCTGAAATTTGAATATATTAACATTTATACCATCCAAATACTAGTTTTAATAATTTCAAAAAATTACATTATATAAGTAGCATAATTTATTTTGTTTCCCAGTTGATTATTATGTAAATGACTTTAAACATCAATGCTACTGTTAGGAATATTGTAAAGAATATCCACACTATTCACAACTCATATGTACCTCTGAGTATTCCTTTTAAGATTATTTAAGGAAATCAATAAATTAATTTAAAAAAGATTATTTGAGGAAAATGCTGATTATGTATTTTAGATTGCCTGTGTTGGAAGTACATTCAAGAGTCCTTCTTAAATGTTGGCAATCTGTGCTAATCTTAACTGTACCTCAGTTACATTACACTCCAGCTTGTCAGGACACCTATACCTTTCTATATGAACTAAAAATATACTGTTATAATCACACTGCTTGAAACTTCATATATCCTAGACCTGTGTCAGAATTATCTGTCAGCATTATTTAAACTCGTCCTTTAGTTTTGGGGACAGTACTTTGCTTATCCAGTGTTTACACCATTATAACACTATACTAACATTTTACTATCTCATAGACAAATTACTCCAAGTCCATGCCTTCCAACTAACTTCTTAAACTTTTTATACCTTTTAATGTTTTGCTTATTAAAACTTGGGTTTTGTGATTCCACTCAAGTAACCTGTTGTAGATTTTTATTGTCATTACACAAAAACTATTGACTTGGATAGAAAATAAATCATTTTATTGTATCTCTGTCCCAGCCGGAAATGGAATGAGCATTTCTGAAAGGCGCTGGGGAAGCTGGGTGTCCACAGCAGAAGAATGAAAGCATACCTATATCAATTACCCTGTACAAATTAACTCCAAATGACCAAATACCTCAATGAAAACCCTAAAATGCTGAAACTACTTAAAGAAAGCACAGGCAGCATCCTTTGAGACATGGGTGTAAGAAAAAACTTTCTAAATAGGAATCCATTTGCTCAGGAATAAAGATCAACACTTAGCAAGTAGATCCTCAAAAAACTAAAAAGCTCTGTACAGCTAAAAGTGAAATCAATTGAGTGAAGCAGAAGCCCACCAAGTGGGAGGGATGTTTTCTAGCTGTTCATCTGATGGAGGATTAATATCCAGAATATACAAATACTAAAGAAAAATCAGAGTCAAGAAAACAAACAACCCAATTATGAAAATACTCTATGGTTCTCAATACCCTCATGTTTTTCTTTATATAGATGTTACATATTGATAATTCATAGCTTTGTATCCTCTAATATGTTATTACTGTTTTGTGAGATGCTACTGCTCCGTGTATATTATCCCTCAGCCATCCACTTATGATAAACTTGCTTATTAATTCAAAAGATTATGTAATGGTTGCCTTGGATTCCCAAGGTGTGTCTAATCATTCTGTCATCTCAGAACCATACTTTTCTCTCTTCTCTCACTAGTCTTAATTTTATTGCTCATTTGTATTTACCTGAACTTTCAAACAATGCTAAATAACAATGGTGATAAGAAAAATTCATCTTCTGTTTGTGATTTAGATTGGATTGCCTCCCATGTCTTAGTGAAGCATGACACTCGCTCCTCCTTTCACATTTACTTCATCGGCTTGGTATACGGTCTGTTGTTCTTAGGGTCTTAGTATTTCAGGACACTCCATTCTTCATCAAATACTGCCTCATATACTGGGAGCAACAGTCTTAAAAGTCATAGACTTACTGATTGAATACATTATACTAATGAAGTTAGTACCATTAATAATAATCTTGCAATGAGTATATGGTTGGGTAGTTCCTCTGATGTGGTGCTGAATATAGTTTCACAGTCTTGTACTTAGATTTCTTTACTTTTATTCATTTACTGATTCTGGTTTTTATTGACTTAGCTTATTGCCCTCTTTATGTAGAATATCATTCTTATGTTCTCATTTGCAGCAAATAAACTTACAGGTGCTGCAACTTTAGGGCAACACTTAATACACAGTGAACCCTTGAATTGGTGAGTTTAAATAATATATTCAGTCATTTTAGAAGGTTTTATTAATGATCATAACTTCTTGACAAGGGTAGTTGACTTTCTTGGCATGTATTCCATATACTTATCACAGTATATGTATTGTTCCTTTTTGTTTTTCCATACAATATATTTTGATCATGTGTTTCCTCTCCCTAACACTCCTCAGGCACTTTCTATCCGTCCAACTCCATGTTCTTTCTTTCTTCAATAGGGTGGGCCTTATTAGATATTCAAGATGTGTGTTCAACTTAATTTTTCTTTTCTGTTTCTATTATGATCTGTAGATTCTGTAATGATGGTTTGGTGTGTGTAATAATTACAGATTGACATTGGGTGTCTTCTTTAATTAGTCTCTGCCTCATTTTAGAAAGTTTCTCACTGAATCTATACCTCCAGCACGGTGGTCACACTTACATGC
The DNA here is from genome assembly GCF_011064425.1 of Rattus rattus. NCBI lineage: Eukaryota > Metazoa > Chordata > Mammalia > Rodentia > Muridae > Rattus > Rattus rattus. The sequence continues at coordinate 37,291,225 of NC_046167.1, forward strand.
TACTATGCCCCGTTTTATTTATTTATTTTTTATGGTTGGTGAATGTTCAAACTCAGGTCTTCATTCTCGCACAGCAAGCACTTTCACACTGAGCAGCTCCTTAGCCTCACAATGGTTTTTGAAGTAGAAACAGCAGTGTCTGGGAATTGATTGAAATGAAAATAATTGGGCCTTACCTAGTCACACTGAATCTGAGTCTCTGGGTAGGTTCAACAATTTGTTTTAAACTCTAACCAGGCGATTATCTCACATGCCAAAGAGCCACTATTGTATGATTTTGTTCAGCAATGCAGTAAGAGTTATTTCTGTTCATGGTCACATAAGAAAATTCCATTCTTTTCAAAATCATTATAGAGCATCTAGCCCTTTTCTATGTTCTAGCCACTTGGCATAGCTAATATGGATTTCACACTATGGTCTCTGTAAATATGACCTCTTATAGTTGAGTAGTATAACATCTATCTAGCCACATTCTTGTCTGATACATGAGAAGCAATGGATAATGTTATAGTGATCATTAGAACTGATAGTGATCAATAGAAGTACACATTCTATTTAGGGAGATACATGAAACTGGCCAACAATAACATACAAATCTCAAGGTAAGAGTGATTCGAAGAAACTAAACAGAATACAATATAGAGAAAGGCTATTTACTATTTAAATCCTTGAGTACATCCACCGAAGTACCAATGATCATTTTGAAACCTGGTAAACAAAGAGAGACAATCTTCCACCACTTGGCCGCTTGACTATCCAATGCAGACACATTGGGATATCCCTGATCTTTCTGATTCGGCACTTCAGAAAGCAAAATGATTCCTGTGGTTGCTCCTGACCCAAACCATAGCACATAGGCTACACATAGCAGCTGCCTTCCTCTGAGGGGATATTCTCCTTTTAGACTCATGTGAGCTCAAGGCTCAAGGAGCCCTAACAACTGCAGACTTTATTGTTCAGAGGCATCACGAGGAATGATATGGGCAGGCTCTCCTGGCCTCAGTAGTTTGTAATGTCATGTGATTGCATGCAAATGGTTTAAGGCATGTTCACAGTGTATATTTGATAAGCAGCAGGTTCCTGCTTGTCAGTAGCTAAGGATAAAGCAGAGCGGGATGTTTCATGAGCTGGATGGACTTGTTTCAATTGTTCCCAGGAATTCATAACACTCATGTCAAGGAGATAACCTCACACACCACTGAGCAGGGAAGATGTTCTGAGCGTAGAAGGATGTCAGCATAGCATCATATGTAAACTCTAAAAGAAAGAGGTCAGAATCCTGGAACCATGTTCCGAATAAAACGACCTCATTTTCTTCCTGCTTCCTGCTTCTCACCCAACAGCACTCATCATAAGTAGATTGTCACAACTTTGGCTTAGTCTTAACCTGAACTTTGATTCTGTTCAGACCAATGACAAATCATACTAACAGCGACATTTAATTCCTTCATTTGGTGGTGCAGTAGAGTCTGATAGGTACTGTATTTGTGGCACTGCTCCACGATGGTGCTGGGCACTGACTTCTGCTGAGCCTCTGCATACATGCGCTATTATAAAGATGCTGGGCTCATAGACCAAAGCCCCATGAATGGCCGTGTCCGAAATCACAAGCTTGTGATTTACACTTCTGATTCTTCTTGGAAGAGAACACAGCCCTAAATTAAAAGTGAGGAGACTAGAAATCAGGAAGTATTCAAATTAAGAAAGTGAGAAGAAAATTCCACAGACCAGCTGGCCACACACAAAAAGTTACAATTATCAACTATATTAAGGAGTTTGAATTTAGATGGTTGGATTTAGATGGTGGGTTTCCCACTTTTTCTAAAATGGCTAACTAACTCAATTCTTATTGATTTGGAAAGAAGGACTTTATGCCCACCTCCACATCTTTCTATCTCTCTCCTTCGCTTTGCACTGGCTACCATAAGCAATGGCTGAACATTGCTTCCCACTGCTCAGGTGAAAAGCCTGAAGACAGACAAAATATTGTTCGTAATTCATTAAAAACCACTGAGCTCCCTCCTGCATTAGTAAACTTCTGAAAATGGACTTAGGGCATTTAAATACCCATCCCACACTTAGGTTCCCAACAGGAAGGCTAGCCTTTTAAGACGGAGATACCAATTGATGAAGGTGACCTTAGATCTAGGGTCTTTGCTTGTCTTACTCAATTGAGTAGCTCTTCTAAAGAGTGTCAACCTTAGTCAGTGTGCTAGTCAGAAAGAGTACTCACTGCCCAGAGCCAGGCACAGCAGTGATCCACCCCTAAAGTCCTCAGCCGGTGTGAGCCGTTACAGCACTCAGCTTATCAATTTACTTGCAAATGGCTCCCTGAAGTATTAACCCAGGTTAATTATTCGTCAAATATGATTATGCAATGGTAATGTAAAAAATCGGAAATGCAGGATGGAATTTTTCACTCCAGCGGTTTGGCAATTGTGGCAGCTGGTGGAGGTGCTGGAGTAATTACCAGGCCATTCCAGCTGGTGGATCAGCGCTCCGGTTCAGAAGGGGAAGGGGGAGAAAGGCAATAAAGGGCTGGAGGAGCAGGAGTAGGAGCCGTGCCAATCGACGTGGGGAAATTTTCACAGCTGCTGGTGGTGATAAATGAGAAACGGTGGCCCTACTTCTAATCAATACATGTAAATGCTACTCATTACAGCCTTTATACACACTTCTCAATTAGCCTTTCCTCCCACTGGTAACAAGGAATGTCATGCTTTCTGGACTGTGAAAGTGCTTCAGCGCCGGGTTCACCTGCAGCAGAGACTGCTCCGCTCGCTTTGGGCAGCAGGTGGGAAGCGAGCGTGTATCCCTGCTCAGCATCAGCTGTGTCCCCAGTGGCCCCTCCGGTTGAACATGGCTGTCTGAATGCCACTTGTTCACTGGGGGAGACTTGGGTCACACGTGCGTCCTATATAGCATCCAAAAACTCACAAGCAATTTAGAACATTGTCCAGAAGAGTTCTAACCAAATATTTTCTTTCTGCTTAAAAACAACAAACTTATTTCTACGTTGATAACATCCCGTGATTACGTGACTTTTTTCATGTACACACATGGACTTGATTATTTGTAATAGGGATCTCCTGAATTGAGAGTGTAGCTTCATTAGCTTTGTGTAGGGAGGTAAGAAATGGAAAACTCTGAGCTCTCCTGAGTTTAGTTCAGCCTGTTGATTGTTCAGCAATGGCTCAGCTCCTTCTCCACCAAGGGGAATGGAGCTGGCTGGGTAGGTAACTTAACTATTACATCAAGAAACCATCACTGTCTCTCTGTCTGTCTGTGTCTGTGTCTGTGTCTGTGTCTGTGTCTGTGTCTGTGTCTGTGTCTGTGTCTGTGTCTGTCTGTGTCTGTGTCTGTGTCTGTGTCCTGTCTGTCTGTTTGTCTCTCTCTCTCTCTCTCTCTCTCTCTCTCTCTCTCACACACACACACACACACACACACACACAGGTCTAGTCCCATAAGCACAGAATTCCTTCCCCCAGGTGGAGGGAAGTGATTGAATTGATAGCCTCTGTTTATTTTGACTCATTTCATTTGAAATATAACTTTACCCTAGTTAAAGAAAATTCCATAGAAAAATCTATCACACATACACACATACAAACACACACACATACACACACACACACACACACACACGAACATACACCTATTTACAAAAAAATCATGTTTTCACTTAAATGAGTGCTATAGAAATACTTTTGAATAATTATAACAATGCCTTTGAAAGTTTGAATTGTTACATAATGAAAAACTAGTACTAGTATTTGTGTGACACGAGTAACATGTGAAGCTCCATATCATCAATCTTAGACACATAGATTTGCATTGTTATTTTGTGACTAAATACGACTTTGATTGCCAAACAATCATTCAGGTTGAATACCTCAGAATATCCATTACTTGAGGACCAAATTATACAAGTCTACTGTGTTTTAAAGAGAAGGAAGGAGTTTGCTATGGGAGCTTAGGGCTCAGAGCGGAATCAGCTTTCCTTATAAAGTCTCCTTTAAAGAATAATTTATATTTTAAACAAATCTCAATTCCAGCTGTGCGAAAATCTGCTGTTTGTTATGTACAGAACACCACTGTGTTCTAAGGACCCCTGTACACCATGGAATGGAAAAAGGATGGGCGCAGTTTCTACTCTCATGGTTTCCTTGGGATCTTCTTGGTGTCTTTTTCAGTGAGGGGGGGGAGAGAGAGAGAGAGAGAAACACTGAGAAATCATTATCAAATACAACTCAGCCAGATTTTCCAACCATACTAAGAAATGCCCCATCAGCAATATCCGGCAACTCACCTTTGAATCTTTTGCTCCTTTTTGAGTCACTTCGCACACCAAGGGGCAAGCATTTCTTTTCAGATATGTTTATTTTCACTATGGCATTCCAAAAGCAATATCCACTCTTATCCTGATCCTGGATTTCTAATTGAATTTAGACAGTCTTTTACTAAACAAGGATGTGTAAAGACAGATTTGTTCAATTCAGAGTCCAATCTACTCATACAGAATTTCAGTTGAATTTCCTTTCAAAGGTAAATGTACTTTCTTCACTCCAAAGAAAACTTAAACCAGAGAGCAAGAATAACTTGTGATTCTAATAGGAGATAAGAAATGGCTTATATCTCGCTGCTAGGCTGCCTGAGAACGCATGGTGATCACAGATCTAAGCGTGTGGATAACTTTGCTTTTCTTTGCTGTTTCCTAGCACGAGACATTCAGAATGAAAATGAAACACCACCAATTCCATCATGTGTACATGCGTCACTGATAATAATCAGCGTGTTGCATGAAGACAGACAGTGGACTAGAATTTTGTACACACATGAACCCTAAACATTCAGTCTGTATGTAAGAATGCTTCTCAATGCTTAACATTAAACTAAGATATACATCTAGGGTGGCTCAATTATATAGAATATTTTAGGTTTCCTAACAAAGTGAATGTTCAGATTAGCTTTCTGGGCTCCACATCAAATGCAATTCCTGTCCGGGATTCAGCTCCCCATATCTAAGAGGTAGAACTGATCATGAGATAGCTGGTTAACATGGAGCAGGTAGGACAGGATTCATATATGCCATATTGCCTCGTGTTTTCCTTCTGGAGGAAGGGAATAAATCCACAAAACGGAATATAGATTTATATAAATGATGTAAACTAATTCTTCTATGTAGAACATCCAGACATCCACCATACATTACAGCTCTGGGTCTTTCTAGCCTGAATGTAGTCAGTTCAAACAAGAGTAATTAAGGTCGTGTTAATGGCGTACAGGATTTAGGAAATTTATTTTCCTGTCTTGGGGATTCGGGGGATGCGCCCTGAAATTCTCCCCAGATGTATAACTTAGTCTCTCTGTCAGTCACAATTTTGTCGTCCCCATATAGATTAACTTGGCACAACACAACAGAGTGCACCCATCACTCTTTGAGTCTTTATGTTTTCAAGCCCCATGTCTGCTCTTTCTCCACTCCTCTCTTCCTCACTGGAGAAGTTTTCTAGTAATCACACTATACATGTAAAAAGAAATGGGATGAGTTTCCCACGGAAGGATAGCTCCACCGTGTGCCTTTCGCTTTGTATACTATCTCCATTTTACACTATAGCTTCGAGGACATACCCCGAATCCTGCTTGAATGACTGAATGGACGATGCTTACTTAAGGGAAGATACTCTCAAGATTCTTTGTTTTTAGGATGGGCATTGGCTACATGACTTTAATTCCAGTACTTGGGAGGTGGAGGCCAGGGGATCAGGAATTCAAGGTTATCCTTGCCCAGGTAGCTAGTTTGAGGTCAGCCTGAACGTACATAAAATTGTCTCAAAGAATAAAATAAAATAAAATAAAATATGAAAAATGTATATAGTAACCATCTTTTAGTAAAGAATCCAAACTTCAGATGAGTCTTTCTGCCTGTGCAGTGCTGCAAGGTCTCCTGCAGCAGCCCTCAGCTACTGTGGTCACTAGGCACTGCAAACAGACAGGTGTAATTGGGACATGCTATCCGTACAAGTGACCTGAAGACTCCACATAATGTATAGGAATGAAAAGGAAAATAAATAAAATAACTCATAAAAATGTTTAAGGTTTTGGAGGCTGGAGAGATGTTGTTCCTCGCAGAGGACCTAGGTTTGATTCCCAGCTCCTTCAATTCCTCACAGTTGTGTGTAAGTCCAGGTACAGGGTATCTGATGCCAGCTCCTGATGTCACAGGAACCAGGAATGCATGTGGCACACAGAGTTAGATGCAGACAAAACACTCATGGGCTTAGAATAAAATAAAAGAATCCCAAATATTTTAAAAGAAGTTTAAAATTTTAATCCCATAAGTAATTTAGTTTTTATGTTGAAATAGTGTTTTATGTATAAGTATAAATAGCATATGAATTTAATCTATGCTATTTTTCTTTTACTGTTATAGTGTTGTGACTATGAATTTACTTTACCCCATTTCTTTTTACTTGTGTTATTAGTGGAAAGCTTAAAGCTGCTCACGTGCTTTGATTGGGCAGTGAATGGTGATGATTTGAAGCACATACGGATCAGCAAACTACCCTACTTAGCTTCAATATCAATACATACTGTGCAAATAAGCACATGCTATGACAATTATAAATATTTACATTAAATTTACATCCATTTACTAAAGATTATACATTCATTTAATTCTGTCTTTCTTACGTGCAGCATTAGAGAATAATAGCCATTAGGCCAACAGCTCTGAATCACCCCTAGGAGGAAAATGTTGATTAGAATGCGGTTAGGAAAATCTTGAGCCAGATCTGATCATTTTTGCTTCAAAGTCTACACCACGTATGGAAAAAGATCCATGAAGTTCAGTGCAGCTCACACTCTTAGACATAGGAAAGGAGATCACAATATGTAGTTAACTAGGATAGGCGAGGAGTGAGGGAGGCTTGCTCAGTGAGGCAGTGCCCAGGGACAAGCAGCACCACCAGCAGATTCCGAGCAATCCAAAGCAATATCTACCCACTTCCAGATTCATAGCTTAAATTTATTGGCACCTCCTGACAATTGGGCTGCCCTTGAAGGCTGCCTGTCCTCTACCTGGTGGCTTTTATTCAAGTCAAAGTCCTCATGTTTGTGAATCCTCAGGGATACAGGATGTGGCCCTGCTTTGCTTTTGCATATCCCAGACTCCTTTGGCTGTGAGCTGGTGTGCACAAATGCCCATGTTATTGAGAGATCTTATACTTTAGCCCGTGAATTGTCATAATAATGAAGGCTCGTCTCCACATTCTGATAAAGATGTGTGTCTTTGCTGTAAGAGCTGATAATGAGCCACACTGGAATGGGAGCTGTCACTTTGCATTGAATCAGAGCAACCTGAACAATGTACAGAAATTAAAACTCCTGGTGGCAGAGGATACTATTTCAGTCATCAGCTGTAGGAGAGACAGGCACCATTCAGGAGGCTAGGACCAGGGATGATTTGGTCCTCAGGGGATTTCGTGCTAATGCTGCCTTATGCCCTACTTATTTTTAATGTACACCAAGAATAAGTGAATTGTTTTGTTTTTGTTATTATTTAGGCCCAGATACTGTGGATGAAGAAGGATTAAAGCTAGAGTTGAGGGAGGAGAAACATCAGAAAGAAGAAAGACCTAATACATTAATCTAGCCACCAAGAGAAAGCAGTAACATATTTGTATGCAAAAGCATATTTGTGCCTTAATGTGAGAAAACTATAATGAATATAAAAATGCAATTTCTTTATCCCCTGTCTTCTTTTCTCTTCTCTCCGTCCCTCCCTTCCTCCCTCTCTCAGGCCTGCTGAAAATGAATGAGACTAGCAAATCCAAGACTGATTCTTACTTCTTATTTCAGGCTCAGAAATATGAAAAAATGTAATATATTTTTTAACAGAAAGTCTCAGAATATATGCTTCAATCTTGGAGTTTCAAAAAAAGGCAGCGAATCAGGCAGAAGGACAGAAGGTTACAGATTAGTACTGGTCATTGCTCAAAGAGTATGGGTTATAAATAATAAAGGAGGAAAGGGTGAAGGACACTAAAATATAACTGGAACCCACAATGGAATAATCAAAGCAGAGAATCTAATTTCAGCTTTAAAATACCAGCCAGCATTGACTTCCTACCATGGGAATCTTCCTGCTAACACTGCTACAGATAAATGCATGCCTCCTTCACCTAAATATGGTTTCAAGTTTCAAGGTATGTACAGGCTAGTGTGTGACTTCATCCCTAACAGTGTGCTAGTTTTTTTCATTGGTAAAGAGAATTGTAATTTTTCTGTCATCGACTAGGTAGCATGGGTAAGATTACTATGGGCATTTTGTTTCAAAACTCAGGCAACATAATTTTGTATAAGAACATAATACACAGACATGTTAGCAAACATCTACCATTAAAAGACACATATGTACTTGCATTATTTTGGCCCAGTTTTTTCAGATTATCTATAGGGGACACAGACTTCGCATTGTGTCATACACAAACAGCACACACAATGTTAACATAAGGACAAGTCTAGCCAAACGGAAAGTGTAAAGAGCCCAGGCCCTCTCTAACTGTCTCAAGCAAAGCACGAGCAAATTTAAGCTCAGAAGCACATGCTGTTACAGAGCTAGGGACACGTGCAAGATAATCTCTTCAGGATGTTTGAGTCACGTAGTGTGTGTGCCAAATGCCCATGGTTGTTCTGCCCATGCCAGTGGGTTCCAGATTTGTGGTTGTGACTGTTGCTTACGTCTAACCTGCTTCTATGAAATAGCACTCAATATGAGGCCTTGGCAGTGTAAGAGCCCCAGAAGAAAAAGATTATCTGAGGAATTAAATTCCGAAATATGTTTAAGGTATCATGATTATCATCTCAGCAACAATAGCTATAATAAAAATAGCAAGAGTGTGCATTGTCTTGAAAGCTATTCTTGTTTATTTCAAAATACAGCTGGCTGTTTCATAAGAGAGCAGTTGCTGAACTCTTTCCCATGGTACAATTTAACTTCAGAGAGACAAGTAGAAGTTTCATAGCAGGATGAATTTTATTTTGTCATAAAATAATTAGGAATTGAAGTAGTCACTTCTACTGCCTTTGTCCTCCAAAGTACTGAAAGAAAACCTTTCAGAGGTATTAACCCATTCATTTGTCCTGGCCTACCATACGTGGGCCTAGAGGAGAACACACCCTCAACAAGGGTATTAAAGTCAAAGGGGGTGCAGACTGAAGAACTGTTGGTGCACACATGCATTTATATCCCCTCTATAGAAATATGTTTCAAAACTAGTTACTTAATTTTTCTTCCTGACATATGTGAGGCTGCTGAAATGTCAGTGTGTAAATAAAATAATAAAAAATATGACAAAGGTCATGACGATCAAGGAAAGCTAAAATTACTTCTCCAGGAACTTGAGGCACCATTGCTCAGAGGCTAGTACGGTAAGAACAGAGAGGTGCTGAGAATAATCAAGAGGTAATAGAACAGCCCTGTTGTTTTTGAAATCTTGACTGCGCTAGAAAGAACAGAGGCTGAATCTCCACAGTCATTCTGGACACACACTGTATGAGCAGACACTTGACTCTAAATCTGAAAAGAGAAATATGCAACCTGGAACTCATATCCAAAGGACTGGTAAAGTCATTGTTTTCTAAAGGATCCAGTCAAACAAGTGCTCCATTTCTTACCACCCTTCTGTAACCATGGTGCTGTGATTAGCTAAGGTCTAGGCTTTATATTTTCATAGCTTTCTGGAGAAACACCCAACTTCCCTAAGGGTTAAGGAACATGTATTAATTCCACACATAGTAAAGTGACTATGTGTGGACAAACCTGACAAATACGACTGCCCAACAAAAATTGACTTGAATGGCCACTATCATTCCTATCACTAAAGCACTGCTTGAGTGCCTGCTTTTCTTGTTTGCCATCGTGACAGCTAATTTGTGCATCATCTTTAATCAGCTCAATAAACACAGGCCAACATGTATGTACAGGGAACAAATGTTCAGAGAAGTTAAGTGACTTGCGTAAATCATACAGGTCCAGCTGATGGAATGAGTATTTAAAGGGCATATTAGTTTGCTTTCAGCTGACCCATAATCATCAGGAAAGTTGAGATAAAAGCAGTCAACTGAGCACTATAGGAAGGAAATCTTCGTGCTTTCTAAGGCCCCTTCTTTCTTGAAATTGCCTCTATCAGCAAGCTCTCTTTAAAGGTGGTTTTGTGCCGATGTTGGCTTCAGTGAGGTGACCTGTCGGTGCCAGAGTATACGCTCTGGCCACTCAGGCACGCTGTTCTCCGCACTATGGACCCGTCCTTGTGTGTGCATCACACAAACCCAGATCAATCACACAGCACAGAGTGGAGGGACATTCATGCCTTGAAGGTTGCAGCACAGCTTCAAGAAGTGCTGAATATTTGTGGAAAATATGAAGATATCTTTCATAATACAGCTCTTTGTCAAAAGGTTTCAATGTTACATATTATACATGCTGACATTTCTTCACTGTTTAAGTCGTAATAAAAATAAAGTATTGTTGAACGGTCAAAGTTCTATCTGGGTGGAAGAATAGAATCTTGAAAACTGTCTAGAAAGTCTGTCATAGCAGCAAGACTGCTGCCTCAACCACATTACAGTTACTTATGAGTATGAAAATGACTCAAATCCCTCTCCTGCACACATGGGCAGCGACCACAAGCTAGCTGTTTATTACACATGCATATCTTCTTTAACCGATGTTTCCTCTTGGGTGGATAACACACTCCTGAGCCAAGATAGGCCAGAGCAAAGCAGGCTTTGCAAGAGAAAACAGTAAACGCACCATGTGCTTATTCTGAGGTAATGACTAGGGAAGAACAGAAAGGATGCGCTTTGTGCTAAAACTATTGACAGATCTTTTCCAGCCTGATGGGAGAATCATTTGTAAACTGTTAGTCTTTAATGTACCACTTAGCAAAGAAACTCCTAGATGCCAGAAAATGGAAAGTAAAAGTCAACGTGGGAGTGGGTGTGGGACTTTGTGGTGTGTACTGGGGAAGGCGTGTTACTGTGGGTGGCTGGGAGACACATAACAGATGAGGTCATGGTGCGTGAAGAGCTGGCAGCTTACCATGATTGCAACTTGGCAATGGTGCAACTGAGGTGCAAAGCTGGGCTAGGGCAAGCCTAGGTCATAATCTTAATAGACATCCTTTGACTTTAAACCTTTCTACTAACAGTGTTCCCCTCCCCTCCTTTCTTCTCTCCCTTCCTTCCCCTTTCCTCCTTTTCAGCAATATATAGCTAAAACAATGTTTTTACACAATGGCAGGTGCCCTTACATATTATACATGCTGACATTTCTTCACTGTTTAAGTCATAATAAAAAGAAAAGTATTGTCGAATGGTCAAAGTTCTAGCTAGGTGGCAGAACAGAATCTTGCAAACTGTCTAGAAAGTCTGTCACAGCACCAACACTGCTGGTCCAATCATTTCTCAAGCCCTTGCCATTTCACCATCCTGGCCCTCCTGTGAGGCCTTTTGGAAGCAAAAGTATAAAAGGAGAGCGTCTTCACTAAGAAAGCAATGGAGAATAGTGTGGCACTAGTTTTCAAATTCAGGGATGCACTACTTTACTTACAGTATTCTGAAATGCTTAACTTTCTTCAAATTAAAAAAAAAATGTTATTAACCCACAATACTGATTTTGAAAATCTAGGGAGAAATTAACACTTAAAAATGAAATAGAAAAGAAACGAATATAAATATTTTCAATGTTAAGATGGCCTTGCTGGGTGGTCAATGAATTATGGAGTTCAGGTTTTCTTTGAGGCTGTTTCTATTATGCAAGCATTGTGAAGAAGCAATGAATTTCATCACTCAACAATTAATATTCCAGATATATAATCTGTATAATATTGCTGTGTAATTTTCCTGAAGGGATGGGGTTAAGTGTACTGATCTGTCCTGTTCCGGGTGTAACTATTTTAAGTATACGGGGCATTATGTGAAGATGCTTTGGGCTTGGTACAGTTGTGAATTTATAAAGCAATGTCATGCTTAGGAGCTGATGAGTTCAGGTCAGTAGATGCCTGAGGCCATAACTGCCAGGCTGGAACCATCAAGTGTTGACTGTAGGTCTGTCTACCAGGAGGCACCTTATGTTGCTGGGGTTTTATCCATGTTATTTCAAGTAGTATCAACTGGGAACCTGTCCTTTACCAGCAAGAGCTCCAGGGCACCACCCACTCCTGTCTCCTTTCTGAAGTGCAAGCCCTCACTTGGGACATATTGCCTTTAAAAAATATGTTTTCTTTTAACTTGTAAAAACTGTGGCATGAACTAAATCATCACTATCGTATTTTATTACATAAATACATTTTAGGTCACTTTTTTACTTCTAAGTTAATTTACATTGTTTAGAAACAACATAATAGCACACTGTCTTTAGACTCATGGGGAAATGGTGTATTTCCCTCTCTTTCCTTTTGGCTTAGTTCATTTGCAAGTCTATATTTCTGATGTTTGCATGGTTATCATGTGTGTCTTAAATTCAAAACAGTTACATGTGATAATTATTTTGAATTATTTTTAAACTTTTGTCACTAATGATTATCTGATCTATGTACAGATTTCCACAATGTGGTGGGTGGGTTCAATCTTTCTGAGTTCTCCAAACCGTAGTAAGGGTTTACTTTCTTTACTTGGCTAAGTCAATTATTTTCGAATTTTCCCACCATTTGGTGACTCTGTTCAGTGTTATCCCTTCTGTTCTGTTTTTTTTTTTTTTTTGTAGGTTTGTACTTTTTAGATTCTGGTATGGTTTTTTTCACTGGGTTTCAGGAGGAGTAGAGAAAAGAAAAGTGCCTGATCACCTGGTTTATATGTTCTCTCTCTCTCTCTCTCTCTCTCTCTCTCTCTCTCTCTCTCTCTCTCTCTCTCTCTGGAGGTAGGAAATGCTATATTTCAGGCTTATCAGGTTGTGAGTACTTTATGCCCACCTTCCTTTACTCCAGACCCCAAGTGCAAGCTTTTTTTGCAGGCACTGGGAGGATTTATTATCATAATGATTTACTATATAACAATCAAAGCAATAATTCATTTGCTATTAAGTAGTTTTCTGCATACAACACTGCTGAATTCTCTTGAAATATACCTGTCTTTCAAAATGTACAAAATTAATATGCACTTGAATGCCTGGGCCTCCTGGTTAAAATAGGAGCTCTCTTAAATTCACCATACAAAGAAAGTTTCCATTTCACAATATCATTTCAGAGAAACTGGGATGGATTTTGAATTTATTTCTGAACTTTGCAACAGTGTGGTATACTGTTTGGAGTTCTGTTTCTAGTTTTATATTTTCTTTCCTTAACAGTTTCTTTGATGTGGAACTACTCATCAACATAATTAAGAAAATCTAAAGGTTTCTGTCCAGGGGAAGAAGACCATCAGGATAGATGACCGTGGACAGAAGAGAAAATGATGTCACAGAGAAGAGGAAGGGGAGTGGCAGAAGACAGAAAGTTAACACCCAAGGATGCTACCCAACCACAGATTAGCCCCCAAGATGAGGGCACTGGGTCAGAAACACCAGAGTTCCACTCCTGCCTCACATTGTTGCAGGACTGTTCTAAACAGTGTCTTCACCCTCTCACCTGAACAACAGAGATGATAAGAAGCTTTAAAGGACTGAAAAATGGAGAGTGCTTGACTACTTGTTGGAAACACATACTCAGTAAATGACAGTAACACAGGCACATGATGAAGTAACTCACTTCACAATTGTCCTCACAGCTGGCATGACTGTGTGAGGCTAAAGAAAAGTTAATATTTGGAGAAGAAAACCTGCCAAGTAAACTTTGCCTGGATCTGTGTGGCATAGCCACACACAGAGAATAAGCACTTGAAGTCCAACCTGATAGATAATTAAATGAATGTTTCCATAATCCAGGGATAAGTAGCTCCTCTTAGAGCCACATACCTATAGTAGGTAAGAAAAATGTGTTAAACCTTATTTCATCTTTCCCCATTGTTATAATTTCTGCTAAAAACAGCAGAATCCAACCAGGCATGGTGAATGGGCCTGCAGCCCTCTTACATAAATGTAAGAAGTAGGAAGACTACAAGTTTCAAGTCATCCCGGACCGGAGAATCTGTATAAAATAACAAATAAATTAATTAAAATAAAAGTAAATAAAAATTAAGTACAAAATACCAGTCCTTTATCATCAGCCTTGAGTTGATCAATTTCTGTGTCCCCACAGCACACCAGCCCAAGTCTGAGGTTCCTGTTTTCTTCTCAGGAGAGAAGTTTCTGCTATCATTTCTAAGTTTCCTGAAACCAATGCGTATTTGGCAAATGCTATCTTTTAAAGCTGTGAAGAAGTTCTTTGTGGAAGGCAACAAAGCAGCAGCTGAGGATACAGGGAACAGTGGTAGGAAGGGATGTCGGACTAAAGACATCTCGTTTGGACTGACCAAAACATAAAGTGCAGAGAAGTGAGGTGGAAAGCTCTGTTGACATGCTCATAAAGTGATCACTAAAAGTTTAGGGACAGCTAAAAGCATGGTGAGGGAAAGATAGTCTGCTGTGAAGATGAGCTTGTTAGCATAAGTGCCAACACTCACAGGACTCACTGAGAGAGCAGAGGGACATTGCTAAGAGCCAGGCCTGGCTCTCTCTTTAGGGGCTTCACCTCCTCACAAAGACCAGCTATACCTCCTAGTTCTGCTTGGCCAATGAAGAGGAATAACAGCCTCCAAGACCTCCTGCCTGTTAGGATGGACGTCTTCTGACTTTCACGGCCAGGAGCTTGCTTGTTTATTGTGTATGACTGCCAATCTGTATTCTAGGTATCTAAACCACAGCAATCTTCATTTATCTAAATCAAAGAACTGTAGTCAAATAATGTAAACACACATAGATTTACCAGGCTGTGTTCCTGTATTCATGTGCACACTCATTGTGTTTGTGGACAGACTGACTTTATAGTTTAACTTTTTAACTTTTATGAAATGAATGACCTTTATTTGGCCAAAGTGTATTTAATTCTTTAACTAATTTAGGACAAAAATATAATTTGAAATATGCAGATGCTAGTGTGTGTGTGTGTGTGTGTGTGTGTGTGTGTGTGTGTAAAAGGATAGTATGACAGGGCCAAAAGGGGGCTTAAGAGGTTCATGGAGAGGGTGGTAGAGTGTACGTGACAGTGAACCGACAGCCACCGGGAGGTGAAGAACAGCCTTCAGGAAGGGAACGAGGAGAGATCAACAAAGCAAAGTGTGTATGAGAGAATAATGAAATGTATTATTTTTACCCCAATTCTTCAAAAGCAAAATAAATAATAAAATTAAAACTAAGCTTCCTTTAAAATAAGAGTTAACCACCTTACTTTTACAGTGAAAATATTGTAATTCATCACCTTAACGGTACAACAACTGAAATGAAATTCCTTGTCTTTAATCCCATCAAAAGTCAATTCCATCTCTCTTTCAACGAGAAAAAAAATCTCCATTTTTTTATTAACTTGTGGTGATGATTTCCATGTGAATGATATTGTTTTTCTGTTCTTTCCCCATATTTGACCTTATTTCTTTAAGAAATGTGGAATATTGCTTGGGGCTTTTCAAATGCAGGAGGCTAGAGGAAGAATAATCTCCACGTAAAGAGGTTTTAAGACTCACCTATCTATTGACCCATGAAGGGTAAACGCTAAATTCTTAGAGCCAAATATGCATTCTGGCCCTCCAGAAGAGATGAATGGGCTTGCCTCCTATTTAAATTATTGTAAGTGGGTAAGATTTTTACCATTCTGAAAGGCCGTAATCATGATCACTGTCATCATCACCTGACTGTTAACACTGACAGAAATGACAAAGCAGCTTGTATTTACCCATAAACCTCCTCTGTAGGATTTATTTTATGTGTGCACTCTAGCCCCCTTTTCCACAATACTCCACATCTATAGTCAACATACGCTTATTATGGCTTTCTCTTTTCTCTTCCTCTCTTCTCTCCATTTTTTCTTTTCTCCTCTTCCTCCTCTTCCTCCTCCTCCTCTTCCTCCTCCTCTTCCTCCTCCTCCTCTCTGTCTCTCTGTCTCTCTGTCTCTCTGTCTCTCTGTCTCTGTCTCTCTGTCTCTCTGTCTCTCTGTCTCTGTCTCTCTCTCCCTCTCTCTCGATCTTTCTTTTGTAAAATTTATAGCCTAGCACCTGATAGATTCCCCCCTTTTTTTATTCCTCAACAAGGGTCAACTATGTTGCTTAGCCTGCCATATAACTCCTTATATAACCGAGGCTGGCCTAAAGTACATGATCTTCCTGTCTGTGCCTCTTGAGTGCTAAGATTACAATCATGTGCCACTATCCCTAGATAAGCCACTTTCTAAAATGCGTATCATCATGAATCTATATCTCCAAAGAGTGCTTGGTTTGTTGGCTGTGGTACTACTGACAGGCATAGCCATGAAGCTCATGTGTTTGAATCTAGTGTGTCTACCAATGAGTTCAAGGTCAGCTAAGCAAAACAGTGAGATGTCCTTTCACTAAACAAAACCTAGAAGTGCCATATCAGGAAAGTTAAGGCATTTCCTGGACTTTTCTTCCAGTAATGACAGTGTATGTTTGTGTGCTCTCTTTCTCTATCCATACTTACCAGTACTCTTCACCAGTTGCAGCATAGCAGACTGGAAGTAAGTGTGTCTGGTAAGTCTGTATGATAAGCAACTTCACTTGGTTCACGCATTACTTGGGTGTACGTTGGATTTTATGGAAATGAGTTACTTCCGTGGTTTACAGACACTAGAGATGAGCTATTTCTGAGGCTCAGTCCCTGAAGAGCCAATTTGCAGGAAAAGAAGTGAGTCTGGAGGAAGACGCAGTCGGGATGCACCCAGCCCTCAGCTCTTCAAAGCCTCCATGAGTTTACCAAGTCAGCTGCTGGGTCTTTAGGAGCCTTACGCATGCCAGCATGCTTATGCCAGCTCATTCCTCCTGCATAACTTTACAGAAATATTCTATGTCCTTAAGTATTCCCTCTCCTTTCATATGCTCTGAACTCTTTACTTTGGTTTGAAAAGAAAACACAACTTTATTTTTCCCATGCTGGACACGTAACACGCCCATCTACCGCAGCTGTGAGCCTCTGGGCCTGGCCTCACTCTAGGTAAGATGGTTCAGTGCTGGCATTTTAAATTTCTCCCAAATTTTAGAAAAATATATCCTTTCTATTCCTGCTGCTTCACACACACACACACACACACACACACACACACACACACACACACACACACGCACGCACTATCTAGGATCTACATATTCTAAATTATATTTTTGTCCTGTGTGTGATAAAACAAAACAAAACTCAACAAGATGTGTATGTTAAAGCAAAACAAAACACAACTCAGCAAGATATGTGTGTTAAAGCAAAATATAACAAAACTCAACAAGACTGGAATACTTTCTCCCTTGTCTTTTGCAAACCCTGAGGATATAGTTCTACAAAGTGGGTACTAAGAGACCTTACTCTAAATTTAAATGTGTGTGTGTGTGTGTGTGTGTGTGTGTGTGTGTGTGTGTGTGAGAGAGAGAGAGAGAGAGAGAGAGAGAGAGAGAAATTTCAGGATTTTTTTTTACATTTCTTTTTATATCATGTTTCTTTGTCTTATATCTGAGATGATTCAAGTTTGAAATCAAGATATCGATGTGAGTTGTCTGATTCTTGGAATAACTTTTCTACTGTAAGAATAAAATTATAATTCAAAAGATTTAACTGTCTTATAAAAAATCATGAGTAGTTAATTGGAGGGTTAAAAATATAAACATCTAATCCATAATGGCTTCAGATAGCAGTGTCTTTTCTCAGGGGAGCAGAAAGGTAGCAATCTCATTAGCATTGCTAATGAGCACAAATCCTTTTAACACGCAGCAATTCTATAGCCACACAGCCATGTCTAATTCATATTCCAGGTTGCCAGTCAAGCTTCATTTTTGTTCATTTGATCTATGAACTTTTTCAAGTAAAATACTGATTTAGGGAATATAATTGGTCTCTGGAGGGGATAATGTATTTTTAAAAGTAATACAAAAAAAAGAACTCAATTCTTAAGCTCTGATAATTTCATGAAGATATTGAAACAGTTTGCCAGAGTAACTCAGTTTAAATATTGTTGTTTTTGAATGTTTCATTTCAGCCTGCATATTGTTTTTTTCTCTATATTAACTACATTGAAAAGTGAAAGGACCAAATAAGTCTTTATGATTAAGAATAGGACCAATTGATTACAATAATGTAATGTGCAGTTATCAGAACCAGAGGAATTTTTCCTATGTGCTAACTCAAGAATACAGAACTACTATTGTTATAAAAAAATACTTTGAAGGAGTGTGTAAATATTCCTGTGTTATATGTTCGAGTGTGCACATATATATGTGGTATGTATGCAGATAGGCACTTGAGCAGAGACTAAGAGTTGCCTTATGTTATTTTCTGAGACAGGATTTCTCAGTAAACCTAGAACACATCTTTTTCTAGACCAACTGACAAAGGTTCTCCAGATTCTTCAGTCTCGACCTCATATTCTCTAGGAGAGTAGGCAAACTGCCACACACAAGGTTTACCTGGGCACTAGGGATCCTGTCTTAGGTCCTCATGCTACAGTGCAGGAACTTGAGCCCCTAAGTCAACTTCTTGGCACCAAGAATACTTAAGGATTTTTTTTCTAGCAGAATTTTACCTGTATTAATTCAGATCAAACTCGAATATGACCTTGTTTATTTTATAGTTATAGCTACAGCTCTTGAAGTTATGAACCAATTTCTTAATCCAGTTTTCCAAGGGCAGGTCCCCTAGCATTTGACTAGGCAGAACTGTAGACTCCGAAGGGTTACTACATGGTCACCTGAATCCACCATATCTGTCAGCTCTTCCTGAAGACTAAATGGTATGGAGTGTCCATCCCCTTGGAGGCTACCTTTACATCTCAGCTCTACTGGTTAAATTCCTCTGAGTTGTGCA
This sequence comes from Rattus rattus, assembly GCF_011064425.1. NCBI lineage: Eukaryota > Metazoa > Chordata > Mammalia > Rodentia > Muridae > Rattus > Rattus rattus. The sequence continues at coordinate 37,310,213 of NC_046167.1, forward strand.
GGTCAGCTACCCATGACTACCTGAGTTTTTCTTACTTCCCAGAAGTCATACAGATTAAACTGAAAATTTCCCTAATTTACAAACACTTCCTAGTGTTTGCAGAGCTCTTCTGTGGTGTCTCCTTTTCCATTTCTGGACTTTGCTTCTCTCATCACTGAACCTTGTGCTGCTGTGGCTGTGCACCCCTTTATCTTTCAGGGCAGTTTCCATGATCTCCTCAGTTTCTTTCATTTCAGAATTGAATGCAGGTCACTTTGAGTTATTCGGTTATTTGCACACATCACTACATCCACATCTGCATCTAACCTATAGCTAAAATATTTATGTATCGTTGTAATGCAGCTATCAGATGCAATGGATAATATCTATGATTTCAATATTTGCTCCATTGCTTATGCAACGAAATTAAAATAGAAAGGCTAAACAGCTGAGTAGAAGGACTGTAATTATCTCATTATGAGTAAAAATAAAACTCTTTACTTTAACTTCACTATCTACATAAATGTAAATAATAAGAATAATTTATAAATATCTTCTTTCTTGAAAAAAAATATTGGTATTAGAGCAAAAAAGACCACTAACACAATAATACGAATATCTTCACCATGATCCTTGGGTTAATTACTCTTAGCAAAACTTATTAATATTTTTGGGTCCTCATGAACTTGCAGTTAACATGTCAAGACATATAGAACAAAAGACTGGAAATTAATAACCTCTAATCAATTATGTAACAATGGTTGTTTAAGAGTAATCTGCCTTGAGGAAAAGTGTGAATGTCTATATGCATATGAACATTAGTATCAATCAACACAATATATGTCACATAGTTCCTAAACAAAATGAATATATATAATATACTTGGCCACATTATGCACATATTGGACTTTTTATTTCCTATGAGAGCCAGTGTAAGTTTTTAAAATTATACTACTAATGGCAATCTTACCAGAATGAGATTACAAACATATTTACTATCTGACTTATCAGTCATTCTTACCACTGACAAACATTGCGGCTGAATGCTGGAGCACATTCCCATGTATTTGTTAAAGTAAAAAAAAAGGAAATAGTAGGGTATATTAAATCTTCATTCACCAACAACACCCACAAATTTCTTGTAAAACAATAGTGGTTGGAATACTAATAATGAATCTTCATTTATTTATTCCATACAAAACTTTTACATAGTGTTCTTTAATACAACACTTTACCATCACTTTCTCAAGACCAAATTTCCAACATGTAAATACATTCTCATTGCCCAATTACAAGATAAACTTTATCATCATTGAACACAGAGCTGAGAATGGACTGAGAATAGCAAGACATGCCTGATAGGCTTTGGTTTAAACTTTCTGCCAGTCACTAAAAGGTTGGTAGTCAATTGATGGTGCAAGGAAACCCTTAAGAGGTGGGTTGTAAGGGAGGAGGAATGTCGCTATGAGAGCATGCCCTGAGGAACACACAAGGTGAGTGTTCTACTCTGCCACGTTTGGTTTTAGTATACTTTCTATACCTGTAGGAGTAAATAATTTGAATTCCTAATAGGGCCACTGTTCAATGGCAGCATCATGAAATTTCTGAAAATACAGACTATTGTGTTCACACTGGCACGAGTCAGCTCCAGCTTTACATAGTGGTAGATGGAGACGGTTCTGGTTTCTAGGCCATCCCTCGACTCACTGGACTTCTGTCTGAGCAGTCTTGAGTCACTAAGTCAGACTAGAAATATCACTCAAAATAACTTCATCAACAATGATATTTGTAATCATATGTTTTATACTTTATAATAATACAAACACATCATCTCTAACAAGTACTTCAAGCCACTAGAGTATAATATAATGAACTATATTAAAAACAATATTTTGCCAATCCCATAAATACATTATTATTTCATACACTGGTTTTGTCACTTAATATGCTAAACCCATGTCATGCAAGTGGAGGAATACCTCATAGAGTAAGCTATACTCTAACTGCCACACAGGTGGGAGCAATGCCTTTTGGTATGCACCATCATGCTGTGCTAAGATGTGCCAGAAATGATTTATTCCTTTCCAGACCAATTTTGGGTTAAATAATAACAGCTTAGAGCCATACCAACAAACACAAATGTGACAATTTCATGTCTGTTGGTTAGTGTTTAAATGATAGTGAACATTTTATAATTAACAGCCAAGTCAGAACTGATGAAGAGATTATTAAAGATGTCCAGTAAATAACCCTGCTTATAATTATTTCTTGTTTTTTGTTTGTTTTGTTTTAAATGAGAAACCCTTACACTAATGCTCCAAATGAAGACATATTTTTGTGACAAATTACTATCTAAAATTATTAAAACCTGTTATTGTGGTCTGAGTAGACAAATTTCTCTGATTTATTTTGTGAGTTTTTTCTAGAAAGGAAACACTGAAAGAAAAGACTAAGTCAATGCTAAAAATCCATTCTATATGGTTAATATAGTAAAAACAAAAAGAACCATTGAATACACATCTATTTTATCCTGTAAGTGTTCTGCCAAACTTCCCTGGATCTAAGTGAGGGCCACTACTAGAAGTGCCTATGGGGAAGGAAGATGATGAAGCATCTTGGGACAGAGCCCGAGGAATCCATTGTTTTGCATCACGATCAGAGGACCAGCATGCCATTGTGACCAACACACATGGGGAACGCTTGTGTGTCTCACTGATACTAGGTAGGAACTGTTGCCGTGAATGTTCCAGGTGAGATCTGATAAAGGAACAGGCTTGGCCTCTGACAACTTCTCCTGCAGATGCCAAGCTGAATTTCTACCAGCGACCATACACTGTGCACCACGATTATTACAGTCGCTTTAGCTCTTCAATTATCATCAGAGAGGTGATATGAAGTGGGAACTATAGTTATCCTCATGATCCAGATGATGATCATAGACATTAAATAACAGCTAAGTGGCAAAGTGGGGATTGAGATTGATACTAGAATTAGTTGTCTGCTCCATTGGCTAACGCCATCCATCCCTGCAGGCTGCGTTCTGCCCTTTACCACTCAGCCTTGCTCTATGTTCCAGGAAGTTTGTCTATATAAACTGTTTCAAAGCCAACTCTTGCTGTCCAGTTCCCATTTGGTTTTGTTATTCATGGAAGGTAAGAGAATTCAGTTCACAAACTTATTTTCTAGTTCTTTGTTGCGGAGTCTTCTTAGGATAACTGCATTCCTTCACAAATGTGTCCCTTTCTCTATGACCCCGGTGAAGTAAAAGATGAGAGCCGAAGGAGAAACAAGGATGTCGTGCTTTTAAGTTCAGGGTTATTCTGTGCTGCATTTCCTGGCATCCGACTCAAGCTTGTGTAGGGAGAGTTCTTACAAGACTTTCCCCAGTTTATCCAATATGAACATCCCATCCCCTTACGGTCTGGACTCAACAACTTCCAGGCTGGATGAGGCTTGGACTTAGAAGACATGATGTTGGGTATGCCCAGCATGGATATGGTGATGCCCTACCACGTGGAAGCCAATAGTAGTCTCTAGATATTTATCTAACTAGATATTTACCAAAAGGAACGTTTGCCCATTTTACTTTTGATAATGCTTTTTATTACCTACTATTTAGTAGTCAATCTGTATTTATAAAATGTTGGAAAAATAGTAGTGGAGTCTTTAGATTAAGGATTTATTTATTTAAAACATTATTTAAATCAATGAGAAAGATTCCCCAATGAGAATTTTTTTAAAAAATTGTTAAATACTACATAAATTTACTTATTCTAATTAGTAATCAAAAACAAAGAGTTACTATTTCTCACCCACTGCATTTTCTAAACCCAAACATTTAAAATAAAATTTAGATTTGGCGGGTTATAGAGATGGCTCAGCAGTTTAGAGCACCCACTGCTCTTTCAGATAACTTGGCTGTGATTCCTATGGGTCCCCAGTTCCAGGGAATCTAGGGATGTGATTCCTTCTTTTGACTTCCTTAAGTACCAGGAATGTACATGTTGCACTTGCATACATGGAGACAAGTCATTCATACATACAGGTAAAATAAAATAATGTCCAAAACAAAAATCTTTTAAAAAATAAAATTAGTTGAAGGAGTTAAGATGAACAAGAATGTCCACATTTGCACATCCTCTGGAGCACACTGAAATGCACAAACTCACTTCTGCCATGCTATCCTAAGGACATGTCTGAGTATGAAAGACATGTTTTAGCTGTACTAGTGGTTTGTTTAAAAATTGAAAGCAATTTATCTGAAGAAAGGCTTAATTGAATAAATAATGATTGCTTATATGAAAATATATAAAATATATAATATGATTCAAGTCATACATGAAATGTCAAGAGGATTAGACTACATATGTAATTTCTGTAAGACCATTTAAACATGGGAAAGCATGTCACAAAATGGCACCAGGCATATTGTTGTAGTCTGATTGCTGTCGCTGTGGTCAGGGCGGGAACTTGAAGCAGAAACCATGGAAGAATGAAGCTTTCTAGTGCCCAGCTTATGCTTACCCAGCTTTTTCTACAGCCCAAGACTTTTCCTACAAAATGGGACTGCCTACAGTGGTCTTCACCTTCTTACAGCGATTATCAACCAAGAGAGTCTCCCACAGACACACCCGGAAACCAGCTTGACAAAAGTGCCCAATTGAGACTCCTGTTTCAGATGGTTCTAGGTTATGTCAAATTGACTGTTAATGCATATATATATATATATATATATATGGAGAGAGAGAGAGAATAGGGTATAGCATAAGGTTATATGGATATATGGATGATAGGAACAACATTGTAGAAGTTTGGAGTTTAACATTGTAGAACACTGTAGGAGTTTATTCTGAGATCAGTACACAGTTCATATAAAGTTTTAATTGGTGGGATAAAGAATTATCATAATTCTGTAAACTGTATTAATTGAGGTTTGACAGCCAAGTCTGGTAAGTACCTGCTTCGTGAAGTGTCGCATTAAAATCATTACACACTCAGAAGCACTGCTGCAAGCCCCTCAGGCTGCAAACAGGAAAGCCTAGCCTGTGGACGTACTTGCTTAGCTACTTTATCATGGAGCTCTTGTCCGTGGATTTAAGGAGAAGGATTTTGTAAAGAGTTTTGCAGAGTAGAATTTCATATTGCATATTTTTGCACATCCATTTAAGGCATCAAAAGTCCTATGGACCAGTTTATGTTCAGGTAACATGGAGCTGATACGGATATCTGGCATGAGGCAAGATGGCTAACATCAGGCATCTGGGGATGTTAGGAGTCAGAAAACGATGGATGATGCCAAATGTCTGAGGAGCCAAAAAGTAAACAGTGATAAAGTAATGTATAATCTGTTATGTAATCATTTTTGGCAGCATGAATATATATATACATATATACACACATATATAATATTCACCATACATACACATACATCTGTAAACACACACACACACACACACATGCACATACACACATACACACATCCTTTCTTCACCTTTGCCAGCCTACCTGTATATTTATATTTGACTATGTGGCTTCAGTGCTTGTCTCTCACTCTATGTTCTTTCTCTCTCTCTCTCTCTCTCTCTCTCTCTCTGTGTGTGTGTGTGTGTGTGTGTGTGTGTATGTGTGTGTGTGTTTGTGTTTATTCTTGCCTGTGTTTCGAAACTATAAGCTGCCTTGTGTCTGGGTGCCTGCAGTAGCCACCTGCCTAACAGCCTCTGTGCAAGTGAATAAAATATGTCTTATCTGCTTGATATTCCTCCAACTCTCTAGTCTCCCAGCCTGACCTGTCCCTCCTCCTTTCCTGGCTTTGGAGTTTACCTTGTGGTCATGAACATGGAGAATGCTTACAAGGACCTCAGCATGGTTATCTGGTGTGCTACTTCCCGTTCCTCTCGGGGACCTGCCTTGGTAGTACTGGGTGTAGAAAGGCACTAGGAGGGGAGCTGAGGGCCTTGGGGGAAGTGAAACAACAAGGCATGTCATAAATCAGATTTTTTTTTTCCAGAGCTGAGGACCGAACCCAGAGCCTTGCATTTGCTAGGCAAGCGCTCTACCACTGAGCTAAATCCTCAACCCCCATAAATCAGACTTTAAATGGAAGCAAAGTAATTCAGAATTTGGGACATGTTGTGTACTGTCAGTAAAACCTGTTAGTAATTAATACCATAATAATGTGTTCAACTGAGAAAAGTTAGTTTGCCGACTCCATACCTAGACACTGCTCATTCTAAATTTTCATGCAAACCTTTGCTCTCCACTTTCCTCAACAGAGCTGGGAAGTGCTTCTACTCTTCTGGTTGACATCTAAGAATCTCCTTCTTTCCCATGATGGCCATTTTTCCTAGATATTATGATACATTAAGGAACACAAAATCGATCTTTACAAAGATTCAAGATGTTTGAAGTGTGAATCTCCAGTATATAAGTAGTGGAAAAATCTGAAGCAGAATACTCTTCAAATGTAGAATCTAATTTCAAACACTTTAAGATAATTGTGGCGCAGATAATTTCTTATAAACAATGATGACATGAAATACCATCGAGCACTTCAACTTTCTTTTCCTGACCCATTCTTCTTTAGACTATCCAGTGGTGGATATAAAGGCTCAGAAATGGTTTATTATAACTTAAATTTCTGTCAGTTATTACTGAAGAGAAATGTATTGAACTTAATATGTTAGGTTTGGGAAATCTATTTTCATTTGCTATAACCAATGGTCTGTCATAAGTGTGGCCATAGTGGGCTCCCAGAATCTATCTACTATCAGCCCCTGACTCCTAACACCACACAACTTCTCTTTTTTTCATGTTTATAGAGTAGAGGCCCAGTTTCCAAAATCTAAAGTACTCTCCTTCATCATTCCAAAGAAAATAACAGTGATAAAAAGAAAGGTAACCTTCAGCAAAACTAAGCACAACTATTAAAAAATATATATTAAGTTGTCCTCAGTGACTGCTATAGAAATCATCACCATTAACCTTGTCTCAAACAAACCCATTACAATACTTGTTAAGATAGTAGGGCATTGCCTCCCAGGGGCATTTACTTAGTTTAGTTTCTCTGAGAGAAAAAGAATGGATGTACAGAACTGAGAGAGACTTTGTAATGCTTTCAAAACTCATCTATAAATGTGACACCATTCCTGATAAAAGTAGGTAATTCTCTGTCTGTGTCTCTGTCTCTGCCCTCTCCTCTCTCCTCTCCTCTCTCCCTCTCCCTCTCTCCTCCCTCCCTCCCCTCCCCCCCTCCCTCCCCTTCCTCCTCTCCCCTCTCCCTCCTGAGTCTCCTGCCTTCCTCTGTCACTCCCCACCTGGTCTGCCTAAATGACTTGATTCTAATGAAGAGAAAAGTGGATGTGATGCTGTTGGCTCCCAGATCAGGTTAGAATACTTGAGCTTGAAAGCCAGATTCCACCTGAGGTTTCGTTTTCAGTTCCTACTTTCATCATCCCCTTCTGACTAGTGCTTTCCCTGGGAACCCAGCCATAACACTACAAAGAAGCCCAGCTGACAGGAAGAAACCCAAGAGATACTCTGGCTAATGGTTCCAGCCAAAATTCAAGCCAGGCTCCAGCCGTAGCTTTCAGACATAGAGACAATCAGCTTTCAGATCATTCTAGCCCCACCTGGCGATTGGGTTCCACTAGATGATACCAAGTGAGAATTAGGTTCATTGTCTCTTATAGACCCTACCCAAGATAAAGACTTGTGAATATAGTAAGTGTCCCTGTGTGAGCTGCTAATCTGAAGATTCAAGGCAGCAGTGTATGATGTTAACTTCTGATATTCACTCTAAAGCTACACTTCCATCTAGACAGACATTAGCAGTGCTATAGTTCTCAGACCAGACTCAAGAATTACCCTCTCGGGAGGGAGCTGGCAACTTGGACTACTTTGGGAACGCTGTTCTCTTTGTTTAGAGGGAGAATGGTATCCCATATGATCGTTCTATCAAGGATGTACTTGATGAGAGACAAGTAATTTTCCAAAATGGTATTCACATATGCTCTCATCTGTATCCTCCAGCTAATCCTGCAAATGATTCTATGCCTCTCCTCCCATGATTCATTCCTGTTCCATCTGCTTCCTGCTTTCAGGGCATTTCTTAAGGTGGTAAATTATTAAATTTCTAGACAAATATTACTTAGTTACCTGTATTGCTTACCATCTGTGAAATCCATGAGAACAGAAACAAATTCTTAGTTATCATTTTATTATGCAAACCTAGTACAATGCTTATCAGAAATGTACTAAATAATTATTGGCATGTAGACCCTTATTTCTTTATCTTAGCTTTATCATTCTCTCTGACCTCCTCTTTCCTCCTGTGGCCCCAGGCAGGATAGGAGACTTCTGTGAGTAGAGTCTATTTTCCCTTAATATTCAGCAAGTATTTACCAAGTGTGGATGATGTCCAGAAACATCCAATTCAGAAGTGGTTCAATTCAAAAAACATTTATCTGGTATTTAATGTATTCAAGATCTATTATCTATCCTCTAAGGACTGCTACCTAGCAAAAGAAGCAGACAAATGCACAAGTCATTATAATACCAGACAAAATCTGATAGTGACTGCAAGAGAAGTGGGGGAAATGAGAGAAGAGCCATAGAACAGGGAAAGGCAGGGTGCACTGCAGTGTGGGGAACCAAGGAGCTTGACCAAACGATGTTGATCAGAAATGGAAGAGAGAAAGCTGGGGAACATTCAGTAAGTATTACTTTTTGGGGAAAAAAATCCTTGCAATAAGGTTAACATTGCAAACAATGGAAGATATGAAGTGTTTCTGTACACCTGACATATTTTACTTCACTGATGTGACATTGGCTAAGGCCCTGCTATAGATCCTATAGAAGGCTCTGCTATAGATCGTATAGATTTTTCTCCAAAATGCCTGATAGCAAAGTGTGGATATGTGAAAGATCAGAAGAGTGATCTTCTTGTTCTTATTAAAAATGTTATAAAATTACTGTTTCATCCACACAAAAAAATACTAAAGAAAGACCTGTAATGGTCAAACATGTTATACTTTTAAGTCAAGAAAAGCTACAGTTTAAGACTCTGTTTTCTAAAATGTTTCAGATTTCTGTGATGAGTGTTTTGTGTGAATATATATATATATATATATATATATATATATATATATATATATATATATATACCACATGCATGCTCAGTGCCCATGGAAGGCAGGAGAGGGCATCAGATTCCCTAGAAGTGGAGTTACAAATGGTTGTAAACCACATGTCTGCTCAGGAACAAACTCAGGTCCTCTGTTAAAAACTGCCAGTATTCTTAACTACTGAGAAAATTTTCCAGCCTCTTAATATTTTCTTTTTAATTGATAATTAACAGTTGCATGTATTTGCAAGGTTCATGTGATATTTGACATGCTAGTACATTGCACAATAATTAGTAGGGCCCATTAATACACTTTACGTTTCTGTGTAAAGAATATTAAAAATCTACTGTAGAATGTAAAAGCAGATAAATTCATCTGTGTGTTTGTTTAAAGTCTCTAGAAGAAATAATTCTTAGGGCTGATGTTTAGATTTCTGGCTGGGTAAAAGCATTTGCTTCTTCTGAAGTTGGATGACCTGAGTTTTACCACTGGATCCCAAGGTAGGAGATGACCAATTCGCAAAAGTTTTTCTCTGTTCTCAACATGGATACTGTGTAGGAAAACCCTGATCCTTCATATTAACTCATAAGTAATAAAAATAAAAAATAAAAATTTAAAACTGAAGTTGAATTCAAGATTGCACTTGACTAGTGAGTTCCAGGCTAGTCTGGACTATGTGAAATTCTGATAAACAGACAGAGCAGTAGAGAGATGGTGTTTATTTTACTTAATGTTAACATGATTGTAGGCATTAATTCAATTTGAAAACATGTGCTATCGATCTTGTACACACTCACGTTTTAGACTGGCTGATGTGTGTAAATAAAATAATTTGCAAATGTCAATAAGAGATGTGTATGTGATATGAATATGTAATTAAACCCAAGTTGCCACCATACCAACAGCAGACCCTTCTAACCGTGGCCATTTTATATGCATAAAAGGAACTAAGTTTTCAAACTCTCAAATGAAATCTCTATTCTCAGAAAGGTAGTGACAATTTCCCCTCAAATACAGCTTACAACAAGCATGTTGAAGTCTTGCAGCAATAGTTTTTATTTAAGGTGTTATCTTACTGTTGGTTTGTTTTTAAAATAAAATGTTAAGAATTTTCTTTTGAATATTAGGAAAATACTAAACACTGGCAATATACACTTCCCAATGAAGGTCCCATGGATTTCAAGTTGCAGCTGTGGTCCTAACCTATGGTCCACATAGTTAAACCTTTGGCAGGATGAAAGGGTTTCCTCTGTAACAGAGAAGCTCATCAGCCTAATCAAACCATAACAGCTTCTGGGATAGAAATTACATCCTCCATTCAGCCTGAGATTTGGCTTTTTAGGGAAACAATTAAATAAAGAAAGCAGATCCTTAATTTGTTCTGGTCTTTAAAACCTGCTTCCAACTCTTTGTTGGACTGTCATCAGGATAACTGTCCCTTCTCAGGTTGAGAAAGCCCACTAGTTTTCTAAGTGGGTGAAGGAAGTGACATTAGGTAAACATCTCTCTGTGGGAGAATATACCTTCCTTACATAATCCCCACTGCTGGCATTTAGTAATTTCCTAATCTCCCTCATATGCCAGCCTGTTATTTTAATTTTCCTGTTTGAGAAAGGGAAGTGGGGGCGCACTAAGAACTCCAACTCCTTTGTCTATGAAAGATCTCAGAGTATTTCACTAAGGACAAATGCTAGATCCCTAATTTTGGTAAAAATGTGTTCAAGACAGTGAAAAACCTGTGCCTGACCTAAAAGCTAGCAAGGTCTCTTGGAGATAAAGCTAGAACTACATAAATGAATCCATTCGAATGAAGATAGCTACTGGGGAATGGGCCCAATCATGAGCTAGAAAAGTCTTATCGCCTTCCAAGGCATCTCATGTTATACTACTTCTCAACACCAATGTTATTTTAAAGATTTCAATTACATGAGAGAATTACAGTCTCCCACATTTTAAATTTAGAACTGGATAATATATATAACTGTCCCTTTTCCACCCTTCCACCCTCACCCATATGCTCTATAAAATGCAGGCAGAGAATCACAATCTTCTCTAGAATCTTCTAGCATCTGTTTATAGATTTCTTCCTAAATAATTTTTGAAGAAAGCAATTGTTAATGTATCTGAAGAAGGGAAAGATACTGTTATCCGGAGAAGGAGATCCCCAGAAGACCCCTTTGGCCAAGAGGTCCCTGAGACCCAATGCTTCTTCATGAACAGGCACAGAAAGTTTTGGTGTTAGTTTTATTCCGTTTAGTGCTAAAAAATAATCAACTACTTTCTGAAAATGGCCAACTCACTTTCAATTTAACTACTTGCAGTATTTGCTTGCCCCAAACTCTACAGAGTTCTCTAAGTGTCAATCATTTTAAACCCAGCACTGCCCTGTGCAGTGTCATTAAACCTTCCAATCAGAGGTGAGAATATAGAAGCTTAAGTCATAAATTTTGCTGAGACAACTACTTAAGTGGCAAGCTAAGGTCAACCCCAAACTCAAGGCTAAGCCAGGGTCAACCTCAAACTCAAGGCTGAGCCAGGGTCAAGCCCAAATTCAAAGCTGAGCCAGGGTCAACCCCAAGCTCTAGGCTGAGCCAGGGTCAACCACAAACTCAAGGTAAGACAGCAGCCTTGAGCATTGTGTTAAGTAATATGTGACAAGAATTTGGGAAAGAGAACAGACCTAAGAAAATCAGTTTGCAAAATAAACTTCTAGTTTATTCTCCCTTTGGACACAACTAAGAAATGTACAAAGACAGAGTTTTGTTTTTATGCCTCAAACACAATGGCAAAATACTACCATTGTAATTTGCTGTGTTTCACATAATAATTCTTTTTTCCTTTGACAATATTTTTGGAATAATAGTTATTCCTTGAAGACTAGTTATTCCTCAATGCAGCTTCTGACCAATTAAAAACTTCTAAAATATACAGTTTTGAAGGTCAATACATTTAAAAGAAACATCAGAAACATAGATGAAAAGGCTAATTTATAGTAGGCTTCCGAGTGGGGCTGTTTAAGGAGGATTCATTTTTGCACACTAATATCTGTCCTAATGTTAAACTATGCTACTCTTACTTTCTCTGTAAAGTCTCCAGCACCTGCCATAAAGAAGGCACGCAATACGTATTTTTGGGTTGATGAATTCACAGTTGAATGTTGAATGCATAAACTGTAAAGTACAAAGTAGAAATAGAACCATATAATGAATAGAACAAATATGGAAGAACCATGTTTTCACTTCTATCACACACTGAAATGACACTGTGACATATTTACACAACACACACACATACGAGAGAGAGAGAGAGAGAGAGAGAGAGAGAGAGAGAGAGAGAGAGAGAGAGACTTGCTTTGCTTTGGTGTAAGCCTGTAGTATAGAAGAAGAGGGGGTTGGGGATTTAGCTCAGTGGTAGAGCACTTGCCTAGGAAGCGCAAGGCCCTGGGTTCGGTCCCCAGCTCCGGAAAAAAAAAAAAAAAAAACATTTAGAAGAAGAGAACTGGTCTCAAAACCTCAGCAGCAAAGAAGAGAAATATCGGAAGCAAAGACACGAAGAGGTGATGAAAATTCCTAGGAAAAGTAATTTCAAAGATTCGATCCCAGGATATCATGATTGTATTTTCATCAATTGTTTTATTTTGAGATGAAAATCTGGTTCTTCTAACTTTTGTTAGTGTGTCCCCACCAACATCCAAAACAAAAACAAAAGTGCAGAACGCTGCTCCACATGACCTATGACCCTCAGAGCAAAAGAGCAATTGTGATTGATTTCAGTGGAGGATAATAATGGCAGCAACTCCTCTAACATTTCTTTACACCGTTTCTGGAAAGGATGGCATGGGATGGCAAAGTGACAGCATTATCATTTCAGAGCATAAAACATTTACAAAACCTTGCTAATCACTGCAGATAGCCTTGTACTTAAATTAATACTGAAAATGCCATCACCTAGTATCCATATATTAGATATATAAGATTGATTTTTGAAAGTATTTATAAACAATTTGACCAGCCTTTTGGCTGGTAAACATGGACTTTCTATTATTATCTTTGTAGGTTGTATGAAGTATTCCACAAAGAGTAAGCTAATTGGAAATATTATGACGTTAAAGTATTAAATTATTTTTATGTTCACGTGTTAGATGTTCAAACAGCCTATTAAGAGGTGTATTTCAGCCTTCAGTTATCTACTTTTAAATTTTTAGTTTTCTTGCCCCCTCCCAGGCTGCAAAAAGTGTCTGACCAAGTAACTGACATAGCTTCCGAGCACCTAACATGAGAGTGCAATTTTAATGCCTTCTAATCATACAAATCAATATGAGATTTTTGTACTTGTGATGACCTTCCTGGAATTATCCCCCCATTTTGGCTGAATCCAAGTGAGTGGAGGCTATTTGATAAAAAAAATAAAAAATAAAAGAATCCTAAGAGTGCGAAATAAGAGCCCTCGCTTCTTCCGCCAGACTCCTCTTGACAGAAAGATGATAGAAGCGTTCCATCCCTCGGAGGGTAAATGCAAACTGACAAGAGATGAGCCTTTAGATGTTGAATATAATCTTGAATTGTGCTTGAAGTGTCTTATTATCTTGTCTTTTGATGTCTGAAGGGGCGCCTCATTGTTAGGAAAGGAAAGCCCTCGCACAGCTTTGCCATCTTTAAAAATTGTTTGGCCTTTAACAACTGCTTTTCCAACTAATGTCCATTTCTCCTGACAATAAATATGGCAGGACGACGGCAAGTGACAAACAATTTACTTTACATGCTACACTTTTATGGGGTTTGAGAGCTCATGTGGAAGTGTATTTTAAAAAGCTCATAGAAATTAGCAGTATTACAAATGTTAAGGGGCCTGGGCTCCACGGGCATCCATGATGTAGAGTTATTCATCTAGGCTCTTCCCTGCTGCTCCGGGTGTGATATCTCACTGGTGCCAGATTCACAATTCTGGTTCTTTATTTATCATTGACTAAAAATAGCCAAGGGAAAATGAAAGAGCAGCAATCAATTCTGACAGATTCCATGAAGGAAACACACACACACACACACACACACACACACACACACACACACACACACACACACAATGTGCTTCTAGTGTTCAGAACATTGCACACAGAGAATGCTGTTTTTAAGCAGTACACTGAGGTCGACAACGGGGTCCCTGCATTTTACTTCTTATCTCACAACCTTCACTTTCTAATTTCCTCCGTCACTCTGGCCACTCCGTACCCTTCATATCTACCGATTGCTTTGTGGTTTGTTTTTAACCTTAAAAGTTTAATGATGCTCCTGGCCGAAGTGATTCCTTAGCAGCTAAATCACGGGCATCGTAGTTCCCTGCCACACGGCCAGATTTTGTAAAAGCTTTCAGGTTCTTTTCTCAGACCTTCCTCACTCTCAGAATCCATAAGAATTCTCAAAAGAACCATAAACCGCTACAGGGTTTGGGTTATTATGTCATTATAAAGCCATATTGATACACGGCTGATCACAAGACTTGTGGTCCCATCTCTAGGTTCTCAGCAAGCACCCAGCTCCCTGCTTCCTTTTTCTTTTCATTTTTATTTAAAGCAGCCAGTTGAAGACAATAAGCCCTTCAAAGCACGATACTTAACTTTTAAAAGAAATTTCTGATTCCTTGAAGATTCCAGATGGATCATTAGGAAATTACCATGAATACAAAATATATTGGGAGAACTAAAGATTTCAAAGTAAAGCATAGACTTGTCTACCTGGATTTTGGGGTAATTCCTTAAATTAATTTAAAATTAACTTAATCTCAAAACTGTGACCAAAATGAGCCATCCAACATTCAAAGGCACACATGTATTCCCTCTCGGACTCTGGGAAAGTCCTGACCCAGGATTGAGATGAGTCTCTCCCTATGCAGTTGCCCTCACTGACTACACTGTACTCCATTGCCAGCACTACATGGTTTCATTGAAACGTTAGTTTTGCACAATGTGTCCTGCATGCTGCTTCCTTTGAGGAGTGTTTCCTCCTTTTGTACATTTGTATCTTTTGGTAAATGAAATGCATGTATTGGAAAAGAGGCCAGCTCTTACAAAGGGAAGCGTACCCCTCTATTCCGTGTCCTATACGTTCATCACTAAATATAGAGGTGTGTGTTTTCTTATTTGATTTTAATTCTCTACCTTTGGTTGATTTGGGCAATAACTGACTCTGCAGTAATATGTCCATGCTTTTTAAACAGCTTCAAATGTCTGCATTCTTAAATCAAATTAATCCTTTAGCATTTCATCTCCTCGGACAGGGTTGATTCTTGTCTTCAATGCATTGCACAAAACCATTAATTTGCAAAAGTAAATCATGCTATACCAATACCAAGAGAAAAATCATCACACGTGGCCATCAAAAGGTAGAAAGATGAGCATTAGCACACTATCTCAGTAGCGAATGACTAAAATGGCAATTATTTCTTGCATATCACAAACCTGTGCCCATGTAAATGTTGATTCAGACACACAGTATTCGTACAGAACTGTGGGACAAACATTTTACTTATGCTTGAACAAATTGTCTTTTGCTGATTAAAATAATAGATACTTAATGGTGTGATAGACATATCCACAAGTTAATACATGTCTAAGTTTCCATAATTTGAACATATGGAAAGCATTTTCCTGAGCTTGTATGGATTCTTTTAAAAAGCACATATACTTTTTCCAATGCAAACTGTGCACAATTTCTGAGGAATTCTGTTGTCAGGTACCAGCCAGGATCAAGAGGACAGTTAGGTACAGTCCAAATGTCCAAAGGTAGTAACTTGTAGTCCTTTATTAGCAAATCTTAGTTTGATCCATTTTATATAAGACTATTATTTTAATATACAGCAGTATACTCTAATAGTGCATGAATGGTTTGAATTAATGCTTAACTAGTTTATAATGCTTACTGTTATAAACTAGCCTTTATCATAAACTTTATGATACAAAATACGTAGCACTACAAATTGAGTAGACACTGAGTGGTGTGTGGATATATAGAAAAATCAAGACGAAAGTGCACTGGTAAACTTTCCATGGAGTCAATGTTTTTCTGATTTCTTGACTGCAACAAACTTTTATAACAATCAGGTCATCCCCTACCCCATTAATTGCATGAACTTAAAAGTAGGGAATGAAATATCTGGGAATTATTTTAATAGAGAAAAATATTTCATAGGTAGATATTTTATAGATAAGTATAAGAAAATGCTAATACCAAAAGACACACCCGGACAGACTTACTAAACTCTCAGTATATCACTGGTACACAGGTGTTATGAAAATCACCTTCATTGTTTACCTCATTTTCAGGACAAACCAATGAGTTTTACTGGAGTTTTATCTGTGTTATTTTCTTAAAAGTGTCTTAGCCATCTTAATAAATGTAACTTCCATTATAGAGTTTTACCTCTCATGGTGTTCAACACAAAGAACTTTGAAAATATTCAATTTACATTCAATGATATCTCTTAGTTCCTGCTACTGCAATTGGGTTACTTTTTTCCCTCTTTAAGCAGTTTTGATGGGAGTACAGTTCGCCAATAAAAGTACTTTAAGTAGATACATCACCGATACCCAGGTAATGTACTAGAAAAATAATGAAATAAGTAAATCAGTAGTGACTTCTGGGAGATTCTGCAGAACAAGTGATTGGGCTATACATTTATCACTGAATAGTTAGAACACAAAGTTAATTTCCGTTTCTCTGAAGACAAACTTTCTTTAATGAAGAGAGATTTGGTGTTACATTTTTTCAACCGCTGCAACCACTAGAAAAAGCTTAGTCTATCCGACAGATCAAAACACAGTATTGAGTCTGTCTATAAACAAGGCCACTCAGTTTTATATTTTTATGAACTTCAACTCTGGCAATCACACGATTGGAGTTTATACTCAAAGATTGAGAATTGGTCCACATGTTAGTAACCAGATATTGCGTCATGCCTACTAACTGCCAAGACCTAAATCTTCTATTATGAATAATTTTTGAAGTACCCATTACTTGAAAGCATTTCAAAAATAAGTCCAATACTGATCAGTTTAGAATTTCATTTGAGTTTGAGGTATCCAACTGCAGAATGCCACAAAAA